>NW_019395988.1:0-653676 GCF_000612105.2 Orussus abietinus
AACGCTATCCTAACCTGCCTTGTTCGAATATATAAGAACTGCTGCACGAGTATCATCCAGCCTGCCCGTCGATCATTTCGAAATGTTCACATGATGGACTGACTCGATTCACCCATATACCCCTGTTATCGATCCGAGATTAGCATTCATATTTTCTTCCATTTACATCTTCTCATTTTATAACGATTAACAATTGGTTAGGGTGGGTTAGGAATGGGTTACAACGGGTTAGGATGGGTTACCGGTAAGTTAGCATAGATTGGAACAAGTAACCACGGGTTAGGATGAATTACCTGTCCATTCGGGTACAGGATGTTGGGACCAAAAGGGATCAACGGAGGACGTCATTTAAAAGCGAAAGTTCCTGTATTGTTTTCTCCTGCGGTGCGTGGTTTTCGAATTACGAGCTTCTCGAAACAAATCTTATACCCCTCATTGTGAGGGGCAACAGGTGGCAAGTACCATTAGCTATCGGCTTCGACCACCAGATGGCAGTACAGGGCTGTTGTACGACTTTGCCCGTGAGCGACCTCCCAACTCGTTCGGTTTCTATTCCCCTTTAAATCGCGATGGTGGTGACACTGTGCACAGGTCTCGGCTTCGCTTAGCTATCGTACGGCATCGTAACCTCGAAATCTGAAGTCGGTTGCCATATTGATAACGGAGAAGGTTGATTCGAGTTAATTTAGTTTGATGTGGCATTTTCTTGTATTCGAGGTGGATGAAGATGAATAAAGAGATTTTCGAAGACAAGGATTATCCTACTCAATGGGCACTTAATCCGTCTACGTATCAAAACATGAACAATGATCAAGGTAAGGGAATTGTGTTGTTAATTTCTCTTAATGTCAAAAGGAGCGGTGTTAACCATCGGTGTTTCCGTTCGTGAAAGTACAGAAAGTTTATGCTCGGCAAGTTATGGGCTGGAGTAACGAAAAAATTCCGAGTCAAAGAATTCTTGGACCATTAATCGTCCTGTCCGATCTTTTGTAAGAATGAGTATATTTCGGTTTCTATCCGACTTTGAAATCGGCGAAATGTTAAGGTGTAGTTTTACGTAATTTATCGTCGGTTTCACCTTCTGATCATGATTTACGATGAAATTTGCTTCGTTTAGTCGATTGGGCAGCCTTAGCTCAACAGTGGATTAAGATGAAGGAAACCGTCGTTCCACCTGCTCCGCCACCACCGACTATTACCTCTGGCCGAGTAGTCGACGATGGCGGGGGAGAAGCTCCTATGGATATGGATACTAAAGATGACGATATGCCACCGGCTCCCCCAGCTCCCAGTATCAGTGGATCAGGTTGTAGTATTGCACGTGACGCTTTGCTTTGAATGTTAACCGATTCGACGTATCGCGTCGATAACCTCGAATATCGAAGCGTGACGGACACGGTGGCAGTATGTATCTTAGACTTTTAACGAGAATTGCCGAGCCAGCTTCTCTATGAGATAACTTGATCCGTGCTTCCTGCGAGGTCGTGACGACCGTTAGTAGATCGTTTTTCTCCCTTATCCGGAACCCATGGTACATTTTTGGCTGTGGTTCTTTAAGCGACTTAATCTTTGTAAACGAAACGATCGACCCAACGATTGCTACGAAATCCTAGGTGCGGATTGGATCCGTAGTTTCCTCGGTGTTGGGTTACGAAGTAAAGTCGCTGCATGAACTGCGATTACGTTGCTTTATCTTAACGTAGAAATTTGTATCCGTGGTGTTAACTTTTATCTAACGCACTGAATAAAGGATCGATTGGCTGAACGATATCGCTGTGTTGTGACGGATAGGAACGAATTTATGTACCGACGCTTGACCATTTCGTATTTATATGGCACAGAAGCATGGAATCAGTGGAATCAGTGGGATCAGTGGAACAGTTCCGGTTCCAGTTCGAACAACTGGGAATGGAGCGGGGTTCCTCCACCTGGTATCTCTATAGCCTCCGATGGAAAGTCGATACCGGTACCGGCTCCTCCCGTTGTACCACCTGCTCCGACGATATCTGGTACTTCGGGATACAATGTACCGTCACCCGCACCCCTGCCACCTCCGTATCCTTTCAATTCGATACCACCGACGCAATCGTATAATCAGGTGAAATATTACGTGTCCGTTGAATTAAAAAAGAGAAAAAAGAGAAAAAAGGAAAAATACATACACCCGATCATTAGTTGGACATGTGTTGTTTAAACCGATCGGATATTTTATTCCGTCACTGTTTGGGTAATCGTTGTCCCTCTTCCATATTTTATTGCAGCTTGGACTTTGATGACGATCTTGAATAATTTAAAGTAGCGTTTCACGAATACGACCGATACGTGTTTTTGTGCGAACAACGCGTAACGTGTCTCTATGGAAAAATTATATTTTTCCTGTTTTTCTAATTTGGTGTTTATTGTGAAGCTGATTTTCTTTTCGAATTAATATAAAAATTTGTCGTATTTCGGTCATTGAACGATGGTTTCAGGTCCCTTCCTTTTGGCCTGGAGATCAGCCCGTTCCGGTTCCTCCTCAACCTCCTCCGTTTGTCAAAGGTATACGTCACTCGAGCAGAATACCTCATGTTCGAAATATGGACATGATAAGAAATCGAGACATCCGAGAAAAAACACCGGAAGAGGATACGAGTACAACAATAGGTAATAATATTAATTTCGTACAGCATTATATAACGATGATTTTTAATGCACGTGTCCGATATTAATCTTGGGATTAATGTGCGTACGAGGTTTCTATGTACAGCTAAAATCCTATGATCGGAAATCAGGAACTTTGCCCTTGTTTCGCAGACGCAGCGAAAAGGAGACAATTGCCTGCCTGGATCAGAGAGGGTTTGGAAAAAATGGAAAGGGAAAAGCAAAAGGCAGTGGAACGGGAGAGACAAGAAATGCTCAGGCGACAGGAACTGGAAGCCCGAAAACAAGCCGAAGAAGAGGCTCGTGCTGTACTTAATCCGGCCAAGAGCAAATTCGTACGTGTTTTATGCCATTTTTATACGCAACTTTATATCGAATCAAATGCAGATCTCGAAAGGAGAAAACGAAAAAGATAATTAGGCACAATTATAGTGGATTCGGGTTACCTTGCCAAACGATCTTGTCTAACGACGATCGGTCATAACGAAGACGCGCGGCTTTGAAAGCACTACGGTAGTAATTTTCCCATACGAGTCAGTCAACGGTCGAAAATGTTGCTTGTACAACCTGAACGTGGATTAAGAACCCCGTGCGGTCTATTTTAACAAAGCATTTTCTCTCTATATCAACACCCAACTAAGTGGCTTCTAGAAACTGACAAAGTTCTCTTATTTCGTAATTTCCTTTCGACCTTTATTGCATGTTTTACTTTCCTCTGTCGCGTTCTTACACATCTCGACACGGACGGAATTAAGAAGCAACAAAGGAGAACAACGATGCTATGAATTTTTCTCTGGCAAAGAATTTATTTATTCGACGTAGGTCGAAGCATAGGTATCTCAATTTTACGTGCATACTTTTTAACGTGATATCACGCGGATACTTTGCCTTCTTTGGATGGCCATTGCGGCTGTTGACGAACTTTGCTGACTTTTAGTCGTAATATCGGACGGAAAAACGGTGTCTGCGAAGGGAAAATAAGTGTTCTCTCCCGCCGATAAATTAAGAAGGAACCCCACGTTCTTGGGAGATAAAGTGGAAGGAAACGGGACGAGAGGTCGGAGCGTTAGGTTCGGGTGTTCGAGTGCATCCAACCCATAGGGTTCGTTCGTTCGTTCCGAGCCCAAGTTTTCCCCATGGCAACTTTAGTCCTGTAAAACCAGGATTCGGATTCCGACGAAGAGGGGGAACGCGAGTTTGAGACGACGAGTCAGAAAGCAGAAAAGGAGGCTGAGAAAAGCTACGAACGCAGCCCGGACGTTGTCAAGCCGAGGAAATCGCGCTTCAGGGACGCGATCTCTCCCGAGACCTCGAAATCAGCGGCTAAGGAAGGAAGTCCCGACGTGACGTCCGCCAGAATTCCAACGCCCCCGAAACGCTCGAGAGAAGAAGTCCTGCAAGAAATCGTCAGTATTTCTCCACGTCTTTGCCGCCTTGTCCGCTCGAGAAGAATACTCAGAAAGAAAACGTATTTATGCCGCAGATGTTGAGAGTGCGTCGATCGCTGACGGAAATCCTATTGGAGGTAACGAACGAAGAAATAGCCTCGACTTGCAGAGAGGTATGGAGCCGAGCACGAGCCAAAGGTACTCCGCCAGATACACCTGCTAGAACTAACAGATCGCAATTTTTCAATTCTTTTTCTTCCACTGACGTCCAGAATCCGATTTTATACAGCAGTCAACGACCACGCTGTGGCTACCAACGACTGCTGCACTGTATATACACGAACCTTCGAGTATTAAACGACAAGTGTTCTTCGATTCGTTAGGCTTAGTTATTTGGTATTTTCAGAATGCCCCGTTTTCGTGCATTACTTCTTTCCAGGGGTAGTTACGTCTGCACCCGCTTGGTCCATTTATGTGGTGATTGATTTGGAACCTTTCGAGTTTGTCGACATGCATGATCGATGCCCCAGGTCGCGTTAGTTTGCCTAGGGCTGTGATTCTGGGGTTTAAGTATTTGGTATGCCAGCGCCTGGAAGGGTCTCGAGCCCTCGAGAGAGAGAGACACTTATCTTCATATTCCGACTGCGAAGCATAAAGTCTTGACGACCGGTAAACGCGTAATCATTCCATTGCAGCACCTTATCGATCGGTGGTTCGCCCAGGATTTTTGGACATGTACGAGTTTAATAACGATGAGAAGCTCCATGTACCTCTGAGAAATTTCAATAAAAGAATCCAAATCAGCTCAAACGAAAGCCCAAGAGACATGGTTAACTCGCGAACAGATTTATTTCAATCCCACTTAGTCGAATCCCGTTATCAGTCGTTCGAGTACATGAAGCTAATTAATGGCCACTCTTAACACGGCGTAAATTGTCAAACATGAGTCATGATTTATTGAAATTTCATCTAAAAGCTAGTACGAGATCGATCGCGATGTCAGTTTCGTGTTGATTTTTCATCCATTTTTACTTTGGTACACACGAGACCCTGTGTTCCAAGATTCCCCGAGTCGGGTCGCGCTGCTTTCTTGCAAATTCAAGGATGATCGCGGTAAGACCGAGCTACGTGTAAGCTACGTAGGAAAGAGTACGTCGGATCTCCTCTTCGCTAGATGCAGGCCCGACGGGCTCGCTTGATGAAAAGGGGGGATGTACCCAGAAAAAGTTGGATTCCAGCCGGCGACTGATTACTAAATCCGTGTGTATTGTAAGCCCCTGCAGGAACGCCCCCCATCGCATCAATCGACAACGCGGCCCCTATTGCTCAGATCACTCGGAAACTTGGTAAGTAATTCATACTTTTTCTCTCCCCGTCGTAACGATAGATGCGTGCGTGCGTGCGAGCGAGCGAGCGAGCGAGCGGATGTAACGCCCTTAAAAGCATTGCCGGCAATGCGCGGCTCTCCCTAAACCCTGTGTCGGCCGATCCCCCTAACTAAATTCAGATTTCGCCTGTCGGATGGAGAGTTCATTGGCGTTCATCGCGTGCGGCCACGGGAGTGTGGCGACTCTTCCAAACTCGCTCGGTGCAAAAACGCAGCTTGACGACTTATCCCGAAGGTGGAGGCGACTCGCGAGCAGTGAGTAACGGAGACTCGGTCTGTTATAGGTCTGGGCATCTACGGAGACAGCAACAGTGAATCCGAAGCGGAGCAGAACGAAGACGAGGAGCACAAGGATAACGACAGCGATGAAGAACTTAAGGTGCGTCGATTTTGAGGGATTCATTTCCACTTTGCTTAACGAGCCGTCGGCGACCGTTTTACCCTCCACGGCTTGTTACGCTACCACTTGCGTTCATCTTTATGCGTCGATGTCGAGTCATTTTTTGCCCACTTTGCTCACTGGCGATACGTAAAGGGAAATTTCGCTTTCAACTTTCCGCTGATCGCAGGAATTGTGTTCGCAGGAAACCCTGAGGAGGCGACAGCAGGCATTTAAAAAGACGGAAGAAGAAATCGAAGCGTCTTTGGCAGCAGAGGAGGAGAATTCGCTTCGCCAGCAGGGTCAGTCGTATAAGCACTCGGAAAATCATACCGGTAATAGTAGCTGCAAAGATCCAGGTATATCCGTGTAAGCAATACGAATCGTCTTCCGGCGAAGCATTCAATTTAACGTTTAACTTCGTACTTTAGTTGATGAGAAAGAAAAGATAGATAGTCAAAGAGAAACGTCGGAAACCCGATCCAGCGGTGGACAGACGCCGCAGCAGCAAAGCGTCACGACCGACACGGCCAAAGCTAGTTCGTTGTCGAGGTCGATAGACTCCGACTCGAGCAGTTTAAAGTCGTCCAGTTCTGATTCGAATCGCAGTTCGATTAAAAAAGGCAAGCAATTGAGCAAGGACGCCGATCGGGGTCGGCGGAAGAAGTCCAAGAGCAGGAGTACCTCTAAAACCGAACGGTCGAGGTCGCGCTCTTCGGATCGCGTTCGCAAGCGCAAATCTAAATCAAGATTTTCCAGATCCCCGAAAAGGTACCGCTCGAGATCGTCCAGCTCTTACAGGTTCGCCGAGGATAGACATAGGTCACGGTCGAACGATCGGAAGAGATTGAGATCTCGCTCCAGAGGCAGGCGAAGGTCCAGACCGCCGACGTTGAGCCGAAAGTGCTCGCGATCGCGATCCAAGGGAAAGAAAACCTCCCGATCGCATTCTAGAAGCAGGAAGAAGAGTCCGCTTAAATCTAGCAGACGAAGCACTTCTCATACGAGGGATCAAAGGGGAACGCGGTCCAGATCCAGGGACAGAAGACGATCGCGATCCGGTTCGAGACATCGCAGGCGATCGCGATCCTACAGCTCGCGGGATAAAAGGAAAAGTCGATCGCGCTCCAAAGACCGCAAGAGATCGCGATCCAAATCTCGTCACTTGGGCCAACGTGATGGAAAGAAGTCGTCTCATCGGTACAGAGACTGAGTGTGTCCGATTTCAAATCAAGGTTGTATGATTCCCTTTTCGAAATCTTAGGTTTAACGTTCGGTCAGCGATACGAGTTCCTCTATCTCTAATTGTTTTTATAACCATTTGTCAGCACGCAATCTTAATTCTGTGTCATACCGCCTTGGCTGAATCTTGGCTAGATGAGAGTTACGGCAGTAACTGCGACGACGTGTAAGGTTTCTTTAAATATGAGTACGATATAATTAAGATAACAGTACATTCTTCAAATAAAATCATTTCTGAAAACCTCTGAGACCTGTAGAGTTGAGTTCGGAATTCTGCGCATGATTTCTTCTTTCCTCGTTATCAGCCGACATTTCCATATTCGTGTTACTTCTTGCACGGCAACTTGAAGGAGACATTTGAAATCGGAATAAAGGCGCAGAAAAATCAACGGACGTGACGATTGTATTTCCACGCCATCTCCAATTTTCACCGAGACGTTTAATAGAAATCGATTGGTCTATTGATTACACTCCTTATTCAGTGGATAGATTCTCTGTGTATTTCTGTTGTACGGATTTCATGCGGTATTTCGCTCGCTGGTATCGTTCTACGAACGTGAGACGTTTTTGTTTTTTTATTTTATCATAAATGTACATTCCTCGTGCGTGGAAAAAGACACGATTGTCTTTTCAAATGATTTTGAGTACTCCGATAAACTACTCACCAAATCCAAGAAGGAACGACGATGATCTTTGGTGGAAGGTTCTAAGGAAACTACACTCCTAAATCTATAGACGTTCATGCACGGTTCTCTTTCACGAGAGGAGAAAGGAGTAACGTTACTCGAGTTGGGTTCCCGAGAAACCCAGGTGAGATCGAAAATAGCAGAAACTAGGGTCCCCGAAAGAAGAACGTCGATAACTCCACAACGGAGAACCGTGCTTGGATAGCACAAGAATCAATTTGATTTATATAAAACTGTACCGGTTTAAAAACGCAAGAACGTCAACTAATTTACGTTCGATATTTACCTATCTTTATTGAATATAAATGAAACATTTACAATTCCTTCTTTTGAGGACGGTCGTACGGTGCAGACTTTGCTTCCGGATACTGATCCGTTAAAAAGCTGCGCAATTCTCCGTGTTCTGCTAATAATCGAATTTTCACTTGGTGCTGATTCCTCAAATACTCTTGTTTCTTCTTATATATTAACCAAGAATTCTGCGATGTATAGAATGGTGGAAGCTTCTTCTTTTGCAATCTGATCTTCCCATCCATCACGTACTGTCGAAAATCTCTGACCTCATCGACCTTCACGTCCTTTAGCTCTCGGACTTCCTTTGGGGAAGCAAGAACATTTGGATAGTAACAATTCTCTTTCCTTATCTCGACCAAATGTAGTTTCTTTTCCTCGGCTAACTGGTTATATGATTTCTGGGAAGATATATTTTTTTTTAGAATAACTTCATTTAAATAGGAATAGCATATTGACAAAGTAACGGAATCATCAAATATTAACGTAACGATTGGCAACAAAAAGATACGTATACACTTGTACGTCTCTGGACGCGGTATAAAAACTATTGAATTAAATCTACGAGACATCTCTTTACCTGCTGTAGTAGTCCAATAAAGAAAGCCTTCACCAGATGTTGAAGGTTCCTGTTTCCTTCCACCTTGGCGTATAGATCCTTGATACCGATCACGTCGCAACAAGATTTTATTGCTCTGTGGCAAACTAATCCATAACCCTGCGGTTTTTTTGCCACATATACCTTTGTCTTTCCAAACTGAGCATAAAAATCATGCATCACTGCAATCACAGGACAAAATTGATACCTTTCGTGTCGAAATAAAATTACCGGAAATATACTTCGGAGCTATCGTTTGGTCGAGTGAAGCGTACCTGTATGATTATTATACAAATTAATGTACATTAATCTCTGAGCAGCTCGAGCTTTAGATGTCCTAAGAGCTCCTTTTGGATCGGGCGATTTTGCCAAGGAAAGTCCCACGACTCCGTTAGAATTTCCGGTAACTACGAATGCACTGGTTCTTCTTCTACGACCAAAAATACCTGACATATTGCATACTACTTTGAACTCCAAAATTCTGGTGTCAAAACCTTCAAACTTATCTGAAACAATAATTTCATAAAATTCCATTATTTGGAAATGTTATGATAGTGCAAACTGTAGTTTATACCAATCTATATGGTGCAGAGACAATAAGTACTACTGAACCATTATTCATTGTATTAAGCTCACTGTACGTTATATCATGTACCTTCTCCAACAGGTTCGGGAGGTCCGATACTTCTTCCTCCTAAGTGGTAACCGGACCAACCGCGTTCTAAAGGTGACAGCTTTTGAACTTTACGAACACTTAATGAATCTCTTAATGAATTAAGCTTTTGATCCCTTTCTGGATTTTCAGGTAGTTTATGTTGAACCACTAATTCCCGCCCTCTCACCACCGAAGTTGTAAGACCGGGCCATACCATGTTAACTTTCCCAACACCGATAACTTGACCTCTGTTCAGGTTGCGTATAGGTTTTCTCCCTCTTCCTCTACCACGTTTCTTTCCAGCGTTACTTACACTAGTTACACCTTTCCATAACTGATCGGCTGAAACTGAAAATGTAATCGTATTTGTGCCACTGCTATCTCTGTTTGACGTAGTAACTTTAACCGTTAAGTTTTGAAGAAATCATCTTACTTTTATTAAAAAAAGATGTATTCCGATGGCACAAGAAGACCAGGTTATGTGGCTGTAAAAATCTGTCTCTGGTCAAGATCTCGCTGCATTTTGTTAGACCTAAATTAAAGTACATCGAGTAGTCTTTCATATTTAGCTCCGGAAAAATAATACATTATGTGAATTCAATATTTTGTACTCGTGCACTCTTTTCGAAAAATATCACCTGAATTTACAATTGGAGAATACTTTGACGTATCTAATATTCATTACGTCTTAGCTTATCTATAGCATAATATACAAAACGTTAATACATCTTTATGCTAGGATTTATCAAGAAATATCGCTCTGCTTCAATTAGAGGTTATACTTTCGAAAAAGAGTAATGTGCCATTAATCCTGAAATTCACAGGATACATCAGAAAATTAAATTGTTTTGTATACTAAGTTTGGTAAATACCGGTCTTTGAAACTTGTACATGTTTTAGTGGATGTAACATAACACTACAAGCACGGAGAACTTGACATGCCATCGCCGAGAAATTGTTCCGATTTCTCTTAATAATTACGGAATTCCATACTCCTCGAGGATGAGTAGAGCATGAGATATATTAACGGTATGGTACATACAGTAGAGAGCGCTTATATTCAATTCTTCGCATTTATCACCGAGTCGGTGTCCTCTAGTGGCTTTATGCCGAACCTATTCCACGTTTAACGTGGACATGTTTCTTGTTACACCACAAATTCAAACGTATATACTTAAATTCTACTTCAACGTGTTAAATATAAACGTTTCGGTTTGTAATTACGAGAACAGGTGCACAAATGATACAAGAGACGTTACAGATCGTCCTTTTCTAACACCAACTTCAATTTTTCTTTACGAGCACGCGGTTTTTAATGAACAGTCTTCTTATAATTCGTTGCAATTTAAATTTGCCGCCGACATTTTTCCTAGCACTACCTCTCGTCCCCAACGGCACCATATCCGCAGGGAAGCCACTAATGTCCACCAGTGAACATCCATGTTTTACATTCCAACCAATGTCTATATTCATACACGTAAAATTAATGCGTAGGGCGTTTGCCATTGGTTGGAACTTCAGATATCTTCAGCTTGAAAAAATGGTATGTCGATGTTGATAGCTTGTAGACAAGCGATTGTTGGCCACATTCACGGCAATCTACTTACTTTCTACTGAAAGATG
Source organism: Orussus abietinus (assembly GCF_000612105.2). Taxonomy (NCBI): domain Eukaryota; kingdom Metazoa; phylum Arthropoda; class Insecta; order Hymenoptera; family Orussidae; genus Orussus; species Orussus abietinus. The sequence goes on from NW_019395988.1 coordinate 10,890, forward strand.
GCGGTGATGAGTGCGCCATGTTTTTTCTGACGTTCGTGCATTAGACATTTCTTTGAGGATTGTAATTTGTATGAGCAAGATGGCTGATGATGATCCATGGTTATTAAAAGAAGACGGTTTTTTGAATATAGAAACTGAGTGCAAAAGCATAATCTATCATCCTAATTTAAACGTTGTTCTAATTACTACTGGCAATGCACAAGTGTACGTTTTTGATGTCAATTCAGGAGTGATTTTACAGCGATGTTGTTTTTCTGGTAAGCATTTCGTAGAGTTGAAACGTTAATTTTATTAGAATCTTTGGTAATATGTCCTTTGAGGACATTTCTTGCCACATTTGCAATATTTCTGCAACTTGGCAATGGTCAAGGTCGTTTATTACCCACTGGAGGAATCTGTCGTCGCTTTTGGATTTCCCTAAACCCTATTGTACTTCTTCCATCGTAAGAATTTCTTGTCTCTCGTGGTGTTGGGACGTATCGGTTCTCATTTGCAAATCTGTCATATGGCTACATATTACGTCGTGTTTATTTGTGAACACTGGGAAAGATAATGCGCTAATTACACCTTTTCCTTTATAATAAGTTCCACCGATTGTGTCCAATTTATAGTGACAGTTCCATTAGAGAAAATATATAATACCGTGATGCATGGGTATAAGAACGTAACTTTTGTTATTGTACCAGTAGACCGACCCATTCGAAACTAAAGCATTTCATGGAGTTGTTTTAGCATGAATGGTGTTTATAACGTCCTGACTTAACTATAGCTATGTTGTGCGAATAAACGTTAAGTGGATCCTTTAGGTGGATTTGTTATTTACTGTCTTTTACGTGTACAGTCGTGTACGGGTGCTTTGAGATTATTATTTTATGTTAAAGGAAAAGCTGATGGTAAATTACAAGGAGTATATTTAGCCGATGGTACAGACAAAATTTTATATACCGATGGGCGTGCCATTGGGGTACGCAGTGACTATAATGGCGTACTTCTGTTAGATACGATATTGCAGACCCCTGTTTCTCGCGGTGAAGACATTATTAAGCTGGAGCTCCTTCTGTCGGAAGCTATATTGTTGCATCAATGTCTCCGTTGCATTGAATTACCTGGAATTGATCATGTACAGGAAGTATTACAAGAATTATCTGGTAAAATTCTCATGGCCCAAGCTAATCAGAAAAAGGGAATTAAAGCCCAAAAGGTTTGTTTCATTTTTTTCTATTATCCGTTATTAAAATGTCCGACTATAACAGACATTATGAGACCATATTTTGGGCCAGTAGTAAGCACCTCCTACTTGAAAAGAATTTTATTCTTTCAGTGGAACACGGTATGTTTGGAATTACCACATGGAACTTTAAAGTTAGTATGCTCAGGTTTGGTAGTGGAATTAAAGAAACGTAACAGGTATATTTCTGCGTTACCAATTGCCTCGGCTATCAACGAACGATTAAACGGCCTACTGCCAAGCCTTGCGTTAGAAGGTGGCCCGGCTGACAGGGAATTAATGTTTAGCGAGGCAGCTCGTCGTTATACATTCTCCAAGTGGCCGCACATGAATTACAAGTGAGATGTATACAAATGTCTAGAATGCTGAAAAATGAATATCCGGAATGACTACTTTATACGTTGATTTGTCACTGAAAATATTCTCAGAAATTATGTTAACGAATTTCAGATGGGCACTGCCCGATCAAATGGCACAAGCTGGTTTCTATCATCAACCCAATTCGACAGGAGATGATAGAGCAATGTGTTTCACTTGCAATGTATGCTTGGTGTGTTGGGAACCTACCGACGAGCCATGGTCGGAGCACGAACGTCATTCACCGGCGTGCCCATTCGTTAAGGGCGAGTATACTCAGAATGTACCACTTTCCGTTACATTGGCTACCGCTCCTGCTCGCCAATCCGAGGACATCGTAGACGTGATAAGCACGACAAATGTTTCCGGCCTTGTGGCCACTGCCTCTCACAGTGGCTTTGTAAATGTTTGGAATATCAGCAACCAATTCAAAGTAATTATCTTTTTTCACATCCAATTTTTGTACTGAAAACAAGTCCAGATGGGTTGATATTAATAACGGCGCTTGTAATTGTACTTTCGTAATCGGTAATTAATTATTCTTCCTTCTGTTTTTTTTTCCAGCAAGAGACATCTTTCTATGTTTCATTCTGCGAGCAAGAAGGCAATAACAAGGAGTGTATACAATTTTACGCAAGAAATCCGACAACATCCTACCTTCCCAGTCTTTGTCCGGAGACTGATCCTTTATCCGATTACAAGCCATCGAGTTCTCATAAATTGCAACTTACAGCATTATCCATAGTTGGGAGTTCTAATTCAAGGAAAAAGGAAGTAAACGGTACCTGTTCCGTTTTACTGAATCCTATCGAACCAGCGGAAAATAAAGTCAGACCTTGCTTAGTGTGCGGCGTGTCGATTGGTGTTAGTAATCAAGTGCAAGTAAGAACATTAGAAAACGTATGGGCAGCCTCGACAGACTTAGCCCCCTCGTCATCCTTGGTGCGTGCAATGAACAGTGCAAACAGTGCAGCCAGTGATACTTTAGATATAATGAAGGTTGCCGATAGGGGCTCGTCGACTCTTTCTCAACATCTAGTATTGTATGATTTTCACCATAAGTCGGTCTCCACGCATCCTGTCAAGGAAGATAGCACGAAACAAACCAAGTCCAAGAAAACGTTATCGGGAACTGGCACCAGTGCTAGTTCTAACGTTGGACGCCAGGAGAACATGTATCAAGAATTATTTCTTGGTCAGTTTTGGTACGAGGTTCCAGTTATCGAGGATTTGGACTCCGAAATGGTCGTGGGCACGCATTTCAACGGTGTGTATCCGACTACTACTGTCACTGCATCGTCTTCAAATGGGATATTCTCAACTCCAATAGGAATTACTGTACCGTATTCGTCGAATCCCTTCGATGCCAATTTCAATCCCATTAACTCTTCGGAACAGTTTGCTTCGACGTCCGAAGTTTCTGGCTTAAACAAGAAAACCTTTGATATAATGAAGGGGTCAAAGAGTGAGCCAGTCGCGGTACAGGTTGTCGGTATAGATGCACCGGACTACCTTAGAATAGCGTACGTTACCCCACTAAAGGATGGTAAGCACCTTTACGTAGCTTTGTGCCCGACATCGGATACCGATTTCAATGATCCTTCAACGTTTTCCAACACCAATCGGATGGATGTTGACGAAGAGAGCGAACTTTTTCCACCTAAGAGTTACGTTTATTGGGATCAGAATGAGACACAGTCTGGAAAATTGATCAATGGCGATGCGCGTCACTGTGCGTGCACTGGGAACGCGATATTACTCGTCTACCTCTTGGACTTTTCGGGAAAGGTCGTTAAATTGGTGCCACAGCCCATAGTCAGGAGAGAACTACCGGAGGATCAGATGCCCGTCGAACACGTATTACTGCCGCTGCACGAGAAGAATAAAGTTAGCTACGCGAGTACTGCTTCGACCGTAGCTGCTCCTACCGGGACAACGGATGTTCAAAAGCCTTGTGGTCAAGTGGCCTTAGTGTGTAAAGACGGCGTCGTGAGGCTTCTGGATTTAAGTACCCTTAAGACTGTCAGAGAAGCGAGATTGGATGGAAGGAAATTCATTTCTGCAGCGTACTGTACTAGTAAGGGATAACAAATATCTTATATATATAAATGTACACATTAGATTCCGTTACTCCTTCGGCTCTGTGACAACGCGTTCATTATTTTAGGCCTAGAGAGATTGTGCGTTTGCACGAACGACGGAGTCCTTCATTTTTTTACCACCATGGAAGAAGACGAGTCTGTGGAGGAAAAAGAGGACGCTGACGACATCAACATGATTTCGGAAGCTTCACGGTCTGGCAATGAAAGCACTGCTCCGAGTACCTCCACCTCTTTAGCTACTTACCAGTACGTTGTGCCAGTATTTTTTGTCGAGTCGACGAGTGTGTGTGTATACATATATATATATATGTTTCAAATGTCACCTTTCTCCCAGGGAGCAGATAATAGCGCACAAATCAAATTTGACATATTCGGATTTGAGAACGCTTTATGAACTTACAAGATTTGGAAGACATTCGCCAGCGTATTCGGCAACTGTACCGCCTTGTTGGAGTGAAATGATGCAAGCTCAAAGGCAGCGGCGTCATCCGCAACATCTTCATCAATTAGAGTACCAACATCACACGCGCACGTGGCGTTTGCAGAATGACGCGTAAGTTTTAGCCGAAGCGCGATTGAAATGTGACCAATCGGGTGATCATCGACTGGTGATTTAAATTGTTCTTTTGATATGTCTTGAATAGAACCACATGGGACGAACACGTATTCGAGCTTACTTTACCTCGAGACGCGCCAGGTAGCGTGGGTCATGTCGACGTTCGATTCAGTTTACATTCCCCTTGTTCGGAGCTTCCAACGATACAAGTCACTCTTCTGAAGCAGAATATAACTGGGATCGGGCATCACAAATCACCTCTTACTCCGGTCGATGAGAAAATAGATTTCAGTTTGGGGATCGAGCAGAGAGGCGATAATCCGGTTGTCACGGAGGAGTATCAACGCCAGCATAATACAGAAGTTTTGTGTGGTCCTATTAACTTGCAGTGTTGTACCGATCTCTCTGATCATTCTGGGTGTGTCTCCCTTACGAGTCCAAAATTGTTTCGCACCAAGGCAAGGACCCTGCTCGTTCACATCAAGGCTTCAATGGATTCCCTAAAGGATAGCGTGAGTAACTGCGAGATAAACCCAGTATCTGGAAATTAAAATTAAAGAAAAAAAAAAAAAGAAGCATTAATTCCAAGCTAAGCAATTGACCGGTTACAGGCTCTCGCTAGATGTAGAGTCAGTGCATTCGATTCGAAACCACCAACGTCTAAAAAGTTGAGGATAGACGAAGCTGGTCCATTTTTGCCTGGAGCAACGGTGGAACGACTCGCAGCTAGTGCTAATAAGAAGTTCGAATATTATATCGGTAACGTGATATCTATAAGTTATGCGTGTAGTTGGTAGACTAATCTCTTGATGGGAAGTTCCTCCTTCGTCGACATTACCGAGAATCCTTTTACAATTACTTTGATAGGTTGTGACTGGATCCACGAGATTTCAATAACAGTTAGATCACTGCATTGTACAAATATTCCTAATGAAAGGTCGCAAAGGTGCGCAATGTTGGAGTCCAAAACTTGCATCGAGAACTTGTTGAATATAGCATGTCTACAGACAGCCGACAAGTAAGTGAATTAAAACTTGAGGTTATCCCGCAGCAGAACGTTACGTCTCATGTAATGATGCGTTCAATACAGGTCTCCTGTAATCCAATCGTTAGCTTTGGATATTCTAATATGGATTGCAGCAATAAGACTTACTAGGCTACGAACTAGCGAAAATAGCGTAGATTCAAAAAGGAAACAATTGGAAGTAATACGATGTGTCCAGGGACGACTCTCAAATCTATTACGCAGTGGTCTTTTGTATGCAGGAAGCAGTATAGCTCACAAATGCGTGAAACTAATTATTTTATGTAGCGAGTAAGTTATATGCGTGACTCCTTTCCCGTTATGACATTTCGGAGAATGCCTTGCAATTACTTAAATTACATTCTTACTTTAGGGGTCTTCATAATTCGGACGATTCGTCACCTTACTCATTCGATGAGGCAGTGCTTGCAGTTTTAGTAACGTTGCTGCCTTCAATTTGGGGCGTGCAGTGGGCTGGATCTTTGCATTGGTTGTCCATCCTCATTACCAGATTACTCCCTTTGGATAGAAGTCACAGTATCGCGCAGCAGTGCGTCACTCTTGTGCAACAGATTGCATCAGAAATGTTGAGCCGCGTCAATCCTTACCACCTTTTACTGGCCACAAGGTATGGAGATGATTTGTTTCTCTCTTTCTCTCCTTTCTACTCTCTTTTTTCTCTTTTTTCTCTTTTTTCCTCTTTTCGTTCTCTTTTCTTTTTTCCTAAGGAGAATATGTTGTCATATAGCACTGTTCGAATTTTTCATGGATTAACGTTAACGCAGCGAGAAATGTGATTAATCCAATTCTGATTTCAGATTTGGATTGTACAGTTCTCCATTTGAGACGGAGCTCTTTGATTTAGAGCCTCCGATGCCACCAAAATTCAGCTCGATACCTTTAACTTATGCGAGTATTGCAGCCGGGGATCAGATTGGGGCATCGGTAACCTCAAATAGCGCTCTCTATCCTCAAGACTCGATCGATTTGCGCGATCTCCTTACTTTGCCGGCGTGTGCCACCACGGAACTTGTCGTTCCGGGAAAATTGAAAGTTCTTTGCGCGAATCACAACATGAAAGGACTGCTTGAGGTGATGGTATAAAATGTACATTTGAGCGCAGTCTACTGTGTTGCATCATAAAGCACAGTTTCCAAAGTATTCGACGTTACGAAAAGTACCCATTTCATTTCAGGTAGAGCCGCTTCACTTTACGTGTCACGCAGCTTCCGACGGTACGAAAATGGAAAAAATTGATCCAGCCATGAACACTGTCAATATTGGGACGACTTTGTTCGACAGCGCAACCATAAAGAACAGCAATGCAACCGACATTAAAGTCCTTCACCATGTATACGTAAGTTTCATCGCGCGTCCGCATGCAATAACTTCATCTCTAGTAAATGAGTAAATAACGAGCTAAGGTCATGTAAAAAATTGTTCATATACATTTAATACTTTAGGGAGAAGATGCCACCTTTCCATGGGATAGGCTATTATGTTGGCCTTCCCAACAAGTGCTGGTTGTCGAGAGAATGCACTCTGGAGCTCGTCGATTTGTCATTCTTGATTTTGGGTCACCTGTACTACTAACCGACTTGATGGTTCCCTCGTGCAGTGATTTGGTGTCACTGTCAATTGACATTTGGGCAAAAAGCGAAGAGAGCGATGGCACGCGTCTTATAGTTGCCGGTGACATCGGAAGCAAGCCACTGGTAGTGAGTGATCTCCAGCCACCTCCAGTGTGCAGATATCTTAAGGTACCCGTTAAACTTTGTACTTGCACGAGGCAACTATGATTTGCAATTTGACTCAGTAGCGAAAGTAAATGTGACATAAACCATTGAAATCAGATCACAACGATAGGCCGCTATGGGATGTCCACGACAAGATGTAAAATTCCACTTGGAATGTTTTATGGACACATGATCATTTTACCAGGAGAAACTTACTCGGAATCAACCAACTCTCAACCGAAATTTGACGGGATCAATGACTCCTCTTTGGAAGATGCGGTCGAATCCCAGTGCACTATTCTTTCCACTCTCGCAGAAGACGTTCAATGCAGGTATTTTGATAATTTGTTAACGGTTCTGCGATTTGCTATTGCTGGTATAGGGGGGAATCCAATATTAACTAATTAAAGATAATTCCTTTCGTCGTTTACGTGTAAATATACTTGTGATGTTCCATTCTTCATTTCAGATTCAGTTTAGCAACGGAAAGACTGAAGAGTCTCTTGGATCCTTTACTATCGACTGAAACCTCAAATGTCATGCACATGCAACATTTCCTGCACCGCGGTAAGATATCGAGCGAAAATAAGGAACATTCGTCTAGTAAAATTCTTGCCACATATCATGTAAGTACTATGGATGAAATACCCATTTTTATTTCTGCGAGTATATATAATAAAATTACGATCGTTGGTGCAATTAATCGTTTATATTGTTAACGTGCTTACATGTGCATGTCTATCCGTGTTGATATCCGTAGGAGTGCATTATGTTTCAACATCAACTAAACGTCGTACGCAGTGTGTGGCGACGGCTCGAAGGAAGAAATGGATCTCAGAGTATACCAAAAACTTTGCTATTAAATGTCCCGAGTGACAAACTTCGAGTACTCGGGGAAACCATGTTGGACATTCTTCTCTACGCGGTGTACATAATTGGTCCTGTGCCTAGTGTAAGTTATCCGCATTCAACTACACTTGTTCCGCACACAGAGAATCCTTCTAATCGGAATTGTTTAACTTGCAGATACCATTGTCTTTGAGCGAAGTATTTACACCATCCACTTGCGAGCGGTTTTTTCATTCTATATGCGTAGTTACTCCAGCTCCACGTTTACAGCTTTACGCTGTGGCTACGTTGGCTCGCATGGCTGGTCATCAGCCATGGTGGGGTGATTTTTTGGCCAATATGTTGGTCAACCTCTACTCGGCATCGTCTACCTGCATCTTTCCTCAAGATAGGTAAGGAAGGCATCAAATAATACACCAGGCAGTTCTCAAGTGACAGAACGCCGTAGAACTTAACGCGAGATATTAACCACTTTCTTTTACGGTGTTTCTTGTGTGCCGTGCAGCTGACCGTCCGTTCGTCTCGTTGCGTTTCTCACGCGTTGACTTATACGTAGAGCTCGATCAATTTTTCATCGCATTCGAGAAACTTGACGTCTAATCTGCGCTGATTTTTAGGGTTTTCATTTTGCTAACATTTCTTGGACGGAAGTCATTGATCGCTGGACCTAACAAGTCCTCGGTAGTAGATGCGATGGTTCGCACTTTGGGCAAACTACTGGCGCCACTGTCCAATGGCCACACATCCAGCTCGAACCGACTGGACACAACCCTGATTGGCTGGGTTCTCCTTTTCTTATCCGTGTGCTTAGATACAACTGCGACTCATTCTTCCTGTATCGAGGAAAGCCACGAGAAGAATAGGGAGCAAGGTACCTCAAATATTAATGACCCCACTCGTTAAGCCGTTACCTCGTTTACTCGAAACGTTCGATTTTTATAATCTTATAATTATTAATCCCGTGACATGTCTGGAGAAATTATTCTTCAAGGCCGAGTAAATGAGTAAATTGGAAGGGAAACGCTAAAGGACCGTTCCTTGTTAATTCGTAATGATTAACACTTTCGGGGTTTGTAGCCTTGAGTATAATCGACTACGCCAGATGATGTGGCAACTCTGATTACTTGAAATATCTCATTTACTTTAACAGTCGGCAAAATGTGTTTTAGACCGCGTGTGAACAATGAGGCGACCCGTTTTACGAACACCCTGTAAACAATTGTACATATGTGTGTGTGTGTACGTATATATATATATTTATTTATTTATTTATTTATTTATTTATCTAAAAGGATTCTCCTCACGGTGGGAATTTATCCAAGGAGAGTCGGCGATGCAACGGAAATTCATGAGTGCCAGTCGATCGTCGGCTTCCCGGAATTATCATCGAAAGATACAGAAACGGCTGATGCATCATAAACAACATCTTCAGGATCTAGAGCAGGCTAAAAAGGCTTTCCAAGCGTCGTCGCAAGTGCAGGTTTGGGTGCATCAATCGGAAGCCCGGAAGTCATAACGTTCGGATCCCTTTACGTAACTCGGACATTTTAATTTTAATTTTCATTTTCATTTTCATTTCAGGCGTGGTCGGCGCTTTCATCTCAAACGGCCACATTGTCCAACAAACTGGAAGCTGCGTTGAAGTCGCAAGAACGTTTGTTCAAGAAATCGTTGAAGCATCATACTGTAAAATACACGCATGATTTTCATTGCGTTAGGAGGAACGACGTTTCCCGAAATTCACGTCTTCCTCTGCAGCCTACACCTAGGTAGTACTTCCTCTTCATTTCGATAGAAATATTTATTTAATATTTGTCTGCTAATTTCGACGGTGTATCACACTAATTAACGCGTTGATTGCAGTAGGTCGGATGGGACGGATGTGGACATAGACTGTTTGACCAATTTGTTGTATCAACACGTACTGCCAGTAGCGCGTGGCCTCATTGCTCTGATTTTAAACAATGCATCTAATGTGGACATGTTTCTTCTAGCGTGTAAGGTTAGTTTTGTCATGCGTTGGCTCGTGGTAATTATGTCTCCTAACGATTCACGATGCGATCAGCGATCAGTAAAGGAAGACGTAAAACTGTGTATCATTAAATGTCGTACTTTGCATACCAGGTAGTTGCTAGGCTAGTGGTATCCACGCGCCCTGCAATTAGTTTGGGTGAGCTTATGACCGAGGAGCAGCTGTTAAGATTAGTCAGACTGGCCACTGGGACCTCCGATGCCGCATGGTCTTCGCACGCAATCTCGTGTCTCTTGCAAGATCTTTTGGAAGGTAGGACGATTTTTCGTAATCGCTCCGGAGGGTTCGTCATACTTTGAACCGTATGAAATCATTCCGGTTACACGGATTCGCGATCCGCTCGAGATCTTTATACCTAACTACAAAGGGCGTTTTCTCATACTTGACGTCTCGTGCAGGTGGAAGATTGTTTCCAAGACCTTCGGTGCCTCCCGAGGAGAGCCCCTCAGAGGAGAGTTTCGAATCCTTCGTCAGCGAAGATAGCAGAGTGGTGGAAGAAGATCCTGTGGCGGGTACCAGTTCTTCCGCTGCGGCCTTGGGAGCCGAAAAGGGCGACGGCGAAGTCGACTGCGACGAAGACACGCAAGATAGCGCTGCCATGACGCTGGGCACCGTTTCTAAATCCAATGGTTTCAATTTACCTTCACTGTTGGAATCGGATGACAGCGACCTCGAGGACTTTTACGATGACATCCTCGAACGCGGTAGGAATCTATTGAAGAAGGGAAATACTGCGACCAAGTTACCAGCCTCAGCTACTTCAAAGTAATTTTATACATTATTTCAACGTATGGCATAGGTACTTCCAAACATCTGTGTAATTGTAATCTGAGTTTAGCAGTATTTCTCTGGCAATGGATGCAAGGTTGGAGTATGGCATTGAAGCAGGCGTGGAAATTTCGTTGAGAAGACTTTCTACGCTCGGCGCGTATAACTTACCCATCAGTATAATTGCGACCGTGCACGTGAGTGAAATTATACTTCTAATGTACATTCAATACCCGGCATTGAGAAAAAAATTTGCGGCTAAATGAGATTCTTAACAGGCACCTGCAGAGCCAATTCGTCCCTCACAGTCTACATCGAGAAACTCAAGTTGGAGCGACAACAGTTCCGATGCTTGGAATCCTATCAATCCATTGCCATCCAATCTGTCGATGCTCACCAGATGCTTCGACGGCATCTTCACAGACTTGTACTTACAGGTTTGCTAACAATTATTACAATTACATTGACGTGTCGATGTGCTATCGTGTAAGTTAATTTGCTTGATTGTAATAGGCTTCGGGGACTAGTCTGGAACTAGTTTTGCAACTGTGGCTCACATTGAATTTGGATGCGGCATCTGGGTTTTCAAATTGTGCTGCGCAGTTTGATCCATCTATAACGCCTGATATCCCCTTCAATTCTGCAGCTCTTTCTGGCCTCGTATCGGCACTGTCTTGGTAAAAATATATTATTTCACTTACGATGTTATGACGTCTCGTTATTAAGGGTTCTATCTACTGGGAAAGTAGCAGCTTTCCGGTTTACCGTCTAATAAGTTTTTTGTTAGTATTGGATCATCGGAGATAACGAAACCTTGATCTTTATCGCGATGCGATTTCGGTCAAATAGAATTTTCTTCGTTTAATGAATTCAGGTATCCTGGTGTATCGCTTCGAGCGTGGTATCTAGCGTTACAATGCTTGACGCTTGCCAGCAATCAACCGACGCAAACAGTGCCAGAGCATGCAGATGTAGCTACGGATGGATTGCTCGGAGGCATGGCAAGCTGCATCGTCAAGGATAGAAGTATAGGCCCGATGCTTCTCCGATTTTTGTCCGGTAATGGCTTAAACGTGGAAGCCACCGACAAGCAATACATTATGGTAAGATATTTAATATCTTGCGTGCACTTTTATGCTATGGAATTAAAGAAAGGTAAATGTATTCCTAAATTCGATAGGAGCAAACGACTCTATAGCCAAGTTAACTTTTATGTATCGCGTTATCTTCAGGCTGGACCCACGGTTTGTCAGGCATTGCAAGACTTTTTGGTTAGGCTGGAAATAAGATGCGACGTCAGGACACCGAGCAGTCCCCTAGGAAATGCTTTGAAGGATCTGCTACTCTGGGTGCTGTACCAACTCGTACAGCCAGGTGGCGCGCTGGTCGGTCGGCGGGGTCCTTTGGATGCTCAGTGCAAACTCATTACCTCCTTGATTAATCTGAACTTTACGAATGCCGATTTGGGAACGGTCATGAGCATATCCGAATGCGTCGGAGTCTTGGTTGCTACGTACATCGGCAGATCGGGAGGTGAAGAGAGTACCTTCTTTTACGTTGACGTTTGAAACGGATTTTTATACATACGACTAACGCGTTTGCAGTCGGTGTACAATGCGGAGGAGCCGGGGATCCAACTCCTCAATCGGGAAGTTTCGGTGGTTTATATGCTTCCGTCTTTGGTGGAGATGCAAGACATGGTCGGCCAGCCTCCTGGAACACGCTGGTTGTCGCGTTAATCAAGTTGGTCTGCCGTCTCGTTCAGACGCCGCTCCCGAATGTAAGTTATTTTTGCGGTACCTTTTCGTGGGCGATTCCAGTGCGTTTGTCCGTTCGTACACCTTGTTCGTTCACTTGCTTCACCGAGGCATCGTTTATTACCGATCATTTCTATCCTCGTAGTCCCGCTGTTCCCAATCGGAAGGTGCAACCGAAATGGAAATCGGAGACGAGGCCCTGCGCCCGGGAGCAAGCAGTAATGGTTGCCAAACGAGTATCGATACCTCTCAAACGGATGAATGTAAAGTGGCAGAACAGCAAACTTGTTTGCGTCCGCAGCAGACTGGCCTGAACGTGCCACACGTACCTTGCGTGGCCGACACCGGTAAAATGATTAATTACCCGCGGATGTAATTGAAATAGTTCCATTCAACGTTGTGCTCAATTCGCGTTACAGTGCTGCAGCACGAGCCGACGATGATGCGACTATTGGCTGCTCTGGGACATAGCAGTGGCTCGTCCTTGGCTATGCTTTTAGGCGAAGGTCCTGGAACAGGAGCAGCCACGGAACTTGGCGACCCAGCTTCGGTTCCAGATGCGACCTTTCAATTGCTCTCGACGCTCGCGCAAAAAGCCAGTAGCCCCATGTTGGTTCTAAACCCGTTGTATCGGTACCTTGCGTCCAGTGAGTTTCGCCATTATTACCTCGATATTTCTGATATTTCTACACTCGTATGCAAAGTACCGAGTCTCATGCCGATTATTTTTAGCGCGTGGCTTGGATGGTTCGTCCCGGCGAGTTAATGTCATGCAATTGTCGGAACCACTGTTATGGTATATACTGAAGGTACTCGACAACGAGGCTTCCTTGGCAGTTTTTACGGCCATGGGTGGTGTAAGAGTACTGTGCGAGAACCTTGTAAGGTCGAATAGTTCCGGTTGCGGAACCGGCCCGGTTACCGCTGGAGTAATTGCTCTCGTAATGCAACATCTTTCGAACGTGCCTACCGCGACACCCGTAGTCTCCGCCAGTAGCAAGAAAACGACGAACAATTTGGAATCTTACGAGGACGGTCTGATGAATTTTGCTCCGCTCGGCACGATATCCTGGCTCAATCCTACGGCACAACCGGCAGACGTGTTGATACAAAGTGCTGCACCACACCGCCGTGCCAGGACAGCTGCGTGGACGTATCACTTTTACCAGGACGAAGCTTGGGTTGATTTGACCATAATGTTGCCATGCGCGGTTCTGTTGCGAGAAGTAGAGCTTCAGCCACATCTCACGTCGCTCTCTAGTAAGGGGCTGAATATAAGTTTCAACTTGAAGCTCAAGTTTCGAGACACCCTAGGAGTTTAAATACATCCATTGTATTCCAGCGTGTCCATCGGCAGTGGCTTTGGAGATTTCGCGCGAATGCAACACAGCCATGATGCCTATTTGCCCTCCGATGCCTACGGCAGGCTTAACTTTCATTCGTATTACCTTATCGAAGCCTGAAATTGCCACCGCTGTGCTGGTTCGCCTCTACAAACCTCGGGATTCTACCAGCATTGGTTTGAGTCAGATTCGTTTATTGGGTACAACGGCTTTCGGCGAGATTAAGACCAATAACGACACGATAGATGAAGAGCAGCTGACTAAAACGAGGTAAGCGAAGCTCGGAGTGGCGCTCGCCGTTGACAGTATCGTTATTTAGAACAATGGTTTCATCGGTTTTAATAATAATGTTACCGAATTCAAATAGCTTGGGGTGGCTTCGTCTCATCCATCAGTGTTTATCGGTGAGCACACTAAACGGAAACCTTATGGAGGATGTTCTGAACTCGGCAGCTTCCGTGGAAGGATTGGTAGATGCTTGTTGTAATCTCTTGTTGCTTCCCGCTCCGTCCCTGTTCACCTCCAACCTGGAGAGGGTCCTTCTGCAATTGGGTCTGCATTCCGAAGAGTTGGGTCTCCGGCTTATTAACTTTTTACTCGACAACAGGTCGACCCACGCGTTCCAAGGTAATTAAGTCAATTCATATTTTTCCCTTTGACGTGGGAATCTCAAGTGATTCCTCGTAACATTTTTGTGACCGTTCGCAGTGCCGGGAATGAATCAGGAGACACTGACTGTCCAGCTAGTTGTTGAGCTTTTGCAACAACTCTGCACTGCTAGAAATTCTAGTACCGAGGCTCGTATGTCCGCCGTGTTATCCTGGCTCTACGGTTCTGCAAGAAACGCCACAGCCCACACCCCGGGCACTGCCAATTTCGTTTCTCCGCCAGCGGTGTATATTCACTGCATATCCGCTATCGTCTGGAAAGTCCATAATCAAGAGGGACTTTCGTACGATTTGCAAGCATTGCTCAGCGACGATATCTTTAAGTGAGGCATTTTTCCCTTCAACCAAGTGCGTTCACTCCAAAAGGAAGTGTCAGAGATTTAATTAATGACCGTTCCCTAACAGCGCTTTGTATCGATGGACCCTGATACTCGAGGCACACTCCGCCTTGAAACAATCCATTGACGCCGCCTTATGTGCATTCAGTTACGTTCGTCCATCGTTGTTTCCGTTGCTCCTGCAAAGGGTGCACCTGTTGATGCCGAACCTGGCTCCTGGTCACTCCGCATCCATTTCCGACGACCGGAAGGGAACCGAGGGCCAGACGGATGATAAAAAAACAGAATTCGATGCTGCGGAGGGACACTGTCGTCCTGTATTCCTGGAGTATCAGAAGTTACACCTTACGGAGGGCCAATTGCTTACGGTCGCCGCTGCGGCTTCTTCTTCGTCTGGTGTTCAACAGCTCATAGACTCGAAACTCCCGGCATTTCTCGTTGCGTTGATCACAGGTACTCTTCTAGATGTTTGTGTCGATTACTCATCGATCTTATCTTTCGACTTTAAGACTAATCTCGATGACTCTGCACGTTTAAACATCTCGTTGTCAATGAAACGCATAATTTGCAGAATTCTGCGACACGGAAAAGTCCAAATTACAGCAACAACAAAGGAGCACATCAAACGAGACGTGTCATGGCATTAATTCTAGAGGCACTGCTAGTATGACGGACAATGACAAGGCCGAGGAGTTTACTCGACAATCGAGCAATTATTTCGGTAAGTCTTGGTTGTTCTAAATACGTCAAAGTCAACGCAGTGAATAACTTGGCTAGGTCAACACCAGGGCAAAAGGGCGTAAGTGAATGAATATCTTATCTCGTAGGTAATCAGTGTGCAACGGAACCAGAAAGCATCGCCATGGTATTAGAATTCCTATCGCTTGTTTGCTCAGAGGGCAGGATGAGAGACTGGTTGGGAAATGAAGGTCGAGGATTCTGGCTGCCGCTTTTGACACTTCTCAGCAATCGTCCTATCGAGAATCCTTCGGTAACTTCCAGGTACTTGCACAGAAATACTCGACTCGTCGCAATTGAAGCGTGGGAAGGGGAAAATGCGCGCGCGTAGTTGAGAAAGAAAAGTATGAGAGAGAGAGAGAGAGAGAGAGAGAGAAAAGGAATTGGCTTGACAGAAGTATTATTTAACGGCATTGGGCGCAATATCGTCTTACTATGTTTTTGTTGCATCGGAGAATTAAATGTTCACAGGTGTTCGAGACGAATCGAATCGTATACGAGTCTGGAAAACGCTACAATCAAATTCTTGGCTAGGTGTTGCTGGTGCCATCCAGTTAATCAGAAATTATTGGCCGAGCTGCTCACCGATGTCATTTCACAACAGAGAATTCCCCCGAGTAAGTTATTCTTTCCTGGTTTAACACAATTGCCATGTTTGATACGATACACGAGGCGTTTATTTTTCAAACAGACGTGCGGTATCTCCACGGTATTTCGGGGTTCACTAGAAGATTAATACTTCAATTGTTACTGGAAGGAGAAAAGGTTTTAATCGCTGTAACATCAGACGTTCCGATGAAACCCACCGATAATGGAGCAAGTCAATGTACTCCATCTATGCCTCCACACCCAGCACACCCGAATGGTCATTACCACAAGTTACTCTACATGTCAACGCAATCAACCGTCGCCGACATATTGCAACAAATAT
This sequence comes from Orussus abietinus, assembly GCF_000612105.2. Classification (NCBI taxonomy): domain Eukaryota; kingdom Metazoa; phylum Arthropoda; class Insecta; order Hymenoptera; family Orussidae; genus Orussus; species Orussus abietinus. Next base: position 27,317 of record NW_019395988.1, read on the forward strand.
CTGGTATGTACAAGAATCGTGTGCAGTGCAATCCTTCGGTTTAAATATAAAGGAAGGTTTTTCAATCGATCGTCACTTTTATGTACGGACGTAGGTACGTGGTTACTCATGCTTCTACCGAGCAGTCGAAAAGGAAGCGAGGCAAATAAAAGCAGTTCCAATCGTTCACGGGAACTTTGGGAATCCGGGATGGCGTCGGTGGTAGATACCTTGAGCGTTGCGGCTGGAAACACAGCGAAAGACAAAAGAGCGAAAGAAGCTTCAAACAGGTCTCAAGCCCGAGGCCCAATTTTGAGGAGACCTCGCACAAGCATAGGTAGGACGAAGAATTCTACCCCATCGGTTGTCGATGACCGATGGTTGCGCGCGTAAAAAATATATTTACGTAATATCCCAACGTATTCCCACGTCCAACGCTAACAGATGGAGTAGGGACAACGTCAAAGAGTCACAGTAGCGGCATGCAAGCAAATTCGACAAACTCGAAGGCTCAGCAATACTTAATACACGCATCTAAACCAAATACGCCGCTGCCGCCGCAATTAACGATCGCTCAACTTTTGGCTATCACGGAAGACGCTGGGGTCTCCCCATCCGAGCCGTGCGTGTACCTGTTCCTGCGTCAACGCAACAAAGACTCGAAAGGTACGCTCGTACAAATTGCTACGAATCGATGGCGGTTACCTCGGGCTCGTTCTATTTCAGAGGAGCCGGCCAGGTCGAACGGCAGCGAGTTGCTGAACTACAGGAGCATCGAGTGCTCCTTGGGGGTCTTCAGCACCGGAGGGGGCTTGGCGGTGCTGGCCAGGCACCTCCCGTTGATATGCCCGGATTCCGGAAAACCTTCGCCCGTCGTCGAGAAGTCTCCGTCGACGTCGCAACTTGACACGGGATGGGTAAAGGTCGAGGCCAGCGACGACGTATACGAGGACGTGGAAGAAGCAGGAGTCGCTGGAGTATCGAAGACGTCGCCTCCGGCCCCGCACGTGCCGCCGCACTCTCTCACGGCGTTCGGTCTGTTCCTGAGGCTTCCTGGATACGCCGAGGTCCTGCTGCAGGATAGAAAACGCGCTCAGTGTCTGCTAAGGCTGGCCTTGGGGGTGTCCGACGACGGAGAAGGAAGGGACATGTTGAGCTCGCCTTTCGCGGCTTCCTTGCCAACGTTGCCGTTTCAAGTGCTGAAGCAGCTGCTCGACGCGACGCCTCCCACCACTGACGACGGGTACCTCCTTCGCCGCATCAGCATCGAGGTCGGGGCCGTCTCGTTGCTCCTCGATTGCCTGGCAATTTTCACACACCAGACGGAATACAACGAAGGCACCGAGCAGCGAAACGGCCATGGCGGCGGACGCAGCGACGACAAGTCGCACCTATACTGGGCCAAAGGAACTGGCTTCGGCACCGGCTCTACCCAGCAGTCTTGGAACGTCGAGCAGTCCTTGTTGAGGCAGCGCTTCGAGGAGGAGCACGTAACCGTGCTGTTGCAGGTCTTGGCCAGCTACGTCGGCCCCGAGGGCCAGCCACAGCCGGATCTGCCAGCCCCGTTCACGGACCTTTTGTCTCGCTCGTGTCTGCTCCCCGCGCTGTCGTCTTATCTCAGAAACGACTCGGTCCTCGACATGGCGAGGCACATCCCTCTTTACCGGACGATCCTGCAGTTGCTCAGGGTCATGGCCCTGTCCACCCAGCTGGCTCCTCTTCTTCTTCCACGGGGGAGCATATCGAGCGATCCCTCCGTCATCTCGCTCCTGTCGAACATGAGAGACTGCGTCGACACGTACATGAACAAGGTCAATCGTACTCGCGGAAATAATTTCAAGTCCATCGCAAAGGGTGCCGACGACTCCGAGCAGGACGAGGGTTTGGCTACTCTAATACCGGACATTCAGGAGAGTGCCATTATCGTGCAGGGTGCCACCGCGAAGTTGGCGGGACTTGGAGAAGAGTCGACGAGGCCAAGTTCCGCGGCTCCCGAATTACCGTTGCGCTCCATCGAGCAGCGTTACTTGGAAGTCATGAAGACCCTTCAGTTTGGTTAGCCACTTATACCTCCTACAGCTTACCGTTACTGCAAAATGCGACCTACAGGGTGTAACGGAATCAATGGTCGTAGCTCGTTCGTCATAATTGTTCGAAAAATAGCCAGCTAGACGGAGAGAGCACGCCGGTCGTTGCCTTGCTTCTCCGCGGCCGAGAGCCGATTGGCTATTTTTCAATTCGTTTTCTTTTACACCCTGTATTTTCTTAATCCGAGTAACACGACCTCCATCCACTTGCAGATACGTACGAAATGATAACTGAGAATTCTGAGGGTGGAGGCTACAAGTTCGTCGTGTCTTATCATTTCGAGTCGAATATGAGAGCGGCAGGTGAGAGGAGTCATCCAACAAGGGTGAAGAGACTAGCTCAGGAAGCCGTCACCCTTTCCAGTGCGCTACCTCTGTCGTACAGCAGCAGCGTCTTCGTCAGGTGCGACGCGGACAGGTTGGACGTTATGAAGGTACATTAGAACGGCTTTCGAGTAAACTCGGTCACCGCTGACGAAATAACCGAGGAAATAACGTAGCGCAGAGGAAACCCCCTTCGATACGATGAACGGTGACGGTGATTTATATAAGTAACGCGCAATAATCTTGTTATACCGAACTGACATAATCATTTTCAAGGTGTTAATAACCGGACCAGCGGAGACGCCGTACGCCAATGGTTGCTTCGAGTTCGATGTCTACTTTCCTCCGGACTATCCCAACAGTCCCATGTTAATAAACCTAGAAACAACTGGCCGACACACGGTTCGCTTCAATCCCAACCTTTACAACGACGGAAAGGTGTGCCTTAGCGTTCTAAACACCTGGCATGGGCGTCCGGAGGAGAAATGGAATGCTCATACCAGCAGTTTCCTTCAGGTAAAGTCTCGTTGGTTGTCGGTCACGAGTGCATCACTCGACGTCGTCTGCTTCATCGTTCTTCTCTCTCAAGGTCTTGGTATCCATTCAATCCTTGATATTGGTTTCGGAGCCGTATTTTAACGAGCCAGGATACGAGCGATCCCGCGGGACCTCTAGCGGAGCCCAGTCTAGTCAAGAGTACAACGCCAACATCTGTCAAGCCACCGCAAAGTGGGCGATGCTTGACCAAATACGTAATCCCTGTCCGTGTTTTAAAGAGGTATCGGCGACCCTAGAGACATTCTCGGATCGAGGAACCCTCCAAGGTTGACCCCCGGCTTAAATCTACTCGTTCTTCGCAGGTTATACATACCCACTTCTGGTTGAAGCGACACGAAATAGTTGCTCAGTTGGAAGGGTGGATCAGAGACATGGAGCTACACGGGACCGACAGACGATCGGCTCGTGCCATTTCCTTAAACGCTCTAGCTTTGAGGGTAAGGGCTGCCTAATGGTCCTACCTAATGGTCCAAAGGAGTCCGGTTTGCTGACGATTCGAATCTTTCAGAGGCACTACAAGCTCCTGAGGGAAGAACTGAACAAACTGCCAACCCCGGAAGGTCTGGAGGATCTAGCGGAGCCCCTCCCGTCGCCAGGCTCGCCGTTGGAATTGTGCGGCACTTCTGGGACAACGCCCACGACCAGTGCCCATGGCCAGGTCGTACTGGCCACTTCGGTGGGTACCATTTCCATGCCCTCGATTCCCTCGACCACGTCCGTCTCGAGCATAACGTTAAGCAATGCCGGTAGTCCGATCACGAACGCTAGTGCCAGCAGTCATGTACACCATGACATCGACACCGACGTCGAGATGGAGAAGATGGTCTCAAAAGTGTGTGAATAGTTGAACGGTGTTAATGGAGGTTGTTGGACTTTTTCAAGAGTCTATTGTTAGCGTTACGAGCTGTATAACGGACCGAGCGCGAGCCGACCAAACGTCCACCCCGACGTTTGGATCTCGCGAGAAACAGCAGCCGAGAATCCCCTGAACGGTGTAAGGGGGCTTGTCTTGCCGTGGTTGATTGCAGGACGAGCGAGCCGGCTTTCTTACCGTTACCGAAAGAACGCCGTGCCCAATGGAAATTTCACGTAGCTGCTGCTATCGGATATGTATTCTAGCCCGTACTTTCCCTACTAGAAGTATCGATCGTTATACCACGTTTAAGATACATGTTCTCGGTTTATTGTAGCTGGTACTCCTACGCGGGAAGTGATTAAACGACTCCTCGTTTCGACGCGCGTATGATGCGTACAGGTAGAGACAGGGGCGGGGGGGGGGGGGTGTATCCATAAGAAATGTACGCACATTGGAATCCGATATTTTCACAAGCGGTCGTAGTCGATAGCGGATGACCGGAGGCATCGACCTCCATCGATAAGAACGTTCGACCTTTCGACTTGACCTCTCGGCGCCGAAATCGACTGTAGAGACGCGACCGGTCGAACGTGTATTCCAAGTCCACTCGGGTTAAAATTCGAGTAACTCGAGTCGATGAAACATTCGACTCGTCGCGTCATTGATTCGGTCGGCTACAAATGACATCTCTCGTGATTGAATAAAAAGGTGAACGGGCGCGTTGCGGTTTCGGCATAATCACGAGTACCGGTCTTTGGGATCGCCACATATTGTGAGTACGTGTAAAATATTGCAAACGATAGGATAATCGAGAGAGATACTTATTGTACGCTTTCAAACTACGGGAATGTAAACGAGGTGAGACATGCATGCGACGCAAGAAAGAACAACTTCGGTCTATCTATTCTGTACCTAATAAAATAGAAAGTAGCGGTGTGTACGTATCCTGATAGGCTGCATATCACCCTAAGCACTGATTGTCCCGAAAGAATAAACGATGCGTTTTTTTCTTTTTACAACATGTTGATTCTAGTAACTTAATCGGAATATTCGACGAACTGCCGACGAATTAGAACTCGTCCGGGTTTTATTACCGAGACAACTCAGAACGTTGATTCTTCGGTAAAATCATATTCAGTGCTGGTAATCTGCGGTTAACCGTGAAGTAACGATTACAGGGTGATTCTCGTTACCAATTGCCGACTGTTGTAAATAATTACTGATCCTATACGTGTTTATAAATCTAATGAGTACTGATACAATGCCCGTATACGTACTACGTCTGATGCGTGAGTGCGATTCATGAGTAAAATGCACGATTTACGTGATAGCAAATGTGCTAATAACTATTTATAATAAATGATTTACTGGCGACTGCTAATATAATTTATGCTTTAGCGTCAGACCTGACGTCGACATGTCGCTATTTTAAAGTCACGAGTTGCGGTAAGAACTTTTCGTTTGGTCGGAATTTATACATTGAAATATAAACACCTCGAATATTGTTCATGAAGTACCTTTTTTACGTGAGTATCTTTAAGAAGATTTTAAAAGTTAAGTGAAGCGTGAAACTTACGAGAGGACGTTACTTTTATCCGCAGGTTCTCGTTTACTTTCAGTTGTAGCAATTAGGGACTTTGTAGATTGATCGATTTGTCGATACAAAAACATATATATTGATTATTATTATGCAGTTCACGGTGTCAACTGCAAAGGTCATTAAGCTATTTTTAAATAATAGCAAAAAAAGATCGCTTTCTCAATCACAGAAATTCGGTGGAGTTTCCAGACCTCCTATGTGTACACTGGCCAAAGAATACAGAAGTCTGCGGCATGCATAGAACTGGGGTTAAGAAAAAACGTCACTAACTGTTTAATAAGTTAAGTCCCAAAGCTCTGCATCACGTCGACTTCGAGGCAACAATGTACTTTAAAGTTTTTTTTTCATCTTTCGCCGACTGGTGCGATCCACGTCGTTCATGACTCACGTGCTCGGGGTTTAACGATGTTATTGAAATTTCGTTAATTACCATTGTTTTACCGTGAGCCGGAATGTTTCAGGACAAATGTTTTGCAGTAAAGTTACCAATGTACGGGATAAATACTTGAACCAGAAATTTCTAACTTCCAAGCTCTCGGAAGCTTTAAAAAAAAGTTAAGCTAGCTTCAACCCTTAAAATATTTGCCCGGGAGAATTTCATGCTACGAGTGTTTTTCAAGGATCAGGAATAGGCGATTAGAGGGTTTGCTAGACATGTTCGTCTAATTAAACGTACTCATTGTTATCGTTCTATAAGTTGCTTTATTACATTAATTATTTTACAGTCTATTATACATCATGTACCGCAAGTACATAAGTTCTCGAGCTCGTGTTTTACGTTACGTTTACGTTACCACCACCAGGCTGCACCATGTACACGAGGAAGCCATTTAATGACCGCCAGTGTATAAATAACATTCATAAATCTATCTCGTTATGAATATAGGGTCTTTTCCACCCATTCCTCCATTGTAAATGTTGCAGAGTTAGTACTATCTGGATCTCTTTCTCGGAAAATATCTGTGGAACAAGAGAGAAATACACTCATAAAGACTTTTTAAAGGGGTACATCAATTGCTGAACTGGGAACGATTAACTAGCTTCAGGATGAAGGCAGTGCAATATCTGCTAAATGAATCTCGCGGAAATATCACGGTATTAAGTGAATGATAGGCAACCTAATTATTATACAAAGATATTTTGGATATAATAATAACAGAATTGTTGCCAGCATCGATTATCGTTAATGGTAGCACATTCGGTACTGTTACGTGGAAATGGAGTTAAACTTTTTTCGTGAAATTATACACTGTTTTTGCAATAATCAGTTGAGCTTATCTATACGTATTAATTATAAATAGAATCATTTTCTACATGTTCTCCGGTAAATAGGCATTAGTGGGTGACACCGATGATCAAGTTATTATTCACGTGTACTCTTGTGATTTTCAAAGAATATTTCGATACTTACAACATCATGTCACCTTTCCAGTTATCTCGTAACTATTAGTGACAAAGTGCACCTTTATTCAATGATTTCAGGAAGGTAGTTACCTAATTACCGATTAACATTTTTTTTTTAAACGGTAAATTGTATACTGTACGTATACTGTATATTCGTTTACATACCTATCATCGTTTTGAGACGGACTGCGCACATGATGAAATCATCGAATGCGATCATTCCGTCCTTGGTCCCGTATCGATGTACCAAAATATTAAGTATGTGATTATTGAGTCGGTAGCCGGCACTGTTCAGGGCTTGCCTCAATTCAAATGCACTCAAAACACCCGAGCCATCCCTGTCGTATAATTGAAATACGGCCTGAAAAGGTACCCGTAGTCGTTTATAAATATTTTATACTAGTTCATATATGGAACAGTTTAACCCATTCCAAGATAGCTCTTTTCTCTGTAGATATCGACATTTCGTTAACGCGCATAATGCTTTGCTCTGAATGGACTAAAAGCAAAAGGAGAAGAAGTAAATACCCTCCAACTCCGAATATCAGCCCACAATGTCTTGAACTCCTCAAAGCCAAGTTTCCCTGAATGATCGACATCCAGCATGGCAACCATACTACGACATATGTCCTTGCTAAATCCTTCGTTATGGGTTTCTAGAATCGAAGGAGATTCTTCTTACCGTTCGAGCTCACGGAATGTTTGACGAACGTTTGTTAAATTGTTTAAATTTCGAAGGCAGGAAACAAACTATTATGTTTAAATCGGATAAAACGGTTACTGACTTAAAGTACCTTTTCGCATGGCATAGTCCAAAATTTCCTTCAGTTCCATCCAGTCGACCTCCATGTCGTCACCTGCAAGCTTTCTGAAGAAGTCACGTACCTTTTCTTCGTTTCGGTCCGGTTCGGGTCGTTCCTTTACCTGTTACAAGCAGCCAGGAAATCATTTTTCACTTGCGTACTTCCTAATAATCGTAGGTCTTGAATATATAAAAATGACAAGACTCACCCTATCGTCGATTTCACCAATTCCCACCTCCTCGTCATTTTCCCTGGAACGGACGATACGTTTGAGGAAAGGTACACGACAAATTAATCGGCTGCTTCCCAACTTACTCTCTGTACGTTGATTAAGAGTCAGCGCGATTGCATACTAGTCAAAACTAATACGTACTCCATGTTGTTTTTGTTCTCGGAGAATATCCTCAGTAAGAATTCGCCTTCCTCGTTCGGATCAAAAGTGCTCGGTACGATACAGTATACGCCAGGCGGTAACTTGAACCGGCAACTGACTTCTCGTAGATTTATAAAAGACGGTGATCTAGCCACAGATGCATTGTACTTAAAGAAATTTATATCCAAAGGCTTTGGCAGTCTATCGGGATACTCCAACTGTTAAATGGGCAAGAATGCGGATTAAAAGTAAAGTAGATGGAAATGTGCAACGTGTCGTATTGGTCATTGTAAAATATATTCCGCTGCAGCTTATGAACTTTCTTGAAATATCTCATGAATTTTTATAACGGCACATTCGCGTACATGATAGATGGCGAAACCGATGGTAAGACAGTCGGCGCCCATCCTTCTCTGAGCTCTCCTATTTTTCTGCATTAATGCAACGATTACTGTACATTTGTCATCACCTTCATCTGGATATTCCAATGTGACACGGTACTGTGGATTATGCCAAAAAGTTTCTGAAAAGGATGTTTAATCGGTATTGCTAGTTATCGAAATGACGAGTTGATTACGAGTTGCACACGAGAGGTCTTGACGACGCAGGCGGTAGAAGAAGAATACTACATGCGTTAACTATATGAATCCGCGTTTACCTAAAAAGTTTCGACAACCGCCAGCCGTTACACCTCGTACCCACTCTCCTTCGAATACACTCATTTCCCATTTCTTTTTTCCAGCATTGAGGTCGTCTTCCGTCAAAGAATCGGGATTTAAATTGCAGATCTCCAACCTAGTAAAGTAGTGTTTAAAATCCTGGAAGGACATCCAAAACTCGCCGTCCATGTCGAATGTCAAACCTAGCTCGTCCTTCTCATGATCTGGAATGAATCTCCACTCCGGTGATCTGTGGAGCAAAAAAATGCGCAAAATGAAGTCTAAGAATTTATTATCAAAATTGCTTGTAACCGTTTCACGCGAATCTAAACCGTTCTCCTCGAGCATTATGCGTCATCGTTAGCTGAAGTTCAAGTATTATTACTTGTTACCACCAAACTGCAATATCAATGAAGAATAATCTCAACTTACTGATCGCTCCATGGACCGTTCCATTCGGCTTCGTTGCCCCAAGGGTTTCGCAGTCGTAGCAAAGGAATTTTCCCAATTTGATTCGGTGTCTGAATGTCTACGTACTTAACGCGGGTAATACTGTAGGCATGACCCCTGATCAATCCTTGGGGTGTTTCAGCTTCCAAAATATTTGGATCTGGCTAAATAAATGCAATGCAATTTACATACGGTGCAATACGAATTACTCAAGTGCAAATGTCTTTGTAAGAGCAGATAATGACCTCGAGCGAGCAACCCATCAAAGAGTTCCTCTCGTATGCTTTAAGCAGAATGCCAAACAAATTTGGAGGTGTTTCGTCCATCTCGTACATTTCGGTAACTCCTCCTGTAAAATCCTCCATTGCTTCGCAGGTGGTTCCACCTTTGAGAGCCTCGTAGGAGCCGTGAAGTTTCGCGTAAGCTTTCTCAAGTAAAGCACTCCAAAATTCATTTCTCTCCGCGGAGTGTAGATACATCAGTTCACCGTTATACGTCGGTAACCGATCGTCGATTACTACGTCGACCCACCTGCCATACTGCCAAAACCTGGAAATTAAACAAATCGAATTCTTGAATCGATTACAAACATAATAAGCATAATGGAGTAATGGGGTCCATGTCAATTAACAAACTGCCAGGGTTTATTTTTTATGCCATTTAAAATAATTCCAGATAACGACTATTAGTAACTATACCTGAAATGAAATATTCCTGCATAGTTTTCTTCAAAACTTTGATCTTCAGGTACTATTTGAAAAAACAAATGAGGATGCATAGTGAGATTTGCGACAGCAGCTAGTAACCAACAATCTCCAAGTTCACCCTGTTGAACGTCGAATCTTGAAAATCCTTCGACAAAGAGTCGAGGGTCATCCGCGATTTCCTGTTTCGATAATAAAGAGCACTGTATTTAGCTTAAACAAAAAACCTTCTTAATAGTCACGCACTACCTTTTCACACCATAGAATTTTTCACCGACCATATTAGAAACGCAATGCATTACAAAAGCCATTAGACCGTAAGAAACAATTTAGCATAAATAATCCATTGATATTCTGTACCATTGGACGTCTCCAATCTATATATCTGTCAGGTCTGCGTGAGTAGTAAAGCGACGAATCTTGTGCCAGGAACTCTGGGTCCTCGAATAGAGTTCCCGTTTCTAGACATCGTTGCCTCAATTGATTAAAATCTTGAACGGCAGCGCTTAGCCTTATACCGGATCCTTTCTCCCCTAACTGAAACAGTTAAAGCATCATTGGATATTACTTTAAGCCCGCTACATTATCCCAGGGAAAGTTGTCTACAATTTAACCGGTACGCATACTCGTCGAGTTCAGCACAGGATGCGATCGCACGATCCTGCCCGTGAGCAATCTCCCAACTCATCTCTGTTAGGAGCTCGCGCACTCGCGATGGCGGTACCATCTACCAGTCGCCGTTGGTGGCTCACGTACTCGTCATGGTAATACCATGCGGCAGTTGACGGTGGTGGCTTACCTACGCTTACCGACACTGCTCGCTTTTGATGGTAAGGGAAGAACAGTCGTGACGCTCCATTTGACTTTATCTACTTATCTACTACTGTTAAGTACATTGCTGCCTCGAAGTCGACGTGATGCGGAGCTTTGGGGCACGCGTCGGTGTCGCGTACGGAACTCTCATGCAGCGAATATGCATGAGTACGATAGAGTGCACTTAGAGTCCCGTAGAGTTCGGGCACACTACGGGACTCTACGGGACTCTAAGTGCACTCTATCGTACTCATGCAGATTCGCTGCATGAGAGTTCCGTACGCGACACCGACGCGTGCCCCAAAGCTCCGCATCACATCGACTTCGAGACAACAATGTACTTAATAGTAGTAGATAAGTAGATAAAGTCAAATGGAGCGTCACGAGTACGTGAGCCGCCAACGGCGACTGGTAGATGGTACCGCCATCGCGAGTGCGCGAGCTCCTATCAGAAATTCGTTGCGCCGCCCTTGGGGGTAAAAAACGGTGAAAGCTAACGTACGAAACCAGAGGGCAGCACCGAACGCGATCCCGCGATCTCCCAACTCGGCTTTTACGAGGAGGTCTATCTATGACTTTTTCACCCGGCTTGCGGGCAGCCCAGCCGCCGGAGAATTTTTTTTCGCAATTGCGACCACAGTAGCTCGACGAGGAAGGTTGTTCTCTTCAAATTGATCTCTCGAGTGAGCGGCTGTGATTTTTTACAGAGGAAATACATGGTTTGAGACGAGTCGGCGGGATCTCGGGGACGAAACAAATTCATTGACCCCGTCGAAAATCGCTCGAAACCCCTGTATCTCCCCTGAAAAATATCGCAGCCCCACATTCGAAAGATCGATATGGAGGGAGGAACCTTTCCCGTCGGCCGTCTGGTTGAAGCGATGTACCTATCCTTGCTTCGACAGCTGCAAAAATAATTGCGTTCTTTAGGTATCGACCGAGGATAAAACCAGCAATTTGCATCAACCCGATGAAACTCTGCGTAGACATTTAAGAGCCGCACTTAATTTTCTATGAATACTATGGAATGACAAATAACGGTGATAATTAAAGTCCGCAATCATTTTTATTTCCCGCAATCATCGTTGCATCGGGATACGTACCTCTATCTTCCCTGCCTCTTTCCGAACGAATTCCGGCTCCTGGATAACGCTCGCGTTCCAACCGTACCCGAGATGAGTGTCCATTCCGAATCCGTTTTTGCCCCTCTATACGACGAAAACTCGAGGATCGCTCTAGATTCGGTACATAACTACCAACACATGTCTCTGGAATCGTTGCACGCCCTTATGGTTGCACGCGCGATCTCGAACAAGGTCAAGGCGGGTCCCGGGGTGCGGCGGCCGTGTAACGTACACGTCACGGACAGGTCGGTAATCGAAGACGCGATCACTCGCCGTATGACGTTGACGTTTCGGGACTACCGGGACTACCGGGACTACCGGGACTACGCGCGATCGAGCCGTCTCCCCGACTGAGCTACACGAGGCCACGAACGGTCGTATGTATGTCGACCCGCATGGCTACGCGGCTGCGCCTCCTCTTCCACTGTCATTCCCCTCCCCCCCCCCCTCGCCCTCCCGTCCTGCGCCGGATGGCGCCGCGTTCAGTTTTACATCAGACCGTAAGTCATTTCCCGTACTTTTGGCCGTTTTAATAAGCATAAAGATGTCTTTTTACGTAGAAAATGTATACGATTGAAGTTAAAGACAATATTTGGATGATTTCCGACGAATCGATAGAGTAGACGTATTCCCAAATCCAAGCCCGAGTAATAACGAGGAGTTCCCGACAAGCGTTTCGCTCCGGGTAACTCTTTTAAAGCTATAAATAAAGGACGTGGAACACGCTGCGGGCGCTCTGGAGCTCGAGCTTATTTTTCAACTTGGCATACGGCCAGAATCCATCGGGTCCGCGGCTGTTCCGCGGCTGTTCCGCCCGAAACGTATTTGTCCCGGAAGACAGTCCCTCTCCGAGCCTATCGATGGGCTCGCCATCGGCGCTACTTCCCGAAAACGAAACCAAATCGGTGCTTTTATCGGCGCGCTTTATCGCAATCTACGCGAGGGCGGGGACAGGAACGAAGGGGAAAAAGCAAGTCGGAAGTTCAGACCTTGAAGACGATGTTGCCTGGGTGATGTACGTCCCCCGATCCGGAGAGCCCTCCTCTCAGAACTCGGGAAAGGAGCTTGTATCGACCGAGGGTCTCCCACACGTCCAGAGGCAGTTCCAGCAGTCCCGGACTTCTGCGAGAAAGAATACCCGTCCATGACGATACGACGAATTATTCGGTCTTTGTTTCGTTCTCTTGGAAATTCTGGTACGAGTCCGGACGAAATCCCATACCCCTTGGAGAACTTGTGGGTCTTGACGTTCCCGTCGTCGCCGGCCACGGTTCTGGAGTAGAAGTACGAATAGGTCGGCATTCCTTTCCGGGGCGGTTCGCACGAGACCGGCAGTCTGCGGCAACTGCGGCAACTGCGGCAACTGTGAAATGCACGCGTATGGGCGCAATGCACGCTAATATCAATATATTTAGACGCCGGTCCGCGGCGACTGCCCGTTTGCGTAGCGTCATGCCTCCGAAAATTCGGCTCCGTCGCTGTACCGCACGGAACAAGAAGGAACAAGAGGGAACAAGAGGGAACAAGAGGGAACAAGAGAAGCGGGGAATACGTAGAAACGCGCTTACACGGTCGAATTGCGGCGGGGAATTCGGCATAAATAAGCACGCTGGAGGTTATCACCCAAACGTTTCGGAAAAAAACGAGTCCCGACATTGTCACCGTACCGTCCTAATCGATGCCTCTCCTCCATTGTTTTCTTCGCTGCGGTTTAGCGATCGCGATATCTCCGCGCCGAATTTACTCCAGGCTTGCGAGGTAAATGGTGTCGATTGAGCTAGATGGTTTCGCCAATACTTTTCCTCGATACACTGAATTTACTCGATACACTATTTACACGAAGGACAACTTGCCCATAAATCTTACAAATAGTCACTCTACGGATGTTTCGATATTTTACACATAAATACATTATAAATACCATGTAAATTTTGAAATAAATACCGCGGCGTTGCAGCTGCACTGACAGAAACGACAGAAACGACAGAAACGACAGTTTCGAGATTAGCGATCGCTGAGCTCGTGCTCGTCGGTTCTCTTGGAAAGGTACGTTATACAAACATCATAGGCCGGTTGGAGGAACCATCGCGGTTCCGCGACAGCTTCCCTACGCATCGTCCACGATCCCTCCGATCGGCCCGAATCGCAGAGTTCGGTGCCTGAATATGGAGAGAAAGGGGCGATTAAAGATCCCGCCCGGGACCGAAAGTCCGTTCTCACCGTTTTCCATCGTCGTCCGCGGCACCGACTCCTCGACGCGCTCGGAGTCAAATCGGACGGCGGCGGACCCTCAGCAAGAGCACTCCTCCTCTCTCGGCCACTCGTGCCCCATGGAATCCTCCAACGGAAATATTTGGTAACATTAACCCGAAAGTTCTTCCTCGGTGCCGTCATCGGGAATCGGTGAAGAGGAGGCCGTTACTTTTCGGGGGTCGTTGCCGGCAGATGACGACTCCAGGGGCTCGACCCGCGAGCGTGGCCCTCCCGGCCGACTCTGCGTCCTCTCGCGAAGAGCGTTGGGGTCCAGACTCAGGGTCGCTTTCAGCGGTCCTTTCCTTGGAATGCCATTGGCGCTCGCACTCGTGGTGGGATCGGAGCTGGAGCCTGCCCTGGGGTCCGCCTCCCCGTTGACGCGAACGGGATCGCGGTACTCTCCGTCCCTAGGACCGTCGTTCGCGTAGACCTGCTCCTTCGCCCCGGGTTCCTCTCTGTTTCCCGGCCGATTCTCCTGCCGACTGTCCTGCCGGACGAGACGAAGATGAAAATCGGTTAATCGGTTAATCGGTTGGTGGTACTCCCTCGCGGCTGGATACGCGCTTTCGACTCGGGGTAAATCCCACCGCGGAGGGTTACGGACGCGCCAACGACCTAACGAATATTAAACTGCCACTAGAGTGCCCGTCAACGTCGGCCGATATTTTCGTGAAATTTCTATCCGCCTTACCTCGAATTCGGAACCTTCGTCGATCGGTCGGGTCGTTGGTCGACTTCGGCTCGCCAAGGGCGCCTCCTCGTCGTTCAGGACGCGTTGTCTCGACGAGGATCGAATCGCGCTCGATTCGGTCGATTCGGTCGATTCGGTCGATTCGGTCGACTCGGTCGATTCGGTCGATTCGGTCGATTCGACCGGTTTGGCCGGCTCGGCCGGCTCAGCCGGCGTTGCGTGATAAGACACAGCCCGAAAGTCGGTTCTCGGTTGCACGTAACCGTCCAGCTGTACAGAAATTCCATATTAACCGCGGGTAATATTAGTTCCAGTTTTAATTTGATATCGCCTTGTTCCAACTAGATGCAGGACCTTGAATTTACTGTAAGTCTCGCTGGGCTTCGCGTCGAGAATCGCGCAAAGATCAACGTCGTTTGTCGCCGCGACGTCGGGGACAATTACACTCAAAGTTTGCATCGTAACATTTATTACAACTTGCCAAGCTCTCCTCCTGTATGGTTTAGCGTACCGTAGAAACATTAGCACTCACATTTGTCTGTACATTAATACATTCTGTTTCCGGATCGGGCCTCATTATGGTTATTTCTCGCTCGCAGACTGGCAAGATGTCGTAGTTCGGCATTGGATGGTTCAAGACATCTGGATCCTGCGGAGCAACGACAAGTGTCCCGAGTAAACGGGTGAGAAAGAATCGTTCATTCCGGTCATCGTTAAGCAATCGTTATTTTTTCGAGTCAATCGCCCTCCGTTTAATCCAGAGACGAGGCATTAGATAATATCCCGGTTTAATTTCCAGTATCTCACCTGCAGACAGTAGCCTATCCTTTCGACAATGGTCGTAAAGCTTGGTCTGTCTTCGGGATGAGGATGCCAACACCGAGTCATTATCCCATAAATGGGATCCGGACATCCAGCCGGTCTTTCCAGCCGTCCGCCAGTCGTCACCATTGACATGACCTCCCTATTGGCACATCCGGTGTACGGCATGTACCCGAAGGACATGATCTCCCAGAGTAGAACTCCAAACGCCCTGTAATTGGAATTGAAACAAGGATGAGATCATTTCTCTCGCGCGACTCCCATGAAAATTGTCCCCGTCTGTCCTCTCCTTGAAATTCAAGAAGATAACACTATCAACTTACCAGACGTCGGTTTTCGTCGTGAAAATGCCGTCGAGAAAGCTTTCCGGAGGCATCCATTTAATGGGCAGCATGGCTTTCCCGCCTTTTCTGTAGTAATCGCTCCTGTAAATGTCCCTGGCCATCCCGAAGTCGGCGATCTTGACGATGCGCCCTCTGCCCTTACAAGTCAAAAGACAGTTTCTTGCGGCGATGTCTCTGTGGATGAACCGAGCGTCCTCCATGTACTTGCATCCGCTCGCCACGTCGTAGGCACACGTCACCAGATCTTGCATAGTCAGTGCCGTTGGCCGATCCTAAGTCGATTAAAGAAAATTCATGAAACTCATGCCCTGGATTGGTCGTCCAGGAATCTGATCAAGATAACCAACATATTCAAGCAGACTTGAGAAATCGGAATTTGCTAGCCGTATCGATCGATCTCACTGACGTTCTCACTGACGTTCTCACTGACGATAACTGGAAATCTTTTAACCAGGCGCGTCTGGGGACATTGATCGGAATTAGGACAAGATCCTAGACTCGAGAAACGTTATCGTCTTACAGGACGTGGCCTCTCTTCGCGCAGAAAGTTCTTCAGGTCGCCACCAGCCAATAGCTCCAGCACGATGTATCTCGGATGCTTGTCGAACGAAACACCGATAAAGTGCACGATATTCGGGTGGTTGAACTTGCTCATGATGAGTGCCTCCATCATGAAATCAGCCTCGGCTTGAGACGTCGATAACGATGGCAACGTCTTCACGGCCACTGGGTGCTCCTCGTTTCGCCTGTACTTGTACACACCTTGAAACACTTCGCCAAAGGCTCCTTGACCCAGGGGCCTAAGTAAGACGAAGCTCGTTATCGTCACCCCGTTCAACGATCGCTTAAAAATAATTCCCATACTTTACTAGCGAGATGCTGTCGCGGGGAATCTGCGGCAGGTCCTTAAAGCTGTACAGATTGCCGGCAAACTCGTAATTCGGATTGAACTCGGTCATCATGTTATCGGACACCACTCTCAATGCGGTAAGCTCCGTCCCGTTGCCGAACATGACTTGCCTGCGTCTAGAGAGAGCTTTCCGGTGCTGGTACCGGTTATCTACGAGCAGTCGGATACGTGGCTTGATCGGAAACGCGCTTCGAGGCGTCGGTGGTACTTACACAACAGTAAACACAGTCCAGAGAAGGCGAACAATAGGCCGATGCTCACTGCCACGAGCAGGATCATAAACGTCCGATGAGCGACGTCCGATTCGTCGGCCACTGAAAGAGGATCCAGGAGCGTGGGAGTTGGTTCATCGGTGTGTTCGATTGTTCGATTCGAGGCTTACTCAGGGATTCGAGACTTACTCAGACAAGAGCGCGAATCGTTGCCCAGTCGCCAGCCCGGAGGGCACAGACACCTGGTGTGGCCAAGGTGTCGGTCCATAACTGCGCACCGGAAGTCGCATCCGCATCCGCTGATGGCCGGAACGACGAGGGCCTCGCCTGGACCCTGGTTCGTCCCTGGCAGGAAGGCGACGTGCAGGAGCTCCGGACTGGCGTACGAGTAGCCGCCCTCTCCGTTCCCCGACTCTCGGTAGCCCGTGCTCCCTCCTGTCGTCCATCCAGCCATCCCCTTTCAGACGTAGCCGGATCGACTTTTGCCCGCCGCGAACGGACCGAAGTAGGGACGTGACGAGCGAGATCGGCCTGGCCCGTGTAAGACCGACATCGAGCAAGGTCGAGCGAGAACGCGAGAACGCGAGAACGCGAGAACGCGAGAACGCGAGAACGCAAAACCGAGACCAAGGCTGACTTTGCTCACCACCGAGATAGGGCTACCGTGATTTACCGATGTAACCGCCGCCGCCTCCCCCGGTGAGACAGCCTCCACCACCACCGCCAAAGCCACCGTCTCCGTGGCCGCCACTTGAATTGGCCAGGTCTCCGCATCCAACTCCACCTTGTCCGCCCAGGACCAGGGGCATGCCCTTCGACGCCTCGGCGGCCGAGGTATTTGTGGCCGCATCGCCGATCCAGCCTCCGCCGCCGCCGCCGACGTTACCTGGAACGGGTCGTCGTGTTCGGGTTGCTCGTTCCTTCCGAAGGGACGGCAGCGAGCGAAAGTCGAAAGTGCCATACCGCTCTCGGTTTTGAAGGCAATACCGGACCCTGGGCTTCTCCCTGGAGGGGCACCTCGACCGTGCTGGATTCCGTCGTCGACGAACTGACCCAGTCCCAGACCTCCTCCGCCGGCTGCTATCAGCAGCGGTTCTTGCTCCCCGTTTGGCTTCACCTGTAACGACGAATCATTTTTAAAGTCGCCACGATGAAGCCGGGGAAAAATTAAAAAACATTTTTCACTTCACCTGGAAAACGTAAGTGGCTCCGCCACCACCACCTCCGCCGTCTTTTAACTTGATTTTCTTCACCTCCCGCACTATGGACGTAATTCTCGAGTTCTGAAAGCCAGCTTTACTTGGACGCTGGCAAAAGTGAGTCTGTAGTCCCAGACTCTGAAAGTTAAATTCAACGCGTTAAATGGCTAGTCGAGATGCCATTCGCTGCGACGACGCTCGACCTCGGTCCATGTTCCCCCCCGCACTTACTTTCGGACATGCATCCGTTCCAGGCTGCCCTATCATGAAGTAGAGTTGTTGTCCTTTCTCCAATTCGATGACGCCTCGCACCGTGGCACCTAACGTACTTCCCATCCCGCCGGAGCCCCTTCCGCCGTGTGCTCCCATCCCGATCAATCTGACCGGACGATCGGATTTTTAACTTCTTATCTTATCCTATCGCTTAGGACCAACTGCTCGTTTGCTCAATCACTGTGGACTTACGTATAATATCCGCCGCGCGGGGCGGTCCACCTTTGGATCCCCTTCAGACTCAGGACCGCGGCGTCTTCGTTCGAAGACGAAGACCCCGAGGGGGCCGACATGGACGTCAAGAGCTCCACGTCGGTGCCGTTGTGTCTCTCGTTGCACTTGTCCCCGGTAGGACCCATCCTCCCGCGAGCACCGCACGTAGTGATCCTCACGACTGAAAGGAGGAGTCGATTAGAAAGTTGGAATTCCCCGTGAACGGTGTCCATTGCGTACCCGTTTCATTGACGAAGTCGGCATGCTGCTTCGACTCGTGTTCCCGCTCGATTACGGGATTGTAGTAGTTGAAATCTCCCACGATTTCCGGGGGAACACCTACGGACGAAAGAAATGAACTTCCCCTCGGGGAAAACTGTTTTCCGGTCTTACCGATGCCAAAACACTCAGGGCTCAGAGAAAAGTCATCGATGGCCACGTCGCTCTTGGAGGTGTACCCCTTGCTCGCCTCGAACTGCAAGAAGTACCTGAAAGGACAAGTTACGAGTGCCTTCGAGTGCCCTCTAAGATCGAGGGGGGGGAAACGCCGGCTAATCCGGTTACCTGTGCCGTATGTCCGGGAGAGGAACTGCCTGGTTGTACCAAATGTCGTGTCTATCGCCGTAAGTCCACCACAGCCTGTCCAACTGATTCTGATGCGGCTTTACCTGGACCACGTACAATCCGAGGGATCCACTGTGCGTCCCGTACTGATGGTAGAAAAATCGGACCTACGACGTCCGATCGTTCGGTTGCAGGGCGTCGAGTCGTCGCAGGATTTTTGCAGGACATGGCGGAGCAAATGGAGAATTAAAGGATTTTCTCGCGCGGCCGAGAGCGAAACGAAACCGGAACTCAGGCCTCGGACCAGGACTCACCTGGCAAGACTGGAAGTACGGATTCGTAGGGTCGCCGCTGTAGGGTGGGGTAGGGTTGAAGAGGGGACTCTCGATGGTCCCGCGACTCCCGTAGTCGGCCCGCTTGGACATGTCGACGAAGGCGTAAGTCCCTGCGCGACGAAGAAGCGAGATTCTCCCGATAATTGATCGGTCGAGGATCGGTCGAGGATCGGTCGAGGACCGGGGGAGGGAGGCGGGAGGAAGGCATTACCGGTGCGGTTCCGAAAAGTGTGGTCGTAGCTCGGGCCCGTCCTCTCCGTCGGCGTGGGTCCGCGATGCAGCGTCCAGTTGAGCGGCCTGTCCGGGACGTTGGTCCACCCGCACCATCCGCTCTCGAAGTTGCACCGCGCGGTTTCCGGCATCTTCTCTGAGGGCGTCCGAGGCGTTACTCCCGATCGAGGTGGCACCGAAGGTAAAATGGGAAGAGAACCCGGGGCTTACCACAGTCCGCGACCTCGTCCTCCCCGTCTTCGCAGTCGGCGGTCAGGTCGCAGACTCGGGTCTTGTTCAGACAGGATCCGTTGTTGCAGCGGAACGCGTCGTCCGTGCAGACGGCTCCGACGGGCGTCGACTCTGGGGGGAGACGGGAGACGAAAAGGGTAAAAGTAAGGTCGGAGGCCGCGGTCGAGGTCCCGCTCCCACCTGGGAAACAGTCCACCAGGCGAATGTCGTCGACGGCCAGGCTGGAGTTGGCGAAGGGGGCGACGACCTCGAAGACCAGCCGGTACGGCTGACTGATGGCGCCCAAGTTGAAGCGGGTCACCTCCCACCTGCAAGGCGACCCCGAAACACGTTTCAGATCACGACCTGGGGGGCCGGGGGGCCGGGGGACCGGGGGGCGCGTACTCACGTCGCGCGGTCGTTGCCCGATCGCTCCGCGGCGACCCAGCTCGTGCGGTTGCTCGTCTCGATGACGAGGCGGACGGCGCCGTTCCTCATCTCCACCTGGTGCAGGGCCAGCTCCAGGAGGCAGCGCGTGCCGGTGCGAGGGATCGGGCCCGACCAGATCTGGCCCTCGCCCCTGCCGACCAGCCGCAGAAAGTGTCCTGGAACAGGAAGCGTCCTGGAGCCGTCTCCCCTGGGCTCTCCCAGGAGGGGCGACCAACCGTGCTCCAGGCCGGCGGCGTCGAAGGCGGGTCCGCGCCGACCCGCGGAGCTCGCCGGGACGCGGACGAAGCCGGGCCCGGTGCGGTTCCAGCGCCAGTCGCAGGTCTCCTCGAAGTCGCAACGGCCCAGCAGCGGCGACTCCAGCGCGGCCTGCAGCTCCGAGATCCCCCTGGGCCGCGCGCCCAGGACGCACCAGAGGCCGACGGCCAGCCCGAGGAGGGCGGCCCCCGGAGGCATCCCTTCGGCCCCTCACGGGACCGGCCGCCGCATCTCCTGCACCGAGAGAAGCACGCTCGGAAACCGCCCCGAAGCTACGCCGGACGTACGTCGACACCGAGAGGGGGAGGCGGAAGCAGCATCCCGATCGATCGCATCTCGGCGCTCCCACGCCCTCCCCTCGCCTGGTCGCGTGCCAGCCGCGGACCAACCGCGACGCTACTGGCGCGCCCCCGCCGGCCGCTCTATTTCGAGGCGCCCGCCCGGACCAGCCCGGACCAGCCCGGACCAGCTCGGACGAGGGGATACGCGGTAGCCAACTTGTATACAGCGGGTAAAGGAACTCGTGGCTATGGAGTAAGTTCTAAGAACCGACGTTCGTCACGACGACGAAGGGCAGGAAAAATTCGATACGACTTTTCGGCTCCATTTTCCCGAAAGACGGAGATGCGTAAACCGCGGGCATGGGTTCCGTAGCATCCTGTATATTCCCGCTCGCCGTGTACCCCCTCGTAATTCTCCATTTCCGTACCTCTCGAGGCTTTCCAGCGAACCGAGCTGAGAATGGAACAAGCCGGCGGTACGTGCAAGGAGAACGTTTACTGGCTCCAACGCGAAGCGCCATCGGATGGTGACAGCCTCCCGTCTCCCGGTAACCGCGGATTCGTCCGATCTCGACGTTCCGTACACGTCCGCACCCTGCCGTTGTCTACCGCTGACTGCCACTGACTTCCACTGACTGCCGGACGTCGCCGGTAACGCGTTAGGAAGAGCTTCGGCCGAAAGCGAGTCCGGCGCCATCTGGCAGCGTCGGCCGCAACTAGTGACTCCTGTGGTAAGAGGTGTAATTGACGTGTCGGGGCATGTCGGGGTTTCCTCAGGTTTCGGTACCGTTACATGCGTTACCTTCGATCAGTTTGTGCGGTTTGTGCAGGTTTCCGCAACTTTATGCCCTCATGCCGTGATCAGCCGTAATCGTGGACCGATGGCGGAACAGCTCGCCGAGTACAGAAGGAAGAAACGGCGTAGAGCCGTTATCGAATCCGTGAAAAATACCCTGACGATGATTTCCTCGAGGAATTGCGACTCGGTTTCGATATCTCCGATGCAGGTAAAACTTGCTCGAATAATCGCGACCGTTGGTCTCTCGGCTTATCGGTACCGGATGGCACGAGTTGAACATCGCGCAACGTTTCGGTTGACGAGCACGACGTAACATTAAGGATTCGAAGGTTACAGGACACCGAAGACGCGGAGAGTATTCGAGTAGACGATGGCCTGGATTCGATGCCATCTGAGAGTAGGACGATCGCTTGGATC
The DNA here is from genome assembly GCF_000612105.2 of Orussus abietinus. Taxonomy (NCBI): domain Eukaryota; kingdom Metazoa; phylum Arthropoda; class Insecta; order Hymenoptera; family Orussidae; genus Orussus; species Orussus abietinus. The sequence goes on from NW_019395988.1 coordinate 49,510, forward strand.
TTTTATCTCCTGTATACGCTGCTCTGGACCACGCTCTACGCGATTGCTCTAAAGTTTGAATTCGGGGCAGTTTACTTCGTATCGAGCTCTTTGGTGCTAATGTGGCGGAATATGCGATCGGGCCCAAAGAAGAAAGGAGAAGTCAGCGCTTATTCGGTGTTTAATCCAAACTGCGAAGCCATCGACGGCACGTTGAAAGCGGAACAATTTGAAAGAGAAATTCGATATGGAGCGATGACCGTTCGTTGAGAAAAATAAAGACTTATTTAATATTTCACATTTTCTTTTGAAAAACCATTAAAATATAAATTGTCGACGCCAGGAGTCTTGTATGAATTAAAAATACGCGTAGTTTCTTCGTGTACTCTCGCAGCTAACGTACGATATCTAGCTCTCCGATGAAAAAACTTGTAACCGTAAGACTCGTAGATCCATTTATTCAACTTTTGTATGCTCCGTTAGACCGTCTCCAACATGACGTTTGCTAGTTCGAAGCAGAGTTGCATTTTATCGAACCTCGAAGAATACGAGCTAGGCGATTTCTGAGAGGAAAGGTAAAACCATGCCAAATCCGTCCCCGAACTAAAATCTTTCTCGGGGCATAACAGGACTCGATCCAGCTCCATTAATAAATCATTGATCATCCTGACGTCCAGCACCCTGAAATCAATCGTATCCGTATATCCGTAGGCGACACTTTTCCACGGAACGCGGAAACGATGCCACTCACTTTGACTTCTCCGTCGTATCGACCCGATAATTAATTCTTTCGAGATTAACTATCAAGTTGGTCACGGCTCGACGAAGATTCTCTACGGGCATCGAGACAATTGATTTATGGGTTCGGGTGTTAATCCGCGATCGGAGAAATTGTAGTCACGGTACCTCTTGCCTCTCGAGACGCGAGTGGATTCTCGTCTCGTAAGACATCGTCGATACCGTCATTGAGAAGTTTTGGATCCCACTTGAGCGTCAAACTCTCGGACAGGCTCCACAAACTCGTGCCAACTATTTGAGCCATGGTGGCCCACCGAGTTCGATCGCTCCGACCATCCTCGTCTCCAACCCTCGTGCCATTTTGATCGGTCTAGCAAAACGAGACGATTAAGTCGGGTGAAGCGTCATCGATCCGAAATGCGGGCAGCCGCACCGGCGGAATTACATTACTCCCGAAGGCTCGCTCGAAATAACGCGTATCTTACTAGAAACGCAAAAACGGCATGTGGCATGTCGGTCCTCAATCTGGGAAGGTAGAATCCTCTTCGCCTGAGGGAATCCTGTAGCGACCTTAGGTCATCTGCCGCCTCCAGGACGGAGGCTCGTACCATCTCCGAGCCGGAAACGATCAACTCGCCATTTTCTGAAAGAAGGACGAAAGTCATCCCAACTGGCGGAAGCCCTCCGCTTTTGGCCTTCGGGTACTTATTCGAGGAGGCCGCGACGACAATCGGCTGACCTTGCAAGTTACGGCCGTGGAGGGCAAGGTACGCCAGGACCCTCGATCGCACGTAGAAGGGCAGCGACTCCCGGCAGCGATCCGAGGAGCCGGCGAATACGCAGAAGATCAGAGTCCGACGAGGTTTCCAGTCGTAGTCGACGGAAATTCGTTCCAGGGTCGTCACCAGCTTCACCGCCACGGCGGCGCCGTCGCCGCTCGCGGACAACACGACGAATCTGTCTGGATGGAAAGTGCAGGTCGGACTCGGTCGAAGGCGACTGCCGGCGAGCAACGATTTATCGCGGTGCCCGGAGTCGCGCCTTACCGGGTTCTCTCGTCCCGCGCACCGTCGCGGTGACGCAAGAGTTCGCCCGAGTCAAACGGCCGAGGAACTCGAAACCCGAGAAGATGCTCTCGATCCTCGGAACGTCCTCCGGTCCCGAGGTCGGCGGCCTGAATAAAACACGGATTGCAGTTCCCCGCCGACCGCCAGGGCCTAGGGGCAAGTGGAGATGCGCGACGAATCGGCTCGCCCCGTTAACCCCCGGAAGAATTAACTCCGGCCGAGCCGACGAGACGTTCGCCGCATCGCCATTTGTCCTCTCTCGGACTTGTACGCACGCGGGGAGAGGAGGAGGACCCTCGCTCAAGAGTCTTCGAAGAAGCTGCCGCAGGTGGTCGGTGCTCTCGAGGTCGAGGCGCGTCCTCGCGGCCCTGACCTCGGCCGCCCTCTCGGAGGCGAAGCGGCCCAGCAGGAAGCCCCCGAGGAGACACAGAAACCCCACGGAGAATAGGAACGAGAAGCACATTCGCTTCGTCACGAACTCGCTGGACTCGCCGAAGCCCCGAGCCGTCTGGAAGCTGAGCACTTGGTGCATCTTCCCCGGCTCGGCTCGACCGCGTTCGCGCTTACTTTCCCGAGAGGGCCACCTGGACTTCCGCGGGACCGAGCCGGCGTGTAGCCTCTCCTCGACTCCTGGTCGCTCCTTCGGAGACAGCGAGGAGGCGAGAAATTTCCTCCGCGGGGCGCTTATAAATAGTCTAGCTTTCGATGTGTCGTGCACGTGCAAGGTTATTTAACTATAGATTCCCTAGGGGTTGCTAAATATACACAGTCATACGTAAACGTACTATCGAGCTTATGGGACGCCGATACGCTTCCTCGTGTACGTACGAAATGCTCGCTCCCCAAAAATCCGCACGCACGGTTTTCGTAGATCCAGTCGATGGGTCTTGTCTCGCGTTGTCGAATGAATATTAAACGAACGTGGACACTCTCTAAACCTCTTTGTCGCTTGGAGTCGAAAGATCTTGCAAAACTTGAACTTCGGGGTAATGATTCGATATCTTGACTGGCGATTATGCGAGAGCGTAGGAAAAGGTTTAGAGCATTAGACGTTGCCTCGTTGTTCCTCCCGGATAGGAGCATTTTATTCCTCGCGGGTATTTGCCCAAGGTACTACCGTACGCCACTTTGATTTCTAGATGCGTTAACCCTCGTCGATGCATCCGCGACTTTCCCGTGAATTCAAACCCTACAAATGGAAATCTGGCATTGGCATCGACAAGAAAATCGCCTGTAAAACGTCAACTGCCGGACGTTGCGGATGCACCTTAACTCGCGTCAGGACGATTGGTTTCCCTCGAGGTGATCGGCGCCGACGCGTGGCGTGTACGCTCGTGGCTCTTCAAATACCTCTTCTGGGCGAATCCTACCCCGCAACGCTGACAAACGTACGGCTTCTCTTTCGAGTGAGTTCGTCCGTGCCGGGTGAGGTCGTTCTTAACGCCGAAACGTTTTCCACAGACTTCACAGGGGTGTTTCTTCTCACCGGTGTGGATGGTCAGATGACCCAGCAGTTGTTGCCTCCATCGAAAAGACTTGGGGCAGAAAGTGCATCGATGGGGGAACTCGTCGGTGTGGGTCCTACCTGCAACGAGTACCTTTAAACTAAACTTTACCGCCGTAACGGTCCAATTCGCGAGATAGTCGCCTGACCGTGTATGTAAAGAGATGCCTTGGTTTTGAAGGTCTTGCCACAAGAGTGGCATACGTAGGGTCGCTCTCCGGTGTGAATTCTCCTATGGTCCTCCATGGCAGCCTTCATGGCAAAACCGCGGTCGCAGATGTCACATTTGTGATTCTTCACGCCGCCGTGAACGTGTCTCAGGTGGTAATAGAGGCTCCCGGTCTGACCGAACTGTTTACCGCACACGTGGCACGTAAAGGGCTTTTCTCCCGTGTGTATCCGAGTGTGCGTCTTCAAGCCCTCGGGTGTGCGGAAATTTTTCCCGCAATCCTTGCATTCCGATCGAGTCGCCTCGGGGCCTCTCGAGGTCTCCGTTAACCTCGCGGCTCGACTCTCCACCTCGACGTGGTCATCGCGAGCCGTGCCGGACGGTCTTGGAAGCTTCTTGGGGCCGCGTCTCCCCTGGACCCGGTTAGACTCGGCAATGCCGGTGGGGCCCTTCGATCTGGAATCAAAGTTGGAAGCAAAGAACCGAATTGGTCGTGCTCCGTCCGGTCTCGGTTCGTTATACCCTACGGGGCGACGGTAACCGAGCCGATATGCCCGGTTTCCCGGGGATTCTAGGAAGTCGACTCAATGGCGGACGCACAAGAGATTGCTACTGCCGGGACGCCGGGACCCTCGGTCATCTTGGTGGTTTTAGCATTTCTCGCGTTCTGGCATTCGACCGACTCCACCGATGGCGGAGTTCTCGGCTCGCACTCGACGCGAACCGTCAGGGGTCTCCTTTTCAGAGTCCTTTTCCAGTCACGTTTTCGAGACGCTCGCTACCGATCCCTGGCCTCGACTCGAACCTCGAGATGTCTGGTCTTGGCGTGGTTGTTCAAGTACCGCCTCTGTCTGAAGGCAAGGCCGCACACCGTGCAGACGAACGGCTTCTCTTCCGAATGCACGAGTCTATGCCTTGCCAGCTCCGATTTCACCCGGAACCGCTTCGAGCAGATCTCGCATCCGTGGTTCTTCTCTCCGGTGTGGGTCGTCACGTGCGCCAGCATTTCCTGTCTCCTTCGAAACTTCTTCCCGCAGTAGGTGCACGGGTGCGGAAACTCGTCGGTGTGCAGTTTCGCGTGTATGTAGAGCGACGCCTTCGACTTGAAGGTCTTTCCACAGCAGTCGCAGATGTAGGGTCGCTCCCCCGTGTGGGTGCGACGATGGTCGTCTCTCGTCGCCTTCGAGGCAAAACACTTGCCGCAGATGTCGCAGGAGAATTTCTTCAGCTTCGCGTGAACGTCCTTCAAGTGGCGCGACAGTCCTCCGGAGTCGCGGAACTGCTTGCCGCAGATATGACAAGTGAAAGGTCGCTCGCCGCGGTGGATCCTCATGTGCCTCGAGTAAGAATCCTTCAGCTTGAAGCACCTGCCGCACTCCGAGCACCTACGGGTCGCCTCTTCCTTTTTCTCCCCCCTCGCCCCTTCCACTCGCTCTTCCCCGCTCCTTCGGTCGAGGGCGTCGCGTGTTCCGATTTTCAGGATTGTCAGGATTTTCGCTTCGGCGGAAGTCTGCCGGGTCTGCCGGGTCTGCCGCGTCTGCCGCGTCTGCCGCGTTCCGCATTTCCCGCCTCCCCCGTCTGCGCTCCCCCCGCGATCCCGCGAATTCTCCCGGTCGGGCGTTAGGGTCTCGTTCTCCGCGTACTTCTCCTCGGAGTCCGATGTCGGAGGATCCTGCTCGGGTTCCATCGCGGTCCACCCCGACTCGGTCTCGGGGCTCTCTCTCAAGGCCGACTCGCTCGACTTCCTTCTCCTCCTCTTCCTTCTTCGCGATTTCCAAAACGTACTCTGCGCGTCAAGGAATACTTTATGGGACCTGCAAAACAGTGGAAGCTTCACTCCAGACCCGCGAACGTCCGATAGGGACTTTCGAGACTTAACCGGTGGTTCATGCCCCATTTGTTTCTCTTTTCGCTTTTAGGACTCGCGGCTTACAGGTTTAAGCCACGCGCGGAAACGATCAAATTGCGCCCTTAAAATGGCTCGCAAGTTAGAGTTATCCTCCCTAATATTTGTCAAGGGTCTTGTCGACGACCGCTGTCGTCTCTGCGACAAATTGATTCTCCGTGTATATGTGTATTCGTGTATAAGTATGCAAACGTTATATATTCGCCCACACGTATGCCAGCAGTAGAAACGCTTGCAACAAGTTTCCAAAGAGTTCCCCCATATCTAGTCATCTGCTTTCGATAGAACGACTTCCGAAGCAACGAGTTTTAGACGATCGTCATTGCATCCCTTCGAATCCAATATCGTGTCCTCCCCGGCAGTGATAATCTTTTGTGCGTAGATGTAAACAATTCGGAAAAAAGAAACCATTTATTTTTTTTTTTATTATTACTTTGAAGACGTTCATCGAGGGAAAAATAGTCGGGTAAAAGAAAAGAATCATTTATTCCTCTCGACGTGCTTCGATTTCAACGTTCCATCGGATCGGTTTCTAGTTTTTACCATTCAAGGTATGCCAGCATCAAAAAGCAGGGACCATTGCGTAAAAAGTAAAGCGATAAATGAAAAAACCTACCTTTCCGGGTTGATCGTAACCAATTCTTTTACCACCTCCCCCTTTGAGACGGATTCCTCGGGCTGTATGACAAAAAAAAGAAAGTACAAATATTAATATTATCTATCGTAAATTAAGTGACAGATAATGCAACATCCATAAAATAGTGACAATTTGCAATTTTTATCGTTATAACGTAACCTATATCTCTGAACGGAACTTAATTGTACGGGAAAATTTTTATTGTATAGGATACATTTACCAGGGGTTCTCCTTTGACAGATGTTTCTTGTAACGTCGAATTAAGGTTTGCTTCTTCATATGCCGGAATAATAATCGTCGAGCACAGTACCTAAAAACCATTCGAGTTTAGAATCATATTTAATAAAATAAACAATTAGTTAACCTATAAAACCAACCTCTTGGTCCTTTTCTATAAGAGCTTGCATCTTTGTCAATCTTCTCTCTGCATCTATGCAACCTTGAACTAATTTGTGCCACGATAGGAGAGTTATTGCACAATGATAACACAATTGTAAGGGTAACGTATCGCTCGTGGAAACCTGTAGAACCGTACGAAACGCTTATCATAAACTTGAATCGTTTCTACTTCAAGGCAAAATGCTTAATTACTGATAGCAGCGATACTAACGCGAATTGGAAGGTACCGGTGTATTTTGTTACACAATTGATGATTAATCCCTTCTTCTTCAAATATTTGAATTCGACGTTTACTAGCATTAGCACAAACTCTGCACATCTCGGTCCAGCTGGAAACCGTATCGGAGCATGTGACACAATTATTTACATCACTTTCAAGTACTTCCGATGCTCGGTCGTCGAGTCGGTCCTGGATATTCTTCATTATAAAAGATTCTCTCTCGCTCTTTTCTTTGTTGTCGCTCACACTTGGCACAACGTTTTTCACGGTTTGCTTCGATACTGGATCATTAGTGCACGATTCCAGTATTATAGAATTCGTCGGATCCATATTTTCTGATCGATTCAATGTCTCGCATCAAATAAATCCCGTTGCTCGTTTTAATCGTATTCCCCTTGTTTTCATATAAAGTATGTACACTCGCGTATAGCCAGTTTAGTGAAAAAAAAAATTCGATACTGTTCGATACGGCACAACCCAACACAGAACGAGTTGCGACGAGTTGGGACAAGTTGGGAGATTCCTCACGAGTAGGGAATCGCGCTGGGGTCGCGCGATCGTGTTCCGTTCTGCCTGGTTCTGCCCTAGGTGGAGACAGTGCTGCCAGCGGATCTTTTCCCCCCTCAACCCCTCTGTGCCGACGCAAGCAAATGAGGGGGCTGAAGAACGAGGGAAGGGGAAGATGGAGAAGTCATGGTGGGGACATCGGTAGCACCGAATTGAGAAAGTAATCTGGTGTGTACGTACCTTACGTAACGTGCTCCAAGGTACACGCCTTACATATGTACCTCTAGGTACCATAGATCGTTGCTTCGTAAACTGCCGATACATGACATAAACCCGATTTCATTACGCTCACTACGCTTTGCTTATCGATCTCGAACATTACCAAGATTACCAACGAAGCTTCATCGACCACATGTATACATATGTATAACATAATTGCAATTAAAGTGGCGAGGAAAATTTGAACAAGTTTCAACGATAACTCTATTTCAATATATACGGAATAAGAATAAAAATGAATGAATCCCCCATTTAAATGGTTTAATATATGTTCTATCGAGGCTCCGATCTCCACGCTTCGCCATGCACGCGATTTGTCAATCGACAGTAGCCGGCAGTATCCGATCCGATCCTAATATTTACATCTGGGCCTGCCAGGTATTACCGGATTAGCCGACCCCCGTGGCTTTTTGATTACGCAGGCCTCGTTGCATCGGGCCATCTGCCCCATAGAAAAAGAGCCCCGTGTATCAATTACATTGTTGTTACTAGGTAGCGAGAGATGTGGTTACGGATAATGGGCTGGGATAAGGGCAGGCACAATGGGCAGGTACCGCGAAACGGGGAGTCGTCCTCTGCAACGCGATAGCCATCAGGTGTGCAACTATGCGTTTAATTTGGACTCGCCGGTGAAACGGATACCCGCCAATATGTCGGGCACTTTCCTCCTATAATAGCAAGGGCGCATCCCAGGATAAGCTTCAGTCGGATCCCCGAAAATGACGGAGACGCAGAAGCCGCGCCGAGTCTCCACGGATTTCAGTATAGCTCGGATCCTATCGAACGACCGCCCGACAAGTTCCACCGTTAACCAGGAAGCTGATCAAATTCGGACTCCGGGGCCTCCCTCGCGGCTCGAGGACTCTCAAAACCTGGACCAACGATCGTCTTCCCTGACGAAGGCCCTGAAAACCGAAAGCACCATCGGTGAAGACGTCGCGAGGTGTTCCGGCACCATGGAGAAGCACTTGCCGGCTCGATGTACTTTCACGGGGAACGCCGATCCGAACATCGCCAGGGATTTGCCATGGCTGAGGTGCACCAGGTACCACCCTCCCAGGCTCCCCAGGAAGCCTTCTTCGGGGAGGAACACCAAGCGACGTCCTGGCACGCACCCCAGAATCCCGTTCACGGCGCTACAGTTGCAGATCTTGGAAGAGAGGTACAAGGACGGAGCTTACCTGGCCAGAAGGGACGTCGTCCATCTCTCCGCCATCTTAAGACTTCCTCAGAGCAGAGTGGGTACTTTTTCTCTCGCGTCCAAGCTCCGACGCATCCGGGAGTATTCGCCGTGAAACCTATTTACCGTTCCACGTGTATTCGGCTCCGTGCTTAAAGAAACGAAAGTTACGTATATAAGTGCAACTTTGGAAAACTTACTTACGACCAAGTTTATACAGTAAGTATTCCTATGTGCGACGTCTCTTATTTTTCACTTCTTTGCTTTCTTCAGGTGAAGATCTGGTTCCAAAATCGACGCGCCAGAGAGAGGCGGGAAAATCATCTACAAAGTGGCGCCGTGAAGTGAGACGCTCTCCCGCTCCTGTAAAAAGTTGCTTCTTCTCCACGCAATGTATGCACGTCCGACACTGGACAAACCGGATACGTAAATCGATCTTTAACCAGTAATTTCGCGTAAAGTCTTCGTGCGATCGCAAAGACTTTCGGAAAACTGCGGGACCCGCGGAAGAACGACTCGCCTTTGGTGTAATAGACAATTGTTATTATCAGGTATTTGTACAACAACGGTTCCGATCTATTTCACAGTAAATTAGAACAATTACTCTCCCCTCCTTCCCACGAATAGAACGGCGGACACTACGCGGTGGTGAAACATACGACTGGTATACGTACGCTCGACGAATTAGGACTCGTTAAATAAACACCGTTGAAGGCCTCCCTCTCGAGTCATCGGACTACTCACCTCGGTAAGGGCGCGCAATCGCGGATGTCGAGCCCGACATCCCCCGCCATGACGGCCTCTACGTAGAATTACGCATTGCGTGGTTCGACGGCGATTCCTCGCTAAGCCGCAGCTCCCGTTGTGCGTGCGCCAGCTCGTAATCGCAAATACTGCGACGCGATTAACGTTAACGATATGCTAAAACTGGTGCGTTGAAATAAATACCCGCCGTTGGTGAATCGTCAGAGGGTGATTATGCTTTCTCGACCAGCTCCCACGCCGATCCATTTAACTGGAAGAATGATCGAACGATGAGACGCCACGTGGTTGCAAAACGGTACGATGCGCACTTTTCGAACCAAGGTTCGTTTTTTATTTTTCGATCACCTCGTTAAGTGTAAAAGAGTGCCAATGAAAATGGCGTAGTCGCCTCACCTGGTATCTCCAGATGATCCCTTATCAACCGCACGTACTTCCGCGCGTTGGCCGGTAATTTATCGAACGATCTAACGACCTCCGTGTTGGATTGCCAACCTTCCACGGTCTCGTATATCGGCTCGACCTGGCTCAGGACGGATGCGCTGCTGGGATAGAATTCCATCTCCTCGTCGTTCAAGCGGTACCCCACGCACACCTTGATTTCCGCCAGGGTGTCCAGGATGTCCAGCTTCGTCAGGCATATGGAGGTGTACCTGGAGATGAATTAAGATTCGTCGCGTATCAAAAAGTAACCGTTCTCGCTCTTAGAGTCCCGTGTACCAACCCGTTGACCATCGCTGTAAACTTGAGAAGGGTCAGGTCAAGCCAGCCGCAGCGCCTCTTCCTCCTGGTCGTCACGCCGATTTCGTGGCCTCTGCTCTGCAGCAGTTTCCCCGTCTCGTCGAGAAGTTCCGTGGGGAAGGGTCCGTCGCCTACCCGCGTGGTGTAGGCCTTCACCACGCCCACCACCTCGCCTATCATACTCGGAGGTAATCCCAATCCCGTGCAAACTCCGCCTATACTGCAATTGGAGCTCGTGACGTACGGATAGGTGCCGAAGTCGATGTCCAGCATCGCTGCATTAGCACCCTCCACCAGGATCTTCTGGCCCTCCTTCAGAGCTTTGTGCAAGAAGCACACGGTCTCCTTCACCAGCGGTCTTATGCGCTCGGCGTATCTGAAAGGGGACATTTCATTAATTAAATCGAACGTTAATCTCTCCTCGCTGCAAGAAATAATTCCTCTCGATACGGCGTAATCGTAGAGGAAACAGAACGTAGTCCTTATCACCAAGCGGGGAAGGTATCGCCGAGATAAGCAGAGAATACTTGAAAAATTCGATAGTATCCGTTCTTTAACACCGTCTCGGACGTACTTAACCTCCTTTGGGTAATATCCGACAAGGTATTCGACTTGAATTCCAATTTAAAAAAAAAAAAAAAGAAAGGAAAATAATACATCTACGTACCCTTTGTACATTTCGAGTTCAGATTTAACATCAACGTGTAAGGCAGGGAACATTCTTTGGTAAGAAGCAACCAGCGTCTCAAACTTTTCCGAGAACTTGTCATAATCCCCGAGGAGGTCCGCAATCCTGAGACCGTTCCTGGCAGCTTTGCTGGAATACGTAGGACCGATCCCCTTCTTGGTGGTTCCCAGGGACTGCGTTCCCTTTTCCAGCTCCTGCAAGCCATCGACTTGTTGGTGGAAGTCAAAGACGATGTGAGCCCGATCCGATATTATCAACCTCTCCTTCCAGTCTTTCAGACCCTTGGATTCGTTTTTCTCCAGCTCTTCGAAGAGACCTGGCAAATGTATGACGACTCCGTTTCCTGGAAGCACATTAAATTCATCCGACTGCGATTACTCCTTTTTCCTTGGTGACAAGCGGTGCCAGTGTTGACTTATTAAATCAATGCGTTTACAATCTTGGCAAGGGCAAACGGAGGATTAGTCGATTTATTCTGCGGCGAATATTGCGGAATTTTTACCTATGACGGACTTGCATCCTGGATTGATTATACCGCTTGGAAGGAGGTGAAAGTCAAATGTAGCTCCTTCTACAACTACCGTGTGACCGGCATTATTTCCACCCTATAAAATTGCAGTAACATTTGAAATGCAAGCAATGGCAAACATGTTAATTGATCGACAGCGAATTACCCAATCCCCATGTCCCTATGCAACCCCCGATGAATGTCCGATTAAAATCGAGTCTAACGGTTAGTGTGAAAAGAAACGTGCATTCCATAGCGTGGACAGTGCGGTGTGTTATCTCTATACGGTCTGTTCGATTACGAAGCAGATTGTACATCCTATTTCTTACAACACGTATCCTCGTGGATAAGACGGTCTAAGAACCCATTCATCACGGAGTAACAAATTAGTCTATTTAATCACGAGCATATGGTCGTTCTTAGATTGTTTAGTGCTTGAGGAACTACACCCTGACGGCTATCTCAGGATGTGCAGAGGAACAAGAGCGATGATTATTCAAATTATCACCGCTCTTGTTCCCTTCTATCGACACTGTCATAAATATAATGTTCTTATTAACATAATTGTAAAGATAGCAGGTAATTTCGTGCTAAATCATTATTATTAATCAGAAATTTAAGGCACCTAATTGGCACCCCTCTTGCGCGCAAAAACAAGTTGAGTCTAATACTTGGGAAAAAGAACTTGGCACGGGTGGTAATAAACTCTGGCCAAAAGTACTAGGAAGCGACTTGTAAATAAATGTAACCTCGCGAGTACATCTATACATAAAAAGTTACATCATAATCACAAGACCCGCACAGTCAGGCGTTAAAAGTGTCTTAATTTTTGGAATGTCACATGCGATGCTTAAAAAGAGATTCGAACGTTATATAATAGACAAGCCTCCAGGCAGATGTCGCGACATAAAACACCTCTGTCTCTCCAAAATCACCCGTGACTGCCACCTTCTACTACTATAAATATGACCTCTACGAAAGAAACATTCTCAAGGTCGAGTACCAAGTAGAACAAAACGTGAAATAAGCGAATCTACCAAAAAGGATCCATGGAAACAGAAGTCGTACAGTTTGAAATCATTCCGGAGAAATAATGCGATTAAGTAAACTACAAATAAGTAAGCATCCAGAGAAGGCACGCACGTGAGGACCCCGTCGGTGCTTCGAACGTCGAATGACGTTCCTGATCTAGTGGGATGAAAATAACCACGGAATGGGGAAAGAAGAGACCGGAGGGAAAGAAAATGAGAGACCAGGAAGGACTGACGAAACTCGCTTGCAGTGGTTAAAAATGGGTAAAGGAACGGTATAAATAGATTATTTCACAGGATCATGCGCTGGGGGAAACTGTCGATCAATTTAAGACGAATCGAGGTCGAGAGGGTGTTTTGGTGTACCTGACATCTGCAGACGATGTCGGCGTCGGTCGCGAGCATATCAACGACTTTCCCCTTGCCTTCGTCGCCCCACTGGGCGCCCAGGACGACCGTGACCTTGTAGAGGGAACCCGGGATGGACGTTCGTTGTTTCTTCCGCGGGGAGGTCGGATTCCCGTCACCGTTGGCTTGTTGCATCGAGTGCTGCAGCAGTCTCGGGCAGGCCGACATTGTCAATGGTGAGGACGGCCACGAGGTCTCGCCTCTTCAACCGGGATCGACCGGACTCAGCCGGACTCGACGGCCTGGATAGAGCTGACGGGCGCGACCGCACGTCTCTTCCGTCCTCCGTCACTCCCCTACTCCTGCCTACTCCGCACCCTCCGCACGCTTCGACAATTGCGATCGTCGATTTATCATAACCTACAAACGGACTCCACGGCAATGCTACCAACAGACACCAGCATGGCGGCGCGCGCGACGCGCAGCGGAAGACCGCCCACTTCCGCGCGGACCGTTGATGTCACCGCCGAAATCACCCGAAATCAACCGAAATCACCCGAAATCCAACACACGATAGCAAAAAGAAGAGCAATTAGGGATGTTCGATTTTCTTAGAAGAATCGATTCAAAAAATCGAAAATTTTTGTATATATAATTAACACAAATTTAATTAATACATTTTTACGTGTCGAAAGCCATCCATGAAAATGAAATGAATGTTGAATATAAATAGTATCTGTACCCTTTGCAGGTTTAGGTGGATCACCTGGAAGCAGCTGATTTGGCAGAGATGAGTTAGGAGATTGCTCATGGGTTGGGTCGCCCGATCCACGTTCTGTGCTGTCCTCGGTGGAGGATGTGGGTGGCTCGCGCACTTGACACCCGATCCCCCCCAGTGGAGACCCAACTCGGAGATCCTCTTCATCTCTGTGATAACAAACATTCCTTAACATCGTTTAACATCTTTTACCAGCAAGTCCAGTAAGTTCTGCGGCGATGTTAGACGATGTTGACCCATGATGACTTGAAAAAAATCTTAAAGTACAAGCATGTAACCTTATAGTAACGTAAGGCACTGTCTATTTAGTGTACTTTAATATGTTACAATATCCTACAGGAAAGATTCATAAATTTCGAGATTATCAGTACAAAATATTAATAACAAGATGAAAAATTTACGATCACTCAGTATAAGTCTCAAAAATGTTAAGAATAGCCCTGATTAAGACAACAGAAGTCACCGCAAATACACATTTTCTCTTTCTACTTCAGGAAACACTTTTGGCTTACTTGGTCTGCGTTTTACATTTGCACCTATTTTCCTGCAAACTTGTGCATTTCAAATTTTTTTTCCAGAGAAGTAAATTTTTTAATTTTCATCAAATGTATCCAAAAGATAGTAAAGCAACTTTTTAACTCTCTGCACATGGTCCGTCTACTTTAAACATTTTCATTAGTATAGCATACAGTATTACGGAAGGCCTCTTCACTCTAGACATATATATAACTGGATACAGAGTTGTCCTTTCGAATGAGATATATTTTTGGCCAACATTGCGTCCAGATATATACATATCGATACACCAAATACAATTTACAAGCAGTAGATTAGACAAAAATGTGCCGAGATGGCAGTGCTATCTAGGGGAACGATGTAGTAATAAAGCTCCCCACAACTTATATTAGGCGATGTAAATTATTCGTGACTTCAGGGTCAAGTCTATTACTTACAAAACAATTGATTTTTACATACCCTGCATCTTATTCTTTTCTAAATTGAGATACGTGGCAAAGCGCTGCTTTGTCCGAGCAGTTTCCAGTTTTTAATTTGCACTTGATTGTAATTGCCATATTTACGGGAATAATGAGTTAAATCGATTGTTCAATATATATTCCTGTACACACATGTCACCGGAGCGTTGTCACTATTCTGTACAAAGGTCAGAAAAACACTGTCCTTTCAATTTAAGAAACAAATGCTGCTTCAAAACAATTCCATATTATCCACATCAACCCCAATGTCAAGGAAGTCGTCACTGTAATCCTGAACTTGTCGTTGTCCTGTTGGCTGTTCCGAATGATCAGGATCATCCGTTACAGGGCTAGGCGGAGGATTGGAAACAGTACGATCTGAATCCAATGGAGTCCTTTCCATACCTTCGCCACGTCTAAGTCTTGCCTCTTCTGCTATTTGCCTTGTCGAAAACTCGGCTCGAGTTAATAGGGCTGGTAAGTCCTTTTCAGACCCATCTAAAAAACAAATCATAATCGTGATTAAAGGTTTTTCTGATATTCTACTCGTGTTAAAAAATGTATGCATACTTTCAAGATTTCTCATGAGATCTTGAGTTTTTTTCCTTCTAGCACATGCATCCACCTTCTTTCTTTCTTCATTGTGCTCTTTTTTATCAGTGTAGAATATTTCGCGAATTTTTTCTTGAGGAATGTGCTCATCATTTTTCACCAGCCACAAATAAACACCACCAGCAGTACGTCTGCGTGATCCATTCATGATTAACATCCCTCCATCCTCTTCTATTTTCTTAGTCTTTTGAAAGAAGTCAATCGCCATGTCCTTGCCTATTATGTCTACGATTCTTTCTGGGAAAAAATTATGTACATTATAGAATATACCTAATGGCAAGAGAATAGGAATTAATAACGCTACCAATTAGTAATATATTTACTTATAAGCAGATCTTTCTTCTCATTGAGTTTACTCGTTATATCAGCAGCAACATCTTCATCTGTAGAATCTGCCGTTATGCTTAGATCGGATATGATTCTGACCGATCCCCGTTGACTATCAATATCCATAGAATTTCTTCTTTTACCCAACCTTAACTTTACATTTCTTCTATCAGAGTATGTCCTTTTATTTGTCAGTCTTTGCTCAACTTCCTTCTCTTCTTCTGAACTCACATTATTTGGTAATTCCGTATCGCGAAGTGTATATCTAAGAGTAAAATCATAATTCTCGACACTGCGGCCTTGACAAATCCTTTTGGTTACGCCGCAAGATACCAAGTCTTCTGTCAGCGACTCCTCCTGTACCTGAGTGCACCAGACTTTGTATTTGTCATTTCTTGACGTCCGACTTTGTGATTTAGTCCTGTACCTCTTCAATTTTATTTTGGGCTTCTTAGCCTTCGC
This sequence comes from Orussus abietinus, assembly GCF_000612105.2. Taxonomy (NCBI): domain Eukaryota; kingdom Metazoa; phylum Arthropoda; class Insecta; order Hymenoptera; family Orussidae; genus Orussus; species Orussus abietinus. Next base: position 65,326 of record NW_019395988.1, read on the forward strand.
ATGACCAGAATCTGAATCGGAATCACTCTCCGATTCCGTAGTATCGTCTGACTCGTCGCTGTAACGCATCTTTAATGGTTCTTCCATTGGTTTTTCAATATGTGGCCTCTGCAATATCTTATATGTCTCGAATGCATCGGCTGGCTACAATAAAATCGTTAACAAGTTAATACACACGCATTGTGATCAACTTCTATAATTTTTAACGCATTTATCACTCTGTGCACAGTGAAGTATCGATACACAGTTTCAGAAAAATGCTACGAATAACAATTGAAAATTACAATTAAGCCATAGTTAGGGAGAAACAAGGTTAGATTACTGTCAAACTTCAGACACTGGAAAACCGACCTCATCCTCGACGATTTCCCCGTCTTCCAATTCGAGAGGCTCGGCCTCCATATTTTTTCAAAATATAAATTAATAAGAACGAGCGAGTCGCCTTAAAATTGAACAATGTAAATCACAGAATGAGAACGCAGTACCCGATTTAAAAGCGGCCTAGGATGGGACACTCTTAAAATAACGGGAGTACTCGTTTAAGCCTGGAACAAAAATAGGAAAGATTTGAGAGACGCCGTTACAAATATGCACATAGTTCGGAAACATAGGTTATGTGATCATCGCTAAAACAGTAGTCACTTAAATTACTCCACAAAATTGCATTTTCTAGGCATTCCGATGATGGATGTCATATTTTCTTGACGTTTTGCAGAAAAGGAGTCCTTCAGAAGTTGCAGTGAAATTGCAAAATAATTCGAAGTTTAAAACAATCGCATATAAACTCCAAAATCATCTAGATGCGCCTTTTGGTGGTTCTTGTGTGACGTCTGCCGAGAGGCGCCACGATTGTGGAATCATTACCATTTACCTGGAAAAGAGCCGCCTGCATTCTTCACCGAGGACAGCACAGAACGCTATTACGCGATCCTGTCCGTGAGCAATCTTCAACGCATCGCTGCTGTTTCACGCCATATATCTTTTCTCGAAAATTTCGTTGGTCCATCTAGTAAACAAATGACTGATGATTTCCTCTTTCTATCCCAACATCATGGCCGCCCCCAGGACGAAAGAGATGTCGGAAACGATATTAACGCGGTGAAATGTGGTGAATTATCAATCGGATATCATTTCCGCGGGGAAAAGTTAACGAGGGGAATTGTAGATCCCAAGTCCGAGTAACGTATTTAGCTACTGATGACTTGGAAATACCAAGATTCGTTGAGTGAACCAAGCGAATGTGTCTCGTCGATCATTTGACAGGTACACTCAGTACTCGGTGTTTATCAAAGTATTTCTTTAGAAAGATACTTTGATCGTGTCTCGATGACGTGAGACAATGATGCCCATAAAAGATAACCAGGACGTGGCGTGCTTTCTGGTGACAAAGCACACGGTTTGGAAAGGAAAGTAAGTCTAGTTCGCATTTCTTTTTGGTTAGATTTAAACCGAGATTCGACGTGATAATCGACTCAAACCGGCCATTGTATCGAGTACATCAGGATCATTTTAATTGCGTTAACATCCTCGCTTTTCTGTTAAGCTTTTTCAAGAGTGCACGTTAGTTTCTCATCTGGAGTCCCAGTGTCGTTCACTGAGATGCCTTTAACTTCTGATAAAACTGCATTACTGATACACGGAACATCCTACTTGTTTATATTACAACAGTGAGATAACAATGTCAATTACTAAGAATTAATATGGATCGACGTGTACTGGATGGCTTTAAATGTACCATACCAATGTTATATTTTTAATTATAATGTCCTTGTACATTAAAACATTTGTACCGTATCAATTGAAAATGCGGTGTTTAAGGACAATTTGTAATAATTGTACATGTTTAAATTCATTAATTGCATGGTTATTTATGTCGCGAATAGCGTAAATGTCAAAATTGAAAAATTAAGTATCCTGGATTACGGTTAAGTAACTTATATAGGCGACAGCACTCACTGATAAGACTTTACTCATTCACTGATAATATTCACATAATTGATATTGGTACTAGCAGAAGTATGATATAATAACGTGTAAGGAACCGTTGTTTTGGTATAAGTGAGATAATAAATATTTTAATTGACATGTCGCGATCCCATTACAGGTACAAACGTATCTTTTCCATTGGATCGATGGGGATAACGACGTATAACCCGAATAGTCTAGATGTAACTAACAAATGGGAGTATTCAGATTTCATAAGTGTCCAGCCTACAAATAAAAATCAAGTGGGGTCACACGAATTTAGCATAACCATGCGTAAGGAGCGTAAAATCGATACCATGAGGTTCAGTTCGGAACACAGGACGCATTTGTTGACGGAAGCTCTGAAGTTTAGAAATCAGTTTGCCGAAAAGCCGAAAGAAACTCTGGTGAGTCTCTATCTCTTTGATATCGTTTAAACCAGCTCGGTTATAAATGCAGCTGGCCAGTAGGCATCGCACACATAATTTCTCTTATCTTTCTGACTACATAAATGCTCCCCAACTACATACAAATGACAGAAGGGAGCTAGCTGCTATCTTCACTTTCTGCTTCCAATATCCCCCAACTTGTTGCATTAGCGAGAGCTATCTATCAATCCTCTGATACTTAATTTTTCTACAAATATTAGCTCAATTTAGTTAATTTAATTCGAGTTCCATTTGAACAGCTTCATTAAAGTTAAATAAATTAAACCGTGAAACAATTAATGACAATTAAAGCGCAACTTTAAATAATAGGATATCAATGTCATTTTTGTAGAGGTATCCTGCTTATAAACATCACTGGTCCGATACCAGATTACCAGTCGTATTGGAGGTGACTTCGTGCAGTCTAGATCAGCTAGATCCAGCGACGAACATGGTGCTCGCAAGCTATTATTATAAAGATTTCGAGGGTCTGGCCACGATGAAGGATTATCCGGATGGATTTGTAATAGTATATGGAGGATTTGGGCGTTTGCATTTGTTCGCCTCGATCCACTGCGAGGAAATTAAGAAGAACATATTACAGTCAGCCATGAATAACCTGGGGATTAACGTTAAGGTGCTGAGAGAGCCAGTCAAGTTGGACGAGTTCGTTGCTCAGAGGTTAGGAAAGTTCAGTGGAGACGAACATATAACTAGTGTTGCCGAGTTCACTGTACATAAAGTTTCATCGAGGCATCAGGAGCCTCAGAGAAGAACCCTGTGCCTCTCGGATACTTGCCTACTCGAAAGAGACCCACAAACGTACAATATTTGTACACTTAGGCCACTCGCAGACATTTTTGCTCTGGTTCGAGACTGTGCTAACCCACAACTCTTCACTATACAATATCTGAATGGGCAGACCCGAAGCTACATGGCAACCGATAGGGATTCTTTATTGGCCTCTTTACTTGACGGTGTAAGAGCTTCTGGCAACAGAGACGTCCATGTCAAAATGCATCCTGTAGCGAGGGGTAAGAGATTCGGACCTTTAAATCTGTCCGTCGACGAAGAGGCTGAAATTAGCCACGTAAAGTTTGTGCAACAACCGCCTGGGATTCGACCTTTCTCAGAGATTTTGGAGAGGTTCAATGCAAACGTTCCTTACAGCGGACTTAATTACTCGACTACACAGGATGTAAGTGTCAACTGACTTACTCGTGATGGACGTACCGACAGGGATGGACAGATTTGTATTCTGTCTCCGATGTCTGATTATTTAATTAGCCGCTCATCGAACAAGTCTCTTCAGACTTGGGTGCACTAATCGAATACAAATCTGGTCATGCCTGGGGACTGCTTTCTATCCTACACCTATAGTTCATAGAAGCAACGTGGACTTAAGTTTCTTGAGTTTCCCTTGAAGATTACTGGCCCCTTGAATGGACTGTATGCACGTTGCAAATTCAAATTATTTTCCACAGGCCGCTGAGATTATTCAGGAATTTTCAGAAAAATTCTATATATTGATAACCTGGCTCACTTGATAGCACTTCTCCTAAATTATGTGACAGCGATGTCTTTGTTTTCTAAATCATGGAGACCGCTTGTCTTGTAAAAACTACGGACACATTACAGTTCATTGAAGTTGCTCGGATGGTCGACTTTCAATATTGTTTTGTTTTTGTCCAGGATTACAGGCCACTTGAATGGACTGTAACCACGTTGCAAATTCAGGTGCACAGAGTTACGAATAACTATTTGCAGGGGATCTTTACTGAGAACAAAGATAAAATAATCTTGGGAGCTCTGAACATCCTCGTCAACAGGGACCTGGAGACAAACAGTGAGCTCGAAGCTCAGTTTCATGCCCTGCGGAGGTTGGTGGCCACAAAGGTCGGATTCACGGCGTTCACCACCTTGCCTGGATTTCGAGAAGCCATCGGCACCAAGGTTGTCAAGGCCCTGAAGAGACAAGACTGCGCTGTCACTCAGGCTGCCATTGACTGCATTTGTGCCTTGATGCAGCCTATGCATGACGACTGTGATTTGAGACAAGAACAACTCAATAAAAGCAGCTTGCTGAGCAACAGCAAATTCCTTGAAGGCCTCCTCGACATGTGGATAAATCACATCGTAAGTAAAATTTCATCCCTTTGAAGTGAAACTTCTCATGTTGCGGTGCAAGTTAAAAATGGAAAACGTATTAAAACGTGGAATTATTTTTTATAGCCAATTAATATTTATTTTCACCTTCGAGTGACAGTATCGTAAATATTAATTCGAAATTAATTAAATAGTTTGTTCGTGGATGTTTCAGAATCATGGAACAGGTGCTCTGGTGGTTTCGGCAATGCTCGATCTTCTGACGTTTGCCTTATGCGTGCCATACAGCGAGACTACAGATGGCAAGCACTTTGACAATTTGCTCGAAATGGTCGCAGCAAGAGGTAGATCTCTGTTCAAACTGTTCCAACATCCATCTCTGGCGATTGTTAAAGGTGCAGGCTTGATAATGAGAGCGATAATCGAGGAAGGGGCTCCAGAAGTGGCCGCAAAGATGCAGGAACTCGCCTTGGCCGAAGGAGCACTTCCCAGGCATTTGCTCAACAGTTTGTTCACAATAGGAAGTGATGGTAGACTGTTGACCCACAGGCAATTGTGTAGACATTTGGTCGGACTTTGGGTCACGGGACACCCTACGGCTATGGGGTTGCTGAAAAGAATCATGGTAACTACCCGGTTCCCCTTTGAGGGAATCATTACGAAATTGACCATTATGGCGTTTCTTTTCAGCCGGTGGGCTTGTTGAACTATCTGGACTCTGAAGAAAAAGTGCCCGACTCGTTCGTAGAAGAGGAAAGGTTGAACAATCGGGACAATCTGAAGATCGCGATCGACCACGCGATCAAGAACAAGAAGAGTCCACAATGGATCATGGTAGAGAGGCAAATGCGAGTCGTCGAGAAGCATCTGGAGCACGCTCTTCAGCATTGGGGTGCCAAGGTCGGGATCGAGAGGCGAGAAAAAATCAAGGAAAGGCCCATAGTTCTGAGAAAACGCAGGGAGAGAATTAAGTCCGAGGCGAACTGGAAGCTGTTTTATTACAAATTTAATCAGGACCATGCGCTACCCCATTTGATATGGAACCACAAGACGAGGGAGGAGCTGCGAACGGCCTTGGAGAACGAGATACGCGCTTTCAGCGCCGATAAGGACCTCTCCGGTGGTACTTTAATCGCTTGGAATCACAGAGAATTCGAGGTTCAGTATCAATGTTTATCGGACGAGGTCAAAATCGGAGATTATTATTTGAGATTGCTTCTGGAAAAGGAAGACAGCCCGGATAGCCCTATAAGGAAGTCGTAAGAGCGAGTCACGCGGTAGAAAGTCCATTATCCAAATGTTATTCGTATAATCCTTCCATTAGAAGCCAAAATAATAATACAGACTTCCGATTAATTATTTTTTACGTACAAGAACTCGATGTCAACGGCCTTAATCGGGATAATGGACGTTCTACTGTACAAACTGTGTCATAAGAAAAGTATAAGACACGCTCATAGGGATACCCAATCACCCCGTAATGTCATGTTCCAGGTACGAGTTTTTCAACGACCTGTACCACAGATTCGTCCTGACGACGAAAGTAGAAATGAAGTGCCTTTGCCTGCAAGCAATGACGATCGTGTACGGCCGATATTACGAGGACATCGGGCCCTTCTCGGACACGAAGTACATAGTGGGCATGTTGGATCGGTGTTCAGAGAGGATGGAACGAGACAGGCTCGTCATGTTCATAAACAAGCTGATATTGCACAGGAAGAACGTCAAGGACATCATGGACCAGAACGGCGTTCGGATCCTGGTGGACCTTTTGACGCTGGCTCATTTGCATACGTCCAGGGCGGTCATACCGACGCAGACTAACGTGATCGAAGCTGGTCCAGACCAAGAGCGGGTCCTGGAGAAAGAGTGGTACTACAACGACAATGACCGCCAGAAGGGCCCGGTTAGCTTTAAGGAACTTAAAGAATTGTACTCGTCGAATCGGGTCACTCACAAGACCAAAGTCTGGGCCCAGGGCCTCGACGGTTGGCGGATGATCTCCCAGGTTCCACAGCTCAAGTGGACCTTGGTTGCTCGGGGCAGTCCTGTCGTTAACGAGAGTGAGTTAGCCACGCTCATTCTGAATATCCTTACTAAAATGTGCGAATACTTTCCGAGTAGAGACGCCGACTACGCAGTGATAAGGCCCCTGCCTCGCGTCAAGCGGCTCCTCTCCGACCTCCAGTGCTTGCACCATGTCGTGCAACTTCTGCTCACCTTTGACCCGGTTCTCGTCGAGAAAGTCGCCATCCTCCTCTGCGAGATCATGAAGGACAATCCCGATGTCTCCAAGATTTACTTGACTGGCGTTTTTTACTTCATTCTTATGTACACCGGATCTAATGTACTACCCGTCGCCAAGTTCCTGCAGCTCACTCACACGAAGCAAGCATTCAGGGGGGATGATGTAAGTGTCGGAAACTATCCATGCTGATACATTTTAGAAATGGAAAATGATTGGAACTAATGGACGTCTTCCGCGTTTAGAACACGTCATCGGACATTATGCAGAGAAGCGTCCTTGGTCAGCTGCTGCCGGACGCCATGGTCAGCTATTTGGAGAACCATGGAGCGGAGAAGTTCGCGCAGATATTCCTCGGAGATTTTGACACCCCCGAAGCGATCTGGAACGCGGAAATGAGACGGATGTTAATAGAGAAGGTGGCGGCGCACATTGCAGATTTTTCACCGAGGTTGAGGAGTCACACGATGGCCAGATACCAATACATAGCCATTCCGGCCGTGAGATATCCACAGCTGGAGAAGGAGCTCTTCTGCCAGATATTCTACCTGCGACATCTCTGTGATACCGTCAGATTTCCAAATTGGCCAATTTCCGAGCCGGTAATTTCAGAAATTTTCTGGTCGCTCGAGGAAACTTCTCCCTGAAAGGTCATACCTATGGCCTTTTCGGCATTAACGAGTCTTTCGTCCCCAGGTGAAGCTCCTAAAGGACGTCTTGGACGCTTGGAAAAAAGAAGTAGAAAAGAAACCCCCGGTGATGACGGTCGACGAGGCTTACAAAGTTTTAGGCTTATCGTGCGGGAAGGAGCACACGGAGGCGAACGTGCGAAAGTCGTACTACAAGCTAGCCCAAATGTATCATCCGGACAAGAATCCAAAGGGCAGGGTAAGCTGGACAACCCATTTAAGAAAATGTCAAGAGAGAATACAAGAGATAGTCGAAGGTTCAGAATTATTAGAGATTATTTTTAGGACAAATTCGAGGCAGTCAACCAGGCATACGAGTTCCTCTGCAGCCGCAGTTGCTGGACCGTTAATGGTCCAAATCCTGACAACATCGTCCTCATCTTAAGGACGCAAAGCATTCTCTTCCATAGATACAGCGAAGAGCTCAGACCGTACAAATACGCCGGTTATCCGCAGCTGATAAAAACGATCAAGCTAGAGACGGACGACGAGCGTCTCTTTTCAAAGTCTGCTCCGCTTCTGGCGGCTGCGAGTGAACTCGCTTATCATACCGTGCACTGCTCGGCCTTGAATGCCGAAGAGCTGAGGAGGGAAGGTGGCCTTGACGTCCTGCTGGAAGCGTATACCAGATGCGTGTCGGTCTTAAATAAATCGAGCAAACCGGATGATGTAGCCGTGCAGGTGTGCATGCACATCACCAGGTGCTTCGCCGTTGCCGGCTCGTTTAGAGGTTGTCGAGACAAAATCGTCGAGTTGCCGCAGCTCGTCAAGGACCTCTGTAGGATCCTGCACTTCAAGGTGAGGGTACAGCCTACTCGCTTTGAAACTGCAGAGTTGTAATGAAATATCCGTTTTCTAGCATTTAACGAAGCTGTGTTCGGTAGCCACGGAGTGCATTTCGTCTTTAGCCGTGGACAGCATCCTGCAAATGCAGCTTTTACAATCCGGAGCCCTGTGGCACCTGCTACTATTTATGTTCAATTACGACTACACCCTGGACGAAGGAGGAGTGGAGAGAAACCAGGACGAGAATAGGCAAGAAGTTGCGAATAATCTGGCGAAACTGGCAGTCAGCGCTTGCGCTCGTCTGGGAGGATTCATGTCTGGGGAAAACGAGACGCCCGTAAATCCCATCACGGTCGCTGCTTTGGAAAGTCTCTTGACTCCTTATCTGACTAGACAACTCGGTAGCGATAAGCCAGAGGAGATCCTGAAGACGCTCAATTCAAATTGTTCCAATCCGTATCTGATTTGGGATAACGGCACCAGGGCTGAGTTGAACGAATACTTGGAGACCAAGAGGCAGGAGAAGCTGAACGGAAATGGCGACTTTGAACACGACTTCAGCGACTTCAAGTACAGTGCTCATAGCGGCGAGCTCGTAATCGGTGAGATATTCGTCAAGGTTTACAACGAACAGCCGACGTTCCCAATAGAGGTAAATTCCTGGATTAGAAAGCAAAGGGGTAGATTCGATTGGCAATAAATCGTTAATAAATATTTCCAGAATCCAAAGGGCTTCACCATACATCTGTTGGAGTTCCTAACAAACTCCTCCACGTATCTGGCGTCCGTGGTAAATTCTGCACTGTCGAAGAAGGACCAAGAGAATCTCAGACATATTTACATGGCCCTGGAGGCTCTTAGAAACGTGATTAAAAATCATCCAGGAGTTGAGATACAGTGCATAGGGCATTTTAAGTTGCTATTCGGGCTTCTGACTTCCGGCAGCTTTAAGCCGATTCAGAAGGGAGCCCTCGAAGTCATCAACAACGTCACGAAAAATCAAGAATGCGTTAACGACATTGCCGCGAACGAAGTCGTGGTCCACCTGCTTCTGACTCTGAACAATTTAAAGGAGTATCAGCTGTTAACTTTGGAGACATTACACGCACTTATGAGCACCACGAAAATTGTGAAAGATGCATTAGCTAAAGGTACATACGTGTGATTTACATGTAAGGGAGTTGTATGTCACATTTTTAAATTTCATTTCTATCTCTTCAGGTTCTGTGATCTATATCCTCGACCTGTTCTGCAATTCGAGCAACACGCAGGTGCGCGAAGCGGCAGCAGAGCTGCTCGCAAAAATGTCATCTGACAAATTGGCAGGTCCGAAAGTGAAACTAGACCTGTCCAAGTTTTTGCCCAGGCTCTTCAGCGAGGCGATTCGCGATGCGCCGAAACAATGCGTCCACATGTTCGAAACAAAGCACGAAAATCCAGAATTAATCTGGGACGACGACGCGAAGAACAAGGTGTCGAAAGTCGTGGCCGAATTGAAGGAAGAGTAGGTCCAAGCGTGACTAATGATCACCTTATACCCTTCCGATTGGCAGTAAAAATTTAAATAACCGTTCCAGGTACTATGCGGCGCAGAAACGCAATCCCAATATCGTCCTCAAGTTGCCAGAGACCCAAAACAACATCGATCTTGCAACAAACGAGCCCGTTGTTGCCGGAGTGTACCTGAGATTGTTCGTAGCCAGTCCAGCTTGGGCTCTTCGGAAGCCTAAGGAATTTTTAAGCGAACTCATGGACACGACCCTGTCGTTAATGTCCAAGGAGAAAACTGACGTGAGTGCGGAGACGTAGGAGGAGACTCTTCTCTAATTTTTCCACACGTTCTACACATTTACGACATCGTTTTGTCTAGTCCGATCTGTTGGAGCTGACGACGCAAGCTCTGGTTTCTTTACTTCAAGCGCAACCATCTCTGGCGGACCAAGTACCTTCTTTGGGCCATATTCCGAGATTGTGTCGACAGATGGCCACGTTAAATAGTCAGCCTCCCGTTTACAAAGCGGCGATTCTGATTATGCATCAGTTAGCTACCAGTGAGGTAATCTTGCTAATTCTCCGATAGCACAAAACTTCGATAACTGTATCAATAGAAATCGATGGAAGTTTACGTACATTTCTATCGATGTATGGCGAACTATCGTGGAAACTCTCTTTCAGATTTGTATCTCGTCGATATGTCAAACGGAGTGCATAAGTCCACTTAAACACGCCATGCAGTCGAGGAGAGACATGTTGGCGGTCGCTTGCGAAACTCTCAACAGGTTATTTTCTACAAACGAAGACAGGCTTATTAAACAGGTGAGATTTTTGCAAGTGTTCGATTGAGTTTGAGAAATATTAGAAAGAAGAGGGATTACACAATTTGTGTATAATTAGAGTTCCCCCAAATTACAAATATTAGGCGGGCTTGACGAATTTCGTCACGTACAAAATGCACGATATGCAAATAATTAGAACTTCCTATAATTTATGAAGGCCCTGGAAGCAGAAATGGTGCCCTATCTCCTGAATATTCTGGAAGGCCGATTGGATGTCATCGAGAATCCAGCGACTACGAAAGCTCAGATAGTGAAAGCCTTGAAAGCGATGTCGAGGAGCTTGTTACTAGGGGAAAAAGTCAGTGCCATTCTCGAGAAGTCATCGATCTGGGCGGAATACAAGGACCAGAGACACGATCTGTTCATATCGAATACAACGTCCTCTGGTTATTTAACCGGTAAGCTTTTTAGTATTTCTTCAATTGGCCTTTGGTAAATTCTTGTTAAATATTCAGCTGGAACTCCCATGTCCGCTGGATATCTAACTGCTGGCCCAAGTGCTACTCTTTCGACTGGTCCACCGCCAGTTGAGAAGAACGACAACATACTCAGCAGAAACGACAGTATTTGATACGGGTAGTATAGGAAGCGACATCGTGGAAACTGATAACAGGTTTGTCGTTGCTATTCGCACCGATCCACTGATCAGCGGTGAAGGGCTGGGGAAAGAATGCGAAGGATAAATTTTAGGAGCCCTGCGAAAGATCAGCTAACAAGTCAGGGCTAGGGAAGGAATGCGAAGGGTAAATTGAAACATAAGAAATTTCTCGAATCCCAAATCGCGGTTCTCCCTAACTCGGAATTCGAGTAATAACGTTTGTTTAACGAGTCGTTCGACGGTTTCGATGCTTTCAGTATTTTTTCCCTCGGTGTCCAGTGAGCGACAGGTTCGTCTTTTTTCGAGCGCGATGTTGTTGAATTTTGAGTCGTCTTTCAAAGTTTAAGATTAAACTAAAAGAATGTCTAACTATGTTATGTATAAAGTCGGGGAGCAGGGCGACGCGATGTTAGATCGGATTTCTATCTACGAATATTAATAAACGAGCTCCTCCTTCCAGGGAGTTACCTTCGCTTAAGGGAGGAGGGTGAAAGTGGCACCCGAGGAATCATCCGTTCATGGAACTTAACCGAAAAGTTCGGTACATCCCGCTCGGAGAAAAGTTTCACAAATGAGAGACCTCTTTGAATGCCATTTTCACATAACCTTAAACTTGGATGCAGGTTACCCCGACGCGTCGCAGGAGCTTATCCGTCATTGCCTGAAAGAACCATCGAGTACGGTACGGCTTTTCTATTCAAGAACCTCTCTATCTGGACCAATTTCTGCAAAAAATCTCGTAAGAATCGCTTACGTTTCCGATCAAGTCCAAAAATTTCGCCGATTCGCCACTGGGGGCTACTTGGCGCTGTTCCTCCACGGCTATTAACCTTCTCTTTAGCTTTCCCACATAGAGAGGTTCCACTAACTAAATCGAATCGACGTTTTACACGTGGTTCTTCATTCTCTGTATAAAGTCGATTTCACCACGTTAGCAGTAGAGAGGAAGGAGAGAGAAAAAAAAAAAAAGAATTCGTTGAACGAGTTTACAATCTCACACCGTGGCAGGGACTGTTCTATCGGCGAAGTACGAACGAATGTGCTCGAGGAGCTTTCCAACTTTGTAAATTCTAGACAGACGTTTTGCCGTTATTATTTAGAGTTAAGGTGATATGAAAGTAGCATTTTATTACCGTACAAATATTTATAAAACTTCTCCAAACTGGGTGCACCCAATTTGAAGGAAGGTTTTATATTTTGACGTTTTATATATAGAATGATCCTTTCGTATTGCCTTAATGAGAAGCAAATCGTTCGAAATTGACGAGTCGTCTCATCGCGAGGAGTAAAAACCAAGTTCCTGCTGTAATCAGAACGCATGTGCCTGGCCCGACAATTATTCTCTATACGGGATTTGCGCGACATAAAACGATTCGATGATCTATAGTCCCTTTGATCCTGAAGACCAAAGTTCCTCGAGAGCCACTTTCTGTCTAAATAATTGCATCACAGTGAATCACCTCCGATTAATCACGACTTGAGTCGACTCGTCGATTCGGACGCAAGGAATTTATTAATAAACTTATCGAGGGGAGATCGTTTAATAAGTAGATCGATGTTCTTCACCTGAAACCGGATAAATCCGTAAGGTCCACACGAGTCATTGTCATTAACGATTGCAAATACGAACGAATCGGTGGAAACCTCGTTCGTTACTTTCGATGTACTTTCACCTGGGTTTACGAGATTGAAAGTGAGAACTGTATATATACATATACATATGGAACCATACCACAGAATATGTACGTATAATGATAAAGAATAAATGATTTTGCACATGGTACACCGTTTAGAGATTCGACCGCGATATTCCGATAGGACCGTTGAGGAGAGATCAAGCAAAATCAAATAAATCTAATATGACGACCCGATTGCGGTTAAACATCTGTAAAACATTCTCTGGTTTTGCCAAATGGTTCCTCGCCGATGGAGAACATTTACTGCTCGTTGGCGTACAAGTGAGAGAGAAATCTCGATCTTTCGGAACCCTCCGCGCTGGAGCTATCCTCTTCGGGCAGCGGACTCGTTTGCGTCGTGTGCCCCGTCATGAGGTCGTTAACGTTCAAGTAACTATTTTCCACGGAGGTGTGAAGCATCTTCTCTAAGCTCTGTTTCAGCTCGGTAAAGGTCGGTCTGTCTTTCGGCCTGGAGCGCCAGCAAGCCAACATCATGTTGTACCTAAATCGTATAAAAAGTAACGATGAAGCAACGCGTACAAAAAAAAATTAATACCGCAAACCTGAATCCTGGTTATTGATACTGAATATTAATATTGAAACTGCGGATGGGAGCCGTACTTACAACTCAACTCCGCAGTTCTGCGGTCGTTCCATCCTGTATCCAGATTTTAACAATCTGAGAACTCTGCTCGTGGACGTTCCAGGATAAGGATTGCATCCCAGGGTAACGATCTCCCAGAGCAAAATACCAAAGGACCATCTAAAACGCCATTTGTTAATAGAAATGTCAATGTATAATCCTCCTTTTTATACGAATAATTATCATTTCTTGAAGTTGAACATACACGTCGCTGTGAGTCGTGTACACGTGATGAGTCAACGACTCGATTGCCATCCACTTGAGAGGCAGCATGCCGTTTCCTTGTTTCTTGTAGACATTTTCTTGATACACGTCACGGCTCAAACCAAAATCCGAAATCTTCACCGTCATGTCGCCGCACAGTAACACGTTTCGCGCAGCCAAATCGCGATGGACGATGCGATTGGATGATAGGAATTCCTGGAATGGAATGACATTGTCATTTTAATTATTAATCATGGTCTCGTGGGAAACTATCAGGTGGGTGCTTAATTAACGTTGTACTTTGCTATTTCTTATTCCCTATTCCTTGCAATGTAATATTAATTATGCACCCACCTAATAATCGTACTAACCATTCCCGTGGCGACTTGTCGAGCGAAATTCAACAAATCGGACGCAGTCACGCTTTCTATGGATGACAGTACGTCTGTTTGAAAATGGAAAAAAAAAAAAGGCTGTAAAACGATCGCGCTCCCGAAAGGCGCGATTTATATCAAACCCAACGCACCATGCTCGATGTCGTAAAGGCGATTGGAGATCTCCCTTATATGTCGCAAATCAGTCCCAGCGTCGTCTGTAAAACTACCGGCAATACTATTTACTGTCTACAAAAATGAACAGCGATCAGTTACGACCGTACGTACTCATTGAAAGATTCAAACACGTACGACAGGTATTGGTCAGGAAATCGTGACAGTCCTTTAGCTGTTCCTTGTGCTTGCCTGTCACCGTCATCGATGTCTTTCCATACCTGAAAAAAAAATAGAAAAAATTCAAGTATGGTCTCCCATATATTTTTGGTCAATGGAGAATGATTCTAAATTGAATTATCCACGTCTTACCGCCCTAAGATACGTTTGCAAATCTCCTCGACAGCAATATTCCACCACCAGGAAAGGGCTCGTGCTTTGGGTGCAGCATCCGATAAGGGAGACGATATTCGGATGCTGCCCAGCGGACTTCATTGTTAAAATTTCCTGCTGGAAATTCTTCAAATCGTCGCTACTTGGGTTGTCTGTAACGGAACCCTTTTGTCATTTCCATAGATTTAATAATTCCTGATAAGCGTATTTCGACGGGATAAAAATGAATGACCTTTCAGTGCCTTAACAGCTACGTCCATTATCCGTCCATGTTCGTTCCGGAAAGATCCAAGTCTTACGATTCCACTGGCTCCACGACCAAGAATGTCTTTGATCTTCAATTGATCTGGATGAATTTCAAACTTGTCTTTTGACTTGACACCTTCTTTCGCGTGGGCGTCGTTATCGGATTTCAGTTTGCCCTTCATCGAGTCGCACGCTGCGCCATTTTGAGTAAGAATCTGCAAAAGATGAGTTTCAAGATGGCCAAAATTGAATATGCATTTAATACTCACGTGGAAATGTTTGAATCGGCTGACGAAGCTCGTGCCTTTTCCAAACCGCCAACACACGAAAACGATACCAAACAAGCTGGATATCGTCATAGCCGTAAGGAGAGCTATGTGAACGTTGTTTAAAGCTACGTGGAAGGAACGTATAAATTACAGGGGGAATTAAAAATTCACGGGGTGTCTATTAATATTTCGAATACCTGGATTCGAGTCGATGGTTTTGTCGATCGAGGTCTTTGGACTGATCCCGCCTGGAGATTTCGCGACTATGCTAATCCTGTACTGCTGGGTGCTTATATTAACGTTTGCAAAGACTGCACTCGTTGCGTTCTGAAAAGGGTAACGGTGTTTCATGATCCGTTTCTTCGGCAATCGTTCAATTTATTTAACAGGGAAAAGATTGTATTTATTTCCGGGTCTGGTCCAGAAAAAAAAAATTTGATTCCATAATTGAAACTCTACTTACCCCTGAAAGTACCAATAGATCCGGAAGGGTTAAATGGTGCATCGGCAATAATTCAATGGTGTAGTTATCGGGCTGCAAAATTGGTTCCTTCCAGGACACTTTGATGTCAAAGGACGATCCATGTTTATGCCGATACTCAGCTCGTAGTCCTTCCACTTCACCCGGGGCTGTTATTAAAAGGTTAAATAAATCCATTGGAAGTATGCAGATATAATAATTGTATGTAGTAATTACCGCAAATATTTAAATCATGATGCACATCCAGGCAACTCGGCGTAGAGAACATTAGTAAATATCCATTCTTCAAATCTCCGCTGCTCGTTGGGGAAATTCGTACCTCGGCCTTTCGATCGTATTCCAGGCCTAGCAATTTTACGCGAAAATCAGTTGTCTAGAATGAATTCGTACGAGATTATTTTTCATTGGTAGATTACGTGATTTTAATATTTATTAGGTGGTTTAGTTTTAAATCCGCTGTGCTTGAGAAACACTCTTGAACGTCCGCTCCGATTCCAAAAGAAAATAACTTACCTTCCGTAACTGAATAATTTTCAAGCTAGTATCCATTAGCACCATAACTTCGTAGTCGCAACTCAGCTCTGAAACATTCGATACATTTTTCATTTAACGATGCAACTCGATGACTTTCAACGTCACGAGGCTGGAGGAAAAATTTCTAAGAGCAGCAAATCGAATTTACCTTCATCTGGCTCGAATGCTATTTGTGCTTGTAAACTGTTCGCATCGTTTTCATCTACTTCTATCTTCTCTAAAAAGATATTCCTTATTCTAGTTGACTCGTTGGTAACTATAAATATACATTATGTTAGTAATAAATTTTTAAGTAATAAATTATACCAAAGGGGAATAATTACATGACTTTGTACCGAACCATTGGGTAACTTCAGGTTTTAAGATGCCATTTTCTGTAACCCTGTGCATTCGGTATTGGAACTCTGTACCAGAAGTCAAATTAAGAAGTGTCGAAAATGTTCCATTACCCTGAAAACAATTATTAACGGTATAATATACATTTAGAAAATATGAATAGTTTAAACGAGAAGGAAAACTCTTACGACGATGGCATCGCTCCACGAGGTTTCTCTGGTTCTCTTCTCGATTATGTAAATCCCAGGATTGTGTCTTATCGTCATAAAATCTGTTTCCTTGCAGTGTAAGCTAACATTTGAATCAGTCTCCTCGAGCAGCAACTCGAAAGCTACGTGCCAAACGTGTGACAAACACAATCCCGTCAATTTATTTACATCGTCAATGCACGCAAAAAGATTTACAGATGTTCTACTACTTGGATTACTTCGTAAGCTTTACCTAAGTCAACTTACTTTTTGGACAGGACTTCTGAAAGAAAAGTAGTAGTAAATTCTCTTATTACTCGCAAATAAACATACATCTCTCCTCGATAGTCAATACTGCTGCAACTATTACCGATTTTATTTCTGATTCTTTCATTCACGCCAAGGTGCTAATTCCACATTGAAAGGCAAAGATCATAAGCATGTAATTTTTTCCCGGCTTTCGCATAATCTAAAATATCCCAGTGTACAGAATCTGGTTGAAATTATTCCCAAGGAGCAAATGGAGCGCATCATGCCAGACGTCACAAGGAGGAAACGTTTCCGATGAAAAATCCGAGACGTCTGCCACGAGTCTCTCGAGCCTATAAGTTAACAGTGATATGCATCGCGTATAAATCATTGTCCCCCCTCCAGTTAGTTGCGCATCGGATTATATACGTGAACGCGCGGAATGGAAACGCTCCGTATGGAACAGCTATTTCTGGGATCCTATTTTCGAGTTCGTACGAATAGATTCGCATTGCTGCAAAGTCGCGTCATCGATTGGTCAACGTTTGGAAGTTCTTTACGAAATTGTCAATTTTGCATGCGAAAGGTGATCGTTTGAGCTCGAAAATTGGCTCCCAAGATATCGAAAGCTTGCTGCTAGTTGCTGCTGATAGTAATTGAAATAATTGAATTAAAGGCGCGAAAATTACCGATTATTTCGATTCATTGTTTACATGGCACGGAACGCGTAAAAAGTCTCTTAATTTTTTGAGACAGCGTCTACGCAGGAGATACCGCAGAAATATTTCTGACTTTCCCAGATTTTCGTTGTATAGCGTATGTTATAACAGAGGGTAAATTTTCATATAATTAGTTATAATTAAATTATAAAAGGGCAATGGGATCTCTGAATAAAAAATGGCTACGAGTTTCGGGATGTTCGAGGTGGTCGTTAACGGAACACGTCGCCGTTTCCCAAATGTTCCCAACGTGTCATTAAATTTGAGCAACTGTGTCAACGAAAATCGAGGCGTTAGATAACAATTGGAATTTTATTTACCGCTTACTACCAAAGCTGCGCAATATAATTTCGACGCGAAAGAGTACTATGACGCCTCTTAAAGAAAGAACGGTTGTTCACACTCTTAAGAAATATCCAAAGAACGTGTACTAGAATATTTGACATCGCGTTTATTGTATTATTTTTAATTAAACGTTAAAGAAAATAAGAATATAAGATCTGTCCTTACATCGGTGAATTGTTGCGCGCACTTCACGTTTTGTAGCACCTCTTCCAGGAGAATCTCGGAGAGTGCAAAATGTGAAATTAGCAAGATCACACAAATCGGTGACGTCAAATCCGTCAAATTCTTCTTTTTTGACATCTCGATCAATTGACCCTGTCAATTTCAGTCAATTTGACGAGATCGACGAGATTCCCGGAGACAATTGTCGGGGATTAACGGGCTTTAGCTTAACCCGGCACAGCGTTCCCGACGTTCCCGACGGAATGGTGTCACGGTCGAGAAGCCGTCAAGTATTTTACGTAGATGGTGTGGACACGGAAAGTAATCTACGTTTTTATCGCCGTTCAGGAGAAACTCCGCCTCTGCTGTCCTTCCTTCGGAGGGGGACATTCAGGGAAATCTGTTTTGACAGGCGCTCCATGAAGGTTCTACGTACACACAAATTCGAAACACCTGAGCACCGTTAAACGTTAACACCTCGTAGGATAGTAGCGATTAAGCGTGGAACAGAATAAATTATTTTACCTGGCATTAGATATTCTCCACTCCAAAAAAAAACTCTTCCATTTAGTCCCTCCATTGTTTTTCAAGTGAATTTCATGAATAAACTTTAACGGTCTGCGAAGAAAGAAGAACTCGTTATTAAAGGTAAAGGGCAATTGATGAACGTTATATCTTAAGAAATAAATAACAGATTAGTAGACTTATCTCTCGTGTCAATGAATCGATTTAAAAGAGCTTACCGTTATCAGGAGGAGAAATAATCAGGATGTAATGGAATTACGCCAGACTGAGATGCGTAGTCTAACTTTGTCGGCATCGCTAGGTGCTTGTCAGCCTCTTTTACCTATTATAGGGATTACATCCTAATAAAAAATTAGAGTACACATTGCCGCAGATGCGATAGCTTAAATTATTTTTATTAATATTCCCTCATGTCAACAGAAGTGGTATATAAATTTATACCGAAAGGTACATTGGTCGGTGAAACACCTGGATTTGTTCATTTTGAATAATTTGCGTTTATATAATGGAAAAGAAACACCAGAAAGAACAGCGTCACACCGAGGACATTCGAAAACACCGCAAGTTGCATATCCGTGATCATCTGAAAACATAAAATTAATTGAAAAATGTAAAAACAGTTTCAGAACGCACTTCTACAAAACTGATTAAGCCAGTCCAAAAAATTAAAAACAATTGCGGTAACTACTCAAAGATCCTAAACGAAAAAACCTCGCTGAAAAATATGATGAAATAAAGAATGTTTTTCGTACGGAAAAACTCTGTATACGGCTTAATAGTTAGGTTAGGTATCCTACATTC
This sequence comes from Orussus abietinus, assembly GCF_000612105.2. NCBI lineage: Eukaryota > Metazoa > Arthropoda > Insecta > Hymenoptera > Orussidae > Orussus > Orussus abietinus. The sequence goes on from NW_019395988.1 coordinate 84,738, forward strand.
GACAATCTGCACGCAAAATTGATGAAACTACGTATTTAAATATTCATGAAAAATTATGTACATTAAATCATTCACTTTGTAAGAAAGGTGCCTTTACCTTTGCTCCTGATTATTTTCTAAATTCGTGTTAAGATATAATCTTTACTTAACAAGTATTATTATTACTGTTATTGATGTCAAACGTGGCGATCAAGGTTGAAAAACGGAAGGTGGGCCCTTGAACTGCGCACAACACATCCTTCTAGAATCTTCTGCGCAGCACTTGTTTCCGCCACCTGTTAGTCATGTGGCGCCAATTTCAAATTATCAACACAAGTAACGTTTACAATATACATAAATCACAGGCAGAAGAATAGGTCGTAAAATCTCTATTTTCCTCTGTAAAATGATTGCATATAAAATGTTATCAGCAAGATAGTCAAAGACCAATGTAAGCCTGGAATAAAAACATCGTAGTCATTCAGGATACTCGGTACATCGAAAATATATCTTTTCCTCAGCCTTTGTACACTCGGTATAAACGTTTCACATATAAATCTTGTATTTGTTATCCACTAGACTATAAATAACTAGAGCAGGATGTAGCTTCTCGTTTCGAACTTCGCGCATCTCGTCACAGATCTGTTTAATGTACTTTTTATGCCTCGGATGCCTGCGAACAATAAAAAAAAAGTCATGAATTGCAATTAAGACGTGTAACACACTGCTCAAAATAACTAGCACCAAATATCCTCACTTACTTATCTATAATTAATTGTATACTCTTCTCGAAGAGCAGCTCCTCCTCATCGATATCAAGGAAGCCGATCACAGTGCGAACCACAGTCATGTCCAAGTACACGGCGAACACTTCGACAGAGACTTTATGAGAGATCCTCTGCAAGTAGGACATCATCTGCGCGAGCATGGTGTTCTTCAGGCTCCTCCTGCTGCTCGCAGAGAGTTTGTCTCTTTCCGATATGACAAAATTAACATTTACGTTTGCCGGATAGCTCGAGGAGGAGAGGTCGTTGTTCGTGCTGGCCTTGCTCTCCGACCTGGTGAGTATCGGCAACGAGTTGTTGTCGGGCTGTCGCTGAAAATAATCGGCGACGTCCTGAATACTGATTTTACGTTCCTGGAATCGGTCCTTCTCCCTCTCCCAGGACTGCACCCTGAGGCTGCCTCCCTTTTCCCCGCTCTGGAGCATCACCATGTGGTTTATGGCGTTCTCCCTGCAGTACTCGACAATTTCCTCGACGGTTGACAAATCCAGGGAGGTAACTCTCAGCCCTAGAGCCCAAAGCTCCCTCAGGACGTCCGCCATCTCCTTCTCCCTCTTCAGAGTCCCACCGACGCAGCAAACCGCCACGTCTACCTTGAAACTGCTATCCCCGTAAATGACGTCCGTCGACTCGCCGACCGCACAGACGAGTTTATCCAAGGACACGCTGATCCCGACACCGTACTGCTTCACCTCCTTGTTGGCCATCCCGGTGCGCTCCAGGACCTGGCGAAAGGACGTCAGCATCTTGTCGTATCTCCCTCCTGCTGCCATCACCTCCTGGCCGCCTCTCCTTCGCCTTCTCTTCAGCTCGCACGTTATCTGGAATATCACCCCGCTGTGCTGCTGGATGTTGTGCACCAGGAGAGGCACCACGGTCATGGGCCACTAAAATCAATAATTACAATAATAAACATTTAATTACATATCAGATCCTTGCAGCAGTAATTACGTTGTTCCATGAGCTCTTATTCTACTGATTAAAGGTTCAAATATTAATTTCTCGCCACAAGACGAACGTATGAATGGAACGAATGAACGGTGCGGAAGTGGCATCCAAGGTCTCGTTTATAAAAAGTTTACTTCAAACTGGGTGCACCAAATCGTTTTAAACGTCACCACTGTGAATATAGAGGTTATGATATTTTGCAAATGGAAGTCTAAGTTTCAGGGACTACCTTGACTCCCAGAGCTTCTGCATTAGCGATGACCACCTCCATTTCTCTCAGGGCGTCCCTGGCGAGGGCGGCGGCGTCGCCCTTTCTCCTGGTGATCGTCCTCAAGACGCTGGCGATCTTTTCTATCGAGCTCTCGGTGTCGAAGAGGTTGAAGAGCGCCTCCATCGCCTGGTCGGTCAGACAAAGGCTGATCAGGTGAGTTTGCACCTGGAACTTCGAGAACTTCCCATCGCGAGCGTCGCAGAGGATCGAGTAGATGTCTTGGTACTTTTCGCGTTCGATTCCACAGTACATCAAAATCGCCTGAAGCAGGGAAGTGTGATTTATTCGGACGGTGAAGTTCCGCTCGCGAAGCTGCGGAATCTCGTTGAAGATCTCCCAGGCGATGGAGATGAGTTCGGCCTCGGCCATCAGGTTGCTCGCCATGGGGCTTATGATGTCGAAAGCGCACTCGTACAACTCCCTCGGGTGGAATCCGTGTACCTGGAGTAATTCAGGTGTTTCTATAATATATAATAAGGACACTTAATAAACATAAATAAGTCTCAAAATCGCATCGTCCGGACCTTCTTCTCCCTGTAGACGCGTTCGATGGCGTATCTCCTAACGTGTGGAATATTATTCCAGGCGACGTATCTGGCGAACGGCGCCCTGAGGTCGTGGGGAATGGAGACGATGCTTCCCGTTCTCGTCATGAGCCTGACGCAGGAATCAGTGAGGCTGTAAACGTGGCCAGATTTCGGCATCAAAAGAGGCGTCGCGATGCAGACCCCTCCGTGTCTTCTAAAGACCTCGACGACTTTCAGCTTGACGCTTTCCTGAAGGAACTGCGACTTCAGGGAGACGGAACTCGCGATTCCTCGACCCGGTAGGCTCATGTCGTAGGTGATGTCCTCGGCCGGGGTGACTTCCTGGGCGAAGCAACAGGCTACCAAGTATTTATACGCTTTGCTCTGGCTGTTGGACAGGGTGTGACGGACCATCTCCTGGAGCTCAGCCTCCTCCAGCTGAGGTGGAGGTAAATATTCCGACGCCAGTAATTCCTGGGAGGTGGGTCGCTGGCTCGGGTCGTGATTCAACAGCCAGCTGTAAACGAATCGTGTGTTAAAAAGAGAGGTAAAGGAATAGATGCGCATAATAGAGATCGTCGCAGGCCGATGCAACAGACTCTTTCTCTTCTAGTGGAACTTTCCTGGGGAATTGTCCAGTTTGTTTAAAACTACCTTTCACCAGGAAAATATACCGTTTGACGTCGATTCTTCGCCGATTCTTCGCCGATTCTTCGCCAACACGTATCCAACAGAAATCTTTGTTCTCGCCAGGAATATGAATTTCGGGAGAAGGATCCCGTGCAAAGAATTGATAAAACTCGTCTCGATATAGAAATGCTTTTTACCGTAGAAGATGGATCTGATGCGGCATGTTAGTCTCGTCCATCTCTCGAGGTAGAACGATTTCCTTTGAGCGCAAGTTCAAAATGACTTTGACTCTCTCCATGCCAGTCGCGAGGGGCTTGTAGCACATTTCAAAGAGGATAATACCGAGACTGTAGATGTCAACTTTCTGGTTGTAGATAGCTTTGGCGGTTTTCGCGCTTAATTCGGGAGCAACGTAAAGCGCGGTCCCGACTTGGCCGGTTAACGAGCCTTTTTCCAAATCGTCCAGGTCGTAGCTTCCACCTAGAAGTAGATACCACCATTTAATTTTCCTAGTAATTCGACGAGACGAATCCCATAAGAAGACCCTTGTCTGGAAATAATTACCTTTATCGATCAGTTGAAACTCTTTATCGGTGTCCACAGTCTGTGCCAGGGTGGACAGAATGTTGGTGGTGGCCAGTCCAAAGTCTCCGATCTTGACGTGATCGTTACTGTCCAAGAATATATTAACTGGCTTTAAGTCCCTGTGTATCATTCCCTGTTGATGTATATGGGCTAGACCTTCAACCATTTCGCGAAACAACCGCCACATACGCTCTTCGTCTTCGTACAAACCATTGTCTATCGCAGTTCTCAGAGTGCTTTTCTCACAAAATTCCATTTGTATGTACATGAACTGTATCTCTTTAGTCCTCGAGTTTTCGGCATCGGTGCTGGGCTTGGCCAACACTTCTTTGGAGTCTCGAAGAGAGTCAGACGTCCGAGAGGTATCGTCCTTCTCGAACTCCACGCTATCCGACGAGTCGGCCCTTGTTCGCATTCTGCAAACCAGTGACCATTGTTAAACCATTCGAAGGATCATCATCCATCTCTTCGATCGGTGGTACATACTTGCCACTTTGTTAAATAACTATATCATTTACACAGAAAGGGAAATCCTTACATAAACGCCCAGTCTTCGTCGCTGTCCGTGTCACTGGAACCATCGCTATTGTCCTCTTCGCTGTCTGCAGACAAAACTGCACTGGCCCGAGACTCGTAGGAAATGTTCCACTCCACATCGTGGACCGGTGGGGCCAATCTTTCTATGTCGCCACTCTCCAACTGTTAAGAGAATCGATTAATGATCTACGATATAAGTATAACTTATAACATAAAAAGTACCCTAATATATATTTTATTATATTTAACTATTATTTTCCAAAATTTAATTGTGCATTTATTATAGCTTAAGTACTAAATAATAAAGTATGGATTCAATATTTACGTCAACATCTTCCAGTCTGTGTAGCTCAGTCTTACCGGAAGGAGTGACAGCTGGGGTCAGTCGATCGTACCTCCCAGAGTCATCCAGCATAGCACTCTCGATCCAGGAATTAAAGTAACGCACAACGTTCTCATGGTTTAATCTAGAGAGCAGTTTCACCTCCCGCGTTATCTTCCTGTTCAACTGCTTGTTCTTTGGGTTAAGCTCGATCCGCTTAATGGCGTATACCCCACCGTCAAGTTTATTTCTCACTTTCAGAACATCACCGAATGCCCCTTTACCAAGCCACTTAAGCACTTCAAATTCGTTCTGGATTCGCGAATGGCCACCTAAAGCCGGAAGATAAAACTGAATATCCGAAGCTGGCTCCTCCGGCTCAGAAATGCACTGCTCCATATCGTGGTTCAGTCTTGGAGGTGACACTCCGCACTCCAGTGGAGTACGAATGAAAAAGTGCTGTTGCAGCTGCTCCGCCGACCATCGCATACGTTCATCGTCGACGAGACACTTTGACAGGAAATCTCTCAAATCTGGCTAGAAATGTAACGCGTTAAAAGTTGTATTTTAAAGTGTCAGCGATAAAGTTATCACAGGGTGCGGAGGAGAATATTAAACATGAGCAAGTACCTGTTGGATCGCTCCCAAGTCCAAGTTTTGCTCCGAGACATTCGTACCCTTTATCAATGACAGTAGTAGCACTCCAAATTTATAGATGTCCATCTTTTTCCCACCTCTGCTATGGCTCGTTGAAATATCATGGTCTGCCTTGGCCGAACAATTAACGCGGTAAACGTCGGATAGTCTCTTATCTAACGAGTAATCCGAAAGTTTGACCATTCCGGAGTAATCAATGTGCACACTGGTGTCACGCAAATCTTTATGCACGACGTTGTTTTCGTGCAGGTATTGCAGAGCTACGAGAACTCCACTTGCCAGATGTCGCAACATGTCCACGTTAAGGGGGATATTCTCAGCGAGAAAATAGGAACACGTCGTCCCGATCTGCAGTCACAGAAATGCACACAATCCACTCGAGGGCTTAAAATTGAAAATCCACTTTACAGGAATCACTCACCACAAATTCCTGCAGTATGTAGATCAGTATATTACTCTTATCTTGGAAATACTTCATATTTAAATAGTGTACTAAATTTGGATGATGTAACTTATATAAATGATTAAGTTCCTGCTCGATGCTGGCAATCTGCTTCATGGAGTGCTGCAAATTGGTGGTTCCGGAGGTTCCACGAGAGTCACTGGAGGAACCGCACTTCAATGTCCACTCCGTTATTGCCAGAATCTCGCCAGTTGTCATGTCCAGGCCGGCGTAAACTACCGAGCCCTTTGTACTATGCCCTAAACACTTTCCCCGGTGCACCTGTCTTTCTCCCCTGCTGTTGTCAAAGTGTAGCAATTTCGTGCCTCTGTGTTCGCACAATGACCCTTCGGAGCTCTCGGATGTACTGACGCATCTACGTCTCGAATACAACCGTACACGTTCGTGAGGTGACGAGGGTATCGAATGAGGCAGAGCATCTGACTCCAGAGATAAGCGTGTCTGTTCTCTGCGATTTCGAATTTCTGCCTTAAGAGCTTCCTGACGTTTCAGGATCTCGTCTTGCAGTACCTGAAAATGGTGACATAAACCTTACACAAAATTACAAATTTTATTCTCCCACTTGTACAGAATTGACAAGCGCACAAACCTGTCGCTCTTTATCCTCTTTCAATTGTTTCTCTTGCATCTCAGAAAGGATTCGTTCTTGATGGCGAGAGACCATTTCCTCGTAGAAACTACTGTACCCTGGCTTATTATGCTCGTGTAAAAACTTCTGTATGTGTTGAGCTAATTCTAAAATCATTACTTCTCCTTTAAGCTGTTCGGCCAGGTGCTCAAGTTCCGAAAATAAGGTGGCTATCTGTTGATTCGACAGTCCTTGGCTGTTTTGAAGCTTTATGCCAGGTACTCTGATAAACGACAAAACAATCGTTAAGGTACTTCACAATATGCTCGCTTATAACTAAAAAACAAAAATTAGACCTACTCTTCCGGATATTTCTCTCCACACGTGATGTGTAAATCCAATTGTGCATAAACCTGTGCTGGGCCTGACATGCCTTGCTGAGGTGTCAAAGTTATAACAATGTCCAAGGGCTGCCATTTCTTTCGTTGCTTGGTTTTCCTTAAATCGCGCAACTCGTCTCCAAATATTGACTGAAATCGAGTACCGAAAAGAAATTAATGAATACAGGGAAAGGAATAGAAAGTGAATGATGTTCAAGTTAAATATAAGTACCTTCAATACTTCGATTTCGTTCTCTTGGCGGTCTTGGTACGATTCCACGAGAGACATCGTGCCAGGACTACTTCCCTATTCATCCATCTTCGACGATCGCGGTTACCTTATTTAATCTCTCGAAAATTCTTAAAATTATGAAATTCATATACAGGACTAATTCAAAAAAGACCTACAAGCGACACCGCGAACCTAACCTTACAGGCAGTGTTGAAACGGTAACGGTAGAACGGCCGTTATAACCCGGCACAAAAAGCTTGACATCTTCTGCCCGACATTCGATTACCACCCTACATTATGATGGAATACCTAATGCCGATCGGGTTTACGAAATTTAGAGAAAAAAATCATAACTACTCCATATTGTTTCCATCTGGCACTTTCGAGGGGCACGTTCTCATTTAACCTCCAATTTTTTTAAGGTTAGACATCATCCGACTGCAAGCCATGAACTTAAGGAGGTCTATTTCGTTCTTTCATATAGCAAGTACGTAATTCGGTGTATAAACCCATGTGAGATGAAAGTTCAAGAAGTGAGCGCTCTCATCAAAAATACGTAATAAACGCCAAGAATATATGGACGGAGCCCGGCTCCCGGATTGGTCCCGGCCTCGCCCAATCCGGGAGCTGGATCGCGGCCAGGGGTCGCAATTTATAGACATACTCGTCTTTATAAACGACGTTTTCATGAATATCAAGCGTTACGTAAGGAAAGGAACGATTAGGAAAGTGGCTGCGAATCATCGGTGAAGGACGAAATTCGACCTGATCGAATTAAAGCGAATCGGTAATGTTAAGAGCAAAAATAGTACAATTTATATTTACCTATTGAGGCTCAAAACTGGAAGTGATAAGAGTTTGCAAAAACGTTATAATAATTTGAGAATTCACCCATGCCACGATTATCCATTTTATTTGGCCTTCCACTATTGACTCCACATTGCTTGTTAATTTCTGTATTTAACAAGAATAGTGTAAAATAATAGCTGCAGTAACATTTAAAGGATAAGAAAGGGTAATTACATATTGAGAGTGGAATCTAACAGAATACATTGTTTCAGTCACCATGTTCGACGTCGAGTCAGTCAAAGCTGGGCGACCTATGAAGTATCCCTACACATATGCTGCAAAAATTGCACAATTTCCTTACCGGTACCACTTCAACAACTCTTGGCTGTTCAAGTACCACTTAATCGCATGTTTGGTCTGTTTTCCAATTTTCCTGAAGATTCAAAACATGTGTAAGTTTGACAGAAGATTAGAAGCTAAATTTTTTAAAAATAATACTAGATGCTAAGTTAACTCAATCGAACTCTGTTACAGCATATTCTCCAGAAAATGTGGCTAAATGGGATGAAATCAGAAGGAAGGAATTCGAAGGACATTAATTACGCAAAGTCAATGATGATTAGTAAAACCATGCAACATTTTCATAATAAAGACTGTATTGAACTTAATTGTACAGAGTGGCTGGATGTAAATTAAAGGCCATAAAGTCTTTACTTCATGGTTTAATAAATAATCACAAAGTGATCAGAAGATGTAACGCTTGAGTTTCAAAGACATTTATTACCAAATTAATTGTATAAAACGTATGTCATTACAAAGGACTATCTCGATTGCCTTGTACAGTACAACCAATTATGATTTTTGTACCCTGGATTTTGTGTAGGCCCAGCCTAGCTTTCCCAAACACTCATCCTAACAAGCCAATCCTGTTTACATAAAGGGAGAGCAAGTACTATCTTAATGTCATGAAGATGACCACTTCCAAAAGGGAATCTCGACATAATTACAAGAGACAATTGAAAAGTTTTAGGGTTACAGTGACATGTGCAAAATAAATACCATAAAGGGATGCTAATTTACTATAAAGTATTACAGTTCGGTATCGGGTTTATAAAGTCTGTTTATACTCCATTTTGATTCAAGATTTCTTTTCACCGGTAAGACTTTCCACGTTTAATGGAATACGCGTGAATGGATTCCTTCCTCCTTAATGTCCTTTTAAAACATTACCTTAACGACAACAAATACATAAAACATTGATCGAATATGATTATAGTTGAAATAATAAATAGTTGTTGATGCAAAAATACATGTCTTGTAACAACAAAAACTTCTTACAATATAACTAGTGTCAAGGAGGAATATGGATCCTCCAATTAAGACCTTACTTGTACTGATTCCGACGGAAACAACGAATCACTTTTGCTCTGGTGCATTTACCTTGAGTGTGCTCCGTCACGTTACGTCCTAACTAGATTGATTACAAGAGCGACCATCTTAGAAGGAAAAAGTTCAGCAAATAATACTGCGTGGACTTCTCATTTTAGCTCGCCTCACAGAAGAAGAATATCGTCAGCAGAGATTGAAAAAAGAAAAATGTAAGAATCGCCTAACCTACAATCTCTTCTGTTAGGAGGTACGTGAATTAAAATCCGGTGACACCTGAACCACCTGAAAACTCGTTTTTCACATAAGTGATAAATAGACTATTTCGTGTTGCGTAATCAGGCTCCACTACAAAGATTCAATATTAATGGTGTAAATTCATTTTGTCTCTCAGGAATTTAGATCAGCACATAATGTATCACTTTGTACTGCTTCTCGGAACACAGAGTTTTCCATCGTTCTTCGATGTTCAGTGCACTTCTCCCTCGTCGCTCTCCATCTTCGAGCCGTTACAACTGATTCCGTTGCTCGGCACGATTTTCGGCTTCTTGCTAACAGATTCTCTTACCTTTTCCTCATCGTAATCTAGATTTAATTCTTTGCATCGTTTCTCAAAGTACTTCTGCAGCCTCATCCCGGCTCTGTAAACAGAACTGTTTTTAGAAAGATATGACCGAATTCTTGACCGCGCAAAAAGTCAGTGTGTTCGGAAGCCACAGATCACCCTTACCAGCAGTTACCCAAGGGGTAAAAAAAGCACAAAGGCCATGATGACCTTTTTCTTCTCGACAGTAGTTAGAGTATTAACAGGAAAACAGGAAACTAACCAACGCGTTTTCCTTTTAGTAAGTATTAGTGCGTCAAAGATGTCAAGGCAGTTCCAGTGATGCAGCATTCAACATGCTCGTGTAACCGTTAAAAAATTCTTGCAAGTTGACAGCGTCGATATGACAAACCTTTCGAGTTTTAGCTTAGCAAGATTTAGCCAGATAACTCAACCGATGCTTTTTAAATCTCTGGCATCCGAACTGGACCATTCGATCATGCATCACTAACCTGTACACATGACTGTGCTCCTGATTATACGTCTGGCAATTGTCGAACACCAACAAGCAGTCCTGATAGAACTCGAGCAAGGTTTTGTAGTCTCCGTTGGTCAGTTTGTACTTCATGGTACCAAAATCCATGGGATTGGAAATGTAATCGTGATAATCCGGGACCTCGTCCGGAGTGACCGGTGACAGGAATGGCCACGAGTCTTTGTGATGTGTAATATCGGCCAATACTTCTTGCAGCGTCGCCACGCATCCTTTAACCGTCATTTTATTCTCCATTGGTTCCTCTTCGATACACAGTTGACGCTTCTTACCCCTTCTTGTTGTACGTGATTCTGCCTCGTCCGAGGTGCTATCTGCATTGACAAGTTAAAATATGTCTTAATAAAATTCCTCTGGGAGAGAAAAAATCGTGTGCAAAGCAGGGGTAACGAAAAGCAGTGCAACAAGCACGATTACTTTTAGCTACATGAACGATTTACAGAGAAAGGATATTTTATGTAACGATGCGATGTGAATCCTCACCGCCGTTAAACTTTAAATGGGTGACCCTATTAAATATTTGGCTAGCAATGCAGGATTTAATAATGCAAATGGGGACGATATACAGACCATCCCAGTCTGTGGATTCCCTAGTGAGGAGGCTCTTGGCGAAGCCGTGAATTCGGGAACGCGCAGCTGCTGCACAGAGCCTCTCCGTCTCTCTTTCCCTCTCCCTTTCTCTTGCCCTCACTAATAACACATCCAAAAGCTGAACCCGACTTTCCAAGATCACTCTCCAAATATTTTCTCTACAAAGTGGCTTAGCAAGTGTTCAATTTTATACATAATACTGGATACAACCCGCGTAAAATTGAAATCTTTAGTCAAAGGGTCGATAAAGAGACACTTTTCGTTACAGTAACTTCTCCAACAGAGAAATTAACAAGAACTTTAACGTACCATGTCTCGCTCCATTCCTCGTAGTCCTTCCCCTGCACGGTGAACAAATCCACTTTCCTCGTGGGGGTCTCAATAGTGGCGGTTCGATGCATTCTATGTGGTAACACTTTGGACAGGTATCACAGTGAATCACCTTGCCACCACTTCCGCACAACGCGCAGAGAGCGACGGATTTGTTTCTAAAACGAAGCAGATTTCATGCACTTTAGGTTCACCAACATGCCGTTACCTCAGATAGTATCGATTCGATCACTCACAGAGTTTCACTTTTATCTTCGCTGCTTTCGTCGTCTTCCCCCTCGCTCGCCATAGCTTCATCATTCGACGTGACACGTTTTGCACGGTTATGCCTGGTTTCTTTGGTAAGCGCTGTTTCCTCCTCGACCTCATCTTCGAATTTTCTTCTCTGCTTGATTTTCTTCTTCGGCTTTACTTCCCTTGGTCTGCACGTCGTACAGAACCAATCACCCTCAGGAACGGCCTGCGGAACGGCATTGCATTGTGAGATACAAAGTGTCAACACAGTGGACACCGGAGTTTCGAATAAATCAATCTGATTTACATTGAGTTTAGGCTTCAAGCAATACAAATGATGCCCTTTGTTGCAATTGTCACACAGTAACATCTTCTCAGCGTCCCTCCGCCTCCTGCAGATCCTACACTGGGCATTCAAGGCACTCCGACCCCATGCGACGCTGTTCTCCAAGGTGCTCAAATGCACGAACAATTGAGACCAGCTAGTCGAAAACATCAGAGAATGTTCCCAGCGTTCCTTGATCTCCTCGCTGGGCCACTTCTTGTCCTTCTCGTCTGGGCCAAGTGGCTTCTTCAGGTACTTCGGCTCGATTGCATGTAGCAATTGCAATATAGCGCAGGCCATCTGCTTGATGGCTGTCTGCTGCATAAGATCAGGCACAGATTCGCCCTCCGCTGGTGGGCCCAGATACATGCCTGGGTCCCGATAAGTTTTAATGGTGAGACTACCAACATCGGAGTCTGGCGTACCTGGTCTGCTACTCTTGGTCTCGTTCTTCAATTTGTCCACCGAAGCATTAGATGCGACATCTGCTTCGGTCTCGTTCACCCCGTAGACCAATTTCTCACACTGCTTGTCATAGGATCGACGGGAGATAGCAGACCTCCAGGAATCACGATTGATTACCTTCAGGGAGCCCAAACCTCCGACTTTGATCTTCTCCTCCAAGTCCAAAATGTAGTCCCTTAACGTCAACTCCAGCACGTCGTTGATGGGCACATCGGGTGGATAATTCATGTTCACGTTGTCGTACTTATTTTTCTTTACCGTCTTAATAACCGATTCTTCAGTGGTTTCTGAAAACTGTACAAAAGAAATGCAAATGAATCGAAGCACAAAGTAAGCTATTCGAAATGTTAGCCTATAAAACTGACAGTCAAGGGAGTGCTTACCACTTCAGAGTTCAATTTATTCCTTGGACAGTCATTGATAACTTCTACCAAGCTCGCCTTTTCCTGTAGAAGGTTATTTCGAAGCTCTCCCTCCCTGGTGCCTCTTTTATTCAGCGATTCGATTACTACATCTATGTCCTCTGCTCTTCCGTAGAAACTCCACATAGGTCCAAACTTCTTCCAGTGGACCGGACAGGTCTTGTCGCCGGTACATACCATCAAGTTCCTCCTATCTTCATTGAGATCATGCTTGTTGTCTTTTTTCGAGTTCAAGTCCTTCTTTGTAGACTTTATCTGGTTCTTCGAGAAGAATACCTTCTTCGGGGACTTCTTGTCCCTTTTAATACTATTCTCCTTGTCGTTAAACTCGTCCTCAAATTTGTTCACTATATAAGCATATATGCTGTTGCTGTCTCTCAGCTCTGGATTGTATGGCGTACCTCCCACCAAACAGTTGCCAGACCACTTTTCATCGTACTCCACGAATAAACCTGTGAAACGACCGATTAACAATTTATATTTGTATTAGAATGCCTTGAGAGAATATCTAAATGTCTTTAAAACTTACCTGGAATCGAGAGTAGTCTCCAATACCTACGGTATGCCCTGTCGGAGCCCAAATACAACATCATCGAGCTACGTTTCGATGCTTCCTTCAATTTCTTCAGTTTACTTTCGTATTTCACCTTTTTCGTATCCTCGTCCGGAGTGTTTCGCGTCACCTTCTTCAGTTTCTGCTCTTCTTCCTCGAGTTTACCCTCCTTGATACGTTCCCGGAGTTTCTCTTTCTCTTCTTTCTCTTTTTTTTGCTCGGCAATCATGAACGACTTCAACTCCTTTCTTGCCTGATGGAGTTTTTCATACCTCTCTTCGATAACGTCGCGCACAGAGGCAAAGGTCAGTAACTGACTGATCAGACACGTTATAACTTTCAACTTATCCTCAACATCAAATTCACAAACATTACGATGACCTAGAGTACGTAGAATTTGAGCTTCGTTCATCCTGAGAAGCAGAGCTGGGTCATCGTGATTTGTATATCCCCCTATGAGATTATAAATATAAAAGTTAATAAACAAAGAAGATAAACCTATTCATTTCTGTAAATGAATGTATACAAAAATTCCTAACCTCTCTGCGAGTATCTCCACTTCGAAGCGACTTCGCTTATCCGTCCACCAGAGCTCAAAAGATGTTGCCTTAAAATTTCACTGACAGTCACATGATCCAATGTAAGCTCTGACAATTGGCAGCCTTGATGTGTTTTACAAAACGTCAAAGCGATCGTGGCCATCTTGACAGCTTTCGCCATCGAAGATATTTCCTGATCAAATCCTACATCGTTCAAGTCAGCTTTGGTTGCATGAATTTCATCTTCTTCTTCCGCCTGGTATTTAAATATATTTGCCAAGAGAAGCTGAAGTAAATCATTCCACGGGCCGGATATCTCCTTCTCGATCAGTGCCTTTTCTAACAGATCGAAATTAAACCCACCAGGAAAGTAAGAATTGACTTCGAGCTCCTCATAAAAAAAGTGTAAGAATTCCAGAATCATCGCAAGGTCACCAAACTTCTCATTGGGTACACAGCACTTAATGGGAACAGGTTTTGGGATCGGAAGAGGATCTTCACATTCTAGATCGTCCCTTGGTTTGTTCCATTGTTTTATGTACGCCGTTAATGCTGCCGTTTTTAATTTTTGCGCTTTCTTGTGCTCCTTGTTTTCCTCCTTCAACTTCGCCTTTTCTTCTTTCGCTTTTGCCTTTAGCTCTTCCTTACCGTTCATCCTATAAACATCCTTGTTTAACATCACATTGAAAATATATAACATCGGAAATAGATATACAATATTAATGTTACAGAATATTTTATAATTTTCAAGCTCTACTACCTGGATCTGCGATACTTTTTCACCATCATCTCATCATCATTAACCTTTGCAAAAGCTCTGTGTTTTGACGTATCAGCAGTGAGATATTTAGTTATACTTTCTTGTTTCTGCCTTACAACCTTTTTAGCACGTGGCATGAAATCTGGCAATGGGCCCGCAAACAATGCATCAAAACGAACCTTGTGTATTCCGTATTTTTGCAAAACACTTTCCTATAGGACAGCAATGAATTGTATGAGGAAAATTAAGCGGTTAAACAGAATCATTGAATAATCTTACCTTAACTGTCCAAATTCCATTTGTATTTTGTTGACAGAGTTGCCGCAGAAACATCTTGTTCCTTTCTCTGCTGAAGTTTTGTTTTCGCCTGCGTACCTGCGTGGCCTCCACGATCATTAACTGACTGACATCTGAATCTCCGCTATCTAATTGTTCTACCTCATAACGGAATAACTTTGCTGGTGGATAATATTGTCTATCTTGCAGGCTTCTATAATTCATTGATAAATGAATTCTATTAGAAACTTCTTGTGAATAAAATGCCTCATGCATATTTAAACATCTTACTTGACAATCTCTGGTTTATAACTTGCAATCTGTTGCTCCGTCGGCGGGATAATTTGCAAAACGTGACACTCGCTCCATGAATTCTCTGTAAAACTGGCTTCAACCATTTCACCGACGAAATAACGATCTCTCACAAACTGGTAAACATCCTCGAGCATTTCAGTGAAGGACGTTCTAATGGTTTTGTTTGCGAGGTATATAATTGGAATCCGTAACTAAAAATGACACAGTAACAACAATTATAATTCTGTAATAACATTGAGCATCCCTATAGTAATATGATTTAAAAGAATCATACACAGCTGAAACATAAACGTGTCTTACTTCCATCGGAAACTCCTTGAGACTCCTTTTTGCATTCTCCTCGCACTGCAAGGCTTCCTCGAACGTCATGTTAGACTGTCCAGTGATACTGCACGACCAAACCATTGAACTACATAAGATGACCCTCTCGCAGAATTCACTGAAAGCCAGAAACAACGTTAACTCTGCAAGTGGCGTCCATGCGATAGAATTAATACCTCTTAAAACGGTATACAAAATGCACTCATCGGAGAATGAAAAATTGGAGATACACAGTTTCAACCCTCACTTGTAATCCTTGAAGATTTCATTGGTGACTTCGCAGTGGAACACCTCGTCGTCATCTCTGAAGTCGGAGGACACATAAAGAGGCTTGAAAGGCTCCTTACGCAGAAGCGGCATGATGTTCTGTAATGCCGTCAGTCTACAATTACTTAAAAATGCATGCATGAAAGTTTGAGAACTGCATGGCGTTGAAATGCGCCGTGGGAAGAGATCACTTCACCCATCGCGGCATAAAAGTTCGACGAACCTTGGAGAGTCCCTCGCGACCGTCCTGACGATTGTCTCAGAGGTTAGGTTTCTCCTTCCTGTCGGTCCTGTCTCCGGCCCGCCGAGAAATCAATCCCACGCTCACTGAGCCGGATTTACGCTCTTTCCGAGAGAGGAACGAGACTCGGCGCGATGCACGGCTACACTTGGCACGCACCACGGATTTAGATTCCCGGTAGTTGCTTCAAATTCCTTGACACCGCCGACGTTCGGGAACGACGGTCTTTGGACGTGCTCGTTAACGTACGGTGCACGCCGTGGCAACGGTGATGCTACGTGATTCTACGAGAAAATCCGCACGGACTCATGACAAAGCGCGACTTCAACGGTGTCGTGGAAAACGCGCATTCACACCTGGCACGCATGCGACCGGAAGTTAACAAGGAGACCGCGGTCTCCAGGGTGGCCAATCTAACCTCTACAAACTTACCGTAAATGACCTCCAAGGTGCGCGAGTTTTTCGAATTTCTCGCGATTTCGTTGCCCTTAACGATGTATTTTCGAATTCTATTTGAAAAATGACTTATTTCAGCGCGCGGAAGGTATACGCGGGATTGAAATTGCAGGCACCTGCAGGTTACTTCGCAAGATTTATGGGACGTCCAGAAAAGTCGAATTGTCATCGAAGGGTTATGTTTGCCACCCTGATACGATACGTCGTTGATATCGGCAGAGTGGGATTGTTGGCGGGAGCAGTAATGAGTCATTTTTCCGCCGGTACTTACGGTAATAAATACCCGGAAAAGTTCTCGATGACATTAGTTCACATTAGTTGTGTAATGGAAGAGGGCATTGGATCGTGGATGTCGTTCGAGAAGAACTCGATTTAATTGAATCTTTGGGAGGGGAATCTTTTGGATGAAAAAGTAATATTTATTGCACTCAAACTTAACAGTAAATATTACTTTCCGGTCCTGTATGTACAAACACGTAGGACATTAAATACTAAACAGATGTAATAAATTGGTACCGACAAAAGTAATAAGTAATGTAAGAATTTTTATATTATAAAGTGTATTAATTTAACCATTCGGTAATGTATTGGCACAGTGTTGGGGTCACATCTCCGATATCACAGCAATTTTTTCTTACCTGGAAGGAGAGTTCTGTTATAACGTGAAGAAAAAGCATTTAGAATAACTTACAGGACACATGCCGCATGGAGTCCGCACTAGTCCTGGAGGATCTAGTAAGGGTCGAATTGCTCTATACAGAATGCTCCCGTCGCTGGTTAAAGTTTTCTCCACTTTGCCGTCATAAACCAAAGTATTTAGAATCATTTCCAAATCCTCCACTGATAGCTTAATCTGAAAATAATTCAAACACTGTCACGGATTCTTCTCGAGTATACACTTGGAGTAATGCGAGAATATTTGTAAATCGCAACCTTGCTGATCCCTAAGTCGGAGATAAATTTCCAGACTTCCTTAGATGATGCATAGGTAGCATTTCTAGCTGCTATGGGTCCACCTTTCCCATCCTTTATCGTTTCCTTCTTTTGTTCCAAGAATCGATAGCATTGCTGATTTAGTACATCAACGAATTCAGCTTCAAAATCTTGATCCTGATACCATGCTCCACCTGTTACCGATCGATCTGGCTCCAAATTATAAAGCATATACACTTTTTTCTTACTAGCGGCTACAGACTTTACTGCCTTGATGAATTTCTTAGTTTCCAAACTTTTTAGAATCTTGTTCAGCTGCGTTGGCATTAAGTTAGATTTGAATCGTATGTCCCGTATCCATATGCCTTTGTTTCCCGCTTCTTCTATAATAGTATACACAATCTTTTCCTCATTGTCCGCTCCTTTGGCAGTCTTTGCTTTAGAGGGATCTTTTAAACGATAAATCAAAGCGTTCCCTTGCTTGAAAAGATCGATGTAACCTTGCGTTAAAAGTTTATTGATAGCCTCAGCTTTACGTTGTGGCAGTAGTTCTGGCATTTCGGCAGCAATATCCTTATCTGAAATGCCTTTCACTTTCGTCTGAGCTAGTGCAATTATTCTGGAAATAAATAATTAGTTTTATATGACTCGCATAGAAGGAATCTAACCTATAAGTATTAAACACGTGATCAAACATCATGGAAGGTCGAATTATACTTCTGTTCCACAGATTCCGGTGCAATCGCTTCCGCGGAACTAGTTCCCGCTTCTTCGCCAGCATTTTCTGTTTCTGTACTCATTTTAAATCAGAAGACTGACATTTCTTCACGGAAGAAACTAGCAGGTTATCACGAGAGGCTACCTAACTTATGAACGTCAACGCAGTTACAGGATTCATCGGTTCATACTCCAGTAAATTTTGATAAACAAATGGACGAAAGTGAAGATTTAAACACCGAAGATACATTGGACTTGGCGTCAAAAACATGGAGTCGTTCCGCAGACTCAGCCTTCAAAGTATCCACTTATATTTCGATACTTGCTTCATCTAGAAATAAATTGTTTATCTTTAATTTTGAACTGTGTCGTTATGCTTAGGCTGGTTATCGAGAAGGCATCGCCAAAGGAGAGGAATCTATTTTTCAAGATAGTTTTGACCAGGGTTACAAGGACGGTTTCCAAACAACTTTTGCGTTAGGAAAGTATAAAAGTCTTGCATTTGTTTTACCAAAGGACCATGTGTGCCCCAAGGAAGTCGAAGCGGTTCTTAATAATATAAAGAGAGGAGCGTGTTACATTTGCACAGAACAGGATAAGACATCAGGTTCCAACGTTAATGAAAAATCATTTTCAGAATGTCAAAAAAATCAAAAAGATCATGCTGAAAAAATAATTCAAATGTTGCATGAATATTATGAAACAGTTATGAGGAAACATGGCGTAGATCTAAATGAATTAGATTTAAACTGGTAATGAGATTATAAAATGTCTAACTACATCTTGCACATTTTTAAAGCATTATGAGAGTCATACATCCAGTATGAATACAACTTTATTTGTTGGAAACGTGTGTTCTTATAGTTGAATGACAAATACAGAATTTGAACGTGAATTGTTTTATAAATACAGTCCTTCGGGTGAACCTTCTTTCTTTCGGTATAAAACGCTCTCTTTTGACTTCTTGAAGTCATCGCTAGTAACTTTCATTCTTCGCTCTCGTAGTGCCATCAAACCAGCTTCCGTACAGATGGCCTAAAATGGACAGCACGTTAATAAAAGTTCAATTCACAAGACTAATTATTTCCTTTTCAAACCAGTTACCTTAATGTCAGCACCAGAAAGATCGTCCTTTGCCATAATGAGTTCGGAAAGATTAACATCAGGCGCCAGTGTCATTCTACTGGTATGGATGCTAAAAATCCTTCGTTTCGTCTTTTCATCCGGCAAAGGGAATTCAATTTTTCTGTCGATACGTCCGGGTCTAATTAATGCTGGATCCAAGGTTTCAATTCTATTGGTAGCCATAACAACTTTAACATCTCCTCGACTATCAAAACCTACAAGAAACATAAAATACTACTTCATATTGGCACAGTCGTTACATAATATCTAAACCTCATACTAACCGTCAAGTTGATTCAAAAGTTCTAACATTGTTCTCTGAATCTCACGCTCTCCTCCACTGTTACTGTCGTACCGTTTAGTTCCAACAGCATCTATTTCGTCTATGAAGACAATAGAGGGAGCATGTTCTTCCGCAACCCTGAACAGCTCTCTGACAAGTTTCGGACCATCTCCTAAATATTTCTGAATCAGCTCAGAACCAACAACTCTAAGAAACGTGGCTGAAGTCTGATTCGCAACTGCTTTGGCTAATAAAGTTTTCCCAGTTCCTGGCGGCCCGTAAAGAATGACACCTTTCGGTGGCTTGATGCCCATCTCCTCGTAATACTCAGGATGTGTCAGCGGTAACTCTACCGACTCCTTTATCTCTTGAATTTGAATATCCAAACCTATGCATTGTTATCAGTTATATATTAAATTGTATAAAATGTTATACTATTCACAACTTTATTCAAACAACATACCTCCAATATCGGCATACGTCTCTTGAGGAGCCTTTTCCAGCTTCATAACTGTTACCATAGGATCCGTATCGTCACCCAAGACACCAACGACTGCATGCACTTTGTGATTCAATAACACAGAGCAACCAGGCTCCAGTTGATCTTTATCGACAAAGGATAAGATCGAAACATAATGTTCGGAGCCAACCGAGGTAGACACAATGGCATGGTTATCATCTATTATCTCTTCCAAAGTGCCGACGGACATAGGGGTTCCTCGAAGATCGTCTACCTTAGACCTCTCCTCTTCGTTCTTCTCCTCTTGGGGCTTCAGCCTCTCTTGGTTCCTAATGAACTCTTCCTCCATAAGTAAATAATCTTTAATACGATCCAGTTTCAGTAATTTTAATCGACATCTCGTGTGGGGTGTGACTTGAGGTAACTTTAAAGCCGCATCAGGACCCTTTGTACGGCGTTTCTTCTTGCCAACCCTTGTAGGTATCGGAGGCTCGTACTTCTTCTTTTTGTCCTTGTCATCTTTCTTGTCTCCTCCAGACCCACCAGTACCAGACTGATTTTGACCCTGTACATGAATACTCATTTAATTCCTAATTACTCTCATTACAAAATCTCCCCAACTTGAAGACAAATGTGATACCAAAATCTATTAAAGACCTAGACTCTTGAACCTAACCTATAACCACAAAACTAGCATCACGAGTCATACACACGACATATTTAACTAACCCTAAAGTGACATAGAAAATAAACGTAGTTTTAAACATTTCAAGCAAGAAAGAACGTTAGAATCCACGAAAAATAACTCATTTCAAAATAACTTACCATCTCAACTCAGTTTGACACTCGGCTGAAACTTCACAGTCATTCACCGACGTCTACCATATTGCTTTTCACTCCTTCCGTTCGATTCGACCGACTTTGGCGACCTCTCCACTTCCGGAATTCAAAATCCGATTAAAAATGGTTAACAATCAAGAAACCCGAATAATTCGTATTCCAGAAAAAAAAAATTGAAAAACCAACGTTAATTAATAATTAGATTAGTGTAATTTATTATTTCAAAGTACATCTTTGCGTTAAGATGCTACCGTCAGCATTTGATGCCACAAAGACTCACCCATCATGGTCATCGGAATAAAATAAATAAGCTATTGAAGTGATTTTAATCCGACTACTGAAGAAATGTCGGCTCGAAGGTACGAGAGACCTTACTCGCTACGTGTACTTTCGACCCGGGTGTCGGGGGGTTACGGGTTTGATGAGGATCGTACATAATACGTGACGAATAAAACGAACCATTCGTTCTACGCACGGTGTAAATATAATGTAATATCGCAGCGATATACCGCGATTTCGCAGACAAATCACTGGCCTGCCAGCACAAAGCGAACGCTTGACTACCTTGCCTCGCAACCCTTCTCTTTAAACGGAGTTAATCACAGAGTACACCTTTATATTATTTACAATCGTTTACGTCAAGATACGGATTTCGCGTCGGCGTCTACCGATCGGTAAACGGTCGATTACAACTGAGCGAAACGATAATGGGAGATCGCTCGAATAAATAAGCGTTGTTCCTCGAGTAATTTATGAAAATTCGCAGTTCTGTGAGAATGACGAGGGGCTGCCAAGTAGAAACGAGGAAACGAAAGTTTCCACTTTGCGAGTCCCGTCCTCGGAACAACGAGGCGCTTCCATGGCTTCGAATCAGATGACGATAATACAGTATAAAAACATTGCTTGTCTGTTGTTTTTGGTCGCGAACCACGATGAACGAAATATAATACACAATAGGTAACTGTACAAATGACTCGGAAGGGATGAGAGGCGCGTTCCTTTCGAGGAGGCACGTGACCATGGTGTTCGCGACTAGTTTAGAGACCAGCTAACATTACTCTAGGATCCTCCACTGCGTCCTTAATTTTACGCAAGAACATCACAGCTTCACGCCCGTCGATCAATCGATGGTCGTAAGTAAGGGCTATGTACATCATGGGTCGGATCACCACCTAGAAGAAAAATTACTTGGTGAATAAAAAAATCCTCCATAAATAATGCTTCCTAGCTACCTTTGACAACTAAAAGTACTGCAAAGTGATGCACGAGTGGGAGTTTTTGCACTTCTTTGGGTTTAATAGCTGCCAGTGGAAGTTCTTACCTGTCCTTTAACAGCGATCGGTCTGTCGAACACACCGTGCATCCCGAGGATAGCACTCTGGGGCGGATTGATAATGGGAGTTCCCATGAGGGAACCGAAGACACCTCCGTTGCTTATCGTAAAGGTGCCACCATCCATGTCCTCGACGGTGATCTTCCCTTTCCTGGCCTTGTCTCCTATGGCTGCCAGTGCGATCTCGATTTCAGCGAAGTTCTTGTTCTCTACACTGCGGAGCACAGGAACAACGAGACCTTTCGGGGTGGCAACGGCCACACTGATGTCGACATAGTCTCTGTAGACGATGTCTCCCCCATCGATGACAGCATTGACGACTGGCTGATCCTTGAGAGCGTAGGCACTGGCTGCTATGAATGGACTCATGAAGCCCAACTTCAAACCGTATTTCTTGGTGAAGCTTTCTTGATTGGTCTTGCGGAACTCCATGATGCGACTGCAAGACAAGAAGTATTGTTACTAGCTGATTCCAAAATAGAAGAGACATGAAATTACAGTCAATTGACCTCATGTCGATCTCATTGAAGGTCGTCAGCATGGCATTCGTGTTTTGAGCCTCCTTCAATCTTTCAGCAATACGTAAACGCATCCTGTTCATCTTCACCCGCTGTTCCGTTCTAGTACCAAGGATCTCTCGAGTGTAGTCCGATGGAGGTAGCAGCACTTTGGCACCTTCCAAACTCTGGAACGATTAAATCCAATTAAATGGACGCTTCGAACTTTTCTAGTTCCATAAATTATAATTTACTCGTTCCATTACAAGTATTCTATATATATATAAAAATTACCTAGTACTTGAAACAGTTTCATTACCTGCGCATGTTTAATGGCAGCAACTGGCATTGACGCAGTTGGCGCCTGCGGTGGTGGAGGACGAGAAGCAGGAGGTGGAACGGGAGTTACCTGAGGGGCTGCAGCTGCTGGTTTGGGTGGAGGAGGTGCGGCAGCTGGAGGAGATGTGGCAGCCGTAGGTGGTGGTGGTGGAGGAGGAGGAGGAGGAGGAGGTGATGGAGCCGCAGCAGCAGATGCTGGCGTAGCCGCTGCTGGTGCAGCACCTCCGGTTGCACCAATGTCGATAGTGCATAACTTCTGCCCTGGCTTGACCGTCTGTCCATCCTTAGCAAAAATCTCTTTGATCACTCCGGGACCAGGAGCGGGAATCGGCACGGAAGTCTGCAAATAATAGTTTTAAATACAACTATATTTACCCAATTAATCATAATTAAGTGCACACCAAGCATACCTTATCCGTTTCAATTTCACACAATACATCATCCTCTTTAACTTGATCTCCAATTTTTTTATCCCACCTGACATCGCCTTCGCTTACACTTTCTGCGAAGGGTGGTACAGCAACCTCTTTTATTTCCCCTGTAAATATCAAATTAATACTTTCAACTTATTCCTCCTGTTATTTCTGAGGCATGATTTTATTTCTTACACTTACATAGTGCCGAGGTCGATCTTATTTGCCTTGTTTGCAGCTTCCAGTGGTACGCTTCTCTTTCCTTCGTTCGGCTGAGAGAAAGAGGATATTACAATGATCGCCAATTCGTTGGTACCATGAGAACAAACAAGTCGTACTATAACTATGGCACAAACATTTAATGAAAGATTTTTATACACTAGAGTCACCAAGAATAATATCCTGTCCTTGATGCTCAACTTACAGTAATGATATCGTATCGTTCGCACATTTGGATTGGATGAACACGAGGCGTCCTATAAAAAAAAATATCACCTCTATAGATCAAAAGACAATTCCGACTTATTATAAAATTTCTATTCCTACGACACCGAGGTAAAACCTCACCTTCACGATGCAAGGATCTCACGACCTGCGAAAAAGTAAATAAAAAGTAAGTAACCGGTCCATGCTTTATGACGCACTTTGTTCTAAAACTCATGACTTAAGTTACCAATATCACCGTTCGTTATCTCTATCAGTGTAGCTAAAAATA
The DNA here is from genome assembly GCF_000612105.2 of Orussus abietinus. NCBI lineage: Eukaryota > Metazoa > Arthropoda > Insecta > Hymenoptera > Orussidae > Orussus > Orussus abietinus. Next base: position 108,644 of record NW_019395988.1, read on the forward strand.
AATCTCTCAACAAAGTCAAGACTCTAAATGGAATCAGGGCAAGTGCGTGCATCGCATTCCTGTCACACCTGATGGCTCGATGAAAGCTGACCCATTTGTCAGGGAAATCCCACCCACGCTCATGTTTAATGACATAACAATGACGGTAACGCGAAGACAGATAGGTTTAGGCAAAGTGACGGAAATACTCAGCGCTTGACTCGGACAGAAGCGAGCCAAAAGTAACCGAATAGTGAAGGACAACTTTTAATCATCTAGTAGAATCTTTGGTATCGAACTACAATGAAAGGGATAGCATTTTCGGGCTGACGAAGCAGGTGCGAATGACTCGAGCCGCTCGTGAATGATTATATAACGAGCTCTCGAGGGACGAGGCGAGATTTCCACGTAGACGGCGCGGTGGGGCCTCGATTTCTTTATCGGAATTGAAGAACGATTTGAAACAGGCCGATAGCCGACGAAGGCCTCCCCAAGGTTCGGGAACTCGTACTTAATATAGCTGAATAGGTTTACCTGCGCCTGCAGCACGTTGAGACGTATCAAGGCCCGGGGCGCGATCCGCGAACAGTTAGACAGCATCGCGGACATCCTCGACTAAGGGAAATCGTACACGTCGCCCTGTCGCTCGTTTTCGTGACGGCAGACAAGCGCAAGGCCGCAAATCGGGGTTGCTAAAAGGAGAACGTAACGGTCGGTAACCCGGAGTCGTTCGGCCAGAAGGTTCGCCCGGCAATTCAAAGGTGGTGCCACCTGCGTAATCGTCCGTCGACCGTGGAGTCGAGAGAGATCAAGAGAGCTAACCTTGGTTCACGAATTGTAACGACCTTGGCAAACCCAAGCACACCATTTCAAACGACTGAACTTGAATTTAAAGATTTTGAGAAATAATATGCATCTCGGACGAAAAATCACAAAATCGAGGTTATGTGGTTACAAAATGGTGAGTTTTTGTCAGGGTTTTTGTACACGGTGCATAAATGATCGCGTCGCGTTGAAAGGGGTGCATAAAAGAACGCGACCCCTTTCTTCCTTCCTTTGCAGGAAATACCGCCATCTTTGTACTGGCCCGACGTCGAAGCCATGATGGGGGGTTGCTTTCGTGTGCTTTCGTGTGCTTCGTGTGTGCGTACAATATACTGTTATCCCAGCCGATGAACGCATACTTGCGCATACTACGTTCTAATGACATCGAAGTGCGTGTGCCTGGCTGTATAAAATGGTCGTCGCACCTTGAGTGTAATATATAGAGATTGGTGTCAAAATATCCCGCTTCTCCATGAGAAACTGGAGCGATATCGGGACGTGAACTTTAAAGGTATCCTCGCCATTGATATGTCACTCCCTGGCCAGCGTTGTAATTCGCAAATTACCCTGGCCAAACGTTACCTGTCAGTATGTCTTTCCCTGGCAACAATGTCGCTTTTACTTAAGAAACAATTCAAGAAGGGTGGGTTCTAAGAGCGTGTTTGGACATTTCTGAAGCTCGCGTTGTTTACTCGTGGCAAGCTCTTGTTCGGAGCCAAAAATTATACAAATGACACCGTGAAGTATTTGCTTTCGCAGTTTGAGCATATTTGAATTATCCGATGATGTAAAGAGACATATAATTTATTGTATCTTTTATAGGTTGGTGTTGTACCGTCGAGGGACTCCTGTTTGCACGTTCCCAGAAAGAGGAGAGGCATGGAAAAACGACACGAAGGGCCAGCTCTGTTTTCGTCCGGTAAGTTGCTTTTGATTCAGATTATAACTCCAGGGTTACTTATGAGGTCAGACCGATGCTCTTCTTTTTAACCTTAATAGGCTAAGGGTATCTATGAAGATCGAAAGGTTCAGGGTTATGCGAAAGTGGACATTTAAGGTAGTTTTAGAAAATGAAAACGTATGGTTTCTGCGGATATGACGTGTAAAGATGCATCCATGGCTTTTGTACATTAATAATTGTCTTATGTATTCCTTAGCATATGATGCTTTCACATTTAAAAATGTATTTACAGTAATCTTATATTTGGTACACATTTAGGAATACGTTATTCTTCTTGATTCTTATCCGTTTTCCTTTCTATCTTAATAAAACTGTCGCAAAAGAGTAAAGTTTATCGCTAATTGTTAACTAGTCCAAGAGTAAATTTTTGCTCCTCGATCCTCCCTATTATATATATATCCGTAATGTTCATCTTGGTTACGCTGCTCCGAGTCACGATCATTTGTCAGATAGTGCCTTATTTAGTTTAGTATCCGTCTAAATTTTAATGTCGACCAATCGTATACTTCTCTTGAAGGAAAAGAATAATTCAAAATCACTATTTTCATGATTTAGAAGATTTTTTTCTGTGGCTTGAATACAAATCCTGGACGTGTGCTTCTCAAATATTAAAACCGTGTAAATACCTTTCAAACACTCATCACCCATTTTATTCCTTTTTCTGTCCATATTTCTATCGCTCAATTTTCGCCCTTTCAACGATAACTTTCATTAGGTTATTTCAGATAAAGCCATAACTCATTAATTCTGTACAGGAATAGAATAGGTTGACGTTCAGAAGTGCGAGAGGTTTACATCAAACCGTAATCACTCGAACTAAACCGAAGGGACTAAATTTAGTATCGACTTAGAAGCTCGATACTGTAGAAATAGATTAATTAATGAGTGGATTAATCCCAGTTGAAGATAATATCCCGTATTAAATCCTTAGTTACCTTCCCAATTACGGAGTGAATAACAGCATTACCTTAATTACTAGACAAATGATGAAGTAGAACGCGTTATTAGCCAGACTATCAATTACGTGATATCTAACCACTCCGAATCTATCAGCTGAGACATCGGTTTAATCTCGTTGGATAAAATTATCGTATAAAATCCCGATAAAGAGAAATTCCTAAAACCATTTCCAGCGCTATCCTGCCATTCTTCGAAGATTCCCTATCTTTAAAATTCCGAGTACCAAGGTCGATGCCGGAAGTACTTGGTATTTAAAAAAAGAATGAAATTCGCATTTACTTGTATCGGTTCGTTCCTACGCGATTGAGATCGGCGAAATTCCCGGCGCAGTTGGCAGGGTGGCCAGGGGCGGGGCGACGGGGTGGCAGAGGGTGGCAGAGGGTGGCGCGGACGGCCGTGGATCAATTCGCGCTCGGGAGCCGCGGCAGGAGCAACAGTCTGTCCTCCGCCTCTCGGGTAACAGCACCTTCGACTCGGAGGTACGGGACTTTTTCGGTGACGGGAGGTTCTCCGTTCCCCGTTCACCCTCCTCGGGGAGAAGTTTAACGGTGGAGACGCTGGGCGAGATCGGAGTGTCGCGTCCTGGGACCAGGGACGATTGGAGGCCCTTTAAATTGGTTCCCCCCCTCTCTCTCTTTCCTTCTCTTTTTCAGTGTGGCTGAGAATTGCGAATTTTGGAACGGTCACGGATGTTTCCCAGGACGTGGTGGACGAGGACTCGCGAAATCCCCGGATCCCTTTACCCGTTTGGGACTTCCTGATGGTGGTTGCCGAATGTCGTGCGGGAAGATGAGGATACCCGAAGTTATTCTATAAGTGCGGGGGAATGTGCCGTACCTGTCCCGGGGAGCTCCGGTCGCGGCTTGGAGAGCTCTTTCAATTTAGGTTTTTTTACGACACGGGCGAAACCCGACGAAGCCTATTTTCGGGGGCAGGGCGAGAAAGCGTTTCCTAAGCACCGAGAGATGACGATCCTCTCGGAGACGGGCATTGGCTGATCGATTCTCCATCGCGAGAAGAACGATTGACTGGCGCTCACCGTCAGGCTCCTTAAATTCTGGTCGTAGTGCGGAGGATGTCCAGGAATAAACCAATTTCTCGTTTTCTTGGACAATATTTTTAGGGAGAGTAAGGGAGAGTGTATTGAAAAGTGAAACGCTTCGTTGATATATTTTTTTTCACCTTTTACTCCAGAACGTCTAATCGGAACGCCGGAATCTCCGCACGCGGAAAATACACGTGGCGCGAGTCGCCAAGGTGTCCACCTTCATCATTGCTCGTTTTTATTTAAGCGAAACATTACCCTAGAGTAAGTTAACGAAAAGTGAAACGTTGAAGAGATTTTTTTCTTTCATGAATTTTTATCTTTCACAGAATTCCCAAGATCGGATCCGTTTAACGCGGGACTCTGGGTAGCCTCGTCGGAAATAAAACGCAAATAATTTGACCTGATTTTCTGGTGAATGCAGTGCGACACGCCGAACTGTAACGCGCGATCCTGAGATTGTCTTCGAGACCGGGGCTGGCGCTCCCGTTTACATATTCCCGAGGAGCAGTCAATAGGCGTAAAGGGAGGACGCGCGATATCGGTTTTCTGATAAGTCGGCGACACCTGTGAAACGTCGGGCCATCAATCTTTGTAGACCGATATTTCCACTCGAGGCGAAAAACCCGAGTATGAGATTGAAATTACCGAGATGCAATTTGAAGGATATTTCAGACATTGGCACGGGAGGACTTTCAACACGGAACTCGCAGGCCGTGTTAATGGATCATTTGATTTCGTTAATGCGCCTGTTCGGGTATTTTTCTTGATATCGGAAGTTCCAGCCAAATGATCGGTAATTAATATTCAGTTATGTTCCTTGTTTCAGACGAGTGTCCTAACAGTGGAGAGGACAGCGACGAGGATGTAATTACGGATTACATAGCCTCCTCGCACACCGACTGCAGTCGCGTGCCCATCGTTAATGGAGATCTGACCGGCCTGGGAATACGAGGTGCGATTACGAACTCGAGTTACACCAAAGAGATCCGATCCGTCACGATGGCCGACGAGACCCAGGAAAGGCACCCTCCGCAGCACACTTTGGATCTAGGTCCGAATATCCAAACTCAGTCGAATCCTTTGGTGCCCATCATCAGCGTGACGCCACATTCACCGGGCCTGGCAAAGCACTATCCGATCCTCGGTAATGAGTTCCTCTCGATCACCGTTCAATACCTATCCTGGCTGTTAGAAGCATTTTAAGTATTTAAATTAACGCATCATTTGAGCCCCCATCATGTGAGGGTTTAAATCGGTATCAGATAGAGAAATACGTCGGATAGTTGAAATCGGAGCGGCACTCTGATGAACGTTTTGCCTCGTAGAAGACAACCTGCAGCAGCTGCACGAGATTCACGACAGCATCCAGAGGATGAGAGACCTGACCTTGATCACGCTGGGCCACAGCAGTCGAATCCCGAGGATGGACCATCCGCAGAGACTCAGCTCTTCTTGCCCCTCGTTGTGCCCTTTGATCGGGCAGGATGCCGGGGGCCGAACGGCCGACCAGGATGGCGGATCCGATCCCGATCTCCTCGTCAATTGCTCGACCAATAGCTCTCCCACGCACTTTCCCGCGATCGGCCATCACCATCCGCAGACCTCACAGGGCATCGACAGAAGACGAAGCTGGACCGACCTGGAGGACTCCAGACTCGGGAGACACAGGGGCTCCACTCATGATCATCTTCAAGCGCAAACCATAGTCAGTGTCCACGTTAACTGGTTCATGAATTCTATTACCAGGCTAAGCACTTTTGAGCGCCTAATTTGATGTTCTCTTCCAGCGACAGCGGAGCATCAGTCTGAATAGCCTGGACAGTGAAATGGAGCTAGAACTAGAAAGCAAATCGCGCTCAGGTTCCGCAGGCGTAAGCAATAGGGCCTGTAGATCACAAGCGAGCACTCACTCCCTGAACGAGGCGGACTTCATCCAGGTAACCGCGGGCCCCTTGATTTTAAGGTCTTGACATCCGTGAAATTTTTTTTTTTATTTTATATAATAAAAAATGAAATTTCATGGGTGTCGGGACTCTCCTTACAGTCTTCGTATTCAAGGTGTAGAGGTTGAAACGATTCGGTAACCCACGTTCGGAGAACAGTTTCATGCCACTTTGATAACACCTTAATTCTTAGTCCTAGAGAGTACGAAGAGTCCTTTTTAATAACTGATATACTGAATAACTCCTGCTATTTAAGCAGAGCGAGTTCCAGAAGAAGATAAAGAAGAGGGACAATCAGCGACTGAGGGAAGCTGTGAATCTTATACCTGGGGTCACCGGATCTCGCCTACCGCTCCAGAAGTCGATCTCGACCCCTTCCATTGTCACACCTCCGAATCATACGCATCTCGTTGACTCCGGGACGCGTACCACTCCTTCGCTTACAACGTAAGTGGAACAGATATCGACAGGTCGGATCGGAAAGCTAGATTGGAATCGCACGCGAGGGCTTTCGAGCCGTCGGAACGACTCGGACTCGACTGTTGCTCCCTTTTCCGGAAGCCAAAGTATTTCAACTCTGACGATCTAGCTTTCGATCTAATTAAGCCTCGGTTTATGTATTCGGATAAAGTCAGTGTGCATCCTCGAAGTGTGGGATGGAGTCACGGCCCGTTAATCGCCTGGCTACGAAACGGGCCTTGTCTGCATCCACTCCAAGTGCTTGCTCGCTATATACCTTTGTTGCACTTGTGTAGCTAGCTGAACTTAAAGCATGTCCGGAGTACCGTTCAAAACTGAACTTCCTTAGATCCCCTTCGACACGTAGAGCACATAATTAGACGCGAGACATGTCGTACACCCGAGACGCGAAAGTGAAGTCTAAATATCAGGAGTATCGCGACTTTGACCGTAATCTCGCCACAATGGCGATGCCTTGTTCAGCGAGAAACTTTAAGCGGCTCACGGTGTAATCCAGCCCGATTAAGGTAATGCTTTGGCAGGTTGAACGAGGCAAATTACGCGCTCGAGAATCGGTGTCTTTTCCCGGTCGGACTTCGCTTTTTACCCTTCCTCGTTGAGCACCATTCTCGGTAGAATAAGTCCTGGTATCGCACACTGGGTGGGAAATTTTGGTTGCGGCCCTCCTTAACCACAATAGTCGTATAGTTTGTGTTTGCACTTGACCGTTTGCCAACGTCCTACGCGGCAGCCGGCATGAAAGAAACGAAAAGGGTAGCGGAAGCGAGACCGAAACCGAGGACCTTCACACAACCCATGGCCGTGGGTTCCATGAAGATTTAATCCGTGACGGCACGCCGAATGCTCAGACTTCTCTGGATGAGCTCCTGACCGAGTGAGTAGAAACGTCGGTCCTCTCGTCAACGGCGAGGGATCGGTTTAGCGACATTTAGCCACGTTTAGCCACGGTTTTGCCACGGTTTTGCCACGGTTTTGCCACGGTTTTTTGCATCCTTATCACTAAGTCTAGCTATTCCGCAAGGCGGTTAGTCCGCAAGTAAGCAAGTAGTTCCGACATTGAGTAATTATTGCCACTGTACTTACTGCCTGGTCCTGCTTCGATGTATCCGGATGTTCCATGAGCTCAAGGATGAATAATTTTTTCCTTTTCTTCTCCTTTTTTTCTTTTTTTTTTTTACGGCGAATCCGGGGACAATCCCTCAAGGGGATGTGAAAGAAGGCTGATGCCACTTTGACGTCACCTTAAGATAAACTGTATAGATGATGAGAAATGGTAGAAGGATGTCATTGGTTAATACGCAGTTTGGGTCAAAAGAGAAGATTTTTTTAGACGTTCATAAATTTCTCCGAGAATTTCTGGAACATTCTGGTAGGTTGTGAGATCTTTAGGTAGATCCGTTCTTTTATATTTATATATTTGTTTGTCATAAATATTTCATGAGCGACAGTCTGCTCTGTAGACGTTTTTAATGCCTTTACTTTCGACCTGTATTTCCACTATTACCTGCATATTTAGTATGGTGATGTTTACGTGATAATTTTTAGTGGCACTACGTACGACGATCATCACTCGGAGAAGACAAGGAGAAAGCGTGGGTCGCTCTTTTTCCGGAAAAAGAAGGTACGTCCGTGTAATGGCCAAAGAGTTGGACTTGTGCATTTTTGATCTCGTTATCTTGCCGCAGGACAAGAGCGGGAAGAAGTCTAGTCAACAGCATCATCAATGGACAGCGGTCGTCGCGGGCACCCAGGGGAACCTCGTGTGTGACTTCTGCATGAAGCAGTTCTCCAATAAGTCGATTTTGCACTGCGAAAGTTAGTATCGGAAGTCTTAAAGTGGTTTGAAAATGGCGTCGAAGCGGCCCCAATTAATCAATTGTATATTGTGGAACGCAGATTGTGGAACGGTCGTTCACCAGAGTCAAGGATGCAAGGACCAGGTGCCAGGGGAGTGCACCAAGTCGAAGCAGCACTCCAACAAGACCACGTCGAAATCCATGTCCAGCGTCTCCTCGATATCGTCGAGCAGCAACGCGAAGAGGGGATCCACCTCGTCGTTGCCGTTGCCCTTGTCCTCTGGTAGCGGAAGGTAAGCCACCCGTACGAGGGGTCTTCGATTGCATTGGACTTTTCGTTTCTTTGGATGAAAATGCGCACGCTGCCAGCACTGCTGTACCAAAGCTCGGAGCTCGTCGAGTCGTTGCCAAGAGTAGAAGAGGAGCGTTTAAATTCACAGAAGCAAAAACGAAAAGTAGGAGAAACGATAGATTTAAATTGAGGCATCGCTCCGAGACTTTGGTCCAAGGAAGGCTTCTTCTTAACACTTGGTTTTGCAATTTAGCATTCCAACTGACACAGTGGCAGACATTTACCGGCATTATCCGTCCACGGGTCGTTGTGTCGTAGTGAGTAGCTCGATCGACGGTGCTTACAGCAGGGAATGCAAAACTTATAGATATATTATACATATATTTTTTTTTTTATACGAGACCGTCCTTTTGTCTCTAAGGTGCTCGAACGACGTCTACTTTTGCAGAACCGAACCTGACACGAATAGAGCAGTGACTTGAGTTCCTTAGCGATTGCGAGACTTACCGGAAACGTAGAACCCCGCTTTCCCTCTGGATTGAACGCATAAATAGTTGCCTTTAAATTAAACAGCCGTGATATCGTTACGTTGCTTATTTTGAGCGGCTGCAAGCGCAAACCATTCGCCGCGATTTGGTCCAAAATGTGCATTGTTAGGGCGAGAAAAATCGTATACGTGCTTGTGATCTTACATTTCAAGTTTTTATATGGATTTGCACGTTTTGATATTAATAAAGTGCAAGGTCTATGTGCCGTGAATGTCAGTACATATACAGAGAAAGAGAGGAAAAAAAACTTGAAACACAAATTCATTAAGCATATAAGTAATATTTTTATCGCTCAAAATATGCGCCTTTTGACCACTGCGCGCCAATATGTACTTTGCGGGCCGAAAGAGGGCATTCGTCGGAATCTATGGGAATAAATCGGATTCCCTTGACGAAAGACGATTTTAGGATTAGAGTCGAAATGATTACGGGGATTAGGAAATGGCGAAATGGTAATGAAAAGGGATGGCGAGGTGGAGGGGAATCGGCGCTAGGCAATTTCAAGTTGCGCTAATGCAGTGTGTGCTTTTTCCTTCCCCCGTGCATTCCCTCTCGTGCAACCACGACAAACCGATCGATCGTTCGACGATAAAAGGGAAATTAACAGCAAGAAAGCCGTGACGAGCTACAGCCCTTGGCGGCGAGTTGCCACCAAGCTCGGAGTCAAGTAAGTTTCAGATTGTGATGATCTGTGCCTCACACCTGTCCTTGTCGAGACGTTCGTTCGTTTCTGTTTTGCGTGTACGTTCTCCTATATCTCTCGGTTAAAGACGTATAACGGCTCGTTCTTCCTTCGGTTTCACTTACTTCAATCGCTGATCTCCATGTGACAGAGAGAGAGATGCCTCGGGATACGCGCGAGGTCGTTTTAAACTCGACTATGGGTCCCGTTGCACCGAGAGAAAATTTACTTTAGGAGCTGAGCTGGACATAAAATATTTTCCACGCTTTTCCAGTTTCTTTTAAACTCACGTTGATTGAAATTGCATTTTTGCAGAAATTTAAAATCAACTGGCTTTCAGTTTTTGTAAAAATGAAAAATATACACCCGTGTACGTCTCTCTCGGTGTCTCTCCTGCCTGTGCTTCCGATCCGCTTGCTTCTTCAAATCTCTCCGCTCGTCGCTGATTTTTCGTTATCCTGCCGAATACGTTCTCCAATTAGTCTTGCTATTACACGAAGCTGTACATTCACCGAGTCTTCCGGAAAGTCACAAGCGGCCCTTCAAGTTTTCGTCAGCAGAAACGGTGATTACCTGTCGAAGATGCGAAGGTAGATCACGCGGTTCTCCTCTAACTCTTTTCTCCCTTCTTCCTGATCTTGTCGATTCGTCCTTTACGTACATGTATAGATTTATAAATATAAATATGTGAACGTGCTCGTCTCTCGCTCCCATCCATCAAGCGTTCCTTTTTCTCCGGGGTTTGCTTCTTTTTTGGGTGTCTCCGATAAATTCGCAAGAGCCGTTTCCACAAACCGGAGCCGAAGTTTCGTTTTGGTTTTGCCACTCATCTAATCCATTCGTACAGTCGGTTCTTTCAGGATTTGGCATCGGCGGAGTAAAGGGCGCTACAGTTAGTAAAGAAACAGGCCAGTTTTTGCGCTCTGTCCCTCAGGGGGTCCCTGAAAACCGGTGCGGATTGGCCGGGGTCAAGTATTCTAATAGGAAGAGTATTCTCTCTTTCAGTCAAACCATCAACGAGGAAAAGGATGGGGACGGCAGCGGACAGCATCGCGACGTCGCCAGGTACTCAACGGTTATAAGATTGAATGAAAAATAAAAAATGTAAACCACTGATAATTATTTTTCCGTCCAATCGTTTCAGCGTTTGGGAGGAATTCGACTTCGGAGAAGACGCGCACCAGTTCACCGTGGGCGACCTGGAGGGCCTGGATCCTGCCCTGGGCCTCGGGAAAGAGGAGCCCGACTCCTGGAGCGCAGCGATCGGACGGAACGTCGCCCTGAGCCTCGTCGACAACTGCGAGCGCGAAGTCAAGCGACAGGAGCACATCTACGAGTTCGTGTTGACGGAGAAGCACCACTGCCTGGTGCTCCTGGCGATGGAGAGGATATTCGCGGAGGGTATTCGACGGCACTTCCGGTTCGGGTCGCAAGACCTGGAGCGTATGTTCCCCAGGCTCCGAGATCTCATCGACATCCACCTGCACTTTCTGCTGAAGCTGCGCCGGAGACAAAACGCGAACGCAGTGGTCTTCACCATAGCCGACATCCTGGTGGACCAGTTCTCCGGGGAGAACTCGTTGAGGATGAAGAGCGCCTACGGGGAATTCTGCAGTCGCCATCGGGACGCCGTCGACGCGTACAAGTATTATCTGCGACACGATCCGCGATTCGCGCGTTTCGTCAGGTACTGCCAGACGAACCCGCTGCTGAAGAAGAAGGGCATCCCGGAGTGCATTCTGTTCGTGACTCAGAGATTGACCAAGTATCCGCTTCTCGTGGAGCCGTTGATCAAGACTGGAATCCTGCCCGAGGAAGGGGAAAACCTGAGGAGGGCTCTCGCGCTGGTCAAAGAGATCCTGGCCGACGTGGACGCCTGCGTGGCCGATAAGGAACGCGAGGATCGCAAGCTGGAGATTTACAACAGGGTCGACGCCAAGTCATTCGCCATGTACCGCAGCGTGAAGTTCAAGAAGTCCGACATCCTGAGCTGCGGCAGGAACCTGAAGTTCGAGGGCACCGCGTATCTGATGCTGGGCCGTGGCAAGATGACGTCCGTCGTCGTGGTCGTCCTCTCGGATGTGCTCTTCTTCCTGGCCGAGACCAGGGACCAGAAGTACGCGTTCTTCGTGCCCGAGAACAAGACCGGCATCGTGTCGCTCCAGAAACTTCTGGTGCGGGAAAAAGCTGGCCAGGAGTCTAGAGGCATCTACCTATTGAGCAGCAACCCCGTCGAGCCGGAGATGTTCGAGCTTAAGGTCCAGAAGCCGAAGGACAAGCAGATCTGGATACAGGCGATTCGATCAGCCGTTGAGGCGTGTCCTCAGGAAACCGAAAGCGAGACCGATGCCGAAAGGGAGAGCCTCAACAGCAACGAACCGAGAGACGTGAGATCTTCCTCCATTTCGATGCTCTCCACCGACGAGAGACAACGCATCGCCAAGGCCAAAGAGTCGCATATTATCAGCATCGTGGGTGCGTGTCCATTTATCATAATTGCTCTGTAAGGGCGCAGTCGAGATGAAATGGAATTCTCGGCACCTTGATTGCATTCATTTCTCGTTTCTTCAGACGAGCTGCGCAAGAAGGACGCGGAGCAGGCGTTGCTGTTCGAGGAGAAGATGGGGCTGCAGATGAGGCTCTTAGAGACGGCCAGTATGTGGAGCGGTAACGAAAGCGACAGCGAAAAGGCAGAAAAAAGCGAAAAGGAGCTGCCGGATTACACGAGACTGGTTCGCGGTGACGGAGTCGTCTCCTCGCAGCAGTGGCAAGAGGTGAGTTTTTCCTCCTGTTTTACTGGACGCGTTCCAATTGGCAGTCTGCATTGGCTTGACTTAACGAGGGAGTTTGGTTTCCAGGTACTGTTGGCGGTGCAAGAAGCGACTCGCCTCACCAGCTCGTTGTCGTTTAGCACAGGAGGAGCGACTTTGTCGAGAAGTCTGAGTTCCGTTGGCGATAGGCACAGCGAGGCGTACGTTTCGCCGTCCCCCTGTATTCCTCGGCGAGCCGAGACATTCGCTGGCTTCGATCACAACAAGGTAGCCCTGGAACGCTAGTAGAGTCAAAGATGAAAATAAGTACGAGTATAAGCACGAGTAAATAAGATAACTTTCCCGATAATTAAATACGTTTTCAGGAACGATATCCGTGGCGCGACCCACCGGCCTTGCAGACGGTCGTCCCCCCACCGAAAACAGGCGAACGCCTGGAAGAGAGCTCGGAAGTGAGAGAGGAAGACGAGCTGGAGATGCAGAAGGACCAGCGATTGGCTGCCGTTCAGTTGTCGCACAACGTGTACACGTTGCTGTGCATCATCAGCAACCAGATGACGACCATCGACAGCTTGCAAGCGCACCTGGCAGCGTGCAAGGAAGGAGGAACGGGAAAGGCATCTGGCAACAGGTAAACTTGAGAATGACTAAAGTTACCAAAACGTGACCATTTTCAAGTTCCGATCCGATCTTATGCCAGGCCGAACACCAACCGCCAGCTGGAGGAGCTGAGGAACCTCCAGGACCAGCTCACCCGGGAGAAGGAGGCATTTCGTGCGGCCAGCCAGCAGGAGAGGAGCCAGCTGGACGAGGAGCGCGCCGACCTGGCGAGGCTCCGGGAACAGCTGGCCGCGGAGCAGAGGGACGTGACCCAGCAAAGGGACCAACTCTATCGACGCCTGGAGGCCCTGGAACGCCAAGGCGTTTCTTTGGTGGCATCTCCGGCGGTTGGTCCCGCCGCGACTCATCTGTCCCATCCCGTGCAAGGAGGGGCCGACGCGGTGCAATCTCGCAAGACGCAGACGGACGTGAAGAGAATCCCGTTGAATCTGATCAGCGCCACCAATCAGCAAAAGGTTCAGAGCAGTCTGCCCCCTGTGAAGCAGCAACTGCCCCTAAAGCTCGCCAGCGGCAGCAACAACAACAATTCCAGGTTCCGGAGTCGCTTCTATACTATCTAGATATTTATTTATTCGAGTCATTCGGTCGGTACAGTTTCTGTACGTAATTTGCGCTTGCGATGTGACGAATCGTGTACCTTATCGACTCGAGTTGCAATGAGAATTACCCGAGTTGGTTATATATTCAATTTTCATGCCAGTTTTATACATAGCAATTTATACTTTAGCCAAACTCGGTATCTTCATTTTTTATGGAGATTTGCTTTATCTTCGTGTCGTGTTCCCAGGTGTGGAAGTGCCGTGAGCAACAACAGTCCGGATCGTCATTCCAGAACCGGAAGTAGTCCCGCGATCGTGACGACGTCTACCGTTTCGTCGCCGGAACTCGGCAATGGACACAACCATAACAACGGAAATACGACCCACACGCATCCGCCGAACAGGTCGCTGAGAATCACACGGTCTCCTCCCGAGTCGTATCACCATCAGCAGCAGCAGCAGCAGCAGCAGCAGCAGCAGCAGCAGCAGCAGCAGCAGCAGCAGCAGCAGCAGCAGCAGCAGCAGCAGCAACAACAGCAACAGCAACAGCGAGCGGAACAGCCCCTGGAAGAGGAGGTAATTTTTTTCTGACGACTCTTTCGTTTCGGCCGAAAGCACTCTCGTCCTCCAAGACCCGCGGCCGTCGCGTCGACGTCGGCGTCGACGCCGACGCCGTCGCGTAGCCAGGCCAGGGACGCGCAGGTGCCCAGGAATCGAGTCAAGTCCTTTTGACTTCCGAATTTCGCCCGCCAGCAGAAGTAGGACCCTCGGAAGCCCTCCCCGATTTTCCGCGAGATCCTGCGAACGGAATTACTTTCGCTCGTCTCGCAAACGGGCCGGTCACGCTCGTCGAAATTGGAACGAAGTTAAAATGAAAGTGGACAAGTGGCGGCAAAACTTTTGCGCCCTGGTTTCCTGTCTGGACTCCTTGCACCCTCTATGGCTGCGAGTTTAAATTTCGAGTATCTCGCCGAAAGCCGGTTACGCCGACCGTGATTAGGGTGAGAACTTTTAACTGTGATTAATCTTGAATTAGTACAGTTCGCGTTGCACCGACGAAAGTTAAGTTAATCGGCGATTCAAATCCATTGTTTGGTAACTATCTGAAGGTGATCAACTCGGGTTAAGTAATCCTTGATTAAGAAGTTCTTATATCTATCGCGAGAAGAGAGAATATCTCACCGAGTGAGGGTGAATTCCTGGAAGTATGAGCATTCTAGAATCTTGAGATTAATGTTACGAATATTCATAAGTTAAAGTGGTATCTCGAGACTAGTGAACACCCTCGTACGACGCAAATCATGGTGATATAAAGAATGTAAAATGTGTTTCCGTTAGCGAGCGTGGCCGACCCCAAACGACGCTCCTGTACTCAGTATTTACTACACGCGAGACCATCGGTAATTCGCATAGTCGTGACGGAAACCCGTAAGGGAGACCGTAAGGGAGACCGTAAGGGAGATATTAGGCTGTTCGAGTTGAAAGCGTGGAGTTTATTATCGGAGAAGACGGTGAATTTCGCAATTCCATATCGGAATGGAGGCTGACTTAAGGTACTCGCGGTTCGACGTTAGGTCGTCGACTCGTCTTTTGCGGCAATAATAGATTCTATCGGTTGGTGTACAGAGTCGTACGAAATCGCGTTCAAGGTGTTAATATCGAGGTCTTGCGGTGAGATAAGTATTAATGATCGGCTCGGTGGTGGAAAACCGAGCGATCTTGTTGATTCTTCGTTCATTATATATTATCGTGCCGACTGAGAGTTCTAGGTATGCGGTTTTAGATGAGTCTTTTAAAGCAAACATGTTGTCGTTTGCTAGCGGTAGACAGAATAGACAAATATATCGTGACTGCGTGTATGCATACGTAGAGATCCGTACGTATGAATACATACTCTCGCCTCCTTTTTCCTGCGACGCGCGCGAGGGGGAGCGTGTCACCTCTGTATGTGTGTATACGCATCGCATCTTTTTAAGTATTTTATCACGTGTAACGGAGTGGCAAAGCAAGTATATATACATTTACCGTTGAAAGTCGAGACGCGACTTACGTGCCAACTCGTCGGATACGTTCGCACTGTCATTTTTAACGTTTCCCTCGTTTTTTTTTTATTCTCTAAATGAATGCCAAACTTTACAAGAAATGTCATCGAGTCTGCAACTTGTTTCTTTTTTTTTTCTTCCTCTTTTTTTTATGCTGCCGCGACTGAGTAGAGAGCGTGTAAGTACGTTTAGCATTTATTTCAAAGTCATCCACTGCCACAATTGTTATTCGATCTTGCTTTCCCCTATGGAGTACGGTCCAAAGTATTTATTGCATTTTTTAATATTAACAAGGCAACTCTAAGTTGCTCCCTTGCATCGTGTGATTTAAAGCATAAACGTCAACGAAAAAAAAAAAAAAAAGAATTCCTGTGCACTTGGTTGGGAGCGAAACTATTTCTTAGGTAAAGCGCTGTAGAATGTTAGATATCTTTATATATATATACTGTGCTCAAAGGTAATGAGTATCTGTTCCAAAAAAGGTCATAGGATATTTAAGAGATTCGAAACATGCCTTACTGGTTCGAGATCCAAGCATGGTTCGATTAAGGAATTTAGAAACAATCGAGGTTGTCTCTGCGTGCAATATCGAATAAATCTTCAGATAAGCTATTTGGTTTTCAAAACGATGAGAAAAAAGTAGAACGAATCACCGGGGAGTTACAATAAGAGCGGGAACTTAAGTAATACTAGCGAGTAATTCTTCTCAATCAATCGTGGTGACAATAGACCTTATCGTTATTCGTGTACGATGTTGGGTGTGACACTTATGAAACAAAAGAAAAAAAATTGTACGTCGTGAGTTGTTTCGAGTGAAACTCGTTGTTACTCCATTACTACTTGTGTACTGTACGTGCTGTGCGAAAGCGAGAACGAGAGAGCGAAAGAAAGCAAAAGGAAAGCAAAAGGAAAGCGAGAAAAAGCGAGCGAATGAATGGCAGAGGAAAGAGTGAGCTTAAGTGTACGCCTGAGGAATCGCAACTGCGTAAACGATAATGCATTTACTCGTTATTAGCCGTCGGTACGGTGGTCGTGGTTACGGTAACGTTACTTAACGTTGCATCTACTTGCTCGCGTATTATTATTAAGAAGGAAGAATTCAGGCTACAGGGAAAGAATGATCTAAATCACGTGTATGCGATCATAAGGTAACTGCGATTACCTGACGAGCAACTGTACAGTGACTTCAGTTACTACTTTAAAAGACACGGAATAACGTTTCAATAAATATATTTGGGCATGTAACGGTAGACATTATATACTAGATGGCTATAAATCTCAATTCGTATCTTTTTAGATTCAGATCATTTTCTCCGGGTAATCTTCAAACGATACTTTAAATCCGAATCGCAGTTCTTTCGAAGACTTCGCACCAGACAGTGTCGGGACCGTTTCTAACTTCTCGTTGCTCCAGAAGGAATAATTTTTTAATCATGTACATCCTTAACTGATTTCCCGCGCGCATTAATCTCACGTGCGGTTCGTTATACATAAATATATATCGTATACACTCTACGGTGCCACATGCCACCTTCGAAGTGACGTAGCATTTTAACCACTGTTAACGTTAGCTAAGGAGTAGTATGGCGGCCTACGATTATCATGTGACTTCTGACTTGTGATGTTGCACAATCGTATTATTATATATATATATATATATAATTTTTGAAAAGAGAGAAAGTGCGCGATATGTCAAAGTAGTGGCGCGGTGTTTCCACGTTTTAGTGAATTATCACGTTCCCATCTGCGGGAAGTATTTTTGTACGTTTACTCTGTACTAATTCCTTCAAAATCTATATCTACCATTATTATTGTGATATATCGATTGACTCCTTATATATATTGACAGGCGTTTTAAGTAATCTCCCTTCGTTTAACGGTACGTTTCTAAATGATTTTAAGGCGTTAGACGTTTTACGTGGAAATAATTTTATACGAGAATTACTTGTACGCTCGGTTAGTTCAAGCGAAGCCGAAATATCGTTTTTATTTTTAGACAATCGTTCTGAATGCGAGGGGTCGCTGTTTACTCGTTGCATGCGGAACTGTACGGATGCCTTTCCCCTTTTATATTCTACGTAGGTCGTTATGTTATTCGGGAGATAGATTTTTCAAGAACTTCTATTCCCGTTAAGACCATACACTCACGAGGTAGCTCAGGTTAAGTCAGAAATCCTGTTGAAAAATAATGAGAATACAGATTATGCTATCGAAGGCGAAGAGACAACCATATAATCTCTACGGATTTACCTGTCATTCTGGTCTTACGCAGTCGAAAAGGTCAAATCATTACTATAACTCGCGACTAATGAGAGAGTGAATTCCTAACGCGTTTCACTCTAATTCTACTAAAACGGTGAATGAAGAGAATGGCACCTTGTAATTAATATTCTCTAATAGTTATACTGTGAGCTTCTCTTTTCTTACAAGTCCGTATGTACGGTCATGTTCGATCAGCATTCCTAAACTATCAAAACGCGTGTCTGACGCTTTTTCATTGTCGGTTCATTCGCCTTTGAATAAATATCCACTATCCGAGGAAGTAACATCTATTTATTATAAATGTACATAAAACTGTTGTTGTAATAAAGAGAAACGTGCGGGTAATACAGAATTAAAAAAAGAAGAAAAGGAGGCCAAGATTTTGTACTCTTTATTTCACTTTATTACAATTAATCGTATGAACCATTTACATTTCGAGCTTCTTCGCTTATCATTATGATTACGTTTAATATGGCTTAGGTCTGTGTTGCTTCTCACGACTTTTTCCACCAATTTTAGCAAGGAGCTTGTGGCTAGGATTTTGTTGGAGCGTGGCCATTTCGGATTGCCTCCAAATGTTTATAATTCCATTTTCTCCTCCCGTAACCAAGGAACCACTCTGGATAGAAAGTACGGTAAAGTTTACTCGTAATTATTATCTGCGGTAGGATTAGCCTGTGTTACTTTATGAAACTTACTTTTTGATGTAACCAGCTGTCTCGCACAATTTGTTTGTTCTCGGCGATATCGTAGCAGGTTTTCAGTTGATCTTTCACAACATTTACACATCTCAGATTCTCTCTGTTAGCAAGTCAACTTTGGATTAATCGTTTAAATTGTTACTTGGTGACAGTAGTTAAAAGATAATCACCCTTTAATACTGCTCGATCCTGTTAGAACTAAAGGCTGTGCTCCTGTATCCGTGACGTGCATCCTCACTAAGTAGCAATTATCTGGGTCTTCGTTCTGTAAAATGTATCAGTGAAAACTTATGTACGAAGGAGATCCAAAGAAGTATTTAACCTTTCTGTTACCTGTAACATTGCAAGGCATTGCCGATCAAACTTGACATATGGAGTCGCACCGTCACATTCCCAAAGCTGCAGGGAATGCGTATGCGTTGTACACCACAGACTTTCATCGGTCAGCCAACCTAACCTGTCCTTTCATTTAAAGCCACTGGTTAAATATTTTTAATCGTTCATTATTGCGTTCGTTGCATCGAAGAACACAATGAATCGATGAAACTTGAATCTGTAAAAACTCACCACCGATGATTCAGTATTTAAGGAGTAGGTTAACGCCGAATCTTCGGATGTCTGTGTTAAATCGAATATGTTAATCAAACCATCGGTACTTCCAGACATCAGAACATCCTGTTTACTGGAATGAAATGCCAAGCAGGTCACGTCATCCATGTGCGATTCCCAGTATCCACCGAGGAGACTGTTCCTGCCATCCAATTTAGAATTAATATATCGTATGTCCCAGAATAGGATGAATGCATCACCTCCTATATGCTCTGTACCACCGGCTATAAGTCGTTCGTTGCTGCTGATATCAAAACTGGCTAAAGGCTTTAATTTCCCATCTTCGGTATTATCTACCAATGAAACAAAGATGAAGAAACTAGTTCAAACAAACTAGCAAACTGTACGGTATCTTCTTACCTTTAAATTCAGCAACTATTTTTCCTTTCGCTCTCATGTCACATGCTGAAACCTGCCCTTTGTTTGTTGCCGTATAGAGAATGTTCCTTGAAGTTGGAC
Source organism: Orussus abietinus (assembly GCF_000612105.2). NCBI lineage: Eukaryota > Metazoa > Arthropoda > Insecta > Hymenoptera > Orussidae > Orussus > Orussus abietinus. The sequence continues at coordinate 128,162 of NW_019395988.1, forward strand.
TGAACTTGATTCCAACAACCGGTGAATCCGCATGCGATAGAACAGCAGTTTTACTCAATGATTCGCCAATGGAATAAACTATGCAAGAGCAATCCGAGAGCGCCGCACCGATACGAAAATCTGGATCGCTGAAAAAGAGGTTAAAGATGTAATAACACTTCACTAGGGAGCGTAAAATCAGATAACTTGATAGATTGTGCCATTACCTTTGAGTGCCACAAACGGATAGGACATAATTTTCATCAAAGGACACGGTCTCTTCTAAGAAAAGCGTTAATTCGTTCATTTTCTTGATTATGTATTCACTATCTTGTTTTTGAATCCCGTTCACCGAATTTACTTTCTTATTGGTAGAACTCACTTACTTAATTTGATATGCTTTTTGTACGGACATTCTAACGGGGTGGGAAAACTTAACCTAACAACGCAAAAAACATGTGTACACTGGTGGTCATGAATGGCTTCCTCGTGTAGTACCGCAAGTACATAATAAGTCTTGAGCTCGTTTTTTGCGTAACGTTTACGTTACCACCACCAGGCTGCGCCATGTGCTCGAGGAAGCCATTCGTGACCGTCAGTATACACACAGCATACAGAATCGTAGGAGGTGTCCACTTTCGACATTTTTATTAGATATTAGATTCGAGTTACAGAATCGACTCCCTGAACGTCTCGATCGACACTTAAATTCAGATTTACTGGGTTTGGACCCTATAAATCCCGGATTTCGAGTACATTGGAGACGTAGTCATTGGCTTGATTCATTTTTGAATTTCATTGGATTTGATTACGGTCGAATTTGAGTGATTTTGAAGAATTGTTGAATTTTATAAAATCTAACCTATCTCTAACATCTGGAGATTAAAGAAAATCGCAGAAAAATTAGAAGCGATTATTAATGAATGTTAATTTTCACATTCAATCATGGTTATGTCAGCCCTGGGGTCGAGTGAGCGGAAACGTATTTCATCATTAACAACTCGAGGTAAGTTAAAGTGCTTCCAACCTATAAAACGAGACATTGAATAGATATATCAAATATTTTGCATTGTGGTATTTATATATACAAGTCATATCATTAAATGTTTATGTTGATGTACGTGGTATATCTGTAAGAGTTATACCACTATAAGTAATTATGATGCTTTTCTTTATTTATGTCGGTGCATTATTTAATGCTAATATTATATGTGCACGAATATTTATATAGGGAAACATGAGTAAATGTACTTGAAAATTGAAGTACTCGATGATGTACTTGGTGCCGAATGTGAAAAAATAATTTAATCATATTTTATTAATTTGGAGTAAATACCTGATCATGGAGATAATGGAAGATGATCTAGCCTTAAGTGAAAACGACGAAGACGCAACAATTAATACAGACGAGAGCTATGGAGACGAATTGAATCAGTTTCCTCATGTGGTGCAGTTTATATGTAAATTGCAGGGACATATAAAATGGCAGCATGAGAAAATTATTAAGTTACGGACTAAATTATTAAGAGAGGCAAGCATACTTTAATATTAGTTTATTGTCATACTTAATGGAATTATATAGTAACATGTAAATATGTATTTTCAGAGGAGAAAAAAAGTACAAGAATCAAAGAAACTATACGTTGATATTGAAGTGCAAACCGAACCTGAGCCAAAGGAAGTAAAACCAAAAGTTTTACATAACTGGAGCACAAATGATTCCGACACTCCCGGAAGTCTCGTCGAGCAAGTAAAGCAGGTAGCGGAATCAGCTGTGCAACAAACCGGCTTCGCATACGAAGAGACCTCTGGATTATATTACGATTATAATACTGGATATTATTATGACGCGGTTGGTGATTATTTTAATTATGCGTTAGCAAAAATTAAATCAAATTACATGAACGTTTAATTTATTTGGAATTTCTCTTACATTTTAGGCACAAAGTCTTTATTACGATGGAAATTCTGGAACCTACTATTCTTACGATGGAACGACTAAAACGTACATCTTTCACAGCCAAGTGCAGACTGCACCTCAAGAAGACGCAGAGAAGAAACAGAAAAAAAATAAAAGAAAGGAAGAAAGGCGATCCAAAAGGGCACAGAAGGTACTTCCTTCTTTGTTATTTATCATCATAAACTATATTTGAGAATCCTCTACCGAATTAAATTTCTACGAACGAATCCATTGATATGATCGATGGAAAGTGATGCATTAATAAATGGCGTGGCAGAAGTTTGAATCTACATAGAGGTTTTCTGTTTTCCTTTCAGGTTTCAGACGACATAAATGCGTTAATTGCCGGTGTCTCAAAGATATCGATACAAAGATACTGGCCGCAAGCAGCAGGTAATTAACCTTTGCCTTTAATATGCATACCTGTCTCTCTTGTAGGACGAGGCTAAAAAGATGAAATTGACGCTGCAAGGGGAAAACTCCGAAGGCGATGAGCCAGAAGAGGGCGAGTGCTCGGACAGTGATAACAACTCTAGTGCCCAGGAAATTTCTCCTGGCCCGTCTTCAAGCACCGAGAGCGAAAACGATGAAGAACAAGGTTCATTTATTTATAATTTTTTTTCCAGGAAGGGAAATATCCACCTCCTATTCATCCTTCTCTATAAACAATACACTCGCGATTCCAATTTTAGATGGCAACGAATTAGTCTTTTTATAAGACCAACTAATACAGGAAAGACTAGAATCATCGAGTGAAACGACTCTGCCCTATCTTTTCCAGACTTAGCGAAGACCTATCCTCCCTGTATGCGGATAATCGTGAAAGAGACCAGCCTTCCAAAATTAAAGGTGGGGTCCCTGTTCCTCGTCGCATACACCGGCGGTTCAATGGGCAGAGAAGGTGATCACTCCGTTCTTATCCCGGACATAAATATCAGCAAGGTAGGTCTTATGGGAGCGCTTTATTGGAACGCCATGCAAAGAGCCGTCCCTTTTTTAGCATCACGCCCAGTTTCGCTACGACGAGGACAAGAAACGGTACGAGATCATTGATTTGGGTTCACGAAATGGAACCTACCTCAACGGAACTAGACTTTCCGTGTCGAAACAAGAGTCGGAGCCTCGCGAAATAACGCATGGCTCCATAGTGCAAATCGGTAGTACAAAATTGTTGTGTCACATCCATGTCGGACACGAAACCTGCGGATATTGCGAGCCCGGTCTCCTGCAAAACTGTAGAAATACGGGAGAAAACGTCATTTCAAGCAAGAAGGAGCAACACAGGTCGGAGCTGAAGCGGTTGAAAAATAAATTTGGGGTCGACAAAGACAATACCGCCACTGCCAGCCAACCTGCCGTGGGTTATCAGGACAGAGCGCAGGCAAGGCGTGATTGCGTGGGATCCTCTAACCATCACGCTAAAACTCAACAGAGCTCCGTCGACGTGTAAGTCGATGCCCGATTTTATTTCGAAAACTCGAGAAACTCTTGCTTCGCGATACATTTATGATACGATCGTTACAGCTCGATAGCGAAAGACAACAAGGGCTTCAAGTTGCTGTCGAAGATGGGCTGGTCGGAAGGACAGTCCCTCGGGAAAGACGGAAGCGGTAGGACGGAACCCGTGAGTTTGCTATTTTCTTGATTTTTCCCCGTCGTCGTATTCGTATACATCGAACAGAGCGTAACACTAAATCGGGACATAAGAGAGGTCCGTCCAAGTTTCGCGCTAGCGGGTAACCGTTGGGTGGGAACGAAGGGACTCGGGGCTTGGAAAGCCGGAGAGTCAAACGAGTGCCTCGGTTTGTTGGCCTCGCCCTATGGGCAGCTGGAGACGGGCAGATAGATGGCCGCAGGTAGAGGGAGAGATCGGACCTCGATGTCTTGGTTTTTTCACTTTCGGCCTGATTAGACGCGATTGTCTGCGGCTGACTGCAGCTCGTTAGAGCTAACTCGCCGGGCGCAGGAGACCGACATTTGTTTCAGGGGCCCTTGGCTAATGGCTCGGTAAGCCCCGAGTATCCCACTTTATTCGCCGTTCTTCTCTCCAAACCCGGAGAAAAATTGCCATTCTTGCCGCTCAAGTTCCGGCCAGGTCTCGGACAAAGTCCGCCGAGTCGTTGCCCCGAAGGAAAATTTCCTGAACTCGCCCGCTTTCCCAGAAACGCGGGGAGATTCGCTCGGAGCGAAGGAAGCGAAGGAAGCGAGGCGCGGCCAGTTAGCGCGAATCCGGGTTGAGCGGTCGCTAGTCGGTAATGCCTGTAATCACGATTTCCCCGTGCCATCTGGCCGCGACCGGAACGCGGAATAATAATATCCGAGGGTCCCGGGGACCGCCGAGACGCGATCGGGTAAGTTTCGCTCCCTCCGCGTCTCCTTCGAGACGATTCGGAGTCGTCACATTATCACCGTCCCCGATCCGACGAATCCGTTGACATCGCGGATCTACAAATATGACTTTCTACTCCAGCCAGACGTAGGGTAAATCGTGGGAAATTTAAAAGTCGCTCGAAAGATCGGCCTGGATCGGCCAATCCGGGCACTCCGACCATTAGCCGAGAGCAGCACATTCGTATGACAACGAGCGCGAGTCGGGGCGGTCGGGGGTAAAAAAGAACGGAGGGCCGCACCGGCCGTCGACCGCTCCTGAGGTTAATTCATGCAAATGCTTTGAAATCCAAATCATTACTTCGTCTAGACGGCATCACGTGCCCTATCGCGCGCCCGGCTTTATTTCGCGACTCCTTTCCCGACTTTGCCGCCTTCGCCCTGTCGGAGAGACGCCCCGGTTTTCGCTCGTAAACCCGAACCTTCGAGCCCTCGGTCGAGCTCGGGGAAAGAGGAACGCGTCTTCTCCCGCCCCGCTATCCGTTTTCCGTGCGCTTCGCCCTCAGCGACTCGGCGGCCGTTTGCACTTTGCATCGCAATTACCCGCGATTTACCCGCAGCGACGGTGGCGAGCCGATTCGAGCCCCCGAGAGGAAGCTAATCTGCATTCTGACTGGCATCTGTAACGCTTACCGATGCCGGAACGCCGAAGCGGTCGTTAGAGCTCGTTTTGCTCCTTTTCCCGATTTTTCAGGGCCTCCTAGGCCTCGAGGCTCGCGGAAGCAAGCGAGCTCGAAAAAAGCTTCTCTCTTTTCCATCCTCGATATCGGCCTTAACGAAGCAAGGGATGGCGCGTCGTTTCCCGTGAATGCCCTTTACCATCGCGCTATCCATCCCTTTTATGGGGTGCGTTCGCCGGCTGCAACTGCATCTCCCGAGGCATGACCTATATCGTAAAACGGTATGGCGATTTCCCGGCGGGGAGACCGAGGGAAACGGCGCATCTAGGCGATCCTAGGTTATGCCGGGATTGCCTAGAAGGGCCGGCCATAAAACCAGACATTGTAAAAGGGCCCGCGAATGGCGATTGTAAACCGCCGAGACGGATAAACGGTTTGAGGAAGTCTTCGCTCCCTATGTGGAATAAAGTTCCGAGGGAACTTGATTTTCCTGAGTGCTCGGGGGCCGCTCGACGCCATAAAAAATGGAGACAGCGACCGGATGAACCATGAGAGGGAAAAGAGAAAAGGGCCATCGTAAAGTACCGATTGCATCAAATGAAGAAATGTAAAAACCGCAAGGCGCCGTTCGAGAGGAATTTTCGTCGGCCGCCCCGTGGTTTTAAAGAACGAGTCGGGGTGCGTTACTTCCCACGGGGATGGAAGGAGTTACGATTCGCTGGGTAGGTTTATTTATCGAGCCAATATTAAACCCAAAGTGGAAATACCGGACCTTGAGACTAGTTTAAGACGCGCGCTGGTCTTGGCGCTGGTCTTGGCGCTGGTCTTGGCGCTGGTCTTGCCGAGGAGAGGCTTTTAAATATGCCGGAGCTTGCATTCGGTATTTCCGATAAGCGTCGTCGGTGGTTATCCGGTCGATAAATTCAGAGTTCACCCGCCAAAGTAGCGGGTGAACCCTGATTTATAAGAGGTCGTATTTCCCGCGAGGTGTAGAGGGAATTAGCGGGAACGATAGCGTCGATGTTCGGTCCAGGCATTTCCTCCGCCCGTGAAGAATTTTCGAGCGAGCCGGAGCCGCTAACTCGCGTCCAACCTCGCCCCTTTCGAGACTCGCTTTGCATGCACGACTGCGGCAAAGGCGGCCAAGCCGGCCAAGCCGTGGAGTGACCGGGCAATTTCGCGTAAACGGCCGGGGGACGAGATTTCGGCGGGATGGCCCTTCCGTCTGGTTCGTTATGGGCCCCATTTGCGCTTCCAAGGGCTCCGATACGACCACTTCCGGCATCCTCGCGGAAACGCGTTATTCCCCCTTTGCGGTGCGCCCGACTCGCGGGATGCACCGCCGGGACGCCGCTCGGAGGTGCATCCGCGGGGCTGCAACTATTTCGTTTTATGGAGTTCCTCGGCCGAGCCGAGGTTTACGGGTGAGACAAGAACGCCGCCGCGTTTTACGATTTCGTCCGATTTCCATATTGCATCCCTTTCGGTCCTTTCGGCCCTTTCCGCCCTTTCCGCCCTTTCCGCTCTTTATAGGCCTTGGCGTCGGCTGCCGGCCGATCGACCGGGATCCGAGGACCGAAATGCCCTTTCCTTCCCTTTTCAAGCGAATCCTCTCCCTTTCGGAGGATCGATCGATCGAATTAGCCGAGGAGAAAAAAAGAAACGTCGGGGTCGTCGGGCCAGTCGAGGCTCCCGCTCCGCCTAAACCTGTTGCTCTCTCCCGCGTGTGCCCTTTTCTGCGTCTTCTTTGACGAAACCAAAAAGAGGCCGATAAAAAACGGGCTAGCGGAAGTGAGGTGCACGTGCAGGCCCGCCGCAGGCGGAGGAACGACGGAATGCAAGGTCGCCGATATTATGTAATGCGAGGCAGAGAGAGAGAGAGAGAGAGAGAGAGAGAGGGACGGGAGGAGCGAGGAGATGGGCGAGCCCCATCTTCCGAGGGTCCACAGGAAATCTCATTGTCTCGGGAATTGGGTCATCGGGACACCTCGGAGCCGTCTCATCCCTTGCCCGAATTTATTGGCGGTTTCCGCCGGAAGTCGGATTCACCCTCCGTCGAGGTGCCTCTTCGATGCGAACTCGTGGAAAAAAAAGTTTCAGGAATTCTTATCGACGACCGCGTCTCCATCGTCCTCGAAATCCGGGATTTATCACGTCCAAACTCGGTTAATCCGAATCACCATTTTCGGATCGAAGAAATGATTTCCCGCGGAAGAAGTACGAGAAATATCGTTGTTTTTCGGTGAGACAGGGCGGGGGAACCGATTTCTGGACGAGGCTTTCCCTCGCCGGGGGGTAGGGAAAAAGCGAGAAAGAGATCGGTTCGTCGAGCCTCCAGCCCGCGGCTACGTCCGAGGGAAGAATAATCGATAGTCCCGGCGGATCCCGGCGGATCCCGGCGGATCCGGGAATCGGCGGAGGAGTCCCTCGTTAATGAGTCCGTCGGTCACGGCCGAGCGCCGCGACGCTATGCGAAAAATCCCCTATCTCGCATCTCCGTTCCACGCGGATATGTCGATTTTTCCCCGCGAAGCCGCTTGGCCCATTCTCGAGGCGCGGCCAACCCTCGCCGCGTCGAGTTCCCCTCCCAGGGGATTTTCAATTGAATTTTCCAACGTGACAAAATGACGATACGACGCGAGCCGCGAATCGGTAGAGTCAGGAATTTCGCGGAACGGTTCAGGCGAAATGCATCGCGCGATGCAAGGCATTGTCCGTCCGGAGGGGAATTGCCGACCGCTAATTGCTCCATATGGCCGGGTCCAAAGTATCCGCGTATCGTAACGACCGACGAGGAAGTCGAAGTGGAAGGTTCCTCTTAAAAGAGCCGGCCAAGAAAAGGTCTCGCAAACAACTTTTGAGCGCATGCCCCGAAGGGTGGGCGCAAGAGAAGAGAGCGCGGCTTATCGTGGATCTTAGTGCTCGCAACGATATTTCAATTGGACATACAATATCCATATATTATGCCCACTGACAGCCTTGGCCTACTCTGTAAATCAAAATCAAATTAATTACGGAAAGAAGGGCCGGGGGGCGAGGAGCTCCCAGGATCCCTCTCGGGAAGAACCCGATCGCGACCGCGCTCAAAGGAACTTTCCTTCGTGAGCTTTTCTTTGCCCCCCTTTGTCTTCTCGGTAGCGACATCGTCCGGTTAAGCAAAACGCCCTGCCTGCAATAAACTCGACTTTATTAAGGTAAACGCCGAGACTCGACGTCCTCCTGAAGCGAAAAAAGAGGAATCGTGGTTACGTATCAAAACGCATCGCATACCTTGTCCGCGCTTCTCTCCGGGACGTTCGACGTCGGCCTCTTAACGACTGCTCCGACTTCTGGAGCGAAGGGTATTCATTTTAGTATCCGCTATTTTATACGATATCGAGGTTAGTTTTTTCTAATTCCCTCGCCCGATCTCGCCCGATCTCGCCCGATCTCGCCCGATCTCGCGATTTTCCGCGCCCGGGAGACGAGGGCGTCGCGGCGCGTCGCGACGCGTCAGGCAACAGGTGGGAACCCACAGTCGCAAACAAATCCAACGCGAATCTCTGCCGTCTAGACGCAGGTTCGCTGACTAACCGCGCGATCGGATTACGGGCTCTCCTGGTGCACGTGCACGTCCGCGGGGGTATAAACACCCGAGCGTTGCACTCGCTCGCTCGCTCGCACCTGCGGGCCGAATCTGCGCCGGGAGACGGCAGGTGCATCACCCTTCTCTCACGGGGTACGCCAACGTTTTAGAAAAATGGCGGCCCGCGAGGGCCGAGAAATCGCTTCACCGTGACCTCTCCTCCGACCGACGCCGCGCCGATTTTTCCGCGGAATTTCGCAAAAATCCTAACGCGACGTAATAAAATGATAAATTTCTTCCCGTCCCGTCGCGCCCCGTAATCGGGGCTCGTTAGCCGGGAAGGTTGTCGGGGGCATTTGTCGCCGGAGCGAGCGGGAAAATCGGGGAGTCACGAGGGACGCGTTAATCGAGGCCGTCGACGCCCATGCGCGCCTACGGGGGTCGCGGGGGTGCAGAGCGGTCGATCGGTCTAGACGCGAGGTACACGGGCCGAGGCCCGGCTAAATCGTCAGGCGCAAATATGTACGCCGATCCATTAATTGCAGCGCACCGGCCGTCTATTAGAAAGCGAGCGCTTACTTACGGGTCGCGCGAAAAAACCGAAAGCGGAAGTTATCCCGTCCCGGGGAGGAAGTTTCTCGCGAATCTGGCTCTCGTTATCGCTGTCCCGTCGTTACGGCGCTAAGGACCTCCTCGACTACTTTTATCCCCGAAATGCAGGTACTCGCGTCGTCGAGGCGAAATTCGTGATTCATTTGTCAAAGATCGGGGAACGAGGCGCCCGAAGCCCCCCCTATATTCTATCCTATCCGATCGGAATTCGCGGAGTCGATTTCCGGGCGATCGCGATCCTCTCCCTTGAAAATACGCGCAAGGGGAAAACGTCGACTATTAATGGAGAAAATCGGGGATCCAGAGGGGGATGGGAAGGCCGGTGCTTTAATGAAATTCAGCAAGGAGCACGTCCGGTCCGGGCCGCGTCTGGACGCGGTCTAGCCGACTGGTTCTTTATCTCCGGTGGATGCACTCATTGCAGTTCCACCCGAGCGATTTCTCTCGGTCTCTCCCCGCGCAGGTAATTGCGTTCATTACCGCCCAGCCGACCTAAAAGTTCATTGCACCTGGAGCGGATCTTGGGCCTCGTCACGGTCTCGCGACTTTCGATCATTTCTCAAACGTCTTCTATCCACCGTCTATCCGGGCAAAACCGTTTACGGGGCGCCGGGGCGCCGGGGCGCCGGGGCGCGGAATCGGTTCGTCCCATAGGGAAATTAATCTCCTCGATGTCGCGGGCCGAATCGGAGGGGAGATTCGGGGAAGCGCGGGTCCTCGGCACAGGTGCCGGACGGACGTGGCTGCCGTGTACCTTCGCATAGTCGAAGGAAGGTCCGCGCGTCGGTTGCCCTATCGCCGCCAGACGGCTTCCGTCTGGGTAAACAGCCGGCCTCGGAGTTACCGACTGGCTAGGGACATCCATCATAGGATTATCGCGCAACTATGTATACGCGTGCACGTAGTTATGCATGTACTTACATAGAGACAGGGGGTACATATATGCGAGGTGCGCGAGCCGCGACGGCGGAAGGGGTGGGCCGGGGCAGACTGCAACCTCGGTCTCGGTCTCGGTCTCGGTCTATCCAGTTCGGTCTAGAGAGAGTCTGGAGCGTCTAGACGGCCAAACTAATTAATGCCGAGCAAATACCGAGGCATTCTCATCCGGAAAAGGCCGATCCGCGCCCCTCCTTGGTCGGGCCTCGAAAGGGGTTCCTCTATTGGACCGACTCAGGATACCGGACGCTAATTGGCATTCGTTCGGGCGCCCCGGTCGCAACCGCCGCGGAGTCGCGATCTCGCGATCGTATTAGCTACTTCCCATGCCGCGTAACGCGGTCATAAATCGGCCCGAATCTTCGGTCGTCGCCCCCGAGATACGCTCTCTTCTCCGTGGTCGGCGAAGAGGATGGAAATCTCCGTCGAGGTCTTCCAGATCCTCCGAATGCGGCCGTCGAACGGCGAACGGCGAACTTTCGAACTGGCACAGCCCGTCTGGGACGAGTCCCACCGGCGACGGGGTCGTCGACGCCGGTCTCGGTAAACTCCCGATGCTCGTCCGAGTCGCGAGGAACATCCGAGGTTGGGTCTTCGCCGAGAAAGAATAGAGGCTACGTTTTGGGGAAGAATTCGATCGACCGGGCGTAGATATCGAATGATTTCAAACCTCCGTCCCCGACCGCAGTCGCCTACGAGGCTGGGTCGCGCTCGACGTGGCGCGCCGTCCGCGGCTAATTCGTCCAATCGGTAATCACGGCGCGGATCGCCGTCTAGCCGCCCTGGCCTATTTGCCTATTCCCCCCCCGTTCTCGACTCCCTCGAACCCGTCTGGGTCGGAGGTCACCAGCCGCCCCGGCCGCGGATCTGGGTCAGTTTTTTCCGAGGTCTGAAACAGTCATGGGCAAACGTCGCCTCGGCGACGTGAAATCTGCACGAGGCCAGACGAGTCCTCGTGCATTAGTAAGGACGACGTCGAGGTCTTCCTTCCTCCCTGCTCCCGCGAAGGTGCAGGGGCGGTGGTTCCCGAGGGACGTCGTCGAGTCCAGGAGGCATTTTGCCCGCGACTTTGGTCCGATCGCGCCGGTGGACGAGAGGGAGCCAAGTGGGCGTTGACTCTTTAAACTCGTCGTATACTTGTCAATCAAAACATCGTTACGGGGTCCGAAGGCGCGTGGGCAGACCGGGCGGCCGCTAAATGCTCTCGGAGTCGCCGGTTTCTTCGAACCGAGTCCGGCGAAAACTCGGGAGCTCTCCCCCTTCGTCTCGACGAGCCGGGACGCGCGCGCGGATCGAGTCAAGGGTCGGAAGAGGCTGCGGGGCCTCGTCTGGTGCGACCCTTGGCCCGAATACGAAGGAGGCCTCTCTCGGCCTCTCTCGGCCTCTCTCGGCCTCTCTCGGTCGAGAGTCGAGGCGAGGACCAGGAACCAGATTTCCCCGGTGACTGCCCGCCGCCGTCGTCCGGGGCATCTCTTCGGGGTTCCGAGGCCCCGTGAACGAAATCGGTCTCGTTTCCTTTGCAAGACCGAGACCGAGATTTTCCGAGTCCGGTGACTCGATCCTCTCCCGTTCCTCCGGATGTTCGACTCGAGGTCTCCGGGACCGCGAGATTTATCGAGCGAGACGCGTCGCGATGCTCCACCGGGAATCAGCCGGTGTAACGCGCTCGATGAAAATCGACCAAAATCGACCAAAATCGACCAAAGTCGACCCACTCGAAACCGCAACACGGAACGCGGACGACCGCTCGACCGTGCAGCCCCCGACGCTCTCGGGACTCGAATGTTCGCTTATCGCCACTTTTGCTATCTAAAGTCGCGACAGGGCGAGCGAGGACGAGCGAGGACGTGTTTACATCTCCGTTTCGCGGTGCCTTGTCGAATCGAACCGCTGGGGAGAAAGTTACGCGAGAATCGGTGATAGATTCCTCCGAGTTTCATGACTATCATTTTTTTTTTTTTTTTAATAGTTTTATTATCTCTATCCGAGTATACGATCGCGGTAAAGACTCGCGAGTCCATCCGGTTTTCTGTACGAGCTTTCTTGCATGACGTTGATCCTTATATACGCAAATCGCTTGATATCCGCGAATTCAATGATAAGCGGAAGTACCGAGGGGAATCGCGAATATTATCCCGCGCGACTCGATAAATAAGGATACCTCCCCGGGATAGAAGTGGAAACGCCCCGAACGAGCCAAGAGGGGAAGGAGGACTCGGTAAAGTTATGCAAATGCCCGTCTAAGACTCTCGGAAGACGAGATATCTCTAACTCGTGGACGGGGGGCAGGGGGCATTCCGAGGGAATAGCTCGGACCGAGGATGCTTTTGGAGAAAGAGAAACCGGAGGAGAGTGGAAAATCCGTGGGCAGCCAATCTGCGATCTGTAAGGCCCAAAATGGAAGTCGCCCGACCCTCGGAGATACGGCCGGGGTTTTGATTGCCTCGACGCGGACGCTCGGACACTTATCACGACTCGTCCGAGGGCCGAATTTGCATAGATACCTGCCAGCCTCCATTCCGTATTATGGCCGGCCCGTATTAGCGCCTCTTTCTTTTCTTTCCTCTTTCTCCACTTTCGCGGCCGTCTAGGGCCCCGTCTCCGGCGTCTCGCGGCGCCGCCATTTTGGTATCCGGTTTTTTCCCCGAGACGCGACGAATGGCGTCGATGTTGCTGCGATAAAATGTATATCAGGAGGTGTAACGATTTCGGGAAATTGCGTTCCGTTTTGTCTTTATGGACGCGATAACTGCAAACGGCGATAACAGTTGCCGCGTTGTTCGAATTTATTTTGTATTCGTTTAAAAGTCGCGAGACGCTCGTAATTAAAAATGGCCCTCGCTCGTGTCTCGAGTTTCATCCGCGAGATCCGTTTTTTAGATCTTTATGGCGACCCCTTCCATGCGGAAGCTTCGGGGATTTGAAATTTCAACGAGGATATTTTTTCGCGCATGAGACTCGTTGGGACGTCTTTGTTTATACTATGATTATCTCGGGCACGCTGGCGTCGGGTTCGGAGACAGAGGAACCGCGGATCCCGGCGACTCGTCTCCTCTCCGCCGAAAGAGAGGAAATGGACCGAGAGGCCCAAAGAGAGCAAACCCGTCGACGAATTTATTCACACTCGAGAACAATACGACAGCTGTGAGCCAGCGAAATGCAAATCTTCCCTCTCCCAAATAATCGGGCGCCGAGTGCACCCACGAGGAAGCCGCTCGAGGCGACGCCATCTTTGATTCTCGTCACACCCACGACGCGGACGAGAATGCTCGACATTCCCGGAAAAAGAAATAAGCGAGATCGTTCCGACCTCCGAAGGCATCGATTATCGACTGTAAAAGGACAATCGTGGCCTCTGATTTTCCTGTTGCAGGTTCAAGTGGTGAGCAACCGCACCAAGACTGGTTTGGGTGCATCGGACGCGGAGATTTCCACGATCGAGATTTCCCCGGGAACGGAGAAGAAGCAGGCGCTGTGGAGGAAGACTCAGCAGAGATACAAGGAGATTTCGGAATAGTTAATACGTATGTTTTCTTCTTCGGGAGAAGAGACGTCGATAGAAGTCGAATCATGGGCGTCGATTCCCCTTTGCTGGGATTTTTCTCTTCTTATTTATTTAAAGACTCTTCGAGGTGGACCGTGGATCACCTCGTACTTGCAATTATTGTTCACTTAGATCGTTCAACCGTGTACATACGTATAAAGGAAATACTCGGCTCGGGCATTGCAGGGCCCGGAAGTCGTTCGACTCGTTTGACGCGTTAAAAATCGTTGTCCGAGTTTGTAATTATTATTCGGACAATTTTATACCTGGTTCGGGTTGCTCTCGCGGTGACGCTGTAACGCAATAATATGCTCATGTTACAAATAATTTGCGACATTCCGTTTGATTTTATTCATTAAATCTAGATAGTTTCCGGCTGCGGTCGAATTTTGAAGCCGCGATCTGGATGATTCCTTGATGGCGAATTTAAAAGCTTCGTTTCGCGAATTCCATGGGTTCTAAGTGGATACGAGTCGAAGGAACTTTTCGGATATTAAAGATTTGGTCCGAAGAGCTTCCGACGTTCATAGGAATATTGTAAATATATTACTCCGCTGAAAGTCCCATTTGCAGAGGGTTCGACTAAAAAGGAACCTTTACGTCGGCGACGCCTCGACTGGTTCGCTCAACTAATTTCATTACCTAATTATGCATATTCAGTGTTCTAACGACCCTCGAAGATACTTTCTGTCTTTTTCGCGCGTTTCCGAGCTTTTCGCCCGACTCGACTTCTACTTGACCCCAACTCTCCATCCGGGTCACAGCCCTCGCTCTCCCATCTCGTTAATCAAGCTTATTTCCTTAAAGCTGATAACAGGCCATAGGAGGAACTCCCTTGGAATAACCTCCGTTTGATCCCCAGGATGTAGAAAAGTTTCTTTCTTTATTTTGCAATTTCCAAGTGCCCGGGAGACCGGGGACTGGGGACTCGTATGCATACCCGGCCATTGATCCTAATTCGTGTCGATTGGTGGCTCCGAAATCGGCAAAACTGGCAGCCCTCCGGAGGGGGCGGCGCATCAAGGCCAGACGGGGCCCAAAAACTGTCCGACAGAGGACAAATGAGGCCCATTTGTTAACGCCGACTTGGTCCACGTTAAGGCCCGCCGATTCCGAGCCCGGGAATCCTCTCGGCCTCCGAGGGGCTCCGAATAAATATACGCCCGCCTCCATCCGCGTCTACATAATGTTGCCGAGCAACGTGCACGCCCGTGCAACGAATTATTTCTTCACTCCGGCCTCTGCCCCAGCCCCGTCGTTTCTCGATAATAGTTTATTTCCTTTGCTTCTATTTCGGACCCGGCGAGATTCCCCGGGAACTCCCCGGGAACGAGAGCGCCGACTCGACCAGAAATCGAGATCGTCCCCGTTGGTCGTCCCAACGATCCCCAGGACCATCCGCGGTTTTCGCTCACGCTCGAGTGGACTCGTACCTTTTCCGTGCTGCGCAGGCTTCGCTTCCGCGTGCGGAAACGCGTAATTGAACGCCGTGGAGGATCGTAAATAACGGCGCTAATTATTCCTAGCGTCCAATTTCCTGGCTGCGCATAAACGGGCGCTCTCAGGGGTTGCGAGATCGTTACTCCCGGAAAAATGACCCGCGAGCCGAACGAATTTTCCTTTTTCCTTCTTCCATGTACGAGATAAATCCCGCGTCCCGAATCCGACGAAGAAATTCGTCCCAAAAAGATCTCGCCGGCTGTTCTCGTTGGCTGTGCAGTTTTTCGTCCTTTTTTGTTTTCCTTTTTTTAATATGCAATATCATCAGGATACGATCGCGGTCTTTCTTCTCGTCTGGCGACACGTGTCCCTCGTGGCTGGCACCGGGTTTCGCTAATAGACAAGGACTCGTAATTGAAGGCTAGGAATGCGGACGTATTTGACGGCCAGACGGCGGACGAACGGAGCACGAACGGAGCACGAACGATGGAGGATGAAAGATGAGTTCGAGTGAGAGAGCGCGTGGACGCGCCGTCGTCTCTTTCGTGGTCTCCGGTTTGTATGGGGATGCATACACGGGTTCCGGATGATATTCGCTAGACGAGACGGCGAATAGTTGTTAGTTTCTCGCGTGTACGTTGTCTGGGACAAGTGGTCCTTCCTGTGCTCTCCTACGCTCATGCCATCACCTGATGCGTGCTCGCCCCGCGTTAACGCGGCGACTTGGAAATTACATTTTTTATACAAAATTAAATATACCTTTACGAATAAGTTAAAAAAAAAAAGAAACGTGGAAATGTTGCTTTTTCTTAGGACCAAAATATTCGAGTAAAGTTTTGCTTCTACGCCCCCAGTTAAAAATGAAACTTTATCCACATCAACTACTTACTTAACCTCGAGATTGGGTTACATTGGGATCGGGATATCACGGCAGATGGACTTATCCGTTAGCGTTCTACGCGGTCATGTCGGGGGAAACGCGTGAACGAAGAGGCGCCCTTAACACGAGCGCCGATAAGCGGTCGAGCTTTATAATATTTGATCTCAATTGCTGAGTAACCGGGCACTTAAGATGGACAAGTAGTTTCACCGAGATAGATAAGCAGTTCCTTCGCCCGTCCTCAAGTGCTCCTTCCTGTTTGCTCGTCGGACTTGGAAAAATTGTCCACCGACAAGGGCGGGCGAGGTACACGCGTTGACCCGCGTAAGTCATCGTCACGGGATAAGGCCTTCGCGGATACCCCGTGTCACGGTACCGCGACCGTAACCGGGATGGAATTAGCTAATCGGATTGTAGAAAATTGAACGCGATACGTTAGAGGCATCCGAGGGGTCGATCCCTTGGGAAAGATTTTCCGAACCCAGAGACCGGACACGAGTAAACGAATTTGACGCACATTCTACTACCGTGCGAATTAACGCCTGGAATTTTCATGGGTTATCGTTGCGGCTGCCGATACGGATTAATAGACGAATTCTATGCAGGTTCGGCCGGTACGCTCCGCGCTATTCGAGATGGCTGCCGAGCCGCGCAAGCACGATGTTTATGCACGGGGTTCAAGCACCTCCGATTAAGCGCACACGCACGGCATAGGTAAGCAATTATTGCGGGCATTCCGGGCAGCGGCAGACGCTTGTCGAGACGCACAAGGCCATCGGGGTTCTGCACTTACCTCCAGCACCGTGCAATAAGACCCTCGAAAGCGCAATCCTCGTCTGCTCGAATAATTAAGTACGCTCCGGAGAAATCGACGAATCGCCTCGGGAATCGGGCCGACGTTTGCGCTTCTCCGGTTAAACAGCGATTCCGCTCGATCACCGCTACCCGTCCATTAAGCTCCGAGCGATCCTGGAAACGTGCAGAAATACCCAAAACGTCGGTTTTTTGTCTCCCATTCGGGAATACTTTATGACAGTAAGGGTGTAGCGTCGCGTTTTCGAAGTCTTCGGTCCGTAGGAAGAGGAAGTTGTCTCCACCATTGATCGGCCACTTCCGGAAGAGGAACTCGATCGAACGCAATCGCGTTGCGGAGGCGCTTATCGGCGGGTTGAGTCTCCGTCGATCGGTCGAAGACACAACAGGCATTCGTAGAGATAATGCGAATCCGGATGTGCAAGGAGAGCTGCACGGCACGAGACACCTACATCGGTTAACCGTGCTCCTCTCCGCTATCGGTTCTTATCGGCACTTAAGTATACGCAACGCCCAGGGAAGGTGATTAGTCCGCAGGTATAAACGTCGAAATACACGAGTCCTCGTAGATAAGTAAATACGGTGGAGGCACGATGGAGGCACCGGCGCCATCGTAGAAACGTAAAAAAGGACTATTCGGCTCCGAGGAGCGGTAAAGTCACTTCTGCGAAGCAATCATTATTGCATTAAGCCGGACCGGGGTGCATCCCGGTAGTTTCGAGTTTCTTATGCGAGATTTGCGAAATATGCAATTAAGGGATCGCCCCTGCGTTCGGCGATAATAGACTCTGCCTTTTGTATTTCTCCGCGTCAGTCCTCGCGATCCACCCGAATATGGAAGTCCTGGAAAAGGTCTTACCACGGGGGAGATTTAATCGATTAAAAATGTTTAAAGTGTCCGTAAACGAATTTGAAGACAAAGGTTAAATTCCATGGGGATCGAGACCTTCCTCGGGGCCAGTCGGAAAAAAAAACAAAGGAGCCCCCCCGAACGTCGGTTTCGCATCACCTTAAGGCCTGCAATAATCGTTTAATAATTTCCGTCCACTCGGCGGGGCCGTCGTAAAATCTCAAATATGAACGTATTTTTCCACAAACTGCCTCTTAATTTTCCATAAATTAAAGTCCCCGAACCGGTTGTCGTGCCTTACGGTGTCTCGTTCACCTGAGGCCGGCTAGGGGGTAATTTATAGAAAAGCAGGGGGCAACGTATCGCCGTGACACCGATCGGTGGATCGGCTATCCGACGCAATCTCGCCGATCGATGTCGGACCGAACGCGCAGTCGCGTCCCTCCGGCAAATTTAGAACATTTCGAATTTGCAATTAAATTGCATTTCCGCCGCGCACGCGAAACTCGCTCGCTACCCTCGCGTACTTTGAGATATTCGTTCTTCGATAGAGAATCAAATAGCGAACGTTTCGCTCTACGGCCCCGTAAAAGGGCACACGAATTTGTACCGGCGCGTATCGTTGACGCGATGGCGTCGGGTCTTTGCCGGGCGGAAAGCTCGTTTCTTCCTCGCAAGGAACGAAGGATATACCGAGGGACTTCCACGCGATTCGCGCGCGCCTATATACCCGGGCCGGGGAGGCCGGGCCGGGGAGGCCGGGACGGGGAGGCCGGGACGATCTAGCGTTCCCGGCGCGCCGACCGGTAATTAGTGGTGGTTATGTCAGCTGAAACGCACCGGAGCCAACGTACATGACACCCGGGTGTAATGTACCCTATATAGCGCATTATGCGAACCCAATACGTCTGACGGCAGTCTAGACAGCCGGCGCGCCAGGGTGCGCGTCGCGTGACGCGCCGTGATTGAAATACGCGCGCGGCGAGTCACGTGTGCGCGCGTGCGCTCCACTCCGCTCCTTCCAGGGGTTTCTTCTCCCCATTCGGAGATTATATTATATGCCGTAAGTACCGACCTAACTGCCGATACCAATTTCTTCCCAATTTCTTCCCAATTTCTTCCATACGCAGGGGTGCGGGACGAATGTAAGGCACGCGGACTCCACGGCTGATACCGAACACGGGATAAAAAGTAATGATATTTTTAATTATTCTCCAGGTCGATGCGGTCTTGGAAGTCTCTCGGACGGAGAACCGGATGGCACTCGAGACGGAGATGGCGCTTTTTTCAAGGTGGAGAAAGAGTCGGCATTTACCGGGATTCGGGGAGGAGACCGCTCCGAGGCACTCCCAGCTGATTGCGAATTTTGGTTTCAGGACTCTTGCTTATGAAGTGTACTTCTCGCCCTCCGCGGAAGTGCCCCGAGAGCATAGACTAATGATTCCCGTCTGAGTGGGAAATTGACCACTAGGGAGCTGAAAACCTTCGACCACTGGCCGAGTGGACCATTGTGCGATGCCTTGACGGGGGATGTTTCAGGTCCGACTCTTGTCCGACTCTTGTCCGATTCCCATTACGCCGACTTTGCTAATCATTTGGGCTTAGTTTCAGGATGTACGCTTTTTTCCTCGGCGACGCGACCGATCCGCAGCTCCATCTCGACAAGTTCTTCGATCGCGTTAAGGCGCCGTGCAGGTAAATCCTCCCATGGTAGGCGCGACCCAAACTCGGGGAGGACTTTTTCCCCCGATAGTCTTGGTTTTTTGTTAACCGCGCAATAATTTTTTCCCCGGTATTCCCCGAAGTTCCCGCACCTGCGTAATTACCGGCGTGGCAGGCCGCCGTACCTGGGAATTATCTCGATGAACGACATCGTATAATTCGACGCGGCGGCTCGCCAGGAGAGGAAAGGCACCGAAGGGGTTCCCTCGCGGATCCCGGCCTCGTTAATATACTTGTCACGCGCTCGGTAATAATTCTATTACGAATGGGACAACGAGGGGAAACTAGCGGCCGCCTCGGGGATGGTGGCGGAAAAATTGGAGAACGCGTCCATCTGATAACTGGTCTCCGCTATTTATGCAAACGCGTATTTTGATAGAAGACGAGGCGGGGTTCGGCTGCGAGGAGGAAACCAGAGTTTCCAAGGGATCTAACGAGCGCATGCCAAGAGGGACGGCTACCTCGGAACCGAGGACGTCTCTCCTAGCGTATGCCCGTCGTTAGAGCTGGCTGTCGGCCGGCGAGACGTGGATGGACGGCCCGCGGGAACTCCTCCGGAAGTATCGATAGCAAGGTTTGGCTCGGGCCGATCCGCTCGCGACGTGGGCGGCTTTCTCGGGACCGGATCACCCATGGCCGACGCTAGGGCGAAAATTTCAATCCTGCGGGGCCCACGGACCTATCCCGGACTAACGAGCGCGCATTCCTAGGGCAGCTGGGAATAACGACCGGTGGACGTCCCCGGCGAGGCCGCGGCGAGGCCGCGGCATCGGTCGCTGTCTCCGGCGGTGGTCCCGGCATCTCGAGTTCCGGGGGCGATCTCTCCAGCGAGGAGGAAAGTCCCGAGGGTACCGAGACCGATTTCCTTGGTCGACGGGGAGAGAGGCGCTTCGAGACCCTCGGCTAATCCTCGGCTAATTCTCGGCTAATCCTCGGCGATGACGCCGAGTCGCGGGCGGCCGAGTTGCGCACGCGCGGCCGCAAAACGGGGTGAAACAATGAAGTCTTCAAGGGTTGACTCGGGCGGGGGGATCAAAGGTCGAGCGAAGGGTGCACGGTTTCAACAGCCCCACTGAGTGGCTATTAGGCACCCCCGCGCCGGTACGCCGAGCAAGAGCAATTTGCTATAATCATTACCATTCAGGATCTCCGAGCCGAGAGGGTCCGCGGGCGCGTATGCGTCTCCGGCCCTCCGCGCTCCGCCTTGGATCTCGACTCGTGCGCCGCCGAGCCACTACTGGGCATACCTACGTGCGGACGCACGTAATCCCGCCGGAGAGCAAAGTAGCTGCGATATATCGGATATATGGGCGGCCGCCCACCCGCGACTCGACTCGACTCGACTCGACTCGTCTCGTGGCTCTCGTCGTTGTCGTTAGCCGGCTCGAGTAGGAGAGCCTCGAGACGACCGGCTGGAGCGACGCCGAGGGAGAGGAGGCTTTTCATATTCGACGGCGAGCTCTCTCGAGTCCTCGCCCCCGAGCCCGACAGACGCGACGAGCCGAGCCGAAATACGCCCCGTCGAGCATCGAGACCCCCCGCGAATCCGGCAAGGTCCGTCTTCCGCGCCGAGATCGTTGCGGGGGTCTTCGGAGGAAATGGCGGACCTAGGATGAGCGCGATCTTCCCAAAATCCTGGAACGAAGAACCCAGGGACTGCCCCCGTCCACCGTCGAATCGAATGCTCCGAAAATTCCGAATGATCGACAAAAAGCGGCCAACGTGGTAATTAGCAAGATTCGTTTCGTATCACCGCCTGGACCCGGTCCGAAACCATCGCTAGGCTTCCGAAAATTTGAAATTTCGCCAAGTCGTCGGCTCGATTTGACGTTTCAATCGAACCAGCTGATCCTCCGCTGGCGTCGCCGCGTCGCCGCGTCGCCGCGTCGCCTCGGAAGGATCGGAAGGATCGGAAGGATCGGAAGGGCGGTCCGACGTGAATGCGCTCGCAAGAACAATTGCTGAAAAACGGAGCGAGAGTGGTCGGGCTTCTCGGAAAGTCCCTCTTCCTCTCGCTCCTTCTCCTTCTTTATCTCCATGGGGTGGGCAAGAGGATCCACGGGGCGCGGAACGAGGAGGGAGGCAGGTGCATCGCGGATGCAGCTGGGATACCGACGCCCCTTTCCTCTCCCTCGTCCTCTCGTTCAAGGAACTCTCGGCGGGTTACGTCATTGGATGATTAATAAACCGCATTAAACCAGAGAAATATTTATTCGAGCGGCCCCGGAGAAATATATTTTTCATTCAATGGATAATTATTTCGCCCAAACGAGTTGTCACGATTCCGACGAAACGTCGCGTCCAATTCGTTCGATGTTATTTGAGTCCAACGATTAATCCTCGAGGTAAAAAAATATTTCTCCGGTTCAATCGGCATTTCTTTTATCTTCGGAGTGGGCCTTTTTATCACGCGACACGTTTTGCCACTCGGCGGACTATTGCCGAGCTAATTGACAGCGATCGCTTTGTAGCCCGATTTTGATATCCGTTTATACCGGGCGAGAGTCGCCCCCTGTTTCCCCTTCCGTCGCGATCATCGTCCTGGCGGAGATATCCATCTCTGGCGATTTGTAACAGGAACACAGAATAACCGAGGAGGTGGCACCGAGTTTCGTGCCTTAGATCTACTAGTGATTTTCAAGGATCAGGAATGGGCGATTGGAGAGTTCGCTGGACACGCTCGTCTAATTAAACATACTCATTGTTATTGTTAAATAAGTTGCTTTATTACATGAATTATTTTTCGAGATGATTTAATGAGATGATCAGCGCGTACCCACTCGTACCCGCCCACATTTTTGTGGATTGCCGCTATGTACACTCGTAAGTGATTCGTGACCGCCAGTGTACGTTATTTACGTAGTTATCTCTCGAGGAACGATCCAATGGATTCGGGAGCGTCTCGTCCTCGAGGCGGCCTTAAAGGTAGAGGTGACGTCGTCCCTCCCGGTCGCTCCCAGGGCTCGGTCTAGACTGCCGGCAGACGTAGCAAAACGACCACGCGGGATGCGAGGATAGGGATAGGGACCGGTGGGATACGAGCTACAAAACATCCGAGGCGATTTACGGTATCGTCATTCGGAGATCGGGCGGTTCTTGCTCGCCGAGAGACGACGACCGAGCCGACGACCGAGACGACCACCGAGACGACCCCCCCAGACGTTCCTCGGGGGAATTCCGTTTTTCATTTTTATCCGTCAGGGCCGATTTACTTTTTTCAAACGGGGAGGGAATAATTAGTAGTCGTGATTTTCCTGCGAGAGGAAAGACGGAAAAAGTCGAGAGGATCGGTCGGTCGGTCGGTCGGCGGCGAAAGGATTCGGGCCCCGCGGAAGGTGAACCCTAAATAACGAGCGTGGTCTCGACCTTACAAAAAGATAGGGGGATGTCGCCGGTTGGTTATGACGTCGCGATCTCGGCTTCTCGGTACTCGGGGCCCCCTGCCCCCCGTCTAAGTGCCTCCCCGTGGGCCCGGTGAAAAAAGAGGAAGGAGTTTAAAATATTGTCAGCGGGCCCGGCGACGGGCCCCTCTCGGTGTAATCGGACCAATGCAGATTACGAATTATGGGAGAGGGGTGCCCGCCGGGGCCGATACGCGGGCGGTACGGCCATTATCAGTCCATTACGGCGCCCCACCCTCTAATCATAATTTTGCCCGGCGACGTCAGCGATCGAAGGATCGGCCGCGTTTCCGGGAATCGAGGGGACGCGGGGGGAGACTTAATGGACCCCGTGAAAAAGGTAATCCGCCTCGAGAGCACCTCGGCGTCGATGACTGGGGCTCGGCCCTCCGCTCGCGGAGGTGCTCGCATTTTTTCATCGCGATCGGGCGACTCGGGAAATCAAAAGGACAGGGTTTCGAGGGTCAAACGGTCCGTCCGGCCAGGAGGAGGGGACAAAGGGGGGACTTGACGCGATGCCCTTCGAAGGCACTCGGGAGGTACGTAGGTACGCATTAGCCGCGACGTCTCGCCCGGCGAGTTTGAGGAGACTCGGAGGGGGGAAACCACCCAGGCCACGGAGCAAAGCCAATAATTCGCGCCGTTTAAAGTACGTACGAGAGGAGTCGCTCGCGATCATTGGTATCGGCCGCATGCATTATGCATACGGTATAAGTCCCCGACACTATAGGGTTGCGTATCAGATCCCACGTCACGCTGGCTTAAAATCAATGCCCCCGCCGGTCCCTTCCTGCGACCCTTTGGCCGCGACGACGACGGGCCCACGGCGCGTTGTCTCGGCTTCGTGCCCCCCGAAAACCGGAAACGGGCTCGGGGCCCAAATCTGCAGGAATTCGCGTCACCTTGCACTCCGGGTTAACGTTATCGTCCACGACCGGGGGAAGTTCCTCCAAGTTTAAGGAACGCCCGAGCCGCGTCCGCGGACGATAAGATCCGCTTATGAATTGCTTAATTATTTGCGCAATTTCCACTTGTCGGCCAAGTTCATCTGGATAAGGAGATGCGCCCCAGGAGATCGCCTTCGCGGATTGCGCCGCCGTCTCGGTATCCTCGGCCCATGACTGGAAAGTCACTTTCTGAGACGTTTCGTGTCAAATATCGTAACACTCGGACCCGGGTAATTCGACAAAAAGAAAAATTGCGTCGCGTCGTCTGGTCCAGGAGGCCCCGCGACGGCCCCGGGACGGCCCCGGGACGGCCTCGTCCATAAACCGTGCATTCCGTCCCCTTACAAAGAGTCGCGTTGTCTCGTTACGCGAGATACGAGATAGAAGTTAGGGAGGTACTCGTGGCGGCGCACGTGTGCCGAGTAAATCTCGACTCTAGAGTCTAAGCCGTTCCCGATGTGACGGGGACGGGACGGGACGGGATGGACGAGGATCCTTGAGAACGGGGATACGTCGGGACATTGTTCCCAGAGAGGGAGGGAGCGAGAGAGAACCCTCGGCGCTCCTGCCGGATGCGACGCGAGATGAGATTCCGCGCCAAGATCGAACGGTCCTTCCCGAGGTTTCCCTCGAATCGTGGGAACTTTCCGTTGGGGGAAAGAGTCGCCGACAAATCGTAGCGATTTAGGAGCCGCCTGGTTAAATCGAGTTCCATAGCGTCTACGCGTCGTCGCGAGGCGACCGATCTCTTTTTATCTCTCGGTACGGCGACAAAGATACAAAAGAGAATCTCGGGAAGGTCGGCGTCGCTGCAGCAGCCGCTCTTCCGGAGCCCGAAGACGGAGAATCGCGTGGGAATGTTCAATCTCCTCGCCGGTTCTTCCAGGGGAGAGAACCGAGGCCCAGGGAGCGGGCATTCCGAAGAATGACCAATTACCCTGCGAATGACCAAAATTACTCAGGGCCCGCTCCTCGAGCGCCGGAGATGCACCCGAGGTGCACCCGAGGTGCACCCGAGGTGCACCCGAGGTGGCAGGGGCATCGCGCCCCCGAGCTCGGACTTTTTCCGGCGCTTGCTCCTTTCCCATCGGAAAAATACCTCTGTTCCGTTCCGAGATAAATGGAAAGTGTCTTTGAAATTTGAAATTTCAGGAGCGTCGCGCGCTTTTTAGGTTTCATAAATATTTCGGTGCTTACTCTCGAGGAGCCGCTTTCGTCTCGCCTTAATCGAGCACGGACTCGTCGTTTAACGGGTTGGCTGCCTCCTGTTGGCAACGCGAGGTGCATCGGAGGTGCATCGGAGGTGCATCGGAGGTGCATCGGAGGTGCATCGGAGGTGCATCGGAGGGGCATCGGAGGGGCATCGGGGGGGCATCGGAGGGGCATCCGACAGGAAAAGCGCCTCCGGGCCTCGGTTGGGTCAATTACGCAACATTGTAAGAAAGCGATGGTTAGTCCCTATAAGAGAGGCCGTGCAACCGTATCGGGCCCGATGGCCCCTCGATATCCGAAGGGATGGTAATCCCGCCGAGGGTAATATCATCGCACCGGTGATGACTGCCATTCGGGCCTTCCCGTATGCAAAGTCTCGCAGGCCGCTATTATTTTGGCGAACCGCCGGCCACATCGAAAACACGGCCCTTGCGGGAAAGGGCCGAAAGAGCTTGCGCCTTGCGTACCGTGCGAGTAAACGCCAAAGCTATTTCGGCGCCGAGGTGCCCATTACCTTAAATGAGGGTGCTACCTCGACCGGCGAGCCCTCCGATCGGAGAAAACGCGTGTCCCCGGCCTCGGGACGC
Organism: Orussus abietinus; assembly: GCF_000612105.2. NCBI lineage: Eukaryota > Metazoa > Arthropoda > Insecta > Hymenoptera > Orussidae > Orussus > Orussus abietinus. The sequence continues at coordinate 153,618 of NW_019395988.1, forward strand.
GGGTCCATCGGTGCACCTTGCGCCTCGACGTCCGAGGGGTCGCGGGATGCGGTACAAGTGCGGAGGAGAAACGGAAAGAGGGGATTTCTTCTTTTGGGAAACGTCGACGAGGAGCGACGGGGCGCGTCGGAGCGCGGATCCCTCCCAGCGTGGCGACGCCTCCGACGCCCGGCGTCGACTCGCCGAAATATCCGCTTGTGGCGGACGCGGCGCCGGGCCGGGCGCATGTGCCGTGGCCGCGAAAAGGGGCGAAGGCGGCCTCGGCCTCGGACGAGCATCGACTCCGGCGAGTTCCTTCGCGCTCCCGTCCTTCGAGAGCGGACGAAGGGCGGGAGAGAAATGATTTTTGACCCGGTTCTCCCTCGGCCCGTTACAATTACGTAATTACTCGCAAGGGGAAAAAGGGAGAGAAATGCCTCGGTTTATTATTCGCGGGGCGGCCCGCGTTTTTCCTATCGGCGGTCGATAATAATTACGTCGTCAGATGCATGACCAATTTTGACGAACGCGCCCGGCCGGATCCGGTCGGTCCGGTCCTTATCCGCCCTCTTGGCGCAATTGCCTAAATCGGCGCTCGGTCCCTCCGCGAGTTTTTGCCTTCCGGAGATTGGCGGCAGCCTACCATATTAAGTGGTCAGGTTCCCGACGCTGCATGAATGGAGCGGCTGATACCAATGCCCGAAGATCACTGTTTTGCTCTACCGTCGAGTCGAACGGCAGCCTGCGCCACCCTTCGCCCCTTCTCGCCGCGATTTTGCCGGGAAAAACCTCCCCGAAAAGGTTCTGCACCTTCGTATCGAGACCTCCGGTACTTTAAACTTCCCATTTGAGGATAATTACCCTACGAACGAAAGCTCGATTAAGATGTCCAGGATCTTTCTTCGCGTGGATATTTCGCGATACGTATCCAAGCGAACCGTAACGAATTATTTTGGAGGGCTATGAAATAAGTTTGCACCCTGGCGGTCGAGGCGAGGTGCGTCGGTGCACCCCGATGGCCGCGGTAAATCAAGCCGGTCGAAAGAAGCGCGTCTCCCTCGCGGCTTAGTATTCCGGACGGTGGGTCGTATATCCTAATGCGACCAATGCGCTCAAATGGGCCTGATTGCGACAAAAACGGGAGAGTCGGGGCCCGGTCCGTAGGGCCTCCCTAGCCGAATATCTGCACGCGGGCCCTTCATTCACGAAGAATCCGAGAGGAGACAATGCCCGCTTTCGATCCTTTGTTTTACCGCGGGATGCACCTCCTTCTCGGCGTGCGATCGGTTTCGGGACGGGGGAGCAGCCGTTGGACCCGACTCGCGTAAACGCATCCGCGACGATTCAACGCCGTCCATTGAAGTCTAGCCGTGGAACCGTCCGAGCCGTATAAAGGGAGAGACGGTTCTTGCCACTCCGCGGAAGGCAATCGAAGGCGAGATTGCGTTTGAAGGGAGGAACACTTTTTTGCCCCCCGGCGGCGCACCTTGGCCGCATCTGCCCGTTCTCGGCACCGAGATCTCCTGGCCGGACTGGATTCACTCCGGATCCACGAGGAGACCTCCGCCGAGGAAGCTCCCCGGGAACTCGTAAAGCCCGTCCAGAGCCCCGTCCAAGCCGGGTCCAAACCGCTCTCCTCCCTGTCGACTCTGCCGACGCGATTTTCGGAGCTGTCGGGACCCGAGCTATTTTTCCGGCACGAAATCAATGGCAATCGGTTATCAAAGGATATCCGTTCACCTAATTGCCGGGCAAATACCGCCTCGCTCCGAGACGTTTTTTCGAGGAACGGAAATTTCGGCGCGCGCCCTCGCGTAACGAGGCATTTGTCCGTGCACTTGCACGTGCACGTGCGGGCTCGTTAGCGGTACGCAGTATCGATGAAATCGGATACTCGGCTAATATTGGCCGAGGTAACGCGCGGCGGGACGGATGTATCGATCTGCCCATAGGTGCGGGCATTCCGTCGACGGTGCGGAGGTTCCGCCGCGGTTCTTCCGAAATCCCGGGGAAATCGGCGGAAAGGTTGCGGATAAATAGCGGAAAAATCGCGGAATCGCGCCGTCGACCGCAGACGGTCTCCAATCGGAACGTTCCGATGGAGCGCAGGAATGCACTAGGGTATCGGTGTCACCGGACCGCATAATCGATAAATCGATAAATCGATAAATCGGCAATGCCGTGCCCGGAATCCGGAACGATGACATCAGACAGAAATCCAGGAAAAAATGAATCTCGAGGACCCTCCGGGGGCCTTTGACGAGTAACCTCTCGATAAGAGGCAAGCATCCTCGGATATCGCGAAATGGGCGGAACGATCGAGCGGACGATTAACGCGGATAACGACGAGACTCGTTGGGAAGTATTTCGCGTGGAAGTCGATAAAGGTGGTCGATTCTTTGACCCGATCGATTATCGAGGGGGATCATCGGGCCATTTCGCCCATGCCCATTCATAAAAAAGTGAAACTAGGTGGGGCTCGACGAGGTGAACGGTACGTGGCCCCCTTCGGTCGCGAAGCGGCCGACGAAGGAATTTCCGTATAACGAAACGACCGGCGACGACCGCCATGAGTCAGTCGTCTCGGACGAGAACTCTCTCGCCCGGTGGCGGAGAAAAAAATCGCGGCTCTAATTTTATGCACCGAGACGGCGGTAACTGGTTTCGAGTGGCCTTCCGAGGCCCGTTCCTATCGCGTCCCGAATTTCATCGTCTCCATCGGAAGCATTTTCGCCGGACGATCCTCCTACTTGGAAGAAAATATTTTCTTTGTCAAAAATTGAGAGGTCGAAGGTGGTTCCTCGGCGAGGGTGGACCCGGTGACCCCGGTCAAGTGGGGGTGGCGGCGGGCGGGACCTCGTAAAATTCGGGGGCGGCGGTGGCGGCGGCGGCGGCGGCGGCCGGAATGCATCTCTCGGCACAAGGAAGGGCACAATGGTGGTGGGGGGCGAAACACCCCTTTTGGGGGGTGTTGCCGGGAGCATGGCATCCCCGTAGGTCCGGTGCCCGGAGCGGCGTCACGCGCCAGGGGGCGGTACCACTTTGTCGCTGCGAGTATAAAAGAGAGGCGAACCCCTGGTGCATCCCCCTATTAGAATCGTACTTTACCGCTCGAAAGAGCCCCGTCGCGACGCCGCTTTTCGGGATCCACCGGCCTGACGTCTTGCGCGAGGCGCCCACCCCGAAACAAGGTACTTGTTGCGCTCGGTTCTCGCTCTCTCGCTCTCTTCTTTCGTCTTTCCGTCGCCGGTGCTCCCCCTCGGGCCGAACCGCAAATTTTCCTCATTTTTGCCGATTGAAAGAGTCCACGGGTCGAGACGGCTTTCAAAGCGATTTCCAAAAACGTCCTCGTGACGTATCTCGGGCTTTTTCGCGGACCGCGCGCGGTTTGACGTCACTCTCCGCGCTATTCGGAGATCGCCGACCGACCCGCAACGTTTTTCCTGTTGACCGCGTTTTCTCCGCCGGCGTCTCCCCGCGAGTCCGTCGGCACGAAAAACCGAGATCGGTCGAAAAAATTGTCTTACGGAGCGATAGTCCGAGGGACGAGAGGCGGAGCTCCCCGGATACCGGGCCCTAACGCGCGTTTTCTCTTCCGAAATCCGCAGGGCGGAAGTCCCCGGGACTCTCGGCCCGGTCGAGCCGAGCCGGACCGCGGCCGGAAGTCGGGAGGCGGAATATTCCTCCGCGCGGAAATAGCGCGAGCGGCCTCCCCTCCCTCGGGCCGAGGGCGCCCGCTCGCGGGGTGATAGGGCCTCGCTCGGCCCGCCGTCCGGAGTCTCTCGCGGTCCGCGCGCGGCAGAAGGAGAGGAGAGAGCGGAGAGAGACAGGGCGCGAGAAGACCCTCTCGGAGAGAGCCAAAACGCGGAGTCTCGGGAGTCTCCGGGGAAGGGGGGAGACTAGCTCTTGCCTCGCCGCTCCGGCCGGCTCGCAGTCCGTCGGGCGGCCCCGAGCGCGAGCGCACGCGCCCGAGCACCGATGCCGCGCGCCCACCCCTGGCCCCGAGCCCGCGTCTAGACCCCGCGACTCGGCAGTGCTCGCCCGGCTGGCGCGTGGCCGGCGCCCGGACCCGCGACGTCGCCGGGCCCGGGCCCGCGGCCCCCCCAGGTCTCGGCTCCTGCGCCTCCACCCGTGGGCAGATGAGATGTGAAACTCGAGGACGCGTTCCGGGGCCGGCCGGGCCTGAGATGACGGCCGCCCGACCCGAGCTCGCCGTCATCGTGCTCCCGCTGCTCCTGCTGTCCCTGCACGCAAGCCCCGCAACAGGTAAGAAGGGCCGAGGGCTCGAGTTACCCGGGGTAGGAAAGGTCCTCGTTTATCTCGAGTTTTATCGAAGGCAAGAAAGATCTCTCCTCGCGCCCGGACTTCTTACGGAAGGCTTCCCCGTCGCGACGGAGCACGTGCTTCCGCCTTCGGGTCCGTCGTACCCGTTGTAAGGAGATCTTCCGCCGGCTAGGTTCCTCGAGGATGTCGGGAAGTTACGTCATCGATTGAACCCGGACGCTCGCGCGTGGCGTCGTTATTTATAGGACGCCCGGTAAAAACGGAGGGTTTGGATTTTACGGCCCGGTTATCCGATCGCGGAATCGTTTACCCGCGGCATAATCGAGGATCCCGAGAGCAAAGAATCCGTATGTATGTACGTAACCCGGGAGGATGACGATCGGCCGAGGGGCCAAGGCAAATATTTAACTCTTTCCGCGCGGCGAGAGTTTCCCCGGGTTAAAACCGACGGTGGACTCGTCATCGTTTCGTTACGCTTTTAAAGAGTTCCGTAAGCTCGCCGGCGATTTGCGGCTATTTTAAATACCGGCGCGGGCATTCCTGGGGAATGTTTATGCCTTGCTCGCCGCCGATTTGCGGAAACTCGGGTAAATAGCAGCGGACGCCCGTGGACGGTTCTCACCTTACGAATTCCTTCTCCGCGAGTGTGTACGTTTGAGAGTTCTTTTCGGCGGGATTTCTTTATTTTAACCCCCCCGCGGCGAACCTGGCAAATTCTCGATTTTACAAATTTCGGACTCACCGGGAGCCTCGCTTCCGAACAGTTTGCGAATCGTTATGATTTCAATGGGAAACTTTAAATCGCGACCGTTGACCCTCGCGAAAGGGCTTCTTTATCGCCTTCTCGATGAGAAGACTTCGCGTTATTCGCGATTCCGACACGGAGGACTCGTCCGTGTTTTTCGCGCGAAACACGGAATAAACGAGGAAACGCAATTGGAATTTTTTCGACCGAACGTGCGATCAATTTCCCAGGAAGAAACGTGGTAAACAGGGGAACGAAACGAGAAAGAAGGAAAGAGGAAGGATAAGTACAAATGAACTTGTCCGATTTCCGAAAAATAACGCCATCGGAGATTTCATTACTTTCGAGAGACCGCGTGGGAGGGAAAAATTCCGGTTCTAAGAAGAATTTGGTGACGTCAAAGTGCCGCATGGAAAAGCAATTACCGAGAGAAAAAGTGAACGCCGGGCTGCGTTTGAGCGATAAATCGAGATAAATCGCGATAAACCAGTTAATTAATGGTTTACCGGCACAATGGTCGGTCGGCTCGCGAAATTAGAATCGAAATCGGCCGCTTCTTCGGTTAAATCCAAGCCGGACGGGAATAAATAATTGGCGGTAATTAGATCGACGCATTCCGCGACTCGCTGAATGGACATGCTTGCATTCGAAAGCGGACCTGGAAGAATGCCTGGGCTGGCGCATGGAAATGCACATGGAAATGCACATGGAAATGCACATGCATATTTATAGCCGAGCCGCGCGTAAACGCGACGGGGGTATTCCGGGCATAAACACGTAATATGCCGTTTTTGCATAATTCCAGGTACGCACCTCTTGTCAAAGAATTGCTCCTCCAAAGAATCGAGCGGGTCAAAATATGAAAAGATGTTTTGACCTACTCCAATCGAAATTTGGATTATTTTCCCCGCAGTTGCCCGTCGTATCCCTTTCAGGGATCGGCACCTTCCCAGCGCTTGGGGGCAATTTATCGTCTTCTCTCCTCGGGAGTCCGCGGTCGACCGCGTTCTCCATCTCGAAAGGTTTTGGAAAGACGAGCGAAGGCAAAATAAAATGGGACGGTTAATTGGAAAGGTTGGACGAGATCCTTGGCTCGGTATCGACTAAGTGGCATTATCGTTAAAGTCGAGTAGAGGGTACGGCTGCATTTCCCCCGGGTCGAAAGTGCAATCGATTAAAGCAATCGCAAAGCGCGGGGACGCGAGTCCATCGGCGGCGCGGAAGGTATTCGTTAAACCGGGGAGCTAACTACGCGGACCGACACCCGAGGGATCCGGTAACCGGAATCGGAAATCGAAAGGGGGCGAAATTACGCCCGACACGCGGCCCGAAGGCCGTCGTTTCGCGTCCTGGAAAGCGTCCCCGACGTTCATCCCCGATTGGCGCCCCTCTTCGAGGGTCCCGTCGAGAAAAAGAGAGACTCGTCCTTAGAAGCACGACTCGGCGGCGGCGCGGAGGCGCGGAGGCTCCTCCCTCGTGGGCCTCAGGGCCCCGAGTCGAGACGTCGGCGGCGGGGGGAGCCCTCTCCATCCTCCCCACCGCCCCCGCCGCCTCCGCCGCCCCCGCCGCCCCCGGCGCCCCCGGCGTCGCCGTCTTCCTTCTCGGTGATGCGGAGCACTGACCCGCAAACTGGTTCCTCCATTACACCGTGCCCTCTGCCACCCCCTACCGCCTGCCACCCCCAGGGTCCGAGGAGACCGAGGCAACCGAGGCGAAAGGGTTGCCTCCGCCTTCCGTGCTCCGGCGCGGGGCCCGACGGGCCCGCTGCGGTGGAGCGGTCGGGCTCGCGTTTCAACGACGAAGACTACTCGCTCCGCGTCCCCGCGCGCCGGAGGTACCGGGCCCTTCGGTATTTACTGCCTTGCCACTTTTCGCCACTTATTGCCGGCCCTTACCCCCTGGGGACGTTGCCCTCTCCCGTTCAAGATTTTCGCTCGGGGCCGGGGAGCCCAAGGGTCGTCCGGGCCCGGCAAGAACTGGCCCCGGCCTTTTTGCAACGACGGGCCAACCTGTCCGGCACCCAAAGGACCGCCGTCCAGTCGGGGCCCGGCGGGTCAGCCCTGTGCCCTCTCTCGACATTTTTTCATTTTCCGGGCAGTCGTGGGTAACGACTTCTAAACCACCCAGCCGAAGCCCCGACCTCGTTCCGGGTCGGCAGAGGCGCAAATGGGTGCATAGGTGCCCGGGGGGTGCCCGGAGGGTGCCTACCGGACTCCTCTATCAATGGGTCTCATCGGCGTCGGGACGGCATATTTCCTGGAAAGCACAATAATCGCGGGACAATTGAAATCAAGATAGGTCTCTTCCGGCGGAGCCTATACACCGAGGAATACCTAAATGCACGGGCACGGGCACGGGCACGGGCACGAGCGAAAACAATAAGGCACGATGTACATTGTCCCGCCGCGAGAACAATCGTGCACGCCGGGTGTCACGGGAAGGGTGGCTGCGAGCTCCCGTCGACCGTCTCTTCTCTGGATTCGCTCAAATTTTTCCCAGTTAAACGAGCCTCGATTTCACCCCGGAAAATAGAATTTCGCTCCGTTCACCCCGACTCCGCCTGGTTGGCCAAAGGATCCCTCGAATATCTGCAATATTTCGATATCTCGCATCGAAGAGGGTCAACGCGCTCCTTTGGTGGACATACTTTTTTCCTTTTTCTCCGAAAGTCCGAGTATCGAAGAGGGACGCGAAATCGGACATCCAGACTCGTAAGTCTCGTGCAATTTTTCCGCGATTCGCGTTAACCTTGTATTTATGATAAAAGTCCCGACGCGGTGCTCAACCGAGGATCGGAGAATCGAGTCCTCGCCGTAATCGAGGCCCGGAAGAGACGACGAGCGCGGTTTGTCAAATTTCGACGAAATCGGGACACCCGTCACAAAATGACCGAAATTTCTTTAATTCTCTATCTCGAAGGTACTCGTGCCCCGAAATCGCACGGATCGTCGGAACGTTTTTCGCCGGTGCGGGTTATTCCGGATATTTATGAAATCGATCTCCGATAAGGCGATAGCTTCGCGACAATCGTTTCGGGCCCCGACCACGTGTCTCGCCGGACGATGTAAACAGAGTTGAGAACCTTTTCTCGGAGGATCGTAAGTCAAACGCGCGTCTCGGGCCGCCTCTTAGTCGAAGATAGCGAGCCAAGAGCATCGAGAACCCGCCGAGATACAACACCAGGACTGTACTTAAAGGCGCGAGATGATAATCTACGAGCCTAAGGCTCGGATTACGCGGGCCGGTGCTCGCCTCGCGTCTCCACCGTCTCCACCGTCAGCGGCGAGAAAGACTTTGCGAAACCTCCCCGTTGATTGCGCGAACGAAAACGGCCGATTACGTCGACCGGGGCGATTCGCGAGTCCTTTCCGACAAGGGATCGTCCAATGGGAATTATCGACTCGAAACGAGTCCGCGAACCTCGGGTGGCGGTCGTTGGTTAAGTATCGTTAACCATCCGGAGCGAGTCAACGACCCGGCTCGCTATCTCGTATCTCGGGGACAATCGGGGACAATCGGGGACAATCGGGGACAATGGAACAACCGAATACAATGCGCGAGAGGTCTCCATCGTCACGGTTAACTACGCTTTCGATTCGTTTTTCCGGGTCCGTAGAATCGCGCCAGTTTCCCGATCGAAAGGGTATCCGTCCGTCTTGAAAAATCGACGGCGGCAAAGTCCGGCGCAGCTCTCCTTACGCAATCGGTTAACCGTTAAACCTTAACAAGCCGCGACGCGGCGTGAATCAGCCGTAAACGACTCGCGTCGTTTACGGGCCGGCCGCGGTCCGTAGGTGGCGACAAACGAACGAGTTAAGGGAGGTCAGTGGCAATCCCGGCCACTCACCGGCTAAATTTATTCTCCCTTTTTGTCCCGCTCCATCTGGCGCGACCACCCCTTCGAATCCACGACTCCCTTTGGAATTGCCCCCGTTGGACTTACGATTCCGACTCGGGAGAAGTCGAACGGCCGGACTTCTCGCATTTTATCCCACCCGCGATGTCGGCAAACTTTCGACCTGTTGCTCACGCCCGCGCCGCGCCACGCCACGCCACGCCACGCCACGCCCGGAAGGTGCGTCAAGGGGAGGGCGGGGGAAACTCCGAAATCCTTTCATTTTCCATCCCTCCTCGAGAACCTTCGAACGAATAATGCTCCTCCCTCCGAGAAAGAAAATTCTCCTTCTCGGGGAAGGTCAAGCAACGGACTTCGGACGAGCGAATTCCGAACGTCGCGACTCGTCTTCGCGGTGAATAATCTACCCACTCGATTTTTTATATTCTTACGTTCGATAAGAATTAATATCGACGGCGTGAAATTTATTCCGGTATTTTCCGAGACGCGTACATATAAGTTCGCGTTTATTTTCGCCGGTGTTCCAGGAGAAATCTCCTCCCTGGCGGAGTTGAATTTTCTTCCCTCCTTCGATTTTTCTCTCCGATCTTTGAAAGCGCGTCCTGCCTCTCCAAGGAGGCTCGAGAGCTCCGTAAACACCGACTCGGTGAGCTCGAGCAAGAAGTGAAGCACTTATGCTCGGCATACTTGGGCAAAGCTTGCGTAAGCTGCGCCGGGCACAGTCGGTACGGCGTGAACCTAATACGTGACCCAGCGGACGACGAGGACGTGCAAGATCCCCCGTGAGATTCGACTCACGGACGAGAGCCGCTTCTTTGCTACAAGAAAAATGACGAATTATTGCCCGGGATTAAACCGGGAGTAAACGTAATCTTTGATCGACCACTCGCGCTCTTCGAAAATGCTCGTGCCCATAAAGTATGGAAAGTCCCGATTACTCTTTTCTCATGAAACACGAAGAAAGAAAAAACCGCTCAACGAGGCACCTAAGGAAGAACGTGCTTTTCCGAAATCCAAAGGGAAGGGAATCGGATTCTCGGAACGAGACGTTCGTTAAATCTTAAGTACGGGCGAAATCGCGATCGGGGCATCTGGACTTCCTTCGCGAAGTGCGTGGCCTCGATCCAATCCGCGAGACGCGGCGTTACCGATTCCGCCGCCGCCACCGCCGCGGGCTGAAATCAGCGGGAGGAAGAGAAGAAAAGGGAGGGAACGAGGGGATGCGCATTGCCGCGGGCGTCTTGCACGTACGGCACACGTCGGATGGTTCCCACCCGCCGTGAAACCGAGACGTCGTCGATGAGAATTCCGCGAAAATCGAACGTCCACTCTTTTCCTATTTTACCGCGGTAACTCGGGGATCGAATAACCGCATCACGGTTAGCCATAAAGCCATCCGGGCGCTCAAGAGACGCAGGGTGGCCAACGATCCGAAATAATTGAAGAGCGAACCGAAATTCCGGAGCGTGGGCGAAAACGAAGGAACCCACGGGGTGGACGGGACAAACGGTGTCCGGCTCCTCCGCGGGGTGATCGTTGGAGGTGGAAGGGGAAAGACGCCGTGCTCGGGGAAATTTCCTGGGGGAGGGAATAACGAGGACACGAGAGGAAAGGGATCCGGTTAAGCGTATGCTTTCTCGCTCGGGGCACCGCGCCCCGTTAGGTTTTCTAGCCCGACAAAACACGGAGCACCGTTTGCCCGAGTGCACATTGTGCGCGTTGTGCGCGTTGTGCGCGTTCACGTGCACATCGAGGCCCGCTTTATTCCTTGTCAGTCATTTCGCGACGGCCGCGAGATAATGGTTTCGCCGTTCCCACGGCATTCCGTCGCAGGAACGCCGTCCCGGCCGCCCCGGCCGCCCCGGCCGCCCCGGCACCTGGACCTCGTTCCACTTTTCCTCTAGCTCCTTCCAGGCTAATCGTCTCTTTCGCTCCGCCATTAATCGAGCAGCCGCGGCTTTTCCGCGCGAAACTACGCCGGGGTTTCTAATTCTCCCAAGACCGACGGGAATTCTCGAGCGAACGCTCCGCGCGACCGTAGCTCGCGGCTGCGGGGCGAAACCTTCCGTTGGAAAAAATTCCAAGTATGGAAAATCAAAGGTAGAACGTCATTTCGAGGGGAGAGGAACCTCGCGTTAATTCGACTCTCCGGGGAATGGAAATAAAATATTTCTTTTTTTCACTGAAATTTGATCGAGCATCGCGGTCTACCTTGGGGTCTTTCGAATATACGGAGCCGAGTTTTTCAATTCCAGGTGGACTCTGCTGGTCCTCCATCAGCAACGGGCGGTGCAGGGAGCTGTTATCGCTGGAGGTCTCGCGAGAGGAGTGCTGCGCCTCGAACGCGGCCGCGGAGACGGCCTACTCCGACGACGACCTGGACAGCGGGAGCCTCTTCTTCTGGAGGGTCCTCGGCGGTGGAGTGCACTGTCGACCTTGCAGAGGTGAGCCCGACCCCTTGCTCGTTCCAGCTTGCCTAGGAGAGACTTCGAAGCTACGCGAAAGTGGAAGGTCTCATTTTTCTAGGAAATTCGTAAAGCGTCGACCGGGAGAGGGAGGATCGCGTCGTTGTCGCAAAACTATAGATACGGGGATGATTAGGGTGAAATTTGCCTTCTCAGAGAGCTGCGCCGAGGTGCGGTGCGAGGAGGGGAAAAAGTGCGTGGTTCGCAAGGGGAGGCCCCGGTGCGTGTGCAGCCCGGAGTGCAAGGCCCCGCGGGGCGGGGGCCCGGTCTGCGGGACCGACGGGCGCAGCTACAAGAGCCTCTGCCGACTGAAGAAGAGGGCCTGCAAGAAGGGCAGCCACGAGCTCGCGGTCGCCTACAACGGCTACTGCCAAAGTGAGTATCGCCCCTCCTCGACTCCGATTCGGTATCGCGGGCCGCATCCGGGCCGCATCCGGGCCGCGTCCGGGCGGAGCGCGGCCTTTCGGGGGCGGTTATCACCTCGAGTAATAACGTGTAAAGTGTCGAGCAGGTTCGTGCGCTCGGGTGCGGTGCGGCCAGGGGCGAAGCTGCCTGCTGGACCAGAACCTGAGCCCGCACTGCGTGAGGTGCGCCCGCAGGTGCCCGCAGCAGCCGCACCAGGTCGCCGGCGCGCGTCCTGTCTGCGGTGCCGACGGAAACACCTACAAGAGCGCCTGCCACCTGCGCCTCGCCGCCTGCCGCGCGGGCCGCGCCATTCCGGTCGCCTATAAGGGCCACTGCAAGCGTGAGTCTCTCTTCTCCCTTCTCGACCTCGCGCGCGCGCGCACACGTACGCCGAGTTATACGGTAGCGGGGAATTAATATCAATATATTTCGACTCGTAACCGCAGCGCGGATCCCGCGTTATTTATTTGGCCGGCCGGCCCCGGGGCTAGGGCCCAGGGGCCCGCCTCGGGGTCCGCCTCGGGACCCGGGCCTGGCCGGTTGGGCCTGGCCGACCGAACGGTGTCATTAAAAACGAATAACATCCCGGCACTCTCGGGCGCACCGCGACCCGCCAGTATAAGAAAAAGAAATTCATGTTAAATCGCAGGGACTCTCATCCACGGCTCGGGTCGGAGGTCGCGGCCTTTTCGAGAGGATCTCGGGGACGGCCCGGGGATCCGCTCCGGATGCGTAAACGCAAATGCCGCGGTTAAATATAGCTTTGCCAAGTGTGCGCGTACGGGACCCGTAAGGCCCAAAATAAACCCGACGGAGCCCCCGGAATAGCGCGTTGCGATCGCGGGTGCCCCTCGGAATCCACCCGAGGGCCTCGGGGCCCTTCCACCCCCGGGACGAAATAAAGGAATTAATTTATCGACGATAGCCCCGATAGGGCATGCAGCCGGTCGCTGCTTTGCATCGGAATGGGCCTTATTGTTGCGGCTCGCGCATGCCCGAATCCTGGCAGGTGCAATAAAGTCCCGAAGAGATGGTGTTCTTAGACGGGAGTTCGCGAGGAATAATAAAATTTTAGGCGGGCCCCTTTGCCGCCCTAATGCCTCCTGACCCGAGAGGCCGTCTCCGTCGCGTTTATTCCCCGCGAAACGGCCGCGGGGACTCATCGAGAGAATTTCACGTTTCGTCGAAGGAAAGTTTCTCGCGACGGGGCCGGAGCTGGTTTCGGGCCCTCGTCCGATGAAAAATTCCCCGTCCTAGGGCCCCCTTTTCCGGGCCGACTCCGGGCCGACTCCGGGCCGACTCCGGGCCCCTCGGCTCGCGCGCATTGTATTTAAATGATCCGCATGCTTACGCGGGGCCGCGTTAACGTTTTTACCCGCGGCGTCCCCGCCGGGGCCCGACGCGTTCGTTTTAAGGAACGAACATCCGCTCGATTCGCGGATGTCCAGCCGCCCGAATCCTCGACTTTTCCGACGCCGGAAATTACGCCGCGGGTACCAAAATGGCCGCTCCCGGGATTCGACTCACCTAACCTAAATTTATATCGACCGAACCAACAGAAGACGGAATTTCCTGGGAGCGCTCGGAAATGAAATCCCGACCCGGGGCGTTTAAGACGCGCGGCCGTTTCCCCGACGCTCCCCTGGAAACCGCAGCGGTTCTTTTTCTCCTCCGCCTTTTTTTCCCGCAATTCTTCCTTTTGGTCCGCCGGACTCGACGGCCCCGTCGCGCACGCACGCCGAGAATCGGGCATACGATTACTCCGGAGAGAAGCCGCCATCTTGCCTCGAATTACCCGAGTTTGGTTTCGATTTAACGATTTTCCCGAGAGCCCGAAAGTGCAGGAAGCGGGGCCACCCGGGGCCACCCGGGGCCGCATTGCAATTCTCGGTCGCGGTGGGTGCGCGCGCGCACGCGCGGGCGCGTACACGTACGCATGTCCTTGTGGCGTCCTTGCCCTCCGGTCGTTCACCGGGCGCGGGCAGCGCCCACGCGACCTGCACGTTCGAGTTTCGCAGCCAAGACCCGTGGCCATTTATGTTTACGATCCTTACGCGCGGCCCGGGCCAAAAATAACTCCTCCCCGATCGCCGGATCGATCTAGACCCACCACCACTTGCCCGAACCTCCTCCGACCTAACCTAACGAACCGTCCGCGTAATATAGGACATTCTCACTACTTTTTTTCCTACGAATCGCCATCGCGGGAGCGATTTGCCCATTTTGAGCCCAGCTCGGGATTCCGGTCTCAATCCGAGATAGCCCGGTCTCGGGGGCTGCGAGCGGAAATAAAACGAGAGCCGGGGAGTATCGCGTCTCGCTCCTAAGCGGAGCTCCGGAGCTCCGGAGCTCCGGAGCTCGCTTAAATGTAGACCGATTCGACCGGGGAAACCGCAGAAGACCAATGGTTGCGGTGAAACGGCCGGACAGTTATATCCTATCGTGCGCATACGCGCGATTTCGCCGAATGGAAAGCCGAGAAGCCGAGAAGCCCGATTCCGACCGATCTCTCGAGCTGGCGCAACGGACGTTGCCATCGCGATTCTCGGACCACGCCGGCGGGTCCCCGGGAAATAAGTAAACAACCGGCCGGTTCTCGACATAGGTGTCGCAGTGCAAACACCCCGAGAGGTGCGAAAGTCGCCGCGTCTGCAAACACGGTAAGCTTTTAACGCCGCCAGCCCGTCGAGGGTCTCCTTCTTTCTTTTTACCAAAGGCAAGCCGAGACCCGGAAAATTCCAATTTCTCCGGCCGGAAAGGTGGAAAAGGGAGGCGGTCCTGGTGGGAGAAACGGCGCGGAAAGGTCGGATAAGGGATTCGGAAGCGGTGCCGGAATGTCGCGAAATCGCGTTTAGTCCGTACTTGGAGGTTAATCCGGGAAATGGAAAAGGAAGCACCTGGAAAATCATGTTATGCGATTTTGATAGCGTTCATTTGTGCGGAATGCACTTTTTGCCCCCGAGGGGTCCCTTTTTCTAAGGACCCTTCACCCGTGTGGGCGGTCAGCGAGATGGACATCCTCTCGACGTCCATTTTGGCGTCGCTAAACCGGAGACCCCTCGGTAAACTTGTTTACATACTCCCGAAGACCTCGTGCACTTTCCTCCCCCGTCTCTTCTGGTGCCTCGTCGGGATCGCGAGGCATTTGCCGTGGCAGCGACGCGTTAAGTAATTTGCCGGTGCCTCTTGTGCCCTCGAGTTCACGGGGGCAGATGAGCGCCCTCGACCCTCGAATTTAACCCTTCCTCTTTGTCCTACGGTCGAGGCCTTGTGCAAAAACTATCCCGGCGAGGCGATGTTATTTTCAAAATCGGGATCCACGGAACGAATCTAAGTAGGACCAGCAATTTGCACGCAATTTGCCCGCGATGTGCAGATAAGGATAGGAAGCGAGGTTCGGTGACTCGTCGGCGAGCGGAACAACCTCCGATACGGAAAACGCATGCGGAATGGGTCGCGGGCCTCGAGCCAAACGCAGATCGCTTCGGTAGACCGCTTGTCAATGATCTCACGAACGCCTGACGCTGCGAATGACACATTTCTTACATTGTCGCGACCGCTAGCAGATTCCTGACGACACTTCGCTCCGATCGACCTCCGACATTGTCGTCTTTCCTCGACTTTACGACACCCACGACTCTTGCATAGCTGACGCGACGCGTACTCTACTCTACGACAAACCCTAAGGAGGATTCACGCGTAAAACCGAATCGTAGCGATAAATCTATGCAACCCAGTTTTTTCTCGTCGGTGCGTGGCCACAATTTCGGCACGAATCATCCCCCGTATGAAAAATACCCTGAACAAAAGTTACGCCCCAAGATACGCTCTACGACTTTCGTTGGGCACGTTCCTCTCTATCGGCCGTCGGAAAGGCTCTAGCCAAAAGCCCCGCCTCGGTCCCCTGGGTACACCCCGAACCTCGATCCGCTTCTCGGGGAGCAGGGGGGGGGGGGGGGGGTAAAAAAGACGTTTCCGTCATTCCGGGAAGAAGAACCGTCGAATTATAAGCCCAAAAACGAGGAGAGCCCCCGATCACGCGATCGTAATTCGCGTCGCCGGAGATAACGACGCGTCATCGCGTGCCGCGGAGACGAGCGGATCTCGGCTTCGAGGAAGCTGACCAGGAGCCCTGGACCGTCGTTATCCGGCTGCCCGGCTGCCGGTCTCTCCCTGAATCACGACCAGGGCCCGTTCAATTATTTCTGGCCTAGCTGCGGCAATCACCGCGATAGGGAGTCGATAGGGAGTCGATAGGGAGTCGATAGGGAGCCGATAGGGAGCCGATAGGGTCCCTCGTTGCAGGCGCGCCCGTTGTCGAGCGGTTCGGCCTCGGATGCTGCGCCCTCGCTAAGCACCGGGTCGGATCTTATCCTGGATCGTTAATTACAAGGGCCGCTCGCGAGCACTCGCCACCGCTAACGTATCTATTTAATGTCAATGCTAATTAATATCCCCTGCAAACGCCACTTCCGCGCTTTGTCCCGGACCCGTTCCCGATCGGGCCGAGGCTTCGGTGCTTCCACCGTTAAAAGACCTCGTCGAGTCGTCGCGACGTATGTTTAGTGGAGTGCCTTCTTTTTTAACCGTGGAAGGGCAACTCGAGGGTCGAGATTTTCGGTCGTCGCGTAGAGTGCAATTTTTTGAGGCAACGCGTCGTTATTTCAGGAGTTTCGGGGAACGTTTGGAAAAGGTGCTATGACTTTTCGAAGCGTAAGGGTTAAGTTTGCTTCGAAGGTAACGTCAAAAGTGGAAGAGGGCAAAGGAAATGACGCCAACCCCGAGCAGACTTCGTCCAAGGGATTAGATCGCGAGCGCTCCTTTCGGTCGACGAGAATACGGGCGAGCGAGCGCACACCCTGAGTTCCTTTCACCAGGAGTGCCTTGGAAAACGGACACCCCGCTCCCGATGCAAATACCTAATAACCGTTTCGCCTCCTCGACTTCCTCGACTCGGTCGACCCGACCAAGTAGGTTTGCGGTCGAGAGTCTCGCGTTAAATGTCTCGTTGCGAACCAGATCGAAAGCTTTTCCTGGATAATGGTCCCATTTAAGTTTTCTCGTCGTCGGCCGGAGGTCGGCCGGACGTCGGCCGGACGTCGGCCGGACGTAGGCCGATCGAACTCGCGGCCGGCATACCACCGAGGGCAGGTCTCGTCGGTTATCGCGCTCGCGTAAAGAAGGTTCGCAGGGATCGCACGTAGATCTAGGGGGTTAGGGACCCGTCGCCATAGCCGGACCCTGGGAAAGGGAACCCCCGGTCGGCGAGCGACGCCCTGACAAGGGCCCCCTTATCCGACCCCTCCTGGAATAGCGACTCGTGGCCGTTGCGTAAGTCGCAGGTGTTCCCCGATCGAGACGCGCCATCTCGCAAATTTAGTTGTTGGCAGGTCTCGCTGCCACCCCCCGGCTGTTTTTCGCTTGGCGGAGTGTGGCCGGATTCGCGCGGTCAGGGCGGCGGGCCGATCCCTCGTCCTCGCGGAGATCGAGACAGGGGCCACTTTCGCGACACCTCGAAGGAAGGAGGGAGGGAAGGAGTCGCGAGCGCGACTTAAAAGCGAGGTGCATCGCCATCGTCCGGCGTGCCGTCCCGAGTTTTCAATGGTATGTACGCGTATATACGCGGACCTCTCGGTGCCCGTTCCTCGACCGCAGCATGCGATAAGTCCTACGCATTCCGCGCGTTCGCCTTCGCCATCTACGAGTCGTAAATCATAAGTGGAGACGACGCGTGCGCAACGCTAAGCGAGGTGGTATTCGTAAAGGGACTCCTTCCGAGGAACATCCGACGACGGGGACGTAGGGCCGGGACGTCGGAACGGCGCCAATGGACCAAGTCGCGTCCTCGGTTTACTATTCGAGTTCCGATTTACCTACGTTTCGACCGGTTCCCCTTTGCTACGACCTAAAATTCCCCAAACCTCCACGACTCCAAGATTTCCATCCATCGGTTTTGCGATACCCGTGGCGGAACGAGCGCAAGAAAATTCACGGGGTCAACGACGGGAATGAAATAAATATCGCGACGAAGCTCGCGTTTCTTTCTTTCGATAACCGAGAGGCTGGCCCGCCATGTTGGATTTCCAGGGCGACAAAGAAAAATATGTCAACGAGCCCCTCTCTCGCGGGGTAAGCGAGAGAGGGGCGGATAAGCCCCGACGAAATCAGCCGCTTCTTGATCCTCGAGGGGCGTTTCAATGCCCGCTCGACGAGGATCAGCGTCCTTCATCGTTGAATCAGCATTGTGACGACCTAATTACGAGTTATATCCTCGCCAAGTGCAAGGATGCACCCTCCACTTGACTCGCGCACGCGGTCTGCGCATCGGCCGCGATAATTCACGGACCTGGAGGGCCGGTAATGCGCGCCATTGTACGTCCCCGAATAATTCGGATCACTCGGATCACTCGGATCACTCGGTCTAATGGAAACGAGGGCTCTCGAAATCCCGACTCCTCCTCGGCCGTCGCGTGACCCTCCTCCCGTGAAAAAGGCGAGACGAGCAAACCGCGGTCACGTTGCTTCGATTCTACGTCTTTTTTTATCCGGAACTTCGGTAATAGGTTGCGGAACGCGTTCCATCGATTTTTCTCTCTTTCGCGACCATTTCCCGGAAAGAGAGTTGCAGAGCGAAGAAATCTGCTCAATTTTGACCGCCTTCGTTCTCGTATCCGTGGACGTATCTCGTATCCGTATTCCACGTTTATGGCGGATTTAGCTTCGTTTAAACCGCGGACGTCTAGATCCCAGAGACGAGAGGGCTCTCGCGCTATGTACCAACGGATTCGTACGCGCGATTAACTATAATAAAGTCGCTCCTCGAGGTCCTTGACATCGTGACATCATCGTTGTGTCAATGCCTCGTGAGATCTTCGAACGAACGACGACCCACGTACCGAGTTGGCACCGCAATTTCGCCCGCTGCCATTCCGTTCGGGTTCCCTAAACGCCGCAACGACCGCGATGCGTCACCGTTGCCTTTTCCGATCCCAACGCGTTTTCTTTCGCGGCCGACGATGTCCCGGCCCAGCAGGAAGTTACGGCCAATGGCCTAGTTCCATTGCGAGGTCTCGCGACGTTTGCCCGTCCCGATCTATTGCGTCTGCCGTTACCGCGCCTCGTTCGTGGACCCTGCGTTACGCAACGCGTATTACGCGCGGCTTAAATCAGCGCACGGTCAATGGGCTTTGCTCGAGAAATTCGACGCTCCGGCCGGTTTGCCGCCCTCGATCGAAGACCGCCGGAAACGACCTCCGCGGACTTACTACCTCCTAAATAATTGCTCGTTATTTCGCGAATTAAGACCCGAAACGAGGTCGGACGCCCGAGTTTTGTCATTTTATTCAGGGGGTTCTTCGTTCCGTTTCTTTTTTCATTCGATTCACGACGAATCACGCCCGTTATCGGATGCGAATGTTGCAGCGACCGCGGACTGCACGACGATCCAGTGTCGCGAGGGTCAAACCTGCCTGACGGAGATGACGTCGGGCCGGCCGCGGTGCGTCACGTGCACGTACCGATGCCCCCGGAAGCGGGAGCGCGTCCGGGACCGGGACCGGAAGCGGGACCGGGACCGGGACCGGGACCGGGACCGGGACCGGGACCGGGACCGGGACCGGGACCGGGACCGGGACCGGGACCCCTCGATCTCGCTGCTCTGCGCCTCCAACAACATCACCTACCCCAGCTGGTGCCACATCGTCAAGGACGCCTGCGTGACCGGCTTCGTCCTGGAGACACGGCACGCCGGGCCCTGCGACGCCTACGACGCGTCCTTTTACGTCGGTGAGTTACCCGACACCGGAAAAAAGCCCGAAAATAAACAGCGCGCCGAAAGAATTCCGCGAGCGGGGGCCGGGGGTGTTACACCCTTTGAGATTTATCCCACCTCGCGGATTTCTCAACCTTTTATACGTGGCGAAGCCTCGGCGCGGCGGAATCGCTCGAAAATAATTTTTCCGGATTTTTCGAGGCGAAAATTTGTCGTTTTTTTGCGGGAATCTCGACCGCGGCGTGCTCCTCGAAATACGCTCGACGACGGGGACGGGAATATAGGCGCGTCGCCCTCGTGGTCGTTACACTTCTCTCGGAGTTCATGGCGCTCTCGCGTCCCAGTTGGCCGGGATATTTACGTTGATGGGGTGTCCGGGCGCCGATAAACATGTCAGTGGGTCGGTCTTACACGTAGTTACGCATCCATTCGGCAGACGTACGACCGGTGGCGCGATCGTTCCAGCCCGGGGACGGGGCGCGAGGAATCGCCGACGATAACGCCGAGCCCAGTCGAAGATGCGCGGGAGGAGTCCCGTTGTCCGAAGAAATCTATTTTGCATACGATATGTTAACGGGACGTTCTCGTTTTCGTTTCCAGAGGAGAACAACACGTCGACCGGTTACGGCGTGGACCTAGCCGACGAAGTCGCCAGGACGGAGGACGCCGAGGAGCCGGGGACGCCGCGGACGCCGCGGACGCGCCGCTCTTCGACGTAGCGCATCCCCTGGGCCGCCCGGCGTCGCCCGGCGTCGCCCCTCGATTCGCGGTTTAGCGAATTTTAGATAGGCAAGGGCGAGTTGGCACCGAGTCAGTATTCATGCGCGGCTTCGCTCGCGGGACTGCCGCTTCCCACGGGGCGCGGTCGAAAGTGCCGTCGAAGACCGAAGTCGAATCCGAAACCAAGAGCACCCGAACGCGGGCGTCGGCGACCAACGAAATCGATCTCGGTCTTCTTCGCAAGGAAAGCGCATCCGACGTATCTTGCGGTACGTCGCAAAATGCAAGACACGTTTTTCTTTATACGTGCCAATAACTCGCGAGTCTACGGGGTGAAGACCTTCCTTTAAATCGATCAACGGTTCTTTTAACATTTTCGCGCGAACCACCTAGGATTTGTTCGATCTCGCATGGTCCGATTCTGGCCTGAGCCTTGCAAAACGTAAGAAAAAGTGCATAGCTGCGAGTCCAAGACCGAGACCGAATTTCTTCGTCACCGGCAGAGATCCCGCAAAAGTCAGAAACCTGCACCGAAAAGACCGGACCTCGCGGTGTTTCGCAAAATTGCACGAATCACGAAAGTCGAACATCGCGATTAGTCGACTCAAGGAGAGACGCAACGTGGGGAGAGAGAGAGAGAAAGAGAGAAAACGCGAGTTTAGAATTCCGTAAGGTGTTGCGAAAGGGCCATTTTACGTGAAAACCTTGACACATTTTTTCCCCAAACTCGATGCACCGAATCATTTGATAGTTCGGTTCGGAGTTATAATTGTCTCGATACGAGCGGAATGACCCGGTTAGGGTATGATCGTTGTACTTAATTTATTTGAACGCTTCCCGCTTCGAGGCGTCGCGGCGGAGGTGCAGGTGCGAGGGCGCAGCGAGGGTCGGTTCTCGGCGGCGGCCGAGAATCCTCCAGTGGAATTCTACGTTAACGATACTCCCGGTCTTTCCCGGACAAAACGAGGAGCGTCTCCGCCTAAGACGGGGGACGCGGTTTGCGGAATGCGCAAACTCCTTCCGAGGACCGCGAGGAACGATCGACGCTCGCGCGCCGGGGGACGCGAAACGGCACGCGGAGGGCTAAAAAGAAAGACGTTACGACACTGGACGTCGCAGACGTTCAAGAATTTACAGGGGGAATAATAATCTCCGCCAGGGAGACCCGGAGCTTCGGGGAAAGGTTTTATCGCCGGGGACGACCGGAGCGAAGGGGACTCGCTCTCCGTCTCTCTCTCCCTCTCTCCGCCTTGCGACTCGACTCCTCCCGCAAGGCTTGCGGAATTTTCGCAATTGCGCTAAGTAATCTCCTAGGGGGCCTCTTCTCGGGAACGGCGCAGGGCACCGAAATACCATCCATCCCCTCGGATCGACCCCGAAGACCGATTCGGACGGGTCCGCACCGCGTCCGTGCAGCTACGTGCACCGGAACGACGTCTCGGACGTCACGGGTTCCTTTGAATCGATGTTTACCCGAGGCCTCGCGCGCTGTTAGAATCTGGCCTTGTAAAAGAAAAGGTATCGAAAAATTTGGAAAATTATCCCTGTCGAAAAGTCGTCCTGTAGGATGCACGGTCTCGGTCGTGGGACTTTCCATTACGACATCCGGAGATGTCGGCGACGCGGACAAAGCCCTATGCAAGTGGATCGATTTAGAGCCTACTCCATGTTACTAAACATTTACATATCGTATACCGGTTTCGACCTTGCGTGTTTTTCGTGTCTATAGGGTATTATTGCGTAGACGTTTAAACATGTCATATCGATACGTGAAGCCGAGGCGGCCGAGAACGAAAATCGACCTCGAGATCGATGCCCTATCGATTATCGAACCGACCGACGCATCTGCGGGCGGATGGCCGCTTCGCCCTTAAACCTTAATATACCCTCGAGATGGGGAAGGGAGGAAACGTTAACGAAAAACGAAAAAAAGAGGATGTAGTCGGGCCACGTGAATAGCGCGACATGCGAGTAGATACGACCATAGTTCCTGTACAATACGGTATAGAAATTTAATATAAAATTATTAATGGTAGCGCCGCACGAAACGTTATATATATAACATGCATATGCATACTGTATATGTAAGGTTCGTCGTCGCGCGGAATCGTAAAGAGCTCGGAAGTTGACGTGGACGAAGAAGGTAGAAAAGGAGATCGAACGAAGCTTTTCGGGGACGACATTCGCGGGAAACTTCAAATCGGCGAATTACGGCCGATCCGTAAGGCGGACATACCCATGGCGAGGTCACGCGATTCTCGTCCAAAACGAAAAGGATACCGGTTCGACACCCTGAAGGAAACTCGAAGGAACCGCACTAACGAGACAATAAAAGGAAGGGAACGAATAAATCGGCAGATGGCTCTCTTCCTTTCGGCAAATTGCGCGGTCCACGCGTGTCTCGTTCTCTCTCTCTCTCTCTCTCTTTCTCTCGCCCGCCTTCCTCGGGCCCCCCTCTTCCGTCTCGCTCTTCGGACTCGTCCTCTTGCCTCTTCCTCTTTTTTAATTATTATTTTCTCTCCGTCTGCCAGCTCGTTCATCCGTGGCTTTTCCTCTTCCTTTTTCTCCTCTCGCCCATCCAACGGTGGAAAAAATACTCGCGGCTTCGGTTCGCCTCCGAAGATCCCTCCTCGAGAGTCTCTCTCTTTCGGAGGTTCTTTCGAAAGTTGCGCTCCCAGCGAGAAAGTTTCTTTTCCGAAAGGCTAAACCTCTGTGGCTACCTCTTCGATCGACGCTACATGACGA
Organism: Orussus abietinus; assembly: GCF_000612105.2. Lineage (NCBI taxonomy): Eukaryota > Metazoa > Arthropoda > Insecta > Hymenoptera > Orussidae > Orussus > Orussus abietinus. The sequence goes on from NW_019395988.1 coordinate 176,588, forward strand.
GTTTCTCGCGTTAATATGCAAAAAAAAAAATTCATTTTGCGTACCTACCCGACCGAAATGAAATGCAAAAATTAGGGTGCAGCGATACTCTGCATTTCTCCATACTGGTCTTAAGTTTCCATTTCCATGAAAAATTCTCGCTACCCCTTCATCGAAAACAGTTCTGACGAGCCCTATGGGTGAAATAAAGGATATTAATGAATAAATAAACGTCCGAAAACTCACACATTATTATATACGATCATTCGATCCTGAATTTTGAAAACTCGTGTACAAGAAACTATACCGATACGTATCCTCGTGACATTGAAAAAAAAATTCAGGAAGTGAAATGCACTTAGAAGGAAATCGTAAAAACAAATAATATCATTCAATTTTATGGTAACGTTTAATATCTCTTATACGTATTCTGGTATACATATCATAATTGCAGAGTCTCGGAGTGAAGAGGGAATTCCTTTTAAGGGAATGCATATATTTTCGCGATTACCCGATCGCAGGATTAAGGGGTCGCATAATAGGATTAGACGTAAACGTGGCGACTATTCCCCACGTAATGCAGGTTTACGTGGTTACCCTGACGTTTAATATCCTTTAGTTACCTCGCTCGGTGCTCATAGGACAGTTCTCTTCTCTTTCTCCTTCTCTCCTTCTTCCGCGATGCACCTGCACGCACGTGCATCCGGTGCAACGCGATGTGCCGACTTCGCGTTCGATCCTCTCCCACCTACAAAGGTACTCGGAATTACGGGGTCGCTTATACGATTCTACAAATGGGACAGACGGTAAATACAATATTTTAGACATGATTTGCACGCGGAAACGAATCGATGCGTCGATTCATTTTTCTGTCATTTTCGTAGACTTTTTTTTTTCATTTTAAATCGCCTTCAAAAATAGACGCATACCATCAGCACGTAACGATTTCTTCGAAATGCATTTACTGCACCTAGATATTTATATAGACAGACCCTATGGACTCCAAAGTGGGGACGATTTGAATACACGGCGTTGCATCTCCTTATACTACTTCGTGCTTGAGCGTAAAAGAGGGTCGCGTTCCCACGCCGAGAAGTTGAAAAAAGGATTTCTCTCGGTCCAAATAAATGACATCCTCCCGGGAGAGCCGGATCGCGATTTATTACAATCAAATTGCCCTCGGCTCGACAAAGGGCGGATGCACGTGGATGCACGCGCCGAGGTTGAGCCGGATTTGATTCGCGCGATAAACCGCAAGATGACAGCCTTGAACGAGACGCCGTATTTCGGGATCGTTTCCTTTCCCCTCTGGTGCAATGATTATCGAGGACGAATCCGAGAGAAAAAGGCATCGTGGACCCGATGAGTCGCCGAGGCTGAGATACGTTTGGATACATTACTAGGGTGCTCCTCTATAAGGCGTAGGGTGAGCGTCTCGAAAGACTAGCAAGTCCGGGAGAACGTTCTCCCTGGTTCTCCCGGAATGAGAATTGCAACGCGCCGCGCAAAACTTGGACGGGTGCGACCGATCGCCCGAAGAATAACGTATAATCTCTCGCTAGCTCTTAAGTATTAATGCTTTATCTAGGTGGTAATTGAAGAAATTAACTTATAGATTCGAGCAACTACTTTAAAGACTGTGGAACATTATAGGTGTATAAATGTTTAAATAAATTATTATAACGTAACGAATCGGCGCCTTGTCCGTACGAGCACTCTTCCAGTCTTCGGCTTGAAAATCGGAAGTTGGTGTTTCGTTTGAATACCGATCTGTACCGATCCGAATGGATCCGAATACTGGACGAACGCGAACCATCTGCAGCAATCTGCAGAGATGAGTTGGGAGCGCGACCGCCGTCTGTGCTGTCCTCGGTGGAGAATGCGGACGGCTAACGCACTTACCACCGAATCAGCGATCCAACTCTCTCTGCTCCCAACTTATCTCTCAGCGCTCGATTGTGGAACTTTAATGTATCACGGCACTTAGGAGAAATAAATTCAGATTTCCCCCCCCCCCCCCCAGTGATGATTTCAACGAATTTTCAGAGTAGCAGAGGGAATCCTTGCCTTGGATTTTACATCGAGCTTCCAGGAGATGACCGGATACTCTTCGAGATCTCAAGCCGAAGAAACAGGAGAAGAAGCTGATGACAAAACTGGACAATTTGTTAATATTATTTTAAACGAGCTCGAGAACTTATGTACATGCATTACTTCTACAATAAACTGCACAATAACATGAGTTGGACCGCCGTTGGGGGGCAACTCCGTTAGCCGCCTGTATTCTCCATCGAGGGCAGCACAAATCGCGGTCGCGCGCTCCTTCCCCTGAGCAATCTACCAACTCATCTCTGCTTAGGTTAAGCGCGCAAAGGCTCCAAGCGGCAGGCATCCGAAGCGAAAAGTTTGAATGTTCAACGGACGATTACACGTACGGTTCGTCACCGAAGGATAGTGAAAAGCAGAATTAATATTTGGGAGGTTTTAATTACGCGAGCGTGGCTGAAGGTCATTTTTACGAGAAGATGAACGACTCGAAGGTTAATAAGAAAGATAAAAATCAGCACATTCAAGTCTTCGTTAGAGTCAGGTAAATATCAACGCTTCGTGAAGCGTCGGGGACCACTCATTGACCGCAATGCCAATGTCAACGTTCTTTCCATGTATTTTCGTGCGTTTCCTAACTGAGAACTATTCAAAGGATTGTACAGAATTGTACCTATACTTCTTTCCTCCTATATATTCAAATCGCTCAAGATGCAAACGCATTTTTTATGTTCTTAGATTTTACTTATCGATGGCCTACTCTATTGTGACTCAAAGACCCAAGTAAACTCGTTGAATGCCGTGGAGGTCACCGGTGAGGGGCAAACCCCCAATCGCCTTGCGATAGTGCCCTCGTCATTTGTTTTGGCATTCAACGTGTTAATCTATAAATGTTAAGGAAATTAAGACATTCCTTCGACTGAGAGTCTATATTAATTTCTGTTGTTCTATTTCCATCATTTATTATAGGCCTCCAAATACTGCAGAAAAAGTTGGAAAATCTCTCACGGTAATCGAGGTGCCATCTAACAAAGATTTGATCGTTCGTGAAAGACCGCAAGATAAACTTTCAAAGAAATTCACGTTCGATAAAGTTTTCGGACCTGCGTCGAAGCAGGTAAATTAATTGTGAATTCAGGAGGCTTGTAAAATTAGAATCAACATTTAATTTTTACGTTGTAATTTAAAAACTTTATAGGTTGACGTATACAAAGCAGTGGTTAGCCCATTATTAGATGAAGTACTGGCTGGTTACAATTGTACGGTATTCGCTTATGGCCAAACTGGAACTGGGAAAACCTTCACTATGGAAGGAGTTACTAACGACCCTGCCTTACATTGGCAGAGTGTAAGTTTCAATTAAGATGCTAAATTTTAAAACGACCGGATCGATTATTGTTTCATAGATTATGCTCCAATTGTTATAATCTTACGTACAAATCATTTTAACAGGATACTTCCGCGGGAATTATACCTCGTTCTTTAAGCCAGTTGTTCGATGAATTACGTATACTCGATGCACAGGAATACTCAGTTCGTGTGAGCTTTCTAGAACTATATAATGAGGAACTTTTTGATCTCCTTTCACCTAACGACGATGCTTCGAAAATCAGGTAACAAGAAGTATCTTTTAAATATCGATCTCTAAAAGTGCTTAGGTGCGTGTATTCTATGTTTTCTAAAATTTCCGTACAGATTATACGAAGATGCTTCAAAAAAAGGAGCAATTATCATCCATGGTTTAGAAGAAGTAACAGTACATGACAAAATTGAAGTGTATAAAATTTTAGAGAAGGGTTCGGAAAAAAGGCAAACCGCGGCAACTTTGATGAACGCACAGTCCAGGTTATTTTCATAACAGTTCTTGCACGATAGACAATTTGTTTTGTAGATTTTTTTAAAGAACCATATTTGATATATTTTTCTTCTTGCAGTCGGTCGCATACGGTTTTCTCTATTACCGTGCACATAAAGGAAAACACTGTAGATGGAGAAGAACTTTTGAAGACTGGCAAATTAAATCTGGTGGATTTAGCAGGAAGCGAAAATGTAGGGAGATCGGGTGCAGTCGACAGGAGAGCTAGAGAAGCTGGAAACATTAATCAGTCTTTGTTGACTCTTGGGCGAGTGATTACGGCCCTTGTAGAGAGAGCACCCCACATACCTTATCGGTAATCGAATAAACTAATAACAATACCAAAATAAATCAGTTTAAATTATTACAATATATTTAATTGGCAATGTTACGATTCTAGGGAATCAAAATTAACTCGACTTCTTCAAGAGTCTTTGGGTGGCCGCACGAAAACTTCTATAATCGCGACAATATCTCCAGCCATTATGAACCTGGAGGAAACACTGTCAACACTGGATTATGCCTACAGAGCTAAACATATTACAAATCGCCCGGAAATAAACCAAAAACTTTCAAAGAAAGCTTTGCTCAAGGAATATACGGAAGAGATAGAACGACTGCGTCGTGATTTATTGGCTACTCGCGAACGAAATGGGGTGTATCTTGCTCAAGAAAATTATAACGAAATACAATCGCTACTAGATCACCAAGGCAGGGAAATTCAGATAAAAATTAATCACATAAAAGCATTAGAGGAACACATGCTGAAAAGAGAAGTAAGTTATTACTGGACTATGCGATCTATCAATATTGTATTACGATTCATATTTAATGATTCAATAAGCAATTAGCATTTAAGAAGATTCTAGAACGAATTTTTATCCATTCTTATAGGAAGTGTTTAACGAATTACAAACAATACACACGAAACAAGCTAAAGCATTATACAAAACCCTGGAATCTACAAAAAATACATTAAAGTCTACTGAACTCGATAGAGATATTCACAAACATTTAGTTGAGAAACATGTTAATACCGAAACAGTTCTTCGTAATCAAGCTCAGACATTACTTGTTGTCGCTGATTCGGCATCCACCGACACGTATAAACTTCATGATAAAATTAGACGCAAAAAGTAAGTGAAGTTATCGAATGCTCTTTTTAATATAAAATTGCTTTTCTATATTATATGTTCGTAATTTAATTTAATTTCATTCTTTCTCAAGACAAGTGGAAGAAGAAAACGAAAATTTGGGACATCAGTTCAAAGAACATATTACACAACGATTCGTAAATATCGAAAAGGATCTCTCGGTCTATACTCAAGATTTAGTACAATTCTTTCTCAGCATGAAAGATAAAATTGGTAAGAACAAAACCCTTTAGCCTTTAGCCATCCTACATTATAAATACATTCTTATTATCAAGGAACTCTACAGGTGCGAGTATGGATACCCAAATTAACGGAATCGATACCGTTATTCGTCATGCGTCATCAGATTTAGTAAATCAAGAGTCTGCTATCTCAAATAATTTGGTGCGGAATGTAAATAAATCGGTAGGTAGGCTAATCGAATCGAGCATTCACGACTGTGTAGCGATTGTGCATTCCTATAAAATTATTCTTTGTTAACAGTTTGAATGTTACCAATTGTGGGTTGACAAGCAAATTCAGGAAGTGGTAGCTATTTCTAAAAGTGAATGTTATGCATTAAACAAACTGTCAGCAATGTTAGCACCAAAACTTTACGAACTAGTTCAGAACAAAATTGCCGAAAATTTATATGAATTAAATGAAGGTATCACAAAGAGAATCGAAGAAATATCTTCATATGTAAAACAGTCAGGCGATCGCGTTTGTGACAATTTACTCGCAGATCGCGATCGTTTGTGGCAAGCCGTTTCAGACATTAAAGGAATTGTCGAAACGTCCACCCAGAAACAGAACGAAATGTTACAGAACCGACAAAATTTTGTAAAGGTCAGTATTGATTTTAGAATATCTATGCATTGCTGCATAATAATAAAATTAAACGTTTTATTATTTAAAATTATTTGTTCTATTCGTAAAAATTTTCTTAGGCATTTGATGAGCTCTATTTACACTTTAACACCTTGTGTAAAAAAGAGGAAGACGCACAAAGCGCAATTTGTACCTCTTATACTCAATTGAATGACATCTGCGAAACTGTTAGCAACACAAGTAAAGTTAATTACGAGCAAAGTATCGCTAGCCACAAAAACTTTGAGGAAAATGTTTTCAAACACGTGACAAGTTTAAAGGAAGAGATCACATCTAGTGCCGAAAAGGTAATTGAAGCGATGTTTCCGATCAATGTGCTCAAACTAATTTTATCGAGTCACACCTACAATATGTTACATTTGCAATTATAGAATAGAGAACTGTCCAGGGACACCATAGAACGGAGCAAACTAGTAAATGAATTGCAAACAGGATTGAGCGAAAGCTGCAACGGGTGGTCCAAGTACAAGACCCTTCTTGAACGTAACGCGAATGAATTGAAACTTAAAATGGCAGGGGATCAAAACGCGATCGTATCGTCTGCTCGGGTAAGTGTAATAAATATCTGCAAGTTGAGGTAAAGTGTAAATGGTAATATTTGTATAAAAATGCATTTGCACAGGAGATTCACCAAATTGTCGCAGACTATAGCGTAAATCATGACGAGTACATGGAAGATCAGCGAAGCAAATTGCAAAATTTGAATTCGGATGTGACTCGTAAGCTCGAGACTCAAGGTGTGGAATCTTTAGAATGGAACAACAAAATCACTTCTACTCTGCGAACGACTCAACATGAAGTTGATAAATTCCTCATCGAAGATTTACGTCGCGACGTGCCTACAGGTTTGCGTTATTAACCCTCCAGACAGATTGAATAATAATCCGCGGATCTTCCTTATAAATTTAGGTAACACACCTGCAAGGAAGGACTTCCACTACCCTCGCAAACTCGTTGCCACATCACCCCACGAACGCATTATTCAGAGATTCCGAGAAACTAGAGAAACCGTGGAAATGTCCGAAATGGAAGTATGTATCCCCTAATTGTTTATCAAAATATAACGGTCCCTATCAGTTTAGCTTTAAAATTTGTTATTTTAAATCGGCAGGACGAGACCCTGCCCAATGCAGACGACACGTTAAAACCAGATACACCTAGCATGGAGATAAATACTCTAGATCATTCTACTTTTCCTACCGGTATGACAATAATGCGTTCCACTTCCACGCCTAGTAATGTGGTGCAAAAGAAACTGTTAGGCGATGACGACAATCGTAATGATCGTTTGATCAGATCTGCTTCGGCATCCGACATTTCTGTTCTATCAAGTCCAATGTGTGATCACATTTTACACTCCGAGTCGGATACTTGCCTGTGGGTAAGTATCGTTACAGATATACATGATACTCTTAAAAATCGTATCAAGTTTACGATCCCTTTACCTTGTATATCCATTACAACTTGCAGAGTGCAAACAAAGAGAACGGTCAAGGTGAATTCCCCAAACCGGAGAAGACTGTGAATACAAAACCCGTAACCTCCATACCTAAATTGAAGCCCTCGAACCGCCGCGTTCTCGGAACGTTCAACTGAGATCTTCAACAAAGTCTTGGCTATCAACGATTTTTTTCTATACTCGTTCGCTACACATAAGGTAGATAATTCGCGTGATTCGAGATTGCTACATACGATTCCATTATTTTATAAACATTTACTAAGTAATGTCATCTTGGAAATATTGTCTTCGTGATAAGCTTATTGATAACCATTTGTAGTTTGTAATGAGGCTATTTCAAACGCGCCGTACTTTCGAATACGTTTATATATTCTACATACAAGTCCTACGTATATACAGAGATATAGATATCGTCACTTTATCGCGCACCCGCTTTTTACTCCTTATTTTAAACGTAGGCTCATTTTTTTTAGCGTTGTAACGTCCAACAATTATATCGCAATGTTTCAGGGATGTCCGCTGTCTTCTTTAGAACGTTGATCACATTGTTTGATTTATATTTAAATTTTGTACCGTTTTATTGTTTCCAAATGAATCCCCAATTGAAAATTAATAGGTTAACTTCATTCGTGACTTGTAGTTTAACTTTAACGTAGTGGATAAGTGAGAAAGTTAAATTTTAGTGTAATTGATCAAATATTTGAAGGAAAAATAAAGACAATGTAATGCATTTCTTCGTTCGCACGAGTCTGCTCGTTTTACCAACTCTGCCACAAGGGAAATCATATATTCACTAACTTCTAATGCGAAGTACCTCTTTTCTGTCTTATATAAACGTATAAATATGACTTTTCATGAAATCAGGAGTCTTGTACAATTGTAACTTAATGAAATAGAAATTAGAACTTAACAGCTATGTTTGACATCGACATGTAATTGGTAAGAAATAACTTAAACTAGTGGCGTAGAAAATTTCTAAAGATCTTAAAGTTTAAAAATGTTTCTAATGTGTATGACGCGTTAATGTACAAAGCAGCATATAATGGCCCTACCGTTTGTCGAAGTAGACGCTCAAACGATAGACAATGAAACGTAATAAAGTATCCAAAGATGATAGCAATGAAATTTTACTATAAATGATCGACTCGCTATTCTAAACGATCCAAAATAAATAACATTAAATACATTCGACAGCTCGTGAAATGTATACGGACGTTAATTCGGACGCGACTTAATATCAAGACTACGATAAATTGGCGTCGAACCATTTGATCTCTAAGAAAATGAAACGTAAACTCGAACGGGACAGAAAATGCCAATAAACTGATCTATGAAAAACATTTCCTTACCTTTTGATTGCACTTAACACGTTGACACGTCCCAGCGGTAGGCATTTGGGAGGGGGGGAAGAAAATCTGAAACGAGCTCTCGACGCGAAGGGACATGACAATGATTTGAGCAAAAGACGTTAAGGGTCTTAGTCCTTAGATTTATACCATCCGATGCCTGACCTCAGAATAATTGAAATACTGATGAATTCGTGCTCCATCACTGGACGCACGAGATGAAATTCGTCGAGCTACGTAAAATGGGAGAAGTACGAAAGGAAACTAAAGATTGTTGACGGATATGATTTGGTTGATCCAACCGATGAAGGCGGACACTTTTACGTATACCCCTGGTACGTCGATTCTACCACACCCGAAACCCCAAGAGACCAAACCTGCCAATTCGTAGAATCCGTCATCCTGGCAAACTAGAGGACCTCCTCCGTCGCCCTAAAAGAAAAACGATCGATCCAATCACTCCCGATCCCTCGCATCGTTGCGTGTTACGTATGAGCGAAAGAAGCGAAAGAAGCGAAAAAACGTGATATATATATAACGAAAGTCCCAAAGTCATACGTAATGGTTATCGTTATACGTATCGCTTACCTGACACGCGTCGTTGCCCTGTTCACCTCCGGCGCAGAAGCTGCTCGCCGGCAAGATGAAAATCTTCTCGGTGACGGCATTGACTTTCCTGATGCATTCCGCATCGCTGACGATCGGTATCTCGGCCTCGCGAACTCTGAGAGGGATCGGCCCCGCTGTGAGAAGAATCGGAGTCGATCGATTACAATATCCTGGAACATCGGCTCGCCCGTGCCGGGGTTCATCGGTACTCGTCGTTACGACGCGCGATATAACTTTGGGGTAAAGAAACGGCTCGGCTCGAGTCGTGGTCACCTTCTCCCATGTATCCGTAACCCGTAACGGTGCACCTCTTCCCTGCCGTGTGGCTGACTCCTCTCGCGGGCAGACACACCAGGCACACGCCGTCCTTCAGCTCGGCCTGTCCGTGGAGTTTCAACAACGCGATGTCGTTGTCCAACGTCTGACTGTTATGGTTGTGGTGGATATACGTAGTGGCCACCCTCAAAGTCTGAGCACCGGGACTCCCGTACTTTCTCGTCAGGTCGTGATCCCCGACCCTCACGTAAATGGCGTCTCCTGACCGCACGATGCTGAAAACGAGTCGCCGGTCAGCACCGAGCATCTCGACGAGAAGAGACGACAAGAGAGCTCGCTTACTTGGTGACGCAGTGCGCGGCGGTGAGCACCCACTGCGTCCCGATCAAAGCTCCACCGCAGAGGTATTGATTGAGAGAGTTGATCAGAGCAACCTGCCAACACCACTCGTTCGCGTCGGCGTCCTCCCCTCCGACGACTCTCGCTCCTCTTCCGTTACTTCGGGCCTGAACCGGCCCTCTGGAGGTCCCTTTGACGCCGCACACGTACTTGCTGTAGACGGGACTCTTCGTGGTCGTCGTCACCGGCATCGCCGTCGTGGTCTCGACTGCAAGGACCGGGTCGAGAATTAAAAGCTCGTCGCGAATCCAATCCAATCCAAGGGAAGGGCTCTCCGAGAACTCACAGACGCTGGCGGTGAACGGCGTCGTGCCGGCCAGGAAGGTGTCGTTCCTGTTGTGCAGCACCGGCTCGCTAGAGTTCCCGGTATGGTATTCCCTGATGAGCGACTTCGGGGCGCAGCACTGGTGCCCCAACTTCTTGCACTTGAAGAGGCCCGTCAGCTCGGCGTTGCCTGGAGGAATTTGCAAGAGCTTCAGCAAGAGCTTCGGTGACCAGGGCCAGCGACCACCTGGACTTACGGAAGCAGGTGAAGGACAAGTAAGACACGATGCAGGACCCAGGGCACTCCGGGCGAGGATCCGGCGGGAGAGCCACCGTCGTCGTAGTCGGAGTCGGAGTCGGCCGTGGTCTCGGCCGTGGTCTCGGCCTGGGGGTCTGAAACGAACGACGGAAAGGGAAATGCACGCCGCGCGCAGGGACTCGAGGGTTGATATCGCTTCCAAGGCACCCAGGGATATACCTGCGTCACGCTGTGCGTGTTGTCGCAGCAGATGGAGCCCGAGTTGCAGGTCGACGTCTTGGGGACGATCACGCTAGGGCGCTCGCAGAACGCCGCCATGATGGTCAGAAGACAGAAACCTGGACAAGCCGGCAGCCTGGGTGGAGGTGGCCTCGTCGTTGGTCGCACCGTGGTCGTGGTCGATTCCTAAATACAGTTCCCGATAAACACGATATCTCGCCGCTTCGATCGGGTTAATCCGTGCCTCCCCTAAAATCGGAAACTTCCCAATCAAATTCGTGACCGGCGCCGTACCGCGCAACGAATATCCCCCTATACGTTTCCTCGTCTATCGCCTCGCCATTTACCGTCTTCGCCGGAGGCTCCGAGATGCAGCAAGACCCGTCTCCTGGGCAGTCGGCGTGCTGGTCGATTTTGTCGCAGAACAGGGCGAAGAGCCCGTTCACGCATTCTCCCTTGCAAGGTCTTCTCATCTCGGGCTTGGGTCTGGGTCTGGCGGGAGTAGTGGTCGCCGGGACGGCCGTCGCGGCGGTGGTCGACGTCGCGGACAAGACGGACCTCTCGGTCGTCGAGGGCGTCTTCGGGGTTGGCGTCGTCCTCTCGTCGCCGTGCGACGAGTTCGACTTGGTTCTGTCTATCACCAGCAGCTCGGGAGGCGGCGAGTCGCCGAACGCGTCCCTCGATACGCAACATCGGTACCCTGGCTTACAAAGCGAGTCGCCCCTGAGAACGGCGTCGCAGTAGTCGGCGATCCGCTCCGCCATGCAGATCCCGGAACACGTCCTCGCTGGAAAAGGAAGAGCGACGACTCGGAGAATTTGGCCCCTTCGCTCGGAACCAATCACGAGCAAAATCGGTCCCGAAGCTATGCCCAAACCGGACAAAAACGTCCAGGGACGTTCGCATCCCGAGTACACGAACTCCATGTACGATTACGATTCTATCCGTTTCCGTTCCGTTTTCCAGCACCAAGGCCACGGCCAGGACCGATTTCGTTCGCCACCACTCGGAGCCGGACTTACCGGCCGCCTCGTCATCCCCGTCCTTGTCCTTCTGGCTGTCCTAGAAACCGAGAACTACTTTAGCGACTCGTGGGGCCTCGAAAAGAAACGCTTCCAGCGCGTCTATGTAGGTCCGCTTCACCGTATTCGCCGTCGACTCGCTCCCGGACCTCTTAGCATGCAGAGGACGGAGCCCGACCCTCGTTTACACCCACCGCGGACGACTCCGTCGTCGTCGCCGCCGTCGTCGTCGTCGACGTCGTCGTCGACGTCGTCGACGTCGTTGTCGTGGTCGTCGTCGTGGGCGCCGTCGTCGTCGCGGCGATGGCGTTTTCCGACGAATTTCCGGACGTTTCCGTGGAGTTGGTCGGCGTGTCGATACAACATCGCATGCTGGCCGTTGGGCATTGCACGTCCTCCAGCACCTCGTAGCAGATCAGGGTGGCGAAAGCGTGGACGCACACCCCGGGGCAGTCCGCGCTGTTCGCCGTGCTCGTCAGAGAGTCCAAGAGTCCTGCCAAAGAGAAATAATCTATAAACGATGTTTCTTCTCTACGAAATAATCGTGTCGCGCAATCGCGTTCGATTCGAGTAACGGCTATCAACGATACGCGTACGGATCTTTTTTTCTCGGGGTAGAGTGGAATAGGTCGCGCACATCGGGCGCCGCTGCGCGTGCGAGGCCGTGCATAGGGAACGGCCTTAAAATGATCCCCTATATCGTAAACACCCGTTACGCGGGATTTACGGTTAACGGCAAATCGCCAATTACGCGTGCGAGCTCGAAAATCTTCTCGTCGTTGCGCGCACTCGTTCCTTCGTTACACCTGGGGAACGAGTTATCCCACGTGGTCGACCCCGGGCTATTAGTAATCGCCGAGGACCCCGCGGGAAGACGTAATTTATGTCAGAATTATGCGAAAATGAGGGAGAAAAAGAAGCGACAAAGATCAGCCCGCCGACCAGTTTCGGCTACATTCGGAGGCTCTACAGGGTGATCGGACGAAAAATGACAAGTTATCCCCGCGAAATATAAGAGTCAAGAAGTAAAAGTGGAAGTCAAGGAGCACTACCGCTTGTTCGATGCAACGCGATGCAAAGGTAATCGAGGGCGGTTTCACTTTGGCAGGCATAACGGCCCAAACGAACGTAACGGTAGTTAACGAGCCTTAACGAGCCTTAACCAGCCGCTCCGAGCCGAGGCACGCGCGGGCCTCGTCTAATGCATTCCCGGATAAATCTTGAGATTACGATAACGCATTTCCCGAAATCCCTGGTCCAAACGGGCCGATCCTCCTCTAACGCCGTTCGATAACGGTACATTAACGGTACATTACCGGTACATTACCGGTACATTAACGGTACATTAACGGTACATTAACGGTACATTAACGAGATGACAGAAATTCGGGCTTCCTCGGTAACGATTACGAAATCCCGAGGAGAAATAAGGAAGACTTATAGAGACTTCCCGCCGAGTGGAAGAGATCTCGCCTATGCGAGCGTCCAAGTCTCCGGGTTGGCTCGGTGCTCAGAGCTCGATACCCAGGACGCGAGAGGTTTCCGGACCAGCCAAAACGTCTTCGAGTTTGTTTTGCCTCCTGCTTAGGTATACCGTTGCGGACGGCCTTCTTCCGCGTAGCGTTACCCTCCTAAGTGGGACACGACCGTATCCTTCGAGGTGCACCGTCCATACCACGTCGCCATGCTCGTGCACCCGGCAATTTCTATTTCTCGAAAGCTCCGGATGGATAAAGGTCTCCCGAGTCATTTTCCAAAGTAACCCTCCACCGGACGTCCCCTCGTCCCAGGAAGGAGTCTTCCCGATGCGAGATTCGAGGCCTGGTCGATGAATCTTGAGCCTCGGTTCACGGATTCGCCAAGATGCGCCTCACCTGAGAAGAAGCTGCCGGCCAAGGACTCGTCGTCCTGGGCCTTGACCCTGGTCAAGGCGAGGACGAAGAGTAGCCACCCCGAAGGGGCGATGAGCCTCATGGTGACGTTGACGCTTCTCGAGAAACAGCTGATGCACCCGTGGACACTGTATGCGCACGTGTCACTCGACTGCGAGTTTGCCAACCCTGATCGTCCGGGGCCTTATTGCCCGACTGGCGGAGTCGCTTGTGGGTCAGGGTGCGGGCCGGACTTACCCGCTCTTCGGCGGTTGGACGAAGAGGTCGCTCGTTCCCTCTTCGTTTCTTTCGTGATCGTGCCTATCAAAGTGCCCCTTCTCTCTCTCGCTCGCTCGGTCTCCGGGTCGTCTTCTCGCAGCGACCCCCACTCTCCCGTCCACGCGCCGCCTTCTTCTCTCTCTTCCCTCGATCTTCCACATGTAACCGAGTAGCGGTACTTCTCCCATAAGCGTGCGCGGCGTCGGGCCTCTAATTTCTATTCGTCGATCGAGCGGGCGGGACAGCCTCCGCCGGATCCTGATGTAGAATTTACCATTTTGTCCCGATATCCTTGACGAAACCGCTGAGCAACGGTATTCTCGAGTCGAGTCGGGAGATGCCGCTGAATCTCGAGTAGGCGCTCTTGGGGATCCTTTTGAAACGGGGAATGATCCAGGACTCGCCCCAGCGGGTTTGCTTGCCAATGCTGAAATCATACCTTGCTTATTATACGCGCAGGCGCTGCACCCTGGGTTAAGGGTGCAAACTGATATTTTGGACGGGCCTTAACGTTAAATATATATATATATTTTTTTTTTTCCCCAGCGAATCTTAACGCAAGAGGTACAGTAGTTAAAGCTTTCGGTTGCGCTTCACGGCAAGAGTTACCCTTATTCTCGTGATACCGATAAAGAATGTCGTTTACGTGTTCCTTATGATATTCCCAGCAAAGCTGGGTCTAGTAGCATGAATTTTTCTATGCACTCGATGAGCCAGACGAGGGGCAATGATTTTATGTGTGGCATGTTGTACTTGATGCGCGGCTCCTCTTTCCCAGGAACGTAGATGATGTAATGGGAACACTTGTGCAAGGGATGCTGTGGATTTTGGGATACGTGAAATGGAATTAATTTATTCGCCTCTATCTCCTCCGGGTTTGGCTCTCTCGTTAGAACTGCACCATCGCCTTCCTTTACGAGAGCTGCCAAACTGCGTTTGGTAAACGGGATGTTGCTCACGGTGTACGTGTTTTTTAGATTCAGGGCGAAGTAAAAGTAACACCGATTAAAAAGTCGAGGATTCTGAAAAAATTGTTTAACTTTTTAATTTCTTATATCGACGAACGTATTAAATTTTATGTACACCGATGATTCGTTTGCTTACTTGATTCTCTGCGTTTTCCCTCGCTCGAGTTAGAGTACCGCTTGTTGGAGCACTCCGGACTTCGAACAACTTCAAGTCCAATTCGGTCAGATCATTCAATTCTAAACTTAGCCGAATCCCTAAAGAAGATACATTACTTTGGTATAGCGTTCAATAATTATTTCAAATTAAGCGAACCAGAGAAATCCTTACATTCACTATTCAGGAGCCACTTCCCATGAAGAATTACCAGCAACACGTCGTATGTTAATTTAGCGGTATTATTAATATTTGCTTCGACAACGACATGAGTTATGGAAGGCCTGCATCATTTGAAGAAATATAAGATAAAAACGTACTTTTTAGAAGATTTGTGAAATATATTACAATGAACAAAGGGTACCTGAACTCTGAAACGATCTTCACTTTATGCCTAGTGGCCATTTTGTTGAGCAATTGACGACTTTCGCTGCTTAAATTCGAAGGATATATAACCATTTTAATACTCGTACTGCGAACGGACTGGTCCAATGTACGATTTAAATCTAACAATTTCTCGGGCGTTTTCGGCCATTTGTCTTGTTTCAAAAGTTCACGCATCTCTTCGGTAAAAGCGTAATCTCTGCATCAATCAATTTCTTCTTTAGAGCAGAGTTTATTTAAGCGGAAAACATCTACTAAAAACAATCTCCATTTCATTGAACTTACACTGGGGCTTTCCCACATTGATCGTACACATTTGGATTAGCTTTGTATTGTAAAAGCAATTTTGCTTCGTCAATATTATTATTAGATGCAGCCTCGTGTAATGCTGTTTTATTGTCTTTACCAGGAGTGTTTGGTTGGGCACCAGCTTCTAAAAGGAGTTTACAAATAGCGCAATATCCCCAGCTTGCAGCTTCTTGCTAGAAAATACATTATATTCAATTTGGTCGATTAGAAATTAATTAAAAATGCTCATCGAGGAGCAGATACAAAGACTTATTAATAAAGTGGATGGTCATTTACCAATGGCGTCCAATCAGCATAATCTTTTGTATTAGGATTTGCACCAGCATCTAGCAAGGATTTAACAAACATCTCATCACCCTGGAAAAGAAAAGTATTAAAAGCAATTAATACTTTTTCTACATCAGAAAAAAAGAATTCCAAATAATATAATATAAAACATACCTTTGTACAAGCATTGTGCAATACGGTTTCTCCCTTTGCATTACGTTTGTCAATTTTTCTTGGTATATGCTTAAGCGTATGATTAAATGGCTTTTTGGCTCTCTTCTGTGATGAACTTATAACGGTTGTTTTGGTTTCACTGAACGCCGAAGATTCTCCATTTCGGGACTTTCTATTAACAAACATTAAAGATACTTTAGTAGTTTTCATTTAAAATAATAAATAATTCGTGATCCCATATGAAATGACAGCACGTACGGACGTCCAATTATTTCTTCAATAATTTTGCAACCCTGTATAAGATTTTCAACCATCAGGTCATGTTGAATTTCATTTGGTTGTACCGGTGTGTGACAAACCACACAAACCGATTGATCGTCAATACATGACTTACAAAAGAAATGTCCACAGTTGGAGTACCGAACTGCAGCAACTGTTGTATTTTTACTGAAAATTAAAGTAATTCTTCGTTAACAATGCTTTAGTAACATTTTTATAACAAAGATGACGTATTATAGGTGTATTAAAAGTAATGTTAAATAAATGCATTAATGTACCATCGGCCGCAGACGAGTGCATCAAAAAAGTGTCCCAAAGCCTTTTCCGTTTCCTTCCAGCTACTATTCGGATCCATTTTGCAAGTGTCTGGTTGCTGTCAATTTCGCCACTATTTAATTACGGCTAAACTTGTTAGGAATTATAAAAAACTATCGCGTTCTTGAAATCATTAAACTTTGACGATCACTTGTTAAGTGATCACTTATCAGTGTGCGTTTCAAGTGTCAAGTGAATTTTCAGTGTTTAAAAAAAAAATGATTTGCCCAGTTGCATCCTTATTACGCATAAAATAACGTCAGCTCTTCATCGTAAACCTAGAATCGCGTTACTTGCAAATCGGGCATTAGGTAAATCGCCGGCGAGGATCCCCGAAACGCCACCGGCGCTGCGATCGATGCGTCGTTGCCAAACGTTCACATTTACGGGGCTATCTTATTATTCCGATAATAGTTATGAGAAATAAAAGGTTAATTCGCCGTCCGTGAATATTTAAGGACACCCCATGACCGTTAGAAAACAATTTTTGAAGCGGTTCCTCGAATCCCGGTTTAGTACATTGTGGAATGTACAGCGAGGAGCTACTGTGTTACGCAGCTCCGTATGATGCTATCGAGAAAAAGAATGCCGAGCTCGATCGGATCGAGGTTTTGCGTCGTCGATGCACGACTTTCCGACCTAGCGTTGCGTCGGATTCGTTTCTTGGGGCTCGTTCGAGCGCTCGTTAAAATTAATCCGGATTTCACATTTTTACCTAGTAGCCCGTATATGTGGCAACAGGGCAAATCTTTTCCTGCTGGGTGCTCTGCCACTTCCTAGTCAAAAGAATTTCCTCAAGCACAAACAAAAATATATTTATACCGAGGTTGAGGATCGACGAAACCGCGTGCGTTCGAACGGGCACGACGGACGGTTATCTCGGAGAGATTTTCCTCGTACTCGGGACAGCCTCGGCACCAGTTTTTTGAGAGCAAATCATTTCGAAAACGTCGGTGAGCGTCGCGCCGTACATTACCTTCAAGACCCGTGTTTCACGTTATTTGAGCGCACCCTTTAATTCGGCTTCGCCTGAACGTGAGTGGATTTGTTTACGTTAAATAGCGTAAAGTTTACGATCCGCTGAAAAGAGTTTCCGCTACCCGTAAATACGCTCTTGCACATGAACGCGTACGTATACGTACGTACTACACGTACATAGATTTACGTTCAACACTGTCAAAACTCAAAGGATTTTGGCGAAATTCATATGTCAAGACTGATCGAAGCGTCGCTGTTATGGTAAGACTCTACATTTGCAAAACTAACGATGGTTGGCTTCTTGGACCAATTAATTTTTATACGTTGTCTCTTAATCGTAGGTTCCTTAAATAGTTTGGAGTACGTCGCAAAGGACGGACTCTTGTATATATTAAGGTTTGCCCGTGTCGATGGATCGACAATGGTATCGCTACCATAGAGACACGACGCGTACCGAGAACATGGAGCGACAAAAGTATTATACGTGACAAAAGTACCGCTAATGGTTCTTCGCCAATTTTCTGGTCATCCTCCCGATAAAGACATGGAGGAACCCGTGAAAAAGAAACAGCGCGTCAAAAGCGACGACGACGAGGACGACGTCTCGGAGATGGAGAGGTTTCAAAATAGCCTGCTGGCGCAATGTTTGTGTAATATTCCTGAAAGTACTCTACGTAAGCCGTTCATTTGTACGGTTCAAGCTATAGGCGGAGGCTATAGATCGACGATACTGTCGGAATGGGAACCGGACAAGACTCTGCAGTTCATTAGTGCCTTACAACTCCTTTTCGACTTAGCCATCAGGCAAAATACAAGAGGAGTCATGTGTAGCAGGGTAGCGGACGTCTGCGAGGCGCTTTCCAGGAACGAACATGGTATTATAGATCAAATAATCGATCTTTCTTGCACCTCCAACAAGTTCATATCGTTCACAGCGAGCAGAGCACTCGCTGCGTTCTTTATCATAACAAAGGAGAATATCGAAGCATCGTGGCTGGAAAGGTTGACGCAGTCCCTAATGAACACTCACTCCCCGAGTCAGATGTTATTTACCCTGGATGTAATAAAAAGGGTAGTGGAGCACAAAGACTGCAGTATTCATCCGATAAGCGACTCCGAGAGTACCATTCCCCCACCCGGGTGCAACACCCTGACCATCTCCGATCCGGAAAGCTTGGACAGCACTCCGGTTAAGGCAATGTGCGTGAAAGCCTTGGAATCAAAATGGACGACGTTGGTTTCCAAGTTCGATGCCATTCTTGGATCCTACACGCCGCAGCACGAATCCGCCGTTATCACGTTCCTGGACCTGTGGGAGTCCATAATATCCGTGAAGGCAAATTTATCCGTCATAGATACGAAATTGTTTTACTCCCAGTTGGACAATCTGGTAATACTCTTAAACGGTAACATACCCGGCGTCATCTGGAGGCATCTCTTAGGGCTGTTCAACGAAGTATTATGCTACGGAAGCACTTTGGCTCTGCAGGACGTCCTTCCGGACGAGCCCTGCTCCTTGGCTCACCTGGTGGTACGAGCCGTCAAAGACTGGAGGCTTTTGGATTCGCTGCCATATAGGCATGGCTCCGGGAGATTCGGCGGTGGCTCCGGAGATGGAGACCGACCGCTTCTGCAGAAAGTCGTCCTGTTAGTTTTAAAAAGTGTCGCGGTAACGGTGAAGGAGACGCGAAGTGACTCGAGCGACTCGTCCCTGGGCTCCGAGGCGGAGGACTTGGATGCCGACATGGCGGTCATCGAGCGCAGCATCAGAGAGGTGCTACGCCAACTGGACCAGTGCGTCAAGGCGTTGATGCCCTTTCATCCGGAAATGTCTCTCTCTCAGTGGGTCGTCCAAATGTTCCACGACCAGGATGACTTTCTGATCGAAGGCATGGTGTGCTGTTTGGACGTGGCGGTGGGACTCTTTTACAGAGGCCCACCGCAGAATGATCTCGGTCACATGCTCAGCCCTACGTTGACGTTCATACAATTTGTCCGCGCCGTTTCGCACGACCCCGACGTACTCCTGGATTTGTTGGTCAGCAACGAGACCTGCTTTCTGCTGTACCTCCTTAGATTTCTAAAATACGTCAGGCGAAATTGGTCGGAGTTCATAACATGCTGCGGAAGAGAATTGGACGATATCATGACAGTACTGATAAGGCTCAGACTAGCGATAGATAGGCTCGTATCTAAAGCTTTATTTCCGTATAACATTAATCCGGTGTTGCGTCTATTGGAGAAGTGCGAGTCCTTCTACGAGGGCAACATTGAGAACTAACGAGCCTGGGTATTAAGAATAAACTTAACTAACGGTTACTCGAATGGGTTCATTGACGAGGACGACGTACCGTTTACCAAATTCTCCAATTCATTATTCTAAAACTTCTTCGGGAAACGTACCCGCAATCGTCGGGGGATCTCCTCCGCTGTCGGTTCCCGTCGGGCACCCTAGATGTATGTATACGAATATTGAAAATTAACGATAAATCGTCGACGAGCCAATTCAATTGTTATTTATTAATACTAGTTATCATACGTGGAATCGTAGAAGTCTCCTCGAAAATCCGTCTGCTCGCGCGCCAAGTACGTTCAAAAGATAACTGCATAGAGTGGGTAGTACAAAAGTAGTTGACCCTCGCCTGGCGAAAACAATTTCATCGTCGTATTCAAGATACACTTTTTTTTTTCTGGCAAATATCTTTCAGAAACGGGCCTTTGGAACGTTGACATTTAACGTTAGTCCGTGCCCCCCCAAGCACGCATAAATATTTTCGACTCTCGAGGGTTAAAGACAGGGAACGTTGAAGATCGACGATGCTCTTGTATGGTGCTACAGCTGCCAAAGCACCATTCAAAGTGTACTTGAATAGACACCGCTAGAGTAATATTTATACCTAAACGCGCCGATGCTATTTATAATGAAAGATCCACCGGATAGCCCATAGCCTATCGGAAGCGATCGAGGAACCTGAACCTACGGAATAGCGCGGCGATATCGTTAGTACTAGCTCGTTAAGTCGCATAATTTACATTACGATAGAATACAGGATATTCTTTGTACCATACCGTGTTCCTGAGAATGTAAGTTACGTTTAACATCCCACTAACGTTCTCTAAATTCCTGCCGATTCAGCTTGGTAAGATCGACGAGATCCTTCGCTCGAGCGGGCGCTACAAAGTATGTACTTTGATGTCAATGCTACCGCAAAACGGAGGAAAACTCGTTAAGTAATCTATACACATATGTATACATATTTATGAAATCGAAAAATTCTCTCCCGACTCCGCGACGAGCGCGGACCGTCCAGTTGAAATTCTTGTATCCGCCGATCGTCAATGACCGCGATATTGTACATTATGGAGGAACCTGTAAAACTAATATTTATTGCGCGAACGCGCCGAAAATACCATGGGGAAATTGCGTCGAACCGCCGAGTCATAATTTATGTTGCGCACCCGTGAAACACTTTCCACGGTGTTCAGAGATTAACGCTGTATATTTACATATTAATTTATGAACCTCCGTAACTATTAGACAAACTTTACCAAATGCGACATTAACGTTCAATTTCGCAGACCCAACTCGCGCCGATTCGGCGAAGCGACATCACGATGTACCTAACTTTACCCCCCCCGCGAAGAGAGTTAAGGTTTCCCCATTTAATTAACGACAAGTTGAATTAGTGGTCGTTAATGTCACGCGCGTAACGTACTTGCGGATATCTTGTAAATAATTACTACCACTTTATAGAGCAAACGGCTTACTTTTGTAATTAAATGCGTTTACGTTCGATAACTCTCGCGCAATAATCTCGGCGTCGTATTCGTAAGTCCTGATAAACTTGAGAAATCTTTAAGTATTTCCTCCCTGATTACATATTTATATCGTATTTAATAATTCAACCCTTCAGGCACGCCGAAATTGCAATATGCGGAGACACGTGCTGCAAATGTATGTATTATTTGTCCAACGCTACTCCCCCCCGCCCCCTTTACGTTCGAAATATTTAAAATTAAGCTGTGCTGAAATGTACTGTAACCGTATTTTTTTTAAATCTAGAAGAAAATCTTTTTATACCAACAGTTGTGTTCAGTGGTTTCATATCCCACCGATGAGATGACCATGCGACTCTGACATGTGTTTTTAGACATTTTTAACCAAGGAAAGGGAACCGACCGATCGAGCGAATCTCTTGGAAATGAACACGATCTATTTTTATTTAACTTAACACTTTACCGACCGGCGAATTTCGAAGTAAATGGCGATCACGGGTATCGCAAAACCGATTAATCGGCTTCCGGTCGATAAAGTGTTAATTTCTACACGGGTACTGAATGGTTACTTTAAAAGAGGTCGAGAGGTCCTATTTACAGCTCATATAAATACACCGACCGAAGATACTTAAACACTAAACACTACCGTCTTGACGATGCATTAATGTAAATCAACTTGTTCGATGTATGTACCGTAAACGTAGCTCGACGTCGCTATTGACCACATCTAAACAAAACTAACGTACTTAGGTACACTAACTAAAGTTACTTCATTTTTTACGAATATATAATATACGTCGTTTCTAAATTACGGACATTGAAACCTATCATCGACAAATGAGTAAAAGACGCGATAAAAGATGTAAAATAAATATCAAGTGACTTGTAAAGAATCGTAGTGGTACATTGGCAATTTTCGCTTAACATAAATCGGATACACGTGAGTAGTAATCGTAAAAAGAAAACGGAAGCCGATCAGCTAAATAACCTATCTAGTATCAACATGTGTTCCTACTTGTGTCACAATAATGACTATTACAGTTTTTGCAGGGCACGTGTTATTGCGATTCATTTTCCATACTATACTCTACATTCTCCTTTGCTGCGGTATAATGGCATTACTTGAATGACGTTCCGTTAGAGTTCAATTACTTCCAGCAAAATTCATTCTCAGGTGGGTCTTCCCGCAAATATCGCAGAAAACTCCTACGTACCTTGCTAATCCTTCGGCTCTCCGTTGGCTACCAGCTCCGAACATGTATACACAAATATTGTCTCAAGCGTGTCCACGTGTACAGGTGCAATTCACTAATTATATACTTCGTTAACTACATCACGGAACATCCTTCGTAGTAACCGTTTCGAGGATCAATGCGACGCTATAAAATGACTTCATCGGTGACCACATTATTGGTTAAATTAATTAAGCACAAAAGAAAAATAGTTCATCATCGATATCGATATACCGTGTATACGTGAAACTTCGCATTAAGCAAGGCATCTAGAAACCTGTATTAACGTGGAAATTTCGAGGCAGAAACTATGTGTCATAGTCCTCGTCGATGTTGGCAGTGTGTGTGAAATTTGACATCGGTTTATTAGATGCGCTTAAGCATGACGTACCGGTTGCTAAATTGGCAGGATTCACCTCGGTATAAAAATTAGGCTGGCTAACGTTAAATGACGTGGGCACTGACATCTGAAAATCTGGAGCTTGTAAGCTTGCGACTTTTGCTGTTTCGTGCAATGTGGTACTGGAAGATGAACTTCCTTTGCTGTCCCTCGTACCGACAGGAGTTATATTTATATCACAATGAGACGCTATGTCTGTTGGAATGCTGAAACAATATTTCTTTTTAAAGATACGTCTTCGACTTGGCCATATTCCATACCCAGTTTTGACCCTACTCTAAACACTCACAAAAACGGTGCCTACCTATAATACACGTAGGGTGATACGGGAATAAAAATAGCAAATCCCTTTTCGTCGGTATAACCAGAATTTGCCTAAAGTACTCGTCATTCTTGGGACATTTTGTATACCTACCTAGGCACTGAATGACGCGCCGATTGTAAACACGTGGTCGATAGGAGGGAATTTGCTGCAATGGGTGCAGGTGTTAACGGAGGTGTGGGCACCTCTTCATCCGGGCCTGTTATATCTGGAAACCCTTTCACTAAATCTTTCAAGAAGTCAAATCGACTCTCCGAAAGGATACATTGTTTCCTAAATAATTAATCTTTTGTAAATAATCTCATAAACAGATTCGATACTTCAGCGAGGCTGCTATTTCAAAATCGATTCCAGCAAAACACCGGCATGCTCCAAAATGAGTGGCGACACGTGATTTATTATGTTGAACATCTTTACCATTTATCTGTTATTTCAAGCAACCAGGATAAACATTCAAAGATCTTTAAACTAAATAATACTCACATGTGAGATGGGCTAAGAGTTTTGGCATTTTTGGCACTAGTAACCTGCATCGTTTTCGTAAGTAACGAGTGAACGAACAACTCGAGAGTTCTAGGTATATTAACAATTAAGGAAGTATATGTTATTATATTATTGTACAGCAGATAATTGCACAGATAAGAAACATTAAAAAGATTGCTAATTAAAGAATGTAATCAATAAGTTGTGGTGAAGATAGTTATGAAAAGGATATAAATTATAACTGGAACTGCTTGAGCAACTTTTCCTACTTCCTCGTCTGTCTGCATGATCTTTTTTATGCGACCCTAAAACAAGAGATTATGTTACTCCGTAATGTCACATTGTTGGAATCTAGATCAATAAATGAGAAATTTTTCTTGTTACGAATATACACACGCCTATCTAAAACCTATCCGATTAAGAACAAAAGCCATGCGTGTCATCGGGCAACAACGGGACCTACGTTGTATTCCTTCCCAAAATCAAGGTAAATTATTTCTGTAAGTCTCTTACCGCGGGGAAACGGGCATTGTATTTTTTCTTTTTACTTGGCATTATCACGCAGTTATATTTTGGAGTTTGTTATGTACACCGTTTGCTGGAAACTTATGCAGATACTAGGTTAGTTGGCCGAATTTCTTGTGCTGTTTCACATTGACATCATTTATAAGATTTACAATTATTTGGGTACATCAGTCTGTACAATCGATGGGTTCCATTTGACTAGACGTGGACACGATTTAACTCTCCTTAACCATTGTTATTCTAAAACTTTATGTAGCTTTCCGATTTATTCAACCGAAAAGTCTGTTCGGTTTGTCATCACTGACGGATCAAAAAATTTATCTAGTCCGATAAATCTAGTTACTTAATTAACCCTGCTGGCACAATAATAAGCGCTCGAAAAAAAAAGAAAGTATTTTTTCAGGGATTTCTGATAACTATTTAATAATAACGACTGTATAACGTGCTCGAACTCAAAGTGGAACTCTGTTGGCAAAACATTTTTCAGGACCACTTTGTAGTACCGTGTTAGACCTCTACAATCTTTTTCTCTTATTAATCCATGGCTAATCCGCTACGCATAGCGCACTAGCGCATTGTTGCATTCGTTGCATTGTAAACCGTTTCTAAGCTTTGTTACCAAAATGTGCAGGTATTGAAATTGTGGAATTTATTTGTAAATAAAGCTAATGTCAAAACGCGTTTCGTGTATGGCGGAATCAAGACAACCGAACTGCTGTCCACTGCTGTCCGTTATGAAATTAAATTATTTGTAAAATTGACATTGGCTTTGAATACACTTTTTAGTCTGCCATAAAGCTGCGATATCGAAACCGAAAATGCTGTCTCGGAAGAATAAAGACTTGCGCACTATTAAAGAAGGCGTCGTCGGAAAATATGTAAAAAAAGAGACTCCTCCTGAAATGCCTAGTGAGTATAGGTTCATTTCGCACAAATGTGATTTCACTCATAACAGACGTATAAAATATCTTTTGTACACTTTTAAACATGTAACATTGTAAACTTGTATACATGTCTTAAGGTATATTTTAATTAGTTCATGCAAGTACTTTCGATACCCAGAAAACAGTATTATCTTTAAACTTACAGTTATTAATGTATGGACAACCGAACCTAACAGAAGGACACGAAGGCGCAATGATCAATCTGCGATTCCAGCTACTATGGTGAGTCATTTTCAATTTTCCCAGTAATTGAATAACTAAATAAATGTTTGAATACAGCCAGTTCCACAACAACCTAGCATGGTTCAAAAATTTGGTAATACAAAGACAACGATGAGTGCAGTCGGACTAGGCAATCATGAAGGAAAATATACACCAAACAGCTCGGTTCCAGATCTGGCTCAAAGGTACGTTAGAATAAGGGCATAATTAACATACTTATGATTATTTTTTTTAAATGAATTATAAGGGTTAACTTTAAATGAAAAAATGGAATAGATTTTAGTATCATGTGTTGTTTTATAGGTTTGCAAGCCTGTCAGTTAATACCGGGTCAAGTGATGGAACAAGTTTACGAACAACGACACCTATGTATCATCCAGGACTTTCGCCAGCAATGTCCCATACATATGTTAATCAATATGCAGGATCTGAATATCATCTAGATAGAGTCCAAACACCACAATTGCCTTACATGCCTTTTGAAGTCGATGCTAATTATGAGGATTACAATCATTCGTCGTACCATCAGAATGCAGGGTAACTTGTACTTCTAAAACAACTGAATCGTATGTAATTCAAATGCCAAAGCTATTGGCTATTTTTTGCAAGGTACTGTAGAAGTCATTCAGAAAGCTCAAGTTCGAGAAGCGAGCAACAGGAAGAATTGCCCTTACCTCCTGGTTGGTCGGTTGATTTCACGCTTCGAGGTAGAAAATATTACATTGACCATAATACCAAGACTACGCATTGGTCACATCCCCTGGAAAAGGAAGGCTTACCAACTGGATGGGAGCGAATAGAATCACCAGAATATGGGGTTTATTATGTGAAGTAAGTATATAATGAAACAGAACATCGAACGGTTTTCCAATACTAAACAACGTTTCAGTCACATTACGAGGCAGGCGCAATATGAACATCCATGTTATCCATTGGAAATGCAGGCTGTACGTGTGGTTTCACCTCCGAGACACACGCAATTCCATTCGCATAGTGTTTTGGTTCCAGCTAATCCGTATCTAAACGAAGAAATTCCTCACTGGTTGTACGTGTACAGCCGAGCATCGGTTGCTCTGGACCGTAAACTGCGATGGGAACTATTTCGATTACCTGAATTAGACTGCTTCAATGCTATGCTCACGAGACTTTATAAGCAAGAATTGGAAGAAGTGGTTATGCGATATGAAGAATATAGGTAAGCACCTTTTATGAGGTCAAAAGCTATATTTAATATTCAGAATACCTGATAGTCAATGAAGAACGTCACTCTGATGAATTTCTATGGTTTAGGTGAATTTTATTATTACATTTTATTAAACATTCTACCTAGGTCTGCTCTTTTATGTGAAATGGAGCAACGGTTAAAGGAGTTGAACCCAGAATCAACCAGCTCCAACTCGGCAGTCGCTCTGAGACGGTCGCTTCCCTGAACACGGTAACATGATCGTTACTAAACCAACTCGTGGGCAAGTTTGACACGGATTTCATTAAATCCATACGCTTCATTGATGTGCCCTGCCCGCTGTTATTATACAAGTTGACTCAAGACTTGAGAAAATCTATTTTATATCACATCTTGTTATATACTATATTTTGTGAATATAGCATTTGCAAACTGCAAACTGAAAGTATTAAAACTATGTATACATTAAAGCGATGTGCTCTCTGTTTCGGTAAGCTTTGCCTTATTTTCGTCAAAATCGGCCTGATTCGTTACTCCCGAGTAGGTAAACCCGGTAATTCGATGTAGTTTGTGAGTTTTCAAATCAATGTTCAGAATCTCTGCATATCTTTGACCTGTACAAATTAATGCATATTGGTTCCATTTGTTACACCCTAGAATCAATCTGTCATTATGAATAATGTACCTATCGACAGGTTCGGATCCTGTGGTAGTTTTGAATTGATCAAGCCATAAATAGTGAAGCCAAAAATATGCCAAGCGCAAATTGCATATACAATTGACAGTTTGCCCTTCCAATATTCAGCGTTTTCTTTGGTTATCGGTCGCGTGTTTCTACGCATCCATCTCCTTAACCAACCCATTGCCCTGTTCAGAGAAAGGGTAACTAATAAATTTCAAGTTCGTTTACAACCGCTTAACTTTTTACATCGGCTATACTTGATACTTATGTCCACGTAATATCACAAACACTCCTCTGACGTTGCCAGAAATGTGTAAAAGCTAATGCAAATGAACTTGACTTTTCTCCCACTTACCCTTAGCTTACTCTGCTAACAAATTATAATTCCACATGCGACGAAGTGAGTAGAGAGGCTACCACGGATAAAAAGTAACCAAGAGTTCATTAACATCATATTTTTACAGCGATCAACTAACAAGACCGCCATCTAGCGGCCATGAGCCGATCCATACTTAGTGAAGAAACATATCCATAAAATATTACACGGCAGCTGAGAAACGTAAGGACATGGCACTCTAGATTACTCTATGTTCAAAGCTGTCGTCTGTATTTAACAGCTGTTAACGCCGGCATGGGGGATGGTAAAACGGTCTAATTTATATTACTTCGGTAAACTCGATAAATTCTATTTAACGGAGTTAAGTTTACATACTATAAAAAATGTCGAAAGCGGCGGGAAAAATGAAAGGATTTAAAAAGATGATACCAAAGGTGGAGCACGCATCTCCGCTTCGCACAAATATACCGGCGGGATTGGCAGCACCGAGTCCACCATTGGGACCGATGCTCGGACAGGTTAGGAAGATCATTCTTTTTTTTAATAATCTCAGAATATCCAGAGCATTAATAAGAAATCTCGAGTTAGCTTTGACTTGCGGTTACAAAATCAATTTCAATTATCCTTTAAAATTTGCTATGCATCGGGTCATTGTAGAGAAATATTTGAATGACTATTCGTTAATCCTGTCAATTTGAATAAAGTTCATTTTTATTTTTGTTTAGAGGAACATAAACATAGCTAACTTTTGTAAGGATTTCAACGAGAAGACCAAAGATATAAAGGAAGGGATTCCGTTACCATGTCGAGTTAAGGTAAATTCTGATAGAAGCCATCAGCTAGTCATTCACCAGCCTCCGGTCACATTCTTCTTAAAACAAGCTGCAGGGATTCAGAAAGGAGCTATGTATCCACGTATGTACTCCATTTACCGATGTTTTGCATTCATTAATCTCTTAATCTAGGGGTAGCTAGCTTAATGAAAATACATTCTGAATCCGTTTCACGTATAGTTTTTAATTCTATGATGAGTTAATTTGTTTGGAGCACCGAAGAAAGAATTTTCCAATGGCAAGTCAATTCGTCATCCCTGGTTAAAGAATTCAAATTTCTCGCATGTGTGTAATATTTAATTCATCATAGCGATTAATTTTTAATACTTCGGACTTAAATATTTAATTCATTATTTTCTGTATTACAGAGAGAGAAATAGCTGGAAAGGTAACCCTAAAGCACGTTTACGAAATAGCTAAAATTAAATCGCAAGATCCCCCTTTGGCTCTAATGAGTTTACAACAAATTTGTCAAATGATAGTTGGGATTGCACGTTCTTGTGGTATAGAAGTTGTTCGCAACTTGAACATGGACGAATATACGGAATTCTTGAAGGAGCGAGAGCAAATCATAGCCGAACAACAGAAAGAACTCGAAGAAAAGAAACAAGCTAAAATGTTGCGGTCAAATTAATGTCGATCATAGCTAAGTATGCCCTAGATTGTACAGTATCGTAAGAAATAAAATACATACGTATCGCTAATAGCTACCACTCGTCGACTTTGACCGGTATTAATTCATTCTAAAGATTTTTCTAGAATTTGCAACGTGGTTTGCGCTACAATATTCGGCGTCCCATATTTTTCACAAAAATGTGCAGTTGTGCGCGACGCAAATTCCCCCTAATCAATTTAGACGAATTTCCCTAACATTAATGGCGGATGTCTCGAACTACCTTAATCCTTATCGCGGGTTCCCCTGTGAAAAACTGGACTTACGTAAGAATTTGGAGCGCGCAGATGGACCTTCGACTTTCGACCAATAAGGTCGTAGTCCCCGGGGCAGGCGGACCTGCCGTAGAAGCGGCTCGCGCCGATCTTGTCTGCCTCCCCCCTCGGTCACCGCGAGCGAACGACATTAAATCATAAATCATTCAATTTCAATACCTATATTTTTCTTAATATCATTTTATATAACATTTTCCATAATATATAAAAACGATTTTATCCACATTCGTTACAACAGAAATATCTTAATTGCATAACTTAAATAATATATGGGTTATATCAATAACTGCATTTTTTCTTAGGTTTCTTATATACCCTGAAATAATTTCAGTCCGTTCTAATCTCAATACTTTTAAGTTCTAAGGTCGTAAAGTATTGCTTGTTGAATTTGACTAGACTAATTTAAATGATGCTCCTCAATGAAGTACATTAGCTGCCTTCCCCGAAGTCCCGCGAAGTCCCGTAAAGTCCCGTAAAGTCCCGCGAAGTCCCGCGAAGTCCCGCGAAGTCCCGCGATGTAGCCCACGATGTCCCACGATGTAGTCCCGAAACTTTTCGAAATCCCACGAAGTCCCACGCCGCAGTCCGAAGAAATCTTTCCAAATCCCATGAAGTCCCACGCCGCCGTCAATGCAAGTTCGATATCGTAGATGTTTCCATCATTTTTTGAATTCCATCCAAGAAATTAAGTGCATTAGTTCTAGTTTACGTTGCATCGTGATCATCTCTGGATGGTGTCGTCCAAACAAGTATCACTTTGGAGTCCCCCGAATGGTATAACGTTAATCGAACTCATTGCATATTAGCAGAGATCGCGCACCGACTGCCCTAGTACCATTTTTTAGGCTGCTGTTGTCAATTCACATAAATGCCGTTGTTTCCAACGTGCACCATCGTTTAGTGCTCGGGGATGTCCAAACTTGCATCGAAAAGATAAAGTTGCTCCAAAAATGGTTTACGTCATCACGATAGATCTTTGCTTCTACGTAGAATGCTTTCGATGCATCCGTAGATATAATTCTCTACTCTCGATCTTCCAGAGTGGTCCGCTCAAGTTCAGTAGTACGAAGCTCGAGAAAGTGTCACGATGTCGTCCTTTAAAGTGATAAACTTGACGTCCAAATCCTCTAAACCGGAACATTGGTATAGTTGATTCCGTCGGTACCACGTACCGTGGAAAGATATCGATGCCACCGGTCCTGTTCACCGTTGTCACGGAGTTTGTCCGTATCGGACGTCCCCGCCGTGTCACCAGGTTGACGACACCATCATCCGAGTCAATGGTAGGTCCCTCGCCGCCGTCCATCAGGAATGGTCCCACGCCGCCGTCCACCGGGAATGGTCCCACGCCGCCGTCCACCGGGAATGGTCCCACGCTGCCGTCCATCAGGAATGGTCCCTCGCCGCCGTCCACCAGGAATGGTCCCTCGCCGCCGTCACTTGGGTCTTCTTAATGTTATTCAAGGTCGATCCCTCGCCGCCGTCCATCAAGATTAATTCTCAGTTTTTTCTTTTCTCCGTTCGCGTATTCAGTAAATAATTCGTTATCGAGTTTGTATACAAATTTTTCTTTGCAATTTGTGAAGATTCACCTTCGTTCTTCGGCAATAAGAAGTTATTTTCATCTGTCGCATCTTAAACCCTATTCTTCTAGCTTCATTCGTAGACTGTTTAAATATTTTTTTTCCCCTTTTTAAGTAAATTTTTTCCTTTTTTAATTTTTACTCATTTCTTTTTTTTTAACTGTATCAATAGCCTTTTTTTTTAATGTATCATTTTCCTTTTTTTAAACTGGGTACGAATGTAAGCTTTCAATCTCAAAATGTCATATGGAACCTGTGTCAGCGTCAGTCTTGGCTTATCTTCCAATACCTACAATTTGTTATGAAATTCAAACATGAATTTTTTTAAATCTCCCCTTAATCTTCTGAACTGAATGTCGCGGATCTTCGATGCAGATTCCTAAAAAAATCACATGCGTTAAATCTTCTTGCATTTAGTCCTCTTACTTGGATTCCGAGTTATACAAACCTTTTTGATCTAAAAAGAGCGCTCGTATCAAGCTTCGGAATGGCGAACTAGTTTCGTAGGAACGTCCTCCAAAATGAAAGCTATCCCCCCAGTGAATCTCGCGTCTTTGACATAGAATTTGAGAAGTAGAAGACTCTTCGGAAGACCGCCAACTCCATCGACGAATACCCTCGCAACCGCGCCAATGGATTTCTCGTCCGACCCAGAAGAACCCCGGATAAGAGACCATCTTCAGAAGATCTTCCTAGGTCAATCCCTGGCTGCGTCTCTGAAGTCCACTCTCCCCAGGATCCTGAAGATCGGCTGCACGAAAAGCTGGACTCCAAAGAGCATCTTTCCAAGGGTTGATGCCAAATGAAGCCTTCCTTGGATGTTGACCTCGCACGAATATCCAAAAGAGTCGCAGCAATACTCCAAGACGAGATCCGACCAGGAATCCAATGAACATTGAGCGCATGCAGACTCCGCGGATTGGCATGGAACGAGTCACGTCGGCAACGGGAACCTTCGCGGATGCGTGCTTTCCTCTTTGACCTCTTCTTTATAGGTTTTCCCTAAAGTCTAACGGCTCTCGTGCGCAGGAAAGCGTATTCTAAAAACAATCTTACAGCAAAGGAAAGGGAACAAAAGGCGTTGCCACTCACATTCTATCGCTGTTGCCGATTTCCCAGGGGGGGTCTTTGTCATTCGTTACTTTCTCGACCACAAACTTGACGTCGCAATTAATCGACCAGGCAGATTACTTCGCTACTGGAAAAGAACCTCGTGCTCTTCGTCTTCGTATTTTTGCATCGCTTCCAAATATTTACGAGTTTCAAGATGCTTGTACCGGCGAGACTACTTTTCGCTCAATCTTCGAATAGCGTACTAGTGGCGACAAAAAATAGCTTTCCTATTCTAAAGCAACTGCATCTGCAATAATAAATTTCCTTTCCGGTCCTACAGAGGATCACGGCTCGCTTAAACCGTGCCAGGTTTTCTTCGATGTGCAACTCGGGTTGCGAAGCTTCGTCTCCACAGCTTGGTTTTCAAGTACCGTCGAATCTTGAGAACATGTCCTAGCGATCGCGCACGTTACCGCATTAATTTTCTCGAGAAGAAGAAAAAGAACAAGAAGAAGAAGTAGAAGAAGAAAAGTAACTTCTTGTTGGAAACACCTAGGCTGAGAATGCATTCCGAGTCGAGAGGAGTTAGCGTAAAGCAGGCTCACAGAAAGCTGCACCGTAAACTTTCGAGTAGCACACCTCGACCTTGCGATCGGAGAGAGTCCAGCATGCCAATGAACTTGATCGGTGCTTGAGAAATCATTGGTGTCGAGTAAAATCATTTTCAAGACGTGTTCCAGAAGAAGCCGTAATTCCAAAGACTTGCGGACTAGCTCGACAAGGTGGGCTTTCTTTCGTCTCAAACGATCTATGTCTCGGCATGCTTGGAATATACCTTCAAACTACGGAAAGAAAATTAGTGCCCCCCCACACCCCCGCCCCAACGTGCATTTATTAATAATCCCACGAATATAAAAATGGTGTCCTGTCATCGCTCGGCACAAAAAGTCCAATCTTATAAAATGTTACAAGCTTTGCCAAATTTGCTCGACAGATATTGCTTCTTGGCCCAAACGTGAATCGTGAGACGAGTTATCGATTCGCCTCACAGTTATGATTTTTCTTTTTTTAAGTGAACTCACCACGTAGCGCGCCACGAATATACAGCAATCTTGCGGATACTCATTCCCTCTTGCTCGTAACATTCCGTACATTCACAATTGGCTAGGGAAACGTTCGTTTTTGCATAAAAACTCACAGCGCGAACTACGTGTCTTGATACTCTCTTGGTGCACAATGTCATCACACTATACGTAATTTGAAACCAAAACTGAAACTGCACAAATTATAGCGCAATGGTCCACACACTAAGCACCGATATACGAATATAAATAGAACTCATTCCATAATAGTGCACAAAAGCAGTCCTCTCTCTCTCTTTTTTCTCATATAATAATGGAGGGTTGCGGCTCATTCTTCTAAGCGGCTAGCTCGATTCCCTGTTATCAAAGTCCCAGCCATATCGACCAACTATTCTTGGAGCTCAACTTGCGCAAGGAGTTAAAACGAATCTTACGTGAAGCTCAATCTAGAATACAGTGATTTCACAGGTCGTGAAGGAAAGAAAGTAGCAATTAACAGAATACGCCGTACAGAGATTAAATACTTGGCAAAGGAGCAAACGAAAATGTATGTGCATAGCCCATTTAAATAAGGAAAAAGATTAGTAGTTAAAGATATAGAGATTGGATGTAATGCGGAGGGTCTTCTCTAGGCTTCGTTACCTGGCACTACGACGTGGAGAGTAAAATTTGTTACTTGCAGATCTTCGGATATATAAATCTTCGGTAGACTATTCGTTTCCCAGGTGTTTTTATAATGAAGTTTCTTGTACGACGTATAGTACTTCCATCGCGAGAACTCGTAGTACTCGACAATAATCTTCTCTACTAGTGAATATCCTTTTCTTGTAGCGGAAAGTAATCTTTTCTTGCGCTCTCATTGCAAATCTTCGTATGATGCCATTGTTACGACTTATCGTTCTTAAGTATACTTGTACCCAAATTTTTAACTATCCACAGTCTCACGAAGGAACTTCTCATTTGTATCGCAAACAATAATTACACAACTCCCTCTTATCGGTGACATTAGAGATTGTAACTAACAACAAAATACGAATAGAATTCATTCACCTTTGCGATAAAATTAAATTCCCGTAAGCAGTCAAGATGCTTTCTTCGAGATCTTAAAAAAATTCACAAATTTGCTTGCTGTCTAAAATAATTACTTTTCTCTCACTCTCCTCCCTACTTTGAAATAAAGACAAAACTGAAAAAAAATGGTTCATCATACCAATCATCAGAATACGGAAATGTGTGATTCCACTGTTACCTGAAGACTTCGAACCCGAAGTGATCGCCGCTTTTTCTCCTTTACATGGAATAAGTTTCAAGGGAAATTACATCGATTCGCTCTTCCTATACAATTTCACTCTACTTCCTTTTCATTGACGTTCTGCTTCAGCGGTTCGTTAATTTTTCTTCCTGCGGCTTAAAATTCAACGACCCTCCCCATGGATTGCCGACCAATTTGCCAAAAAGTAATCGCAATACCTCGAATTTCTATTAAACGGGATACTCTCCGGTTCCTCCGCGTGAGAATGAAATCCTGTGTTTCGTGCTATACCCTAAATCTACACGGTAGAAATACAAGGAAAAAATTGACACAAAGAACCGTACCTCGTTCATTCTCGATCGGCTAATTGATCCGTTCGTGCATGCTAACAGCTATGTATCACGTTCCAGTACAGTCTGCGGTACAAAAGAAAATCGTTGTCCCAATCTGCCATGATGACATTGTTGACAAGTATTGGATGAAATTAGAATTCGCTCCGGTCTGTCGGTGGGGTCTTCCGTTACCTCGGGTCAACATATTGCATTTTTCTTGCGCATTCAAGGAGGACGATATTCCCGCTCTCGGTCGTAATCATTGACTCGGATTCCTGTGACTCAAAGCAAGAGAGCTGTCTTCCCCGGAGGCCCCCCACATCGTAGATACTATCTCTCCACGGATACGAAAAGACGGAAAATGCCATGAACGTTTTTACCTCGACCGATGATGAATGATCCTTCGACAAGCTGGGGTCAGCTATTGGACTGTCACGTATTTGCTTTCCCAACCGATCGAACTTGTAATTTATGTAGCTGCACTCTAGCATTCCATTAAACACGTCAAAACATTCCTGAAGCTCAAACAACAATGTCCATTGCATGCCACGAGCCGTTGCAAAATTAGCACCGGCAACGTAGAAATGGTAGAAATTGTAGAAATTGGATACCGTAGTTCCGTCTCACGTCTTCCAGGGTACGATAACAATTAGTCCGGACCCTCGAGTAACACTCGCCGATACAATGTCTACGTCAACTTCTGAACTCGTATCCTGGGTCTTCGATCTCTCGTTATCCACAAAGTCTCAACATTCCTGAAGCTCAAATAACCGTCCATTGCGTGCCCCCCTCCCCGTGTACGTACAAGCACCAGCAAGGATACGTGCGCCTCCATTCTATGTATCCCGGGGTCTACGTAACCGTCTGCTTTGGACTTTTGGATCGAGTGTGTACCTCAACGAGTCTTCCTATTCCTCCTGTTCCTGTCTACGGTTAGCTTACTGCTTGGAACGTCGTTCTCGTTATTCCCTCGTCATTCCACGGTTACGCCAAAACGTTCCTGAAGCTCAAACAACAATATCCATTGCGTGCCCCCCTCCCCGTAACGGAGTACCTGGCTCTCGCAAAATAGGTATCGCCTTCCCACCACGACCTTTCTCTCCGGCGTATGGGCACTAACACGTTGCACGGGTCGGTCTGGATCTCCTGCGATGCAAAACAGAACAACCCGCAAACACCATTCATCCGGTCTAGGACTCTGAAGTTCTCGGAGTTCGATACCTGATACACGATTCTAGATTAGGTACGAGAAATGGGTCAACGAAGACGTACAGCTCGTCGGTAGGGTCTTCGCAGCCCGTCCTTTTAGTTAATGGGGCTGCCCGTAGCTCTACCTGGAGCTCAAAAAATTATTGCATACGCCCCGCCCATCCCCGATAAAGATTCGTTAATACCAGGACACCTCGCCACGTGGCCAGTTAACTTCGTTACGATCGGAGAAGCCAAGGGTCCATGGGCACCGGTTCTGCGCTACGCTGAAGCGAAAAGAATTTTTCAACTTCCCCCCAGCCCCTCGTACATGATACATTAACGCTAATAATCTTCAGGAAGCGTTTCCTTTAACGTAAATCGTACCTCTCTTCGGTGTCCCGGCAAACAGCTTTCTTCTACCTAAAAGAAATGCTCGCGCGTATCTGTCTAATTGCCGCGACCGTGAGAAGGGTCATGTGGACACCTCGACATTCTCCCCCTTGTGCAGTTAAACGCAACACCTCTCTCTTTCTCTCTCGAATGCATCTGTGAAAACACGGTTATTCCGAGCCCGAAGGCAGCGAGCGTACGTCTAATGTATTCGCATGTAGTCGTTTTCCTCTTTCCATTGAAAAATGACTCCCAGGTCGTGCTTGTAAATGCACCATCGTATCACCGTTCGGATGCGTTCGGTACATCAAGCTCGGAACACGCTACTCGTTTTGATCATTTTTCTTGCGAGACATGCAATACCTCCATACCTGGAGAATTCTATTTCCTAGAGCAATCGGGGGATGAGAACGATCTTTGGGTGGCTCCGTAACCAATGTTTCAAAATCTGCTTCGGTGTTGGGTGAGCGTTGTCATTTTGGGATGAACCCAGGGACAGAGACGGGCTCCCGTTAACTTCGAGGGCGAGGCCTTGAAAATACCGCTTGGCCCGTGGATTCTTCCGGACCTGAGGAAGCACACTTTTTCTGCGAGGTCAAGTAAAACGATCAGCTCACCGCCTGAATACTTCTTCGAGCAGTGTCATGGCTTTCTTTGCGGAAGGTGACTTAACGACGAGCGGGCCCGTTTGCGGAAAGGAGGTGCAAAGGTGTGCGAAGTGATCGATGCCTGTGCGACCAACGTACGCCATAGCCAGGGTTGCACCTCTTATGGCCTTCTAGAAACAGACCTTCTCTCCTTGCCCCCGAATATGAAATATTTTCAACCTTACAGCGCATGAAACGGGCCAATGACGCCACTCCTCGCAGTAGATGGCTCGCGCATCTATCGCATTGGGGTCTCCGGCTCACGATAGGATTCTAGGACGAACGTTCGACTGAAAAGGATTTATGGTATTAATGGGGATACTACGGTTTCCGCGGCGCCAAGGTTTGACAGTTGGTTATGGTTGCGTATGATATGAGCAAACATCTAAGAGGAAAAGTTGATATCTCAATTAGTTTGGGAGATATTAACTATTTTCATTTTTTGTTTATATCTTGAACACTGTGCGAGATACACGTTCCTTCGAAATTCGACTCGCAATATCTCAAACTATGACAGATACAAAAAAAAATACATATAAGCAATTTTATAGAAAATTCCTTACAAAAAAAAAATGGTTGTCGATCACTCGCAACTACATCCAAAATGAAAAAAAAAAAATATCTTCCAAACCAATTGAGATATCAACTTTTCCTTTGAGATGATGTTCGTTCACATCGTATACAACAATAGTCAACCGTCAACCTTGGCGCCACGGAAATCGTAATCTTGCCGTATTAACAGTTAACGAATTAAATTTCAAGTATCGGGGTAGATTATTTTCTATAAAAATAATTCTTTATTCTTTCCTCTTAGCTTTTCTTCTTCTCCGTCTATAAAGTGATCTCTGATAGGTACAAAAATTCAATACGAATTGCATAAATAATTGTAAATAGTACAGTATACGTGACTGAAATATAAATGTAACACGTTACCCATTGTTAGCCCAAACCGGCATTGAGCAAATTAAATTTCAACAGTTTAAAGTGTATTTACTTAAATAGTAAATAAATTCAGGTACAAGTATTCTATCGTAAATAAACCAAATGAAGTCCGAATTAATCTTGGATATTTCCAATGACGTCAAGCTCGACATTTAATCCGATAGTCTCAATCTCTGCTTCTAAGGTACTTAATGGAATTATTTGAAAAGGATAACTTTGGTTTCGATACAGTCTACAAACCACACCGACGATAGGCATACAGGCTCGTGAGCACGAGGTCTTGGTTCCCAAGGTATCCCCGAGGCCACCAGAAACTGCTGCACCCTTCGCCCATCCCAATGCCATCTCAAACGGTGAGACTGCAAGTAAAAAATACCCAGATATACACTAGGATACCGGATCTTCCGTTCCTGCAGTACATCTAAGCGCCGCGGCATCTCGGGGCTTCTTTCTTCATCCGCCGCCGCCGCCGTTCAATGGTATCTTCGTGTTCGAGTCATGTCCGAAGTAGCCCATTACAGCCGCCAAGCTGTAAGATTCCTCATCCTTCTTGATTTCCCATAAACCTCTCGCCATCGCGTCATCGCTGCAGCGGAACTTTTATCTCGTTAATCTTAGCCATGAAAGAATCAAAGCTGTGTAACTCCGGACAGAGCGAGTCTCTCCAGGGGTCCAACCCTTCTTTGCAATCATTGGATCGATGGCTACTGTCTTTGGAATAAAAATCTAACTCCTTCGACAGCTTCCTCTTCAGCTGCTGCCAACGCTTGATCCTCGAGAGCTGCTTGTTTCTCAGTTCCGACTCAGCTTTCGACAAGGCATGAGCCAGAACCGCCTCCATCCTCAGGTTTCGTTTGCGGTTTCTGATGCATACAGCTTTCTTTTGACGCACCGTGCTGATCCACTTTGCCAATTTCTCGGTATGACTTGGCTCGTCCACCTCGATTTCCCGTGGCCTCAGCATAGCTACCATTCTGCTTGTTCCGCTTGGTCGACGCGTACACGATTAAAACCACTAAGCTCCTTGTCCGACCCTCCGGTATACAGTGTCGAAACAAAGGAACTTGTAAATGCAGCTCCGTCTCTGGTTCACTCAGGTCAGGGTCGAATATCCGCAGTACTCGAATTTTTCTCCAAGACTCCTGGACACGCCGTCCAAATACATAGGAATGGATATGTACCAAAACTCTTCTCAGCGATGACTCATGCAAATGGCGTCCTCGAATACGAAGTCCAGGGTTTCCACTCTTCCGATATCTTCCGTCTTTCCTTTTTTTTTTCTTGCGTACTGCCTAACAATAAAGCAATAATCAATGGGTACACCAACCTGTATCTAACTCGTGATTCTTGCTGTGGAGGACGGGAGTCTCTTCGAATCGCAAGAAAAACACAGCCTACACCGTTCGAAGGAAGCTTTAGGAATGCCTAGCCTCGCGCTTTGGGCGTTGCCTTTTATACTCATCAGAGCGCCGCCTAAAGGTAACCCTCCGCGCGATCGATGGAAAGTAGTCCCTCCTTCGATCGTCCAATATTCCTCGATTAATTAACCTACCGCATTCTTATTACATCCATTGGCAATGTCGAATTTTTCTCTTCATTCCGAGATTAATATTTGCTTCTTAAATGTGATATTTGCAATGTGGCTTTTTAGCCTGGAAGATTCCTCGGCGTAGTAAGGAGTGACGCGGCACCGCGTCGTCCCTTCCTACATGACGTCGACTAGCGTCACCCGTCCTTTCCATTGTGGAGCAACGCGACGTTGCCAAGTTTCATGAGGTTTGTGTCTATCGACGTTTGCGAACGTTTTGTTGGATTTATTAACTTTCTTTATTATGATGATAGAAACACCGCCATTTAGCAGGAGAAATGTAGGAGCGGATATAATCTGGAAGCTGGACACGAATATATCTCACCAGAATGAACGCTATCGGCTATTTTTAACCGCTTGGAATTTAGGGAGCTCGTTAGAATGATGCGTAATTAATACCCCTCTCTATTTCCTTTCTACTTATAACACAGGAGAGATATTTTCACGATTAATGTATCT
The DNA here is from genome assembly GCF_000612105.2 of Orussus abietinus. Taxonomy (NCBI): domain Eukaryota; kingdom Metazoa; phylum Arthropoda; class Insecta; order Hymenoptera; family Orussidae; genus Orussus; species Orussus abietinus. Next base: position 216,730 of record NW_019395988.1, read on the forward strand.
GTGTATGTGTCTTATGTCTTAAAAAAGAGGTACAACTGTAGTTTCGTTAATCCGTTGTCTTTTAACAACAAAAAGACGTCCGATCGCAAAGGAATGAGTCAAAGTCTGGAAATATCTTCGACACAGTACCATTTACCGAAGGTACTATTTTTCCCAGTTGGACGATAATTAAGGCACTTTTACCTTACAGAAATACTTTTAAACCATGAGAGAGCATTTTACCCTGTCTGAAATATTTAATTTACTCCCTTAACGTGTAACATTATCGCGATTTTAACGAAATTAACTTGCACGGCTTCGGAGAAAATCTGACGAAGAGAAAGAGATTTGGCAACGCCGCGTCGAGGTATTCTCCTCGTCGACTTCAAGGAAGCCGTTAGGAGGAATTCGGCGTCGGATGCATTTTTGGGTGGTTTACAACGTTTACAATTCGGGAAACTCGCCAGAAACATCGACGGTCGTTTAAACTGTGAGGCTATGGACGTAAATTAACGACGCCCAGGCACGTTTCTGTAAATTGTAACGAATTCATACGTGCGGGAGGTACCTTGCTTTCGGATGCTCGATATGTATCTTTAAAACTGTTTTCCAAAAGTTTAGGGAAACCCGAAACGTTCGATGCGTTTCACAGGACAAAACGTCATTGAGTCATGCTTTGAAACATTGACATTGCGATAAGACACGACCCCGAATCGTTGAACTACGTTACAAGAGAACGATCTTGATACTCGAGCCGGATTAAACCGAGCTGACCTCTGATTAATTTCGATCGTTCAATAACGTTAATTTATATTTTCAATAGCATTCTAGCTTCAAGATGATTGTACGTATTGAAATTAGATGTATCTTTGTCGGCCGTGCCCCGTATCGATTGCCTTTATTGCGCATCCCAGAAAATGTTCTGGAACCAGAGATGGCGGTTTAAAATCAATACGAAGCGTATAAACATATCTGGGTGGTTAACTGGCCCTGAAAAAAGCATCCACGATGTCTCTATTATGCGCCGGGATAATGTAACGGCTGGTAACGTCTTCGGCTTGCAAATTAGCTCGACTGGATTTGATATAATGTAACGTGAACGCCTGCAGGAAGAGAAGGGGAATAAAGGAGACCGTGCGAAGGTCTGGGTATCGAAGAAATGGCGGAACCGTTAGGCTTTATCGATTGACCTTCCAGGTTCAGCTAAATGCGATTTCGAGAAGCCTATATTCATCAGGGACTACATTTATGACCTATTCTATTCAATCCCGGAGCCCCCTTTTGTGCTCATTTTTCGAAATTACCAGTCTTTACCAGCATTTTAGAATTTATTTACTAAAGTTTATAGATGTCTAAATAAAATATTCAGAGCTGTAGGGTAACACTGCGATTGATATAAAAACAATTTTTTACCCTTCTGCCATTTACATTATATATATATATATATATTACATGATCATACGCGTGTTCAATGACTTATCATACAGGTTTTGCTTCGCTTCTTGCAAGGACATAATTAGGACTTCTCATTAAGGCGAATTCGGAAAGAAACTCCGAAGTCATGGCACGTTTAATGGTAATAAACATTTATACAAGCTGTGGAGCGAAGAATCAAGGCAGAATGTACAGTTCGGAAAATATATGAAAATTTGTCTAGTTCGTTCGAACATAACTCTTTGGTTAAAAAAGACCAGTTCTCTGTATTTGCTAACATTTTGCGTAACTGTAATAAGGGTTCACGTATTCATGCACGTACGTAGTATCAAAGTGGTTTAACTGTACTTAATTAATTTCTGAGTTTTTTATAACACAAATTATTGTTAATAATACGTGTGTTGGTGTTGAAACGTTCAAGTTTTCCATATTTTTACTAAAGAGGATAATAGCCGTCATCGTTAGTCCAAAGTGAGTCTAAGCTTTTATTTAAGTCAAAATGTATCACGCCCAGATACATGTAATACAATGTCAGTCTGAATAAGGACCACTGTTCGGCAATGGATAACACCCATCGAGATAGTTCATTATCACACTGTTTGTACCTCTCTCCGTATACAGAATGAATGCAACATTTGGACATTTCTATAAACGAGGACATCCTGTACTGGGTTTTCAACGTATACTCAATGCCACGCATCAAGTCGTTAGTTTTAAGGATTAGTAACATTTGCCTATCAACGTTTTGCAATACTTCGCTGATTTGTGGTAACATGTTCGGTATTTCTCGATGAAATATGTCTCTCTCGCTCGATGAATACTTCGTCTTTTGAACACCGGACAGAATAGTATTCCAGGTTCTACCCGAGACCATGCAAGCTAATAAACCATACATGTCGCTTACACCCAGATTAGTACAATGTGTTTTCATTGCTGTTTTATCTCCATTTAAAATTGCTAGCCATAATTTAGAATACTCCCATCGAAATTCGTTAGTTAAATTAGCGTATAAACCGTGATCTAAGAGCATGATCTCTGCTTCTCCGTGATTGTTTTTCACGAGCACGTTTCCTGGATGTGGATCCGCATGAACAAATCCCGTAATAAATATCATATGACTATATAGACGTCCCAGTTTACCGCTGACTTCGAACGGGTTCAACTTGTTCTTACGGATGTAGTCTAAATCGTTCACTTGTCCTCCTTCTACAAATTCCATAGTCAAAATTCGAGTGGTCGATAAATCCCAAAATACTTTTGGAATCTTTAGCCACTTGTAATTCTTAAATAGCTCTTGAACTTTCTCTGCGTTCTCTCCCTCTCGAATGAAATTTAATTCCTCAGGAAGGTTTTTCTTGGTCTCTTGCACTAGCCATTCGAACTTGAAATCAGGGAAAATCCATGATGTTATTTTCACCAAAGCTGACATTGTTTTTATGTCGACGTATGAATTTGCTTTGACAGCACGATGCTGCACCTTGACGGCCACTTTCGTTCCATCTTTCAGTACAGCTTTATGCACCTGTGCGAGACTAGCTGCACCCAAGGGTATTGGATCAATGGTTTTGAAAATTTCATACGGATCTTTCTTGAAATCCTCTTTTAGGACATGTAAAACATCTTTAAAAGAAGATTGGGGGGCAGAACTGTGTAGGACTCGCATTGTACTGACGTACTCATAAGGTAGCAGGTAGTCCAGTGCTCCAACGTGTTGGCCTACTTTAATGTAAACCCCTTTATTGGCGCAGCAGAGCTCTAATAACTTTTTCGCACCGAATGTGTGTGCTTCAGACTTAAGTTTCAGATATTCCTGAGAATTCTTATCTAACGTACTGCTATATACTGTACTGTTATAATGGGCGCCTATGATGAAGACGGAGACAGCAGCACGGCCCAGTCGTACGATACCGATCGATCCCAGATCATATTCGTTGACTCTCAAAGAAGCTAGTGTTCCAATTCCAATTGTTCCTAGAGCAATGCCCTTCAACACTTTCCTGGATATTAACATTGCTGTTTTAAGACTTATTTTTTCCAGTGGTAATCTACAATGGTTATATTGTATTAATGAACGGAGCAGGATGATGAAATAGAAGCTCAAGATAACCTGCAAATACTTACAGACAGCAAAGATGTGTGCTCACCAAACCTGTGGCGTGAATGACAGAGAAAGCTATCGTCTAAATAAATTATTTGATAGGTTAAATTATTCTTAACGAAGGATACCATTAGTGAAGTATCCTTGATCTGTGTAAACGACATTTAACCTATAAGTACCTAACCTAAATAACGTCACTTTCTGAATTAAATCATATACTCTGATAATATATTTACAATGTCATCTCGATGCTTTACGGACAACTACAGTTATATAACCGTAACGAATTAGACCATTTTGTATTTATTATAAGCTATCTCGCGACCGAAAAGTAACCTATCTCTGCACCTTATTCTCACTACTATCACCGTGTCATCACGACTGATCACGAATTTGATATATTCTGACATATTGCTTGTCATTTGTTAAACACTTGCCGAAATTTTGTTTGATCCATCTTGTATAACTTATATTTGGATAAAAATACTTTACCCATTGCGATACCGTTTATACCGTTTAAAATAAAACCAAATCATCGATTTAGATATTTTCAGCAGTTTTGAACAGTATAACTGCACATTCTTTACTAAATGTAAGAAATTGGGTAAAATAAAATAATTACACCTATCCACGCTGTATGGGTACAATTTCTTTTATATACATTTATATATCTAGACTATATAAAAGTATCACTCAATTAATTATTACATCAATGTGTAAAATTTCTTATAAGATTACACATCAAATATACGTTATGAAAGACTCCGCATTTATTGTACAGATATCTTATGTATCACCCATTTTTAACAGCACTTAAAAATATTACCATTATTTTCATGAAACCTATCGAGGTGCATTCAGGTCCGATGCGTGTTCCATAATTGCTCTCTGAAACAAAAATCGATGAAATAACATTAAGATATCATACCTGTTTAACAAAATGTTATCTTTGCTACGTGAAATTAATAACCTTCAATGGAGGTAATGCATTTGTCAACTGTAAACCTAAACTTCTGGCAAGGACGACTGGTGCGGCCGTTCCTTTATACAATCTGTGAAGAGCATCGATAGCTAACATTGTAGGAACATTGTGCCTTTGGCGCTGGGTTTCATACTTGGTCAGAAACATTATGTCCGCAAGGAGAGATCCACATCTTACGGCTTCAGACAGCATTTGAACTAAGACTGTGATATCTCCAAAACCTAGGTTTACTCCTTGGCCAGCAAGAGGATGAACTCGGTGTGCGGCATCGCTGTAATACATTATCTGGTATTGCGGCATATAATTTTAATAAGATTGTCTCCTGTGATCATCGCTTACCCAACTAAAACGACTCCAGGTTTCGCGTAAAAAACGGAGTGTCCAAATCCTAGAGGGAATGCTGCACGAGATCCTTCCTCGATACTTGCTACAGAAGGTTGCAATTGTCTAGCTATTCCAGTTTGCAAAGAAAGTCCTTCCAGTAATTGCTGCAAAGCTTTCATACCGCTTTCAATGATACCATTTTTAGGGTGGACCTTCCACAGAGCATTGTTTAGAGCGTCCACAAATTCTTCTTCGGGTAATTTCAGCAGCCTCTTTGCCTCGTTTGTTGTAACGGACCATACAAGAGAACTCAGTGAATCAGTCAGCTGAAGCAAAATATTAAAAGTTAATAATATTTATCCAGCAACAAAAATAATGTAACACATTTTTTTCAACATACAGGCAACAAAGCCACAGGTCCAGTAGATAGAAACCTCTGCCACGCCACTATGTTCTCCGTAGGCTGAAATTTGTAAATAACTGTGTATCAATTTACAAACATGTACGTAGAGCAATTCTACCATTGAATAATGTCCAGATAAAATATTATACCTCTGATAATTTAAGAGTTGCAACGATACCCATTTGATCGTAGTCCCACTTAACGTACTGCACTCCCATTGCTTCTCGTACCCTGGAGTAGACACCATCTGCACCGATCTAATAAAAAATATGAAGAATAAAAAATATGAAAATCTATAAAAGCAACACTAACATAAACGTAAAATAACTTTCAGCCTTAATGAGCTGTAAATGCCTAATTTAGCAAGAATGTGTCAATCTTATTAAAGGAGGTGGGAGAGCGAAATCCGAGGTTGGTCTGCAAAGTCCAAAAATAACTCTAGTTAGATTCCAGGTTCTTGCGAATGGTCCGGATGTATTTTCGCAAAGAAATTGGGCTCGGCGGTCTTTATTTTAAGAGGGATACCGCTTACAATAGAACTTCCGAGCCGGAAGGCGTGGGGTAAGATAAACATCCTCCACGTGTGTAGTTAAAGTGGCTATCGATGTTCTCAACGACCTAAATGCCACCAAAATTAAACTCCATTACTGCGAGATACACATTGGATGTTATAAAAATAAAAATAACCCACAGAGACATTTCTTAAAAGCTATGGTAATAAACCTATTCTCTAATCCGAATAAACGAAAATTAGTAAACGATTCATGTAATGATGAAAATGTACTCTTCGTCTTATTTAAAAAAAAAATCACTTGAACAGACATTTGATGTATTAAATATTTATGTTTGTTGTGTAGAATTTTTGGTCATGACTGTGTGGAATTTCCGAGATAATATTATCGCCAGCTGTGAATCTTGGAAACTAATTGACCGCACGGTGTGTCACACTCTTTCCTGTACAGCAGCGTTGCGGATGCATAGCAGGATGCATTCAATTGATGGAAACCATAATTCCATAAGAACATTGCTAATCACTGTAGAACGTAGTCGAACCAGGTGGCTAAATATATGCCAGTACTGTTTTATAAACATCAGAGCTCAACCGTGGATGTTCCAAGGAATACCCAGGAGCAGCAGTCTCGGAGTAGCTCTCAGAGCTTGATACAAGAGATTAAGCACGTGCTACAGTACAGAATAGAAAATTTAAGGTGGAATAACTCTACAGTAAGTGGAAAATATTAATACATTCAGTGATCGATGTTCAATATTTCAATGTTTCTTAAAGGTTAACTAGGATAAAGATCTAAGCATAAATAAATTAATAAGTCTTTTAACTGAGAATAACGTAAGAAATGTCTGTGCAGATATTCTACAAATTGTAGAATGAAAAAAGATGTCAAAATCTAGACAACTTAATTTTTTTGACAAACCATCAAATCAGGCAAAAAATCTTGATTTGAGAGAGGACAGCTCCGTTCGACCAACATCTATTGTTCTTACTTTTGAGGTGAGTAGTTAGTGTGAACTTAGAAATACGTGTTGCCAAAAATGGATACAATTGAATAGGATCAGCATGAAGACATATGGGTAGATGACGATACAAGAGAAGGAAGTATTTCTTCGGAAGACAGTTCTCAATCGGCAATGACAGGATGCATAAAACAGCAACCAATGTCACAGCAATACCTTTGGACAAAGGATGAGATTGTTTTAGCATTAAATGCATTATCAGCAGGCGAGGCAGCACTTGCTGTCATCCCTACGCTTCAAGGAGAATCCCTTAAAAGTGCTCTTGAGGAGAGCGAAAATGCAAATGTGCAAAATTCCTTAATAAAAGACACTAAAACCATCACTTTGAGCTTCGTCGATGGGTATGTTGAATATTAAACCACGAATAAAATTAAAGATGTTTGTAGTTTTCTCTTAAGCTTTAAGTACTACGATATCGCACTGACATTATTTTATTTAAACAGTCGAATTAGGAAAGCTTCTTTGGCAGCTGATAATAAAGAAGCAGCCACTGCAACTGCCGGTCAACTTTTGATAAGATGGCCAAACACTTGTCTCTTAGTTGCTTGTTGGTTGGGCCATTTTGAATTGGTAAAAGCACTCTTGAAGAGAGGTATTCCGGTAGACTGTCGTGACACCGATGGCAGGTTAATGCTTTTGACTCTCCACATATTTAATTTGGTTCCTCTCTAATTCACATAAAACGTACAAGAATTGTTGATTAAATTTTAGAACACCATTACATTTAGCAGCTTGCTCAGGGTCTGCAAAAGTGGTGGAAGAATTATTAAAATATGGTCCAAACCCAAACGAGTGGGATTTTGACAGAACATGCACTTCGTTACACTGTGCCGCAGCGGCAGGAGACATTAACGCTGTAAAAGCATTGTTACGGTCAGGGGCCGATGTCAATGCCGGCCTATTAAACAAGAGTCCTCTTCATTATGCCGTTCTGAGCAATGCAGCAGACTGCGTGGAAACTCTCCTGCAAGCAGGTGCTTCCCCGAACAATCCACAGGTAGTCCATTGATACCTTCGATACCAGTAAAATTGTCTGTCCTTCCTATCTTTTCAAGTTGTCCGATAACGTGTAGAAACAATAGGTTTATACGGAAACACCGTTGCACGTCGCCGCAAGCCTGGGGTCTTCCTCTTGCATAAAACTTCTTCTGAGTTACGGAGCGGATGTAAGAGTTCAGCACGGTGCTTCCCGAACGACCCCTTTACATCTGGCAGCCGAAGAGGGTAGTCCGGAGTGTACTAAATTATTACTGGATGCCGGGGCACCATGGGACGCCAGAAATTCAAGGGGCCAAACCGCGATGCACTTGGCAGCACTAGCACAATCTACAGAATCGTTGGAGGCACTCGTCAAAGCTGGTGCCAATGTCAACATCGAAGATGACGATGGCAGGACACCACTACACGCGGCGGTAGCAAAAGCTCTTCGAGGAACAGAATTAGTGAGGATATTAATCCAGGTATCCACTTTCTGTACATGAAGATATTTAACCCTTTGCACTATGAGGTCACCTCTGGCGTGAACAAACTAGGAAAACAATTATAGTGCAAAGGGTTAAAAAAGCATTATAAATGTTTATAAAACATCAGTTGTCTTTAAAGGCAGGAGCATACATCAACAAACCGGACAAATTCGGTTATACAGCTTTACACATTGCCGCACTAAATGAGTGCTCTCAGCTAGTTGTCCTGTTGCTGGGAAAAGGTGCTGACATCACGGCACGAACCAAAGGTGGCATTTCAGCCTTAAGTTTCATCGTTCGCAGAACACCTGACGTACTGCCAAGGTTCACCGCTAGATTAGATCAGGCTGTTTCTTTACACGATCATGAATTGGGTGATGTCGACTGTGAACTGCGACTGGATTTCAGACCTTTAGTCCCAGGTGGTAGAGGAGAAACCGACTTGATGTTATGTCTGGTAGAGGTTGGACAGAAGCACATATTGAGACATCCTTTATGCGAGAGCTTCTTATACTTAAAATGGCTGAGGATTAGAAAATTCTTCCTGATGAGCTTAGTATTTCATTCCATATTCGTCGCAATATTTACAGCCTACATAGTGGTGACATTCTTGTGGAATAATCAGAAATTGGGAGGTATTTTACTTTGGGCAGTACTGTCATTCACTTGCATATTGGCGTGCAAAGAGATATTTCAATTAGCACACGGTGTATGGTCTTATGCTAAGCGATGGGAAAATTGGCTTCAATGGGGCGTTGTTATTTCATCGGGGGTGATATTAATTAAACCAGTTAATAACTGGCAACACCATGTAGCTGCTTTAGGAATTTTATTGGCATGGATGGAATTAATGATGGTCGTAGGGAGGTTCCCTATGTTCGGCATTTATGTTCAGATGTTTACACAAGTAGCAGTTAATTTTTTCAAGTTTCTGGGGGCCTACATTTGCCTTATAATTGGATTCTCTTTGGGATTTAGTGTACTGCACATGAATTACAAATCTTTCATGAATCCCTTAGTAGGGTTATTGAAGACGATCATAATGATGTCAGGGGAACTAGAGTTTGAGGATGTATTTTTTGACGAAGAGGCACATGTTCTTTATCCAGGAACGGCTCATTTAATGCTCTTGTCGTTTGTTATCTTGGTTACCATTATTCTTACAAACTTGATGGTTGGCCTTGCAGTATCGGATATACAAGAGCTTAGAAGATGTGCTGGACTGGACAGGCTGGTTCGAAGAGCCGAACTTGTTGCTCACTTGGAGAGCATGTTATTTTCAAAATTATTAGATCGCGCACCAGATAAATTAGTCAAAACATTTCGAAAGGGAGCATTGCTCTTACGGCCACCGCATCATTGTGCCATACATATTCATCCCAATGACCCAAGAGAAAAACGACTGCCCAAAGAACTGATAAAGGCAATTTATCGTTTAGTTGCAGAAAAAAAAATTAATAAACGGACTACTAGAAATATTTCCACTCATAGCGTTAAAGATACCGACATAGGTGACACCAGATTAAGCAGATTATACAGTACAACGTCTACAAACGAAGTTACTAAACAGCAGTTAAACGAGTTATTAACTGAAATAAAGCGATTTTCTTATAATATTAATTCTCGCTTGGACAATCTAACAAGTAAAATAGAAGCTATTGCCCAGGAGATCGATGGCTCAATTTTATCATGACTTATCGCTCAGATGTAATAATATTAAGATAACTGTCATACATCATTTGTAATAATAAAAGCAATTGCAATGGATTTAATTTCTTAACATAAATTTCTATATCCTATCGTGTTACTTACAAGCAGTTTCGCTGTGAATTGTTCTCCACTCTGTAGTACAATCTTAGAAGATTCGCCATGAACTTTGGGCAGCGATATATTTTCAACCCTGGCATTGTGAATGACCTGGACCGGTTTCTCGACCAATACTTTATTGACTGCATAAAGTAATAAATCATTTTCAACTATGTAAGCCAGCTCTTCGGCAAGGTGGTCTTCATTGAATGTTATTATTGCATCGGAGCAAGCATCCCATATCTATAATGTAACTGCATATAAATACATACGTTTCAAACTGTAAGAAGATAATAATGAATATTATTATTTAAGAGTTATCAGATATTGTCCAAAATACCTGCATCTTCCGAACAGGTGCATAACGCACTGCTTCGATATGCTGCCATGCTCCGATACTAGATAGAAGTAGTCGAGTTTGTTGATTTAATGCAACAACTCGATTTGAATACTTTTCCCGTGGTACGTAACTATGAGGTTTCCCACCTTCCAGAAGAAGTATCCTTTTCGACTCCAGTTGCCTATTATTGGCTGTTACAGAAATATATTCTTGTCATTTCGCGTTATTATTGCAAATCTAATTTTACTTAAAGTAACGACGCATTTTGCTCGTATGTAAATAGAATAATTACCTAACCTAGAGCACAGGCCATAGTTGTTCCCACCATTCCGCCCCCCGTAACAATGATATCGTAATCTTGATCATTGCAAGTACTACCGGAATGCTCCTTTCTTGAAATGACACTAAAATTCGCGAAAGCAGGTACAGATTTTCTCGAAAATATCGCAAAAACTCTACGAGAAGCTGTTAAGACTTCCATGGAGGCCGCCATCTTGCAACTGCTTGGAACCACATGTCCACAGCCAAGGCGGGAGATTCAAAATCGCCCACCCATCGTGCTACAAATTAATTCCCAAGCTATTGATTTATCAACGGCACAGGCAACCTCGCGTATGAATATATTCAGAAAATGTAAATTCAGTGGATACCGTAATTTCAAGACCACTTCTAGCGTCTAGTCGACAACAGGGAGGGTTTCGGCAATTATTCGATACATAGCGTCAGTCACTATGGCGACGCTAGTACCGATGTGGGTAAATCGATCGTCGAGGCAGCGAACCGCCGAAAGGGAACGGTGTCACGATTAAAAGACAAAGGACTCACGGGTTCACTGCTCCCCGGGGAATCATGGAGCACAGAGGCACATCTTTTGCGAATTCTTGTGTGAAAGTCCCGGTCAATCCTTACAGCCGCCAACCGACGCCATCTTACGAGCGCTCGGAGGCGAAGAGCCAAAGATTCGGATCCTGCGAGAGAAGTCGAAGGATCAACTTCGCCTGCGAAAACCGTGATGCGAATCCTGAAGAGGAAGTGGCAAGTCCTCGAGAAACTCTGGAGAATTTCCTCGATTTCCTGGAAAGCATCCCTGACTACGGAGACGTTCATCACCTCTCGAACGAGCAGTTCAAGCAAAAACTTGACTTCTTGAAAAGGCGACAGAGAGTCCTTCTGAAGAACCTGAGGAACTGCCTCGAGAGAGAGGACGAAGAGGACGTACTGGAAGTGGTTGGAGGAAGTTCTCGCCCCGAAAGCGAGAAACTTAAGGATCAGGCTCCGGAATTGACCCTGAAGGGAAAGAAATGCAATTTCGAGGAGTCGCGCACCGATAGTCCGGTTTTGTTCTCTTCGGGAAATTTCGCAGGTCTGGCGAAGGATCAGGACCTCTTGACTTATCGGTGAGATATCCTGGGAAAATTATTCTTTTTTTTCTGGAACATCTGGATCCGAACTCCTAGAAGAAAATAGTCATAGAGTCAATTTCATCTCGGAAGTACAGAATGAAAATTGGAGTTCTAACGTAGCTTACTCGGGGTGCGTCGATCCCGGCTTCTATTATAATGAGATTGATTTTCTAGGTGCAAGGACAAGGACAAAAGCGCGAAAACGAGGCGCAACCGGGAGATTTACTCGGCGAATAAAAGTTGGAGCACCTGGAGCGAATCGAAATGTTCCGAAAGTGCAGACAGCGATGACGACAGTATAGAGACAAAAAGTTTGCCACCTTGTAGCCCGAAAAGGTGGCACCCAACAGTGCCTAAGCCCTTCAGCTTCACCCTGAGGTGCGTTTTCAACAAAAAATCAGACACGTTTCCCATAAACTTCGACTTAATCCGACTGAACCTCCGGAGACGCGTTTCAATCCGTGTTCATATATTCAGAGAAGAAGCGGAAAAGTACATGTCCCTAGCGGAAAAAGAAACGGAAGAGAAGAGCGTCAAGGAAACCAACAAAAAGAAAACGTCGACGAAGAAACGTCGCTTTGTCAGGCCGATTCCTTTGACGTCGAAATTGCCTCTTTACGACAAACTGCTGGCCGCGAAAGAGGAAAGGTTCGACGTCTTTTACGCACTTGCCCGCTCACTAATTATTTCTGCTTCCCGACTCGTGCACGTCACCTCTTCGTGTATATCCTTTTATTTTCAGTAAACAGATAACGCTCCAGCATTTAGAAAAAAAAAAAAAACCGAGAAACGTCGGTGAATTTACTAATGAAAGAAAATTCGATATCGACGAGAAGTTTCTTGCTTTGCGCGTATTATTATTTAAATTCTGATCTCTTATTTGAATTATTTGAATTTTTCTGTCTCGTTCGAGTTACCATCATTTCGATCTAAATTTCGAACGATTCCGCGAGTCTAACCTGGAGATGCCTTAGAAGCCGGCTGGTTCGCGAGGAAAGTGCGTGGAGTTTGATGTCGCAAGTGCGACCCTTCAAATTGGAGTGCGACCGAAGAGCCTGGAGAGCAATGATTCGGTCCAGCCCTGAATTATGTTCCTCGGGGATCAAAAATCCCCGCGGTACTTCAAGGTTCAAAGCCAAGCCCATCCCGAGGAATCTCTTCGGCACCGAGATATACGACCGCATGCTGGAGGACGAGTACTACAGGTGAGTACAGGTGCGCCGCACCTCGTCCGACCGTCGGCGGTGAGTAAAATCGGTCTTGGTTTTACAATATTTATCTAATTTTGCAATCGGTGCAAAAAGTGCAAGACCAGGACCAATTTTGTTCATCACTAACTGACTGCTGTGACTTGGGCACGTGTGTTCAGAGCCCTAAGGAAGAGAATTAGAGCGGCGGAGTTGATGAAGTCCTCGTCGTTGCCTCCCTCCATGGCAAGGCGCGAACGAATCAAGTCAGCGAGCACTCGCTTGGATGAGAAAAATTTCGACGTTTTCGGGGAAAGGGCACTCGGGGGCAGAGAATCCACAGGGGCGAGTGTCACCCCTTTACCCTCGGAAAGGTCCCGCTCCGCGTTAAACCTCTTGTCGGCGAGAGGCAACAATTTGGCGGCTATTTTGCGATGTCAAGCCTCACGGTACTTGGCATGATTTTCACATTTGTGAGGACTATTTTGGGAGATTATGGTATTTTTTTTTATTTCCTCTGGATTTCAGGGACAAGCTGGCTCGAGAGATCCAAGAGCGCATGGAGGAGAAGAGCAGGGAGCAGGCTGCAAAATTCAGAGAAGCTCTCATTGGGCGAAAACCTGCTTGGAGGGCTTTGAGAAGTGCCGCGAGGTGCTTCTTCCCTTTTTAACTTAATTATAATGCTCTATCGGATAGGATGGAACGCTTGAAATAATATTCTATAGGCACGAGCACGAGAGAGACTTGGACATCAGGGCATCTCTTCGCCGAGACGAGGCAAGAGAACAGGCGGAACGACATCGACTTCAGATGGAACTGATGCTGGATAGAGTGGTCCAGATTCCAACTCTCTTCGAACGCCACTCCCAGGTATAATTCATTCATTTTTTACCGATGAACGGATTAAGAAGAGCCAACCGAATAACGATGAGGAATGACGTTCCAGAGCTATCAGTCCTTGCCTTACGCGCTAAAATCCGACAGCGGAAAATCGAAGAAGAAGAAGAAGAAGAAGAAGACGAAGAAGCTGAAGAGAGAAAATTCCGGAAGCACGGATTCCTACGGGAGTTTAGGAAATAGTCCTCGTCCAAATTCTGGATCACTGACTAGCTCTTCCGGCACTTTGGCTTCTTTAAGTCGCTCAACAAAATCGTCAGGATCCAGAAAATCGGAGAAATCTACGGTTCAGTCCGCGAATTCAGCCTCTAAGAAGAAATCGGACCGAGGACCTCTAAAAGTCTCCATCAATGAAACGGCAGAGCTGATAGAAGACTACAACAGAGAAGGCAGATGCTCCGGCGACTCTACACCAAGCAACGAGCGCAATGGAAATGGACTTGAGAATTTTCAGGACGACATGGAGAAAATTAATGCGCTTATCGATAACGAAAAATACTCAAAGAGTTAAAGTTAAGCAAGAGATTCTCAACTTTCACCGGTCGCGCTTTTCCATGTATTCTCTTATATCCACGAATAAACGACCTCAAAAGATCCATATGGACTATCAGCCATCGCCTTAATGATAATTATACCGTTATTATTAATTATCCTTAAGGTACAGTACGCTAGTTCATTCTTTGATGGTGTTTAAAATCCAGTCCATGTAGTAAGGGACGCGAGTATAGACCCCGGGGAAGCCATCGGTGCCGCAACTTCTCAGTCCAAAACTAACGATGCCATATTGGATGGTTCTTGCATCGCCATTGTAAATTCCTGGCACCTGTAAAGGGCCTCCGCTGTCCCCGAGACAGGAATCCATTCGATTCGATCCTCCTGCGCACATTTGTTTGTACCAAATTTCGGCATTTCTCACATAGGCCGATTTACATTCTTCGTTGGAAACAATCGGCAGCAACACCATCAGAAGATCCTGACTTCGAGGCCCAAATTCTGTGGCTCCCCATCCGGTCACAACGCCCTGGAATTATATATATTTTTTTTAATCAGCCCTTTTCACGGTACAGTTTCTATAAATAATACCGATAAATAAAAAGGAGTACACAATTAAGGACGTACCTTTTTAAAGCTCATTGTCTTGGCCTCGCCGACAGGCATGCAAATTGGACGTACGTTTAAAGGCCTGAAGTCGATGTCCCTGTTTACTCTTATCAAGGCGACATCTTCGTGCAATCGTACTCTAGAGTAATTGAAGTGAAAATGTACCGACTCTATACCGAAGTCTTGATACTTCTCTGCACAGACATCGGTGAAGCCTTTCTCGTCTCTGTCGCAGTCCACCTCTGTGCTGAGATCGTGTTCTCCTACTCTTACTCCTAGCAAACTGAGACCTAAAATATAACGCGAGCGGTCATTTTAATTATTGACCTTAACACGAGAAATACTTTTAAACTCGAGCCACCGAAAATCCCATCAACTCGTGACAAACCTGAGGGAAGTTGAGTGACGCAGTGTGCAGCGGTCAAGATGTATCTTTTATTTATGATGGATCCCCCACATCGGAATTCAGGACTCTTCGACTGGACCTTGTAGGCCACGAGAGCCATCCAAGGGAAATCGAACACTCCTGTTTTGTTTCCATTGAATATCTTCTGTTGCCTGATGGGGCCGCAAATGTCATGAGGCAAAAGGCTTAGATTCGGATGATTCGATACATCAGGAGGTTCAATGCCATTGTTCGAAGGAATTGGAGTCGGCGTTAATGGTCTAGACTGTGGTGTCGTTTCTGTTACCTGGAAAATTCGAAACTTCAACACGCGATCGTGGAGGTCCTAACGAAGGTTTTGAAACTCGTGAGATTTCATTTATCGAGAAAAAAAAAACTCATTGCCTGCAATTTTTTTTTCTCGAATTTTTAGATACCTGATCTTCACAGCAAACTTTAGGATCGAGGCCTTCGAATCCGCACTGGGAATTTCTCAGGAAATTCAGGGACGCTTGTGGCAGTGGTCTCGGTTGTTTCAGAATATCCAAAAGTTTCGGGCAGGATCTGATATTTATGCACGTCCCAGGTCTCTGTAGTGGCGTGGAGCATCTATTTTCTGCAGGGTGGATCAGTTTTGAAGATAAACTACTTTCGAACACTACTTAAGTACTTAACTACTTTACTATTCGTGCCCTCTTTACAAGCGTAATCACGCTCAAGCTCAAAAACCGCGCGACAAGCTCAGAAATGGCCGTGAAACCGAAAGAATTCCAATCATTCGATAACTCGTCGTCGATTCTTCGTCCCCGAAGGATCTATATGCATCTCGATACTCAATACGTGAATCGAATTATTAAACGAGCCGATACGTGAGATAAATACATGCCAAGTACCTCGGCTTAACTTCGACTACCCTACCGTAAAATAAAAAAATATCCTTTGTTTCGCTTTTCCCTGCGCTCCAAATTGTCAAGATGCGAACTTGCGCTATATACGCGACGACGTAAATGATGTATGCCACATAAGAAGAGAGAATCCGTTAAAAAAGAAAATGGTGCGATAAATAAAATCCTTAAGATCCGATCCAAAGGAGCCGATATTTCTGCCAAGTGTAACCGGTTTAAAAAAGAAAGGAAAAGGAAATATCTACTCACGGCCAGTGGCTCCCTGTCCCAGGAGAAGAGCAGCCAGCACCAAGAAGCCATGGTTCGCGTTCATCTTCGAGTGCCTTGAGTGGACGAGTGTGTTCCGCTTTTAACTGGACCCTCTCCTCGAAATTCCACGTGGTTTTTCCTGCTTCCTTCCCGGTGTCCCTGTAGATTCACGGGAGAATATGCAGCGTTCTATGCCGCGATTTTTTCAAGGCTCGGAACCTGTTACCCCTTTTACCTCGCCTCTCGGTCGGTCAGGTCCTCTCCGGTGTACGGTTTGCTGCCATCTGCGGGGCGAACTGCCGCCGCGATCGGCGTCTTCCGACCTGCAAGTGGGATTAACCTCCTGCGTATATTTCGGAATCCTTTCCGGGGAGAGGCGGATCCTTCCTCCCGGGGACTCCCAGGTCGACGTCAACGCACCGCCTCCTCGTTTCGCAACTATTGTATTTTCACAGATGGTTGCGATTCTTCCTATGGATTTTACATTTTTTATGGATATGATATTAAGATTATCCGGCAAAGCGTAGATTTACAGAGTACTACGACCGACTAATGTCAGGTGTCCAAATGGTGATTCCCGGCCTACCCTCATATAGACTCATAGTAAATACCGATAATGAGGTGAAATCGACAGAAATGGGTTTCAAGGAAACGCTTAGCTCGCCATTAGTGCCTCTGGGCTAATTATTTGTGACTCGGACTCGTCACGCGGTTTAACATGAATCGCGCAAATATTTACTCCCCTTTGAATCAAGCTTCTCTCATTTTCGGATTTTCACGGTCCCGAACCACCTGTGGAAGAATTTGGCCCGTGTTTTATTATTTAAACACGTGGGGATTTCGAGGCACACATCGTGGGGTGATCTAGATATTTCTTTCGCATCGTGTCGAGGAAATGGTGCCTTTTATTCCCCTTCCATTTATTTCTGGAGTCATTTCCAAGAACCCGATAAAATTCGAGATAGAGAGCTCGTGTCGGAGCAGAAGGAAAGAAAAAATTTACGGTGCGCCGGATATTCACTTGAGGATTTCTCGACGAGACTCGACTAAATTTCGGATGAAAAGATATCAAAGATCTATAGCGTGTACATCTACTTACCGTTCAGTTCGGACGACTTCTCTTTTTATAATTGACAAAGAAAAGAAATTAATCCTTCCCCCTTTTCAAGGAAAATGGAGGTATCACGGGACGCGAAACGGTTTCGTCGGATTCGCCGCAATCACTGCCTTTCCGGAATGCAGGAAGATCGACCGAGCTTTCCCGCTGGAAAACATTTCACGTTCGACTGATTTCCTAATGCAGACGTCATCGCGATCAGCTTCCTTAAAGTCTATGAAGGCGTTTCACATTTTTAAACCACGCTGTCGCGGTGCCGAATGACATCCATCAGAGATACGAGTGACAAGGTTCATCGCGTTTTATCGAGAGGAAATAACTGGCTACTCGCGTGCGGCGTTTGTGAAATGATCAGTGTATTTGGTCGTTAAAAAATAAAAATATTCGTATCGGTTAAAGAAAAACGAGAAAGACAGGACGCGAAGTCTGCTTTCCGAGCAACGATCGCGTCAAGGCACGAATTCGCTTATTAATTACAATCCCACTGACCTGATTTCCCTGCAAGTCGCTCCATATTTTTTGCATCCCACGTCCCCTCGTATCAATTTCCTTATCGGTTTTAACAGACGTAAACAAGGCTGAGAAACTGGCGCAAACGCAACCACAATTATGCAACTTGTTCCCGCCAACAAAGCTAACTTAAGTTCAAGGGTTGCATTCGTGTATGCGGTACTGTCATTACAACATCAACGAAACATGTAACAATCCCCGAGATCGGTCGTTACGAGTATTTAGAGTACGGTACCATTCGGCGACAATTATTCCATGAACATTCCTCAACGATGGAGAGTGATACTGACATGTGATGCGAACAAATGCATGGTTTACGTGTCCATAAAAGGAAAAAGAAAAAAAACCAACACAACTGTCGGCACCATGAACGTAGAATATACGGAATTTATATTTCAGGTGAAAGGCTTCGCAAGAGAGGACGACTCTCCTCGAGATCACCTTCCCGCGAGAAAATGTCAATTAGTTCGGTACCACGGATCGCAGGAAAGTTAGAAAAATGCCTGACGCCACTTTCGTATCGCCTTAATGCCCCCTACGTCCAAAATCGTCCCTCCGGTCGCCAGTAGTGTGCAGTAATGCTCGGAAATTTCTCTCCTATTCAGGGCCAAATCCAACCACGAGGACTTTCGAGTTCCCTCCAGCCACCGACAGGAGCTCATTGGCCATCGTCGTCGCAAATCGTCATCGAAGAACATAAAACTAAGCTCTCAGGTTCCTTAGCACCCAGGGGGTGTAATCGTCAACCTTGGTGTAGACTCCAGGCCAGCCTTGCATGCCGCACGGAGAAGGTCCGAACGATACGATTCCCACGACGGCCCACCTTCCGGTGCCATCGAAGGACCTCTGAAAGGACATCAAGGGCCCACCGGAATCTCCCCTGCAGGAGTCCTTGCCTCTCTGGCCCCCTGCGCAGATCTGTCCTCCCCCTAGCCTGACTCCGGCATTTCCATAAGTTCGGTTGCACTCCGCACCATCGGCCAAGGGCAGAGTCAGCTTCAGCTTGATGTTGGACTCCGTCTTCGTCTCCGTTTTCCCCCAGCCTGCCACCACCAGCTTCGGCCCTAGACTTTCGTCACTGGGCAGACAGATCGGCTTGATGAAGTTCGTGAAGCTGACGCTTCTCGTGAGTCGCAGGAGAGCGATATCGAACCGCTGGTCCCTGGATTGGGGCACGTAATCTTCGTGGGCGATATGTTCCTCGATGCCTACGGAGATGGGGTCGTCGGCGCACACTTGGCTGTCTTCCCCATCGGCGATGCAGTCGTGCTCGGTCTCGGTGTTGTATTCTCCGAGACGGACGCTGGACAGTCTCCAGGTCCTTGGTAGATCCTTTCCCTTCAGGCAGTGCGCCGCGGTCAGGACGTATCTATCGCTTATCAGTACTCCTCCACAGGCCGTTACCCTCCCGTTCGCTGGAAAGATTCGAAAGCTTCGGTAGTTTCGATTTCCTCTATTACGACATTAGGTCATCGACTTAGAGAGCGAGCAGTCTCTGAGAGAAAAAACTACTCTTCTTCCTGGTACTTGTCTCCGTTTATGGAATTCTTGGGAAAGATCGCTTGGATCGATGGACGAGATCGATCCACCCTCGGCAACTTGCCGATCGCGTAAATCGATAATTCCAAATAGACGTACATTTATCGAGGTGGAAGAGAGAAGCCTTTTCACGTTTCCTTGGAAAAGAAGGAACGTAACGTTTAATGATGTAATTAAATCTATTATCCTTACGTTTGTCGTATTCCAGGAGAGCCATCCACGGAAATTCGTCGATTCCTGCCTTTTCTCCTCCCACGATCCTTTGGGATAAATCTCTGCCACACTCTTTAGGGAGCAAAGGGTGGTCCTGGAGGTTCACCTTGCTCTGGACGTCCTGCTTTTGCTCGTCGGTTGCTCCGGATGTCGTCGTGGGTACGTTGCCGGTATTCGATCTTGGATCCACGCAGCACACTTTGGGGTCCCTTCCTTCGAATCCACATTGGGATTGTCTCAGAAAATCGACGTTTTGAGGATTTAGGGGCCGACTTTGAAGGAGACTCAGAAGAGGTGGACATTCTCGGATTCCGATGCACTGTCCTGGCTGTCTCGTTGGCGAATAGCAGTCCAGCTGCCGAGGAGTCCAAGATTCTGAAATTTCCATCATTTTATGCATACCCGTCTCTTTTCTTTTTATAATTTTAGATACGTTCGCAATATTGGAGGAAACTCTGTTAGGCAGTTAGCATGAAAATCGGGGATTCTTAGCAGTCCCAGTGAGTCATTAGATGACTATTTGGTTCTTTTCTTCGTGACGTCGCGAGAACGACTTCGCTACTATGACCGTAAATCAGATATCAGAAATCAAGTAATAAGGCAATTAGTCATCTTCTTTATTCGCTGGCGGATTATCTCGCGTGCACGTATACTCCGACATAATGCAATAATATTTCCGATCGTGCCCTGTCTTTGTCACCAGGGAAAAGAGCCGGGACTTCTATCTCGATAAAATCAACGACTCGTTAAAATTATTCCTACTAAATGATATACGCGCCATTAAAAGTTTCCGTACGCTGTGCACATTATTAATAGTCAAGTCTGTAGAAAAATTACGCATGACAGGATTAAAAAGAAAAAAAAATTTTTTAAACTCAGGACCGAATCATGACATTTCACCGAATTTTAGTTTAAATATTGCGGGTGAAATTAAATAGCCCGTACCGTTAAATAAATCGTTTGATAAAAATTATTATGGCGAATATAACGAGAGGGCACGAAGAGCGATGTGTACTTACGAGCACTCGCGAGGCAAACCAACACCTGAGACAACAAGAGTCTAAAGCTGAGCGTCTCCATGGTCTCTGCCGAAGTTTCCTCAAAATCTCCCTTTTGTAGGGAATTTTTCGAGTCGATGGCTATCGAAGAACGAGTTTCACTTTCGGAATCGCCTCCGATGTTTCGGAGACTCGAACGGCGACTGACAGTGTGTGACCGAAGTCAGGGTCAACTAGTCTCCCACTACCATCGTACAAGAAGCTTCCTCAAGCAATTACTTAGGAACTGGATGCGAGCTTTGCACTCTTCTTATACCACACGAGTGCTCCCTCCCCTCGGCGACCCCCCAAGTTTACTCAAATGCGTATTAATTATGTTTCCGTCTGAGCAAATTCGACAAGCAAAACAGGAAGGGCGACCCAGAAGACGGGAAAGTACCGGCGAGAACGCCGAAGAGCGTTGGACCAGGAAAAAGCGGAGATCGGAGGCTGGAGAGAAGATAGCGATAACGAGGATCGGGTAAAAGGACGTCGAACATATGGCGGGGGTGGTTTGCCTTGAAAGTGGTGACGAGCAAAGTCGGTCTTGGTCTTGGTCCTGGCCTGGTCTTGCAGACCGTGCAAGACCTACACCAGATAATATTTGCAAGATCAAAACCGATTTTTTTAATCGCTACTCGAGAGCCCTTCCTCCTTAAAAAGAATTGATTCTTACGAGAATTCGGCATTTTATTAAGAAAATTAAGAGAAATCGTGAATCACTCTTGCAGAAATGCAGAAAAGTCTTGATTCGATGCGATCTCGTCAGCGACTTCGCCATCAAGGTGAGACGTGGTCCAGGATCCAGGGAAGATATCGAGCGACATTGGTGTAAACCGCGGGTGAGGTGCTGGCCCCACACCTGGCAGTCCCGAAGGAGACGATGCCGAACAGGTAGTACTTGTAGGGCCCTCCAAAGGAGTCGACTCTCATCAAAGGACCTCCACTATCTCCGCGACAAGAGTCCTTCCCGATTTGACCACCCACGCACAGCTGGAGGACGTCGTCGATCGGTATGTGGTCGAAGATCCTTTGACAAAGCACCGTTGGCACGATCGGCAATTTCACCGCTTGCAGGACGGAGCTGCTGCGTCCACTTTCTGTAAAACGTGAATAAAAATGAATAACGAATATTAAACGATTTAATAAATTATACCAACCGATATCGACGACGCCCCATCCGGCCACCTCGGCTTGCTGGCCAACCAGAGAAACGTCCAGATTACCGGTTTCCGGTAAACATATCGGCCTGATGTACTCTGAAATCGAATAGCCAGATTATTCCTTTGTTTCCTAGGGATGAGAATTTTTCTTGAAATCTATGGAAGTCATTTTTCTCACCGTTGAAGCTCACGCTTTGGCTCAACCTTATCACGGCCACGTCGTGTCTAAACGTAGGCTTGTTGTATGTCTCGTGAAGAATGATCTCCGACGGCTCGATGTCCACGTATTTCGGCGCACAATACCCGTTCTCGCAATCCGGGTTCGACATAACGTTCAGCTCGCCCAGTCGAATGCGAACCAAATAGAAACTGCAAAAATAAAATTCCATTAACGATGGAAAACGATCTCTCCGGAAGCAAGGGTCTAAAATTCGTTCCGCGCGTTTCTAACGAAACTCATTGATTTTTGGAGTAAAGCGCTTTGAGGATATTCGTTCTTACTCTTTCGGGGAATCCACTAAGCAATGGCTCGCCGTAACAACGTAATCCTTGTTGATCAAGGTCCCTCCACACCCGAATGTTACGTTCTTCTCGAGGTACTCTCCATTTTTATTAACAAATGCATACCCGAGTCTTACGACCCATGGGTATTGACCTAATCGTGCGTTCATGCCACCGATTATTCGCTGAGACATCGACAATCCACAGATGTCGTCATTTACGAGGTGCCAGTTCGGGTGGTCCATTATATTTCTTTGAGCTGTCAAATGAAAACGCTAATTATTCTCTCCATTCGTGAAATTTCAAGTTAGTTTTGTATGATACCTATGAATGTGCATTTTACCGATTTAATTTAATTTAATTATTTAATAAACGCTTACTTCTTGCAGATACGCAGACGGCCCATAGTAGGATAATTGTCCATTTTGGCATTTGTATGTTCCCTGAAACAAATTGAGTTCTTATTCAAAGAAAACTGTGGTATCGTATGAATTCTTCGGCTAGTAATAAAATAAATCGCAACTGAGGATGCTTTAAATTCTGATTGAAATTACTTTTTATGGTCGTGCTTAACAAGAAGCTTCTCATTATCCTGAAGCTGATGCGGAAAACTCAGTTTAGGGTCCAAAGGAAATTGCGCCTATTAAACAATTTTGAAAATGCAGCAGCCGCGGTGCCCAACGTCGGCCACGTCCAACGCGAAACTCAATCGAACCGATAGTTTCGATACTAGCTTATCTTTACGGTTAATGAACAATGTCGTTTTTATTGCACCGCATCCAACCGTACTTTTTTTTATTACTCTACGCGGCATTAAAATTATGACAAACAGACGTATCATGCAAACCGATTGCCATGTATGTAGAACAGGTCTTGGTGGACGTTTTATTTCCCGATAAGTATCGCCAATTTGTTTTTCTTCGTTTTACAGCAATAATTATCGGAGAAAATTTACTTCTGATAAACTGGATTTAAAATTGCCGATTGCAAGAATTAAAAGCACCGTAGAATTGATATTTAACGTTCATTAAAATAATTAAATGCGTGTTCTTACCTATTATTATTTATGTAATTGTTTAACAAAAAAAATAATAGCAACTAGTGATTGCGTTGTCAATTCATTGTTACGTGCCTACGATCGGACAACCGTTCCTTCGACGAGTCAGACAAGTGACAGATAGTTCTTTTATTTTCGTCTTGTCATGCCTAAGTGTCAAAAGTCGACACTTTTCATATAATTATGAATTTTTCTAAATGATGTCACATCGATATAAGTATACTTCTTCGCAACTGTGAAAATGGTGGTACAAATAAATGATAGCTCTACATCCTCTTCGTCAGTGAATTCTGGCTATATCAAGAAATTTCAAATTCCTCGTAATGTACAGGAACTTTAAAACCAAATGTGATTCCGTACAGTCAATGTTTTATTAGGACGATAATTTTTAGATTACTCCTGTGAGGAAATGTCCCAGGCAGTGTCCTCGTAGTTGCAAGCATACATTAACAAAACGTGAGTATTACTCAATCGGTTATTCTTGTATCACAAGGTTACATACTTTCAGATCGATGTCCAGCAAAAAAACGGAAAGATGAGGAGGACTTTGTCCTGTCAATTATTAACGAGATCTACCGGTATACCAAACACTGCATTCGTAGTGGTTTGTTGTCTGACAAATTTATTAGATCTATGGCACTCTCGATTGCATTATTTACCATTGGTCTGAAGATATCGAGTGTGCTGGTTGTTTCGAATGCAGCCACTACTTAATATTCGAATGTGAAATTATTATTTGTACAGTACTTTAAATAAGGAACTTAAATTCTATGCTAAACATTATGTTGTGTTTTGAAATCATGTGCTAATTTCAGTTACATTAGAATTTGGTTTTGAGTCGATAGATTGTTCTCTTGTGGATGCTTCATTGTGAGAAACTGCTAAAAGGACTTTGTTAGGTTCTTTTACATTTCCCTTGAATTTCCTGGACTCGGGTGAACATTCAGATTCCTTTGGAGTGGAATCAGGATCGGCAACGGATGAATTATCCAGAGACGTGGTTGCAGCTTCTTTATTAACTTTTGATGCCATTCTAGATTCTTCACCTGTTATAGAAGAATCATGGGTAGAATTTACTGTAAAATCCATTTTCTTATCTTGCTTATCTGATTCAGCAGAAATTTGGTCGATATTTTTATTTTCTTCAACAGGTGATTGTGGAATTGAACCTTCCTGATTATTGATTTTTCCATCCAATCGGTCAGAGTCGCTGGAATGTCCACTGTCATTTGAAACTTGTTTATCCTTACTGCTACATATTTTTGTCGGTACTTCTTCATAGTCGCTGTCTTCGGAATCACTGGTATCAAGCTCATCAGAATCAATATCCATGTCCAATAATGTTCTCTTTGCATTTTTCTTAACTTCCTCCTTACTCTTCCTCTTAATACCCGAGACTCCGGCAACAACTGCTTTAAATCCTTGTTCTACCGCATCCCCTACTCGTTCGGTTAATACCGATCGCTCACGTTCATAATTTTTATCACTAAATTCATGTTTTGGTTCTGCACATAATTTTTGCAGTTTCCTCTTTTTTCTCTCAACAGCTTCTTCTTCCCTCTTTGACTGTTTCTCGATCCAGGCTTTTAGTCTCTTCTCTTCGTTAATATCTCGCAAACGCCTTCCACTAAGATCTCGACAAGCTTCCCTGTTCGTCGTCTTTTCTATCTGTGCACCAATAGCACGCAGCATGGACCCGAAACCACCTTTTCCACCACGTAATCTGGGAACAATCGATACGCTTCCCGTATCAAGGGTACCTTCATCATAGGCAGGTCGACCATGATGCACAATATAAAAATCATCCTTAGAAAGTCCCTGAAAAAGTCAAATATACAATTAACTTCAATATCTCTTGCAGAAATCACGAGAAATTAAATCTGGATATTTCTTGATTGAAATTTGAGGTTAATGTTTCGTGTTTTTCCATTTACCGTCAATCCCTCAAACCGCTCCCATATTTCACTCGTTGTTAGAGCAACGTCGCTGCTGAAAATAGTTTTTCCAGCACTTCCAGGGAAACCTTTTATGTATAACATGATTTTTCTCCCGAATTTCAAATACGAACGGCAAATACGGATGATAGGGATGTTCGATTCCGATTCGATTCTGTAAAAAATCGATTCTTTTGGTGAAAGGATCGATTTTCTTGAGAATCGATTCTTTACCCTCAGAATCGAGAAACCGATTCTTTTTTATTGAAACGGTAGAGGGGAGACGCTTCGCTCATTGGTTGCTGTATATCGCCGCGACAAGATTGTTCGTATTATCTAGGAACTTCTCGTGTCCTATTTTTCAATATAGAAAAGCACTTTTTTTAAGTGACTTAATTCATCGGTAAAAGAAAACTTAACCTATACAAACCTGTACATACACATGAAACAGGTAAGCATTAATGGAAAACAATAATAAATATCTGAGAAATATTAACAATATAATTATGACATTTTTAATATACTTAGTATTTTACCGATTGAAGAATAGCTTTAGATACAAACTATGTTTAATAGAAATATTTGGAGGTTAATGAACTTTATTTTTTGTAGTTTACAGACGTTTTTGACACAATGGTTGCTCCTGTATGTCAAAAACGTAAAGTATCAAAGAAGACGAAAAAAGCCTGGAGAAAACATATTGACATTAAGGACGTTGATGCGTATTTGGATAATGCAAGACTCGAAGAAAGACTCGGACCTCCGTTGGCTGAAAAGGGGGATGATGAATTATTTGCTATAGATATTAAAGGAACTAATGAATCTGTTGCTATATTGAGTAAACGGGAACGTAGGTTAAACCTATTAAATAAACCACCAACGTGTTTCGCTATTTTACGGGAACGTAGCATGGTCCCTGATCCAATTAGTAAACGGAATCGTGTGAGAACGATTGAGGAAAGAAAAAACCCGATTACACGACGCCTGGAGGCTAAGAGGAAATTAAGTGGACAATTGAAGTTAAAGGAAAAGATTGCCAAGGTTAACAGGGCTCATGCGGAAGCTAAGCGTGCCAAGAAACCTAAAAGGGATGATTTTAATACAGACGTTTGGAAAGAAAAATCATTACCAGTTCCCGAATTAAATAACGAATGGATCAGATCAGATACAGTAAGACATACTCTGACGAATCTAGGTATGACTCAAAAGAAAGTTCCAACGACTCTTCACAAGAAAACTTCCGTTTTACCTGCAGTTGAGGCTCCTCATCCTGGAACGTCATACAATCCATCGTATGCTGATCACCAAAAATTATTACGTGAAATTGCAGAAAGTGAATTAAAATTGATGAAGGAAGAAGCTCATTTAGAAAGAGTTACTTCAAAAATGTTTAAAAAGGTTTGTGTCACATATATTAATAAGTAGAAACTTGTCCATTGTTGAATCAATATTTTATATAATATGTTTAGATACCAGGAGAGGACAGAGATAAGGCACGGTTTGAAGAACTCTCTCAAGGATTGCCATTTCAAACAGAAGGTACAGCGAATGAACCTGAATCAGAAGACGATGACCCAACCGTTAAATCCGTTAATCCTCCTGTCAAGAATGCCAAAAAAACATTAGTTAAAAGGCGGAAGCTGAAAGAACAGAAGGAATTAGCACATAAACGAGCTCAAGAAAAGATCGAAAAGAGAAAAGTGGCAGATATTTATAAACTTAATCAATTAAAGAAACAATTGACTTTTAAAGAGAAGAAAGAGGAAGCAATGAGGAAGAAAAGGGATATTATTAAGGAAAAAAAAACTTTAGAACCCAAAACTTTGAGTAAAATTAAATTTGAACCCGAAGATCAGGTGTTTCAGTTAGGCACAGAATTAACTGGGGTACTAAGAACTTCGAAGCCAACTGGTAGTTTGCTCAAGGATCGCTTTAAATCTCTTCAACAGAGAAACATCCTTGCTCCTACGGCCCAAGTTTTGTAAGTATTAACATGTATTTGCAGGATTAACGGCGAATTTTTATCTACAATAATTGTTTGTTTTTTCAGAAAACGCAACAAGGCAAAAGTGAAACTATTCGAGAAAGCAAGCCACAAGATGGGATGGGAAGGTACCTTCAAGTGATAAAGTATTTTTCAATAAAATACTTTATCTCTCCCCTGTAATTTACGTTTTTTAATGTATATTTCGTATCTTTTGACTATGTTCAAAGGCAACTGTGTATGTTTATGCAAAAGAGTTCAATGCAGAGATGTTTCACCTTTTTGAAGATCATCGGTCCACTTCGAAATGAATGCAATAACAATTGTTTCCTTTTCATCGAAAGAACATTTTCTTCTAGTATAAAAATTCAACAAATTTCTGACAATGTCTCTTTTTTATGTAACATCTCCAGATTAATATGTGTTGGATCGAATCCAAGATCTCCAACCGCATAAGCATCCGAAACAAGTGTTACCGATTCCATGCTGGGAAATTGATTTTTTTTATGAAACATTACCTTTTGTCCTTACATTATGGTAAAATTAACAAAAACATACGAAATCATTTCATCGATTGTTGAAACTGATAGGCTCTTTTTAAGGATATCGAGCAGGTAATGCAGTACTTGATATCGACTTATTCTGATAATATCCTCGGGTCCTTCTAACTACAAAAACATATTTCTACTGAGTATCAGAAAACAAACGAAGTGTGGTAAAATGAAATACAAATAATATTAATATGCAATACCGTAAGAGTGCAGTCCAGGGTATCTTTAGAATCACGTAAAATGTCCTGTGTCTTCTTAACTTCCAATCGACTGAATTTTTCCATACGCTTGGCGAAATTCAGTCTGACTTGCTCCCGATGTAGGAAAACCTCCAGTTGACTTTTGCAAAGTTCAAACCACTTTGCCTCTAATTTTATCTTCTCCAAACTGTCATTGAACTCTTTCTCTTCCACTTCTGTCAGTCTAGGGATACTTATCAAGTGAGAGTGGACTCTTTTCTTAAGCCTTCGTAAGGCATCCAATATGCAATCTTTAACTTTCGATGAAGTCAAAGCTTCCGTTCTCTCAGCATGTCCTCCTTTAATCCAGTGTTGAATCAGTGGCAGAGTCTGTCTGTAAATAGGTGAAAAATACCCCTCGGTGTGTAAATATAAAATAAAAATGAGCGCGTGAAGTGAAATTTCCTTTTTTTATTTTTATTTCATTTCGGGTGGCAATAATTCAGAGAAATTTCACTTCGATTAGCGCAAATTATTACTTGATTTCCGTGATTGTCTCTTTCTTCGCGAGGGAACCTTTTACGTTGCACTCCAATTCATTTTTTAAGGCGATATTTTCGCGTCGCAATCTGTGAATAGGCACTGGAATCACATTGGCAATTTCCAGCTGGAATTTTCCAGCTGATCCGAAAAGCCGGGCATGCATTTCGCTCTTGTATCTGTCGAGGGATTTTTTTTAAATGTCAGATTCGCTCAAGAAAAGAAGAATTCGCAGTAAACGAAAATGACATGATACTTTTCTCTATCGATCTTGAATTTGCGCTCGATCTGACTCAATTGCCATTGAACGTTCTTCTCCTTCTCCACCATCGCCTCGTCTCTGGACTGCAACTTCTCCCAAAGAGACGCTCGCGTATTTTTGTAATCCTCCAGATTATTGATCTTGGCGTCTGAAATTAAGAAAAAATAAGTCTCCTACGCGGATTTTCATTATCCTATTTCACAGAATTTTATAGGATTAGAATATTTAATTACAGCGATTTTAATTACTCAATTCCTTGATCTTGGAAGTAAGTTCCACGCGAGTTCTCCGAAACTTTCGATCAATTTCGTTGACTTTCTCGACGTGAGTTTCCCGTTCCTCGATCCTCCACTTTTCCACGGTATCGATTTTCTTTCTATGCTCTTGTATCGTCTCCATTTCGTTACGTATCAGCCGATTTAATTGAGCGATGTCGTCCGCCGAATCAATGTCCGAATTATAGATTATCGAGTCCGTAGTCTCGCAGGTGTTGAGCAAGTCGTCGTTCCGTTTTTGCATTCTAGGAAAAAATTATGTTAGTACTAAAAATTGCGAGGAAAAAAATTATTATTAGAACCTTTCGATTCGCTGTTGAATGTCGGCGATCCGTGCATCGTATACAGCCTTCTGCATATTTACAATAACTACTTTGAAGGCTTCATCGTCCAAGTCTTCATCCGTCAAATCCGGAGGTTGTAATCTCTCTGGGAGAGATATGTTTCCCTTCTCTTTGCCATAAAGATCAACCATTTTGAGAGTACTCGATAAATTTAGGGTAATTTTAAATTCCCTCGAACAAACTATAATTCGCGATTAATTCTGGAAAGGTATTAATGCACTCGCTGTTTGATTTTCAGGGTTAATGTTGCGTGTCGGTGGAATCTAGTGGAATCGTCAAATGGTTTCAGTTGACAATCAATTTATCTGATTTATATCGTATTTATACACGCTGTGCTATAAAACAGTGCAACGAAACCTTAATTTCTAGCTACTTTCGATAAATTTATCTAAAATATCAGGAGAAGATAATTGCACGTTAAAGGCTTTGAGAGTTATATTTTATTCGGTATCTGTAAATTGTGCCAACGCGGGCGATGGCGAAGTTTCGAATGGATTATCAGCGTTATCGGTGGACATTAGGCTTTTCTCTCCTCTGGTATCTTTAATTTCTGCATTCCTGTCCGACATTTTTCCACGTTTTCTAAATTCAGAGCTCGGTACCATACCGAGGTCTCCCCTTGAGTAAGCGCACCTTGTAGATTCTCCCTGATGAAAAAGAAATTATTTCATAAAATAACAGGAAGTCTTGTAGATCTTAATAATCATCGATCCGTCACCCGAAAAGATCGCTCGCTTTCCAAAATTTCGGATGCATCTCTCTGTGCCAAAATGTCCATCAGAGTGTGAAGAAGCTGCTCCTTGACCTCAGGGTAGCAAGATACGCAGACGTCCTCTTCGAGTGTTTCATTTTGCAACTGAAACGATAGCCCATATATTTGCATGAAATGCCAGTAAACAAGATAGATGATTAATTTGAAAATATTTTAACGATTACCTGCAGTGCCTGCTCGATGCACGTTTTCGCCGCATGCAGGATGCGTTTTATCCTAGCAACTTCTGCACAATTGGCTCGCAATTCCGCTCGAATTTCGTCCCTGGCAGCTTTGGCTCTCTGGACATGTTGCTCCAGAATTCTTATATTTTTCTGCGCATCCATACATTGCTCCTTGTACCGTTGCATTAGGTCCTCCTTGGTTTTTGACATGTTTTCGGCATGGTGCAGCTTCGCAGCATCTATGACTGCATCCAAATGTTGCGCAGTGAGCCTGTCTATTATCCGAGTCTGTTTCAGGGACTTGTTAAGAGCCATCTTTGCCTCGGCCTGGAACAACGAGGCTTGCGTCCTCAGGATTCGATCTCTTTCCTCGTACTCCTTCGTCCTTATTTCTAATTCCCTGCAGACTTTCAACATCGCGTCCAGCTCTTTGTTCAAGGCGATGTTCTCGCGAACCGCTCGATGAGTCGCATCCGCTATGCGAATGTTTGTTGCATCTCTGAAACTCTGCGCCAGGTCTTCTAGACGCTCCTCCATCTCCCTCTTCATCCTGTTTAACGAGAAAGTAAATTAACACCGCGCAATCGAGTACAAGGAAAAAATTAATGAAAGGGAAAATCCTAATTCACGGAGAATGTTATTCGATATTATTGGGCGTTCTGAATTATTCTCGTAAAAAAAAAATGCCCTCACGCGCTCGATACTCATTTTTACCGTAATTAGTTTTATTTCACTTTAAATGGCAGTTTTGAAAATTCCAGGGAGTGGGAATAAATATGAAATAAGTGACTCGATGTTCGATACTTGGCCTTGCCAATTATGAGGGACTTCTCGGCTTCGTAGAGGGTTCTCTTGTGCCTCTCTTCTTGTTCTATCATCTGTTCTTCTTGGATCTCAAATTTGCGCATGAGGTCGATGCGAGCCAGTCTCCAGTCTTCCAGGGCATTAAGCTTGCCGGCTGTTTGAGAAGCATTATCGTATTTTAATTTGTCGAATTGATTTGAATTTTCTTCAGCAAATAAACGAGTTCTTACGTTACCTACGAGCTTGATTTCCGCGGTGAGGCTCGTCTCCATCGCTCGAAAATCCGCTTCCATGCTCTGTTCCTTCTTTTTATAGGCGGCCTGTTCCTCTTTCCTCATATCCTGAAGAGCCACTAATCGTTCCCCCAGGACGAATGCTTCTTTGGTTTTCTCCTCGAGGATTTTTTTTAAATGGGCCACCACGTCAGCTCGGTCTTCTTCGAGCTGATTCAGTTTCTTCTTAAGCTCCTCCGAGTCCGTCTCGAGTTGCTCGTTTCTCGTGCGCAATCTGCATTAATTACGATCCAATGTCATTATTATTAATTACCTCACTTATTTACCTGACATTAATTATAATCCGATGTCAGATCATTTCCCTACATCGTTCATTTTTTTTTTAACGCTAAACGGCCCTTTTATCCGCATAAATGCAATTTATCGCACGCAATAATTGAACCCACCGTGCCAATTGTCGGTTGTAATCGAGAATCTGCTGCTCGTAGTTAACTGTCTCCCTTTCATTTAGAAACAACTTCTTTTTTCCCTTCTCACCTCCGCCCCCTCCTTTCTTTTTCGGCATTTTGATGCGTCAAAATCTCTATCACTGTCGTTTCAATTTGTTATTAAAAATCAGTCACGCGAAAACGCCCGAGAACTCGCATGACTATGAGAAATCAGAATTTTCTATAATCCATATTAAACATTTAAGAAATAACGCGCAAAGTGACGTGACACCTGTCAAACGTCGTTCATGGTCGATTCCATGTGGCCTCGTTATGTCAAATAATTCTGTTACCATAGGAAACGCGATACATAATATGTACAGACACACTATCGGCTATTTGAAAAACTATTCCTGTATTTGTGCTTGTTTAGCCGCATATTTGTAAATGTTGTATAAACAAATCGAAGGAAATCGGTAATTAGGACGCAGAAACTGGATAATCGTGGACGACTAGGAGGTACGTACACATTCAATAATGTATAAAAGACAACAATGATACAGTATTTATTTTACTTTTCTGCACTCACTCATAGCCCCATCACACTTGACTATTGAAAGTAATAACGACACTCCCCTTCATCATTGTCCCGTTAAATTTCGCATTAACGTTCGCTTAATTCCAGTCAGTCGATCAATCGAGAATGCCGCTGGGAGAAATACAGTCCGTATAATCGTAAACCGATGTTAAGGCGGTGTCAAAGTGGCGTCAAAACGGTCTCGTTTATGAAACTTTTCTATCGTAGTCTGAAACAATTCGTTACACCCAGTTCGGAGAAAAGTCCCAAGAACGATCGACCCCTCGGAAGTGACTTTTACACCCCCCCAGGTATAACTCTTGCATTGAAATTATCAATTAGAATTTGGTACACGATTCTTTACGTGTCCATCGGCGTAATTCGTAAAGTCTTAACGAACACTTCGTCTCCTAGTTCCCCCGTCAAACCCGGAGTCAGACTTTTCACCAAAACTCTCAGTACCTTCCTTTGTACAACAAGACGTTTACAGGTATTTAAAATGTAACATTAAAATGAACCGCTTCACAACTTTGCGCGACGAATAAATATCTACAATATTTACTTTAAGGAGAGAAGTTCCTATTTCCTACGAGAAATAGAGTTTCGTGCGGCACCGTTCGATTGGAGAAAAGGCTGGCTTCGAGTCCGAACACTTGTAATTTTTTGTCTTTTTCTTGAGAAATGTAGAAGAGAGAAGGATCTAATTGATTGGCGGCACTTGTCTCTGAGGCGGTGGTTGAGGTCTGCGGAAATAAATGATCAGGCTGAGCATCCCGGTGAGGATCCCAATAAGATACAAGTCCCAGCTCTGGCCAAGAAACTGATCCCACTTGCTCAACTGATCGACCAGACTGAACTCTTGTAAGTAATCAAGACCGAAGAGGAGGAACAATTTGATTAGAGCTAGGGCGACAGGAATGCGAGCATCGGGGCTGGCCTCTGCTGCTAAATCGTAACATCGCTTTGCCAAGTGACGATCCCTTGCCAATCCGAGGCCTCGTTCGTGCATGTAACCCAGATTGAACATCGCCTGTGCGTTATGCTGCTGATCGGATGCGGAACGGTAATGTCCAACCGCAGCCTCGTAGTCCACTCGTGTTCCTCTGCCATAATAGTATGCATCTCCGAGCTTCACCTGTTCATACAAAAATTCACATAATGCAAGAATGCAAATTTGAACTCATGACACTTATCGAAGAATTATCGATTAAATAAATTACAAATGGAGTGGACGAGTACTGTATACAAGTGACATTGCAATTTGCTTGCACTTACTTGAGCCGCGGAATATCCCTGAGCAGCGGCCCGAGCCCAAAGAGCGAGTGCTTTGACGAGACCCTCTTCTTCGGTGAGAATTGTGGTTTCTCCTCTGTCAAGGATGAACGCTGCGTTACTCTGAGCGACTTCGTAGCCCATTTCGGCGAGCAGAGCGTACGTAACGAACGCTTCGTCGATGCGACCTTCTCTGTAGTCTGTATGAGCAGCCATGAGCTGATCGCTCCATTTCCCCCTTTCGGCAACGTTTTTAAACAGTTCCACTGCTGCAGGGCAACTTCGTACCATACCAGTGCCGGTGGCATGCATGTGAGCCAAATTATAGAAAGCCAAGACGTGGCCCGATTGACTTGCTAAACTGAAATACTTATTGGCTAGCTTGTAGTCCCTCCGAACACCAGTTCCACCTGTGAACGATACACTTTGTAGACCCGTTGTCCTTGCCAAATGTCACTATTCAATTTTCGGTAAATAGTCCTTTTTAAAGCTTCACCGATCGTACAGTAGTTAAATAGCTTACTGAAATACATGTTGCCGAGCTGTAGCTGGCCATCCACCCATCCTTGATCAGCAGCCTGGCTGAAGTATTGAAGAGCCTTCGCTGTGTCCCTTTCGACTCCTCTTCCATAGAGGTACATTAAGCCCAGCCCACTTTGCCCGACAGGATTCCCTAAATCAGCTGCTTTCTTAAAGTACTTGTAAGCCGTTTCGTTATCCTGCTTCACTATGTCACTGCCTTCTAGATAGATCTGCACAAAATTACGACATTAACACGGATTCATTGTGAATGGTTATATTGATGTTAATTAGTCTTTAGTAGTTCTAGATATATGCCTTTCTTCTATACCTTTCCTAAAAAAGCCATAGCGATGGCGTTTCCTGCATCAGCAGCATGTTGGAAATAGTGGAATGCTCTTTGGTGATCTTGAGAAACACCTCGTCCTCCCTGGTAGTGCAGTTGCCCTAACCCAACTTGAGCCTGTACGTCACCCTTTTCCGCAAGCAGTTGATAGTACTCTATCAAGTCTTGATCCAAAATCCCAGAGCTGTACCCAGGATTCTCGTGTTCGTCGAGCAATCTGACTCGTTGAACTATCGGTCCTCCACTTAACGATACCTGTTCCGCAACCTTATTAGCTACTTTTCGATAATAATCCAAAGCTCTCTCGCACGAGATAGGAGTGGTTACTCCGGCCCAATGGCGATAACCAAGAGCCATCTGAGCACGAGTGTCCCCACCGAGCGCAGCTGCGGTGTAATGAAGCAGAGCTATTCCTTGAAATGCATTAACACCTCCGAGTCCCATTGCATAAAGGAACCCTGTACCCTGTACACGGAATATTATATATTAACAATTAATAATGTTAAATTAACATTATTTTGGACATCACAGAAACAAACCATATGTGCAGACGGCAATCCAGTTTCAGCCAATTCCTTGAAGGTTTGAAAGGCAGCTGGGATATCTTGAGTGGAGCTATGAGAAGACGAAGAACCGACATTCGTGCCCAAAAGCTGAGCCCAAGCCAGCATGGAACGTGCTTCGTTGTGTCCCAAGGTAGCAGCAGCGGTGAGAAGCTTATAGGCTTCGGCTTTATTCGCATGTGTTGCATTCAGAAGTCCCTGAGCCTTCTTGAACAGATCTTCGGCTAAACAAACGGTATACAAGTACTTTAAAAATCTTTTATCATTAATAGCTATATATTAAATTTGTTTACAGCTTACCCTCCTGTTGTTCCGGAGTCAAAGGCTTCTGTACTTCCTCCTGACCTTCTTCCTCCCATAACTCGACTTCCTCTTCTTCTTCCTCCAGTGGTTGCATGTTGGTCTCTTCCATTATCGCCTTGAACCACTCTCTGGCCAAAACCGGATCGTCCATCCATGTCTCGCTCTTCGATTTCTTCACCTCATCCTGGGACATTTCTTTAAGCATCTTCACTTTCGATAACAGGTCAAAAGTCGGATATACCCTAAGGATCGTGTTATGAAGCTTCTGGAGCCTGCGCCATCGCTCTACTAAGGCACTCTCCAAATCGTCAGGTGAAACTTCATCTTCCGACTCCTCGCTGGACTTGGATTTTTCAGACGCATCATCTTGATCCTTCAGTTCAATTTCAATCTCTGCTTCGGACAGTACTACCAAGGCCAGGAGCAAAAA
Organism: Orussus abietinus; assembly: GCF_000612105.2. Lineage (NCBI taxonomy): Eukaryota > Metazoa > Arthropoda > Insecta > Hymenoptera > Orussidae > Orussus > Orussus abietinus. Next base: position 252,833 of record NW_019395988.1, read on the forward strand.
TATTATTCCTTGGAAAGCCTTCATCTTTCGCTGATCTCAATTTGTACAGCTCATCACAGACTACCGTAGAAGCGTCACCAGGTGAACTTAGAATTTTCCAGGGCCTACCAATGAAAAACTGTAAACACATACGTGGACATTTCTGGATTCCGCTCGCCCCACTGCTCGCGACGTTTAAATCGCATTAACCAGCTAGAAATCCCCACTGGCGAAGTCGAAGATTACGTCATTAGGACAAGTCAATTCTCATCTTTCTTGGCATCTTTATCGACTGAACAATCCATTATTGAGACAGTTTTTTACCTCGCTCATAGGGTTCCTCTTGGTTTCTTCGAGCGTTGTTCAACGTCGTTTCACCGACAACGCGACCGTCATACCATGAAACCACAAATCTGGATGAACCGAATCAGCTGATCGTTCGGGAGAATTCGGAACCATTTTACGGTATCCCGCCGCGACGAGGTTACCGCCACGCCGATGCTCCTGCTATAAAAGAGATGTTCAACGGTAATTTACAGCTGAAAAAACAAAGAACCTGTCACTTTTCGCAGTTAAATACACGTGGAACAGTTCGGCTCTTGGCTGCTTCAAAAATATTTCCGTAAATGCGAGGAGTGTTCCGAAATCAGAGGAGCAGCCCAAGAACTTTGCCCTTTCCGCTCCAAGTAAAAAAAATCAATATGATTTAGCCGTAATGCAATAAATTATGAAATGATCACAGAAATCCCATTATCGCTTCAGAGTATGCAGATAAATTTTTATCGGATTTCGCGCTGAATTCTCATTGGTCGACTAACAAAGATGGCGGCGGCTCGGAGGTGTTCTCTGATTGGTTCGTTAGCTGGATGGTGACATGCTCCCTTGCGTCGTGTTAACGACGACACGGTGGACGATCTTGTAAAGTCTGTGAACACAGACTATATCGGAGCGAAAAAGTATGTCGGCTACAACGCATGACAGGCAAACGTGTGTGCATATACAAGTGGTGCGTACCTTTTGAAAAGTTTAAAAAAAAACGAAGACGCGGCACGATCGCGTCGCCTTTTAGTACGGCCAAGATATTCGGAACGTTCGCCAGTGATTCGCAATGGGGCAATATCATCTACCGGGATAAAACAATGGCGTAAAGTCGTTCGCAGGTTTTACGAGTAAGCATACGACAAGTCATTGTCTATTTTTGCGACACTAGGATCGATACATTTTTGCATGCAAATCCACTCGAAATAGATGCGGATACATCTCGAAAGTATTTATATCGCAAGTGGAACATTGAGAATGGCTTTTGAGGTTATCGCGTCAGAAGGCAAGGAGGACTGATCTCTGCATGGTGATCCACTGCGAGTACGACGTTAAGTAGTTCAGTTATTGGCCGTATCTAGTCAGAAACCAGCCTTCAAATGACCGAAGAAATAGAGTTAAATCAGTCGCGAAAGAATCGCGTCTATTATGCAGCGAGGGATGGAATGTCGATCACCCTCTACGCCCTTCTCAGCGGCACTTCAGATGAGGAGGCCTATTCCCTCATTAACCAGGTGACCATCTTTTGAATTTACATTATTTTACATTTTTTTTAATAATGTGTGATTTTTCACATAAAGTTGTACAATGAAATCATGCGTACTTATGATACCATTCCTAAAATTTATATGCATGAATGAATGAGGGTTTTTTTATTGTCATTGTTGATGAAAAGGCAACGCGTATGAAACAAAGCATTAGATCCAGTGAACGTTGAGAACTGTTTGCGTAGTCATTCCTTTGTCCACTGAGATCAACCATTACTGAAATGTAATATTATCTTTTGTTAGTCCTAAATTATATTAAATGTGAAAGTGAAACTAAACAAAGAATGTTCCTATTCTTTGTGCAGGTGTTTATATTTTTGGATCTCTTATTTAGAATGTAAAAAAAAATTAAACACATGACAGGCGTTTTATTAGACATCTCTGTTGGACAAGTGCCAATCTCAGCTGCGCGTAAATTTTCTAACAAAGAATCCAGTATCTTTTAATGAAGAAAATGTTTGTACACGTGCTAAGTTTAATAATATTTTGTGACCATCGAATGGCTGTTTATATTACGATATGGATCATTCCAGAAAGTGTTGGACGAAGAAGGGGAACAGTACACGCCCTTAATAGTTGCTGCAAGATATGGACATAATAAGGTTGTTAAAATATTAATAGAAAAATTCAAGGAACTCGATTTGGAGCAACAAGGCACTGTTAAATTTGATGGCTACGTAATACAAGGAGCGACTGCTCTTTGGTGTGCTGCAGGTACGATTTTATAATAGTATTATCCAGACATTTTGAAAAATGTTATCGTTATTGTCTAATTCTTCTGTTGTTTAGGTGCTGGTCATTTAAATGTCGTTAAAACTCTTGTTCAGGCCGGAGCAAACGTTAACTATGCGACACAAGCGAATTCTACACCCCTCCGCGCTGCTTGTTTCGATGGAAGATTAGACATTGTAAAATATTTAATAGATCACAATGCTGATATAAACATTGCTAATATGTACAACAATACTTGTCTGATGATCGCAGTTTATAAGGGACACATCGATGTCGTTAGTATTATTTGTTAATACGTACTAATTTGGAATGTGTATACTTTTCTTACTGGTTGTTCTTCCATTTCCGTTCGTTACTATTATATTGTATTTTTTGGGTACATAGGTGAATTTTCTGTTATACAATGGAGCCAACCCAAATGAGAAAGCTAATTGTGGGGCCACTGCCTTGCATTTTGCTGCTGAATGTGGTCACACCAAAATTGTTATAGAACTGCTCAATTATGGAACAAAAATGACAAAGAATGTTAACGGTGTGACACCTCTGATTACTGCTGCTGAACGTGCGAGAAGAGAAATAGTAGAGTGCCTTGTAGAATTGGATGAAGTTACTAAAGAGGAAGTCATTGAAGCATATGAATTGCTGGGTGCATCCTATGCCAATGATAAGGATAACTATTGCATTGACAGAGCATACAAGTACCTGCAGAAAGCAATGACTTTAAGGTAACAGTACAATTGACAGTTCGAACGTAAGCTCATTTTTTTTCCAGACTCGAATTTGATTTCAAGCTTCAGCTTGAAATAGTAACGTACATGATTTACAACTTTTTGTTAACTTATAATTTTAGATACAGTGATCCTGAAAATATTATATACAAAAAAGTATGTAAACCTGTACCTGCATACGAAAATTGGAGAGAGAGCGAGACTTTGGAAGCTTTAGAGAGAATTAAAGGGAATAACAGCGCACTTCACATGGAATCCCTTGCTATAAGAGAAAGGATATTAGGTAAATTTTAAGAACACGCGAAATAACATGCAAAATATCTTAAAAATCTTATGCTCTACTCCGATTACACTGTTGACACTATTCGTTAATATCTGCCACAGGAACTCACAATCCTGAAGTACCCCATCCTATAATATACAGAGGAGCTGTTTTCGCAGACAATGACAGATTTGACAGGTGTATTGACTTATGGCTCCATGCCTTGGAGTTGAGACAACTAAATAACAAGTCTGTCATGAAAGATCTTCTGCGCTTTGCACAAGTAATTTGTTAATTACATTTTTTCATTTTTACAATATCAATTATACTTTTTTTTTATACTTCTCGGAAAATTATTATATCCCATTTGAAGGAACAAGGATGTAATTATTTAATTTCAGGTATTCTCTCAAGTAATCCATGCTGGCGTCGATCTCCAATTCACGCAAGTTGTTAAAGTCTTAGAAGCGAGTGTGATTGAGTTAGGAAGGAATAAGATCAAGATGAATAAACCGGACTCTAAGGATGACATTAATCAGTACATTGTAAGTGAATTGTGGACTTTCGCTTGTTTAGAATAGATACTTTTTTTCTTTTATTTAACAACAACGTATTTCCAGGAAGAAACTGAATCAAATATCACAACAACGCTGTATATTCTAACGATCTTAACGAAATTGATGACCCTGAACGAGAAGGAATACGACGAGGCAGAAATCAACAATGTTCATTATTTAGTGCACAGATTGTGTGCACTGCGCATGAGCCTCAGAGATGGACAGACTCTTTTGCATCTGGCTGTGAATGCTGAAACACCTGTCGACGATTTTCACACTAACGATGTTTGCAAGTATGTCTATTTTTTGCATTAATGTACGCAGTGCCTTATGCGATAATATAAATTTGGATGAGAAATTTGGTACAGCTTAATATCTGATTTTACCAGACATTAAAATGAGCCTTGTTAGTACTTGCATTTTTAATCTTTAGATTTCCTTGCGCTGCGACAGCAAAATTATTAATTCAGTGTGGCGCCGATGTGAATGCCATGGACAATGAAAGAAACACACCGCTCCATATAATTGTTAGTTACCAGAAGTCAATAAGGTAAGGACGTGACCGGTATGATAATTTAGTGCATTCTAGATTATGTACTTGAATATAAAAATTTACCATACCTTATAGTGATTTTTTGACGTTGCACACCATCGTCATAGAATTAATTAATGCCGGGGCACATATGGATATTGTCAATAGTCAAGGAAAAACACCTTACGACGCTGCTACGACGGGTAAATAATACATTTTATGGGAAATGGTTTATATATGCTACATGGTATTTTTCTGGTTTCTTATAGGCGTGGCAGAGATAATATTGCGGACACAGACAAAGTTGTCTTTGAAGTGTATGGCGGCGAAAGTAGTCAAGACTTATAATCTGTCTTATGTTGGTACCGTTCCTCGTTCTTTGGAGAGCTTTATAGAACTTCACGGACCTGGGCTCAATCAAGGTTAGCACACGTATTCCTTGGATAAACATGAAAATATTTCTATTACTTACTTTCTGCTTTCTTTTTGTATCATAAAGTGAACGTAGTCGGGCCCGAAATGGCATTAAAAAAGGATGTTACATGCGTACTTGATATGTAGGCATTTCTTGTAAAGACTTACAAGTGGAGCATAGCCACGACTTCGTTACGATTAAAGTACAGGGTAACGACGAGGAAATCGATTGCCCTTTGTTGGTAACTTCAGGAGTTTGGAAATTGTTATTCGATTTTGAATTGCTTTACTTGTATAGAATTGTTTCAAACGAAACCTGTTTCTTATTAACTACAAATTCTATTTTGGAGATTATGTTTTAAACGTAGTTACTTAGTCGAGGAACTGAATATAAATTGAACACAGCCTACCGTTTCATACTTATGTAGGAATTAAATACTTTTCACTTTTTATTATCGTACTTTCGAAGTTTATCGTGAACGACCTACACATGTGATTCGTACTTTGAAAGAAATCGTCATACATATAAATGGATTTCTTTAATAGAAAATGACGTTGTAATATATTAGAGCGGAATAAAACTTGTACTTGCAGCCAGAAAATTTATTCGGAGGACATAAGCATTTTGTAGCTATAATTAATTGCAATATTGCCTTTTATTCAAACACTCGGTCGTTCGGCATAAAGAGGCTTTTTTCGATATAGTAATTTTTGCAAATACACTTATTTCTAGACGATATAAACATCAAAATATTATTAAATCATTTTGCTCATTAACATAATTACGCGCGTTTAATAGTTGGAAAAGCTGGCGTTAATTACTTATCGGAATTGTCGATTTTAACTATAAACAGTGTTGTGTACTAACATTTTAATGTGCCTATGTAGAGTGAAAACATCATGTTTTTATATAAGATAAATTAATATAACTCGCGTGTATATATATTCTAGTTCTTACCTAGAATACAATTAGAATTAACGAATAAAAACATGCTGGCATGACTTGTAAACAAAGAATGTATGAAACATCAATCGATTATGGATATACTTTCATAATTTGATGCGATACCACGACTGCGTACATATTAATTATAATTATAAGAAAAGAAGTGATGCAAGGTTTACATTGCATAAATAATTTCATATTTTGTCTATACGTACTGTCGTGTATCCATATACATGTAGAAACACGTACATGTACATGTATGTATGTACATCTAACACCTATCGATACAAGCTTAAAAATGTTTGTTTTGATATCTGTATAAAAAAAATTTGTTCTGCATAGAATTACACAAGTTCATTCGACGACAAGAGTCTTTGTCAAATTGTCATCGTCTTGTCTCGTTGAACCCGAGAGTGAAACTCGTAAAATTCCTTGACAAGATAAATCAGTTGAGAGGCTGAGGAAAATAAAAACGTTTCGATAAATATTACGAATGTACTTTATTTTCATTTTAATGTTTCGTTCTAATGATTTAAATAAACATTTACTTAGAATTAAAATATACAATATTAAGAGTACGAGCTCATCGAGGAGCTCCTGCCATCGCCTTTTACAATATATTTTTTACATGAATGTAAAAGAACAATTATACATCGATCGAGGCGTTTTTATAATTTTCCCTATTAATTTTCACTCGCTTTTGGCAAAGCGCCACTGCGATCACTGTTATTTACATCTCTGTAAATGTCGAAATCTCTGTGTCCTTCTGACTCGCGAGCGTTTAAGAGATTCAGCAGTTCTTCGCATTGATAAAGTAATGCAAATATCATCCGTAAAAAAGAAACTCTCGGTATAACTTCAAAATACTTTTCCGCGCTCCAGTCGTTACGCTTATCTCGTATTACGAGTTTCATAACATGCAGTCTACATACAGATTTTGAAATAAACGACAGCTTCAACTTCTCCTTTCAGTCTTCTGATCTCCGATACTCTTGTTTCTGTTCGGGTCAACATTTGGTTGCACGTATGATCTATTTAATGCATCGTCAGATACAATAGACACGAAGAGTACACCCGAATTAAAAATGGATCTTTCCTTCCAAAGTAGTTATTTGTAACCCTGCATCTGTGTATGTACGTGATTAGGGAAGCACTAATGATTTATAATTGGCAATTCATGCCTTCACACATGTTCAATTTGTAATATCTTTTCGAGCCACAAGAGGTTGGGCATAAAAAATATCGAATACATTTAATATAAAATACACGTGTAGATCTCGATTTTCATGTAATCGTTTGAAGTTGTCAATTCGATCGGAACGAATACGTTGAGATGTACGATACTAATAATTTTATAACTAACATTAACGTAAGGTTTGCAGATAATTTGGCTACGACATGGGAATGCAATTCGATTGAGGGTTACGTTGCAAAGATTTTAACAATTATCAGTAATAGCGGAAGCTCATGGTTTGTGCATAAGTTATCATTGATTGGGGTGTATAAAAATATAAAAGTCAAACATTTCGAGGTTCTTCCAGGACGGATAGAAGAAATTTAACGTTAACTGTGCTGGAAAGTAGACGGCTCAAGAGTTCACCCGATTTAACTGAGAAGTGTGCTGTGGTTTTTGACAAAAATGCAAATATCTAGTTCTCGTAAACAATGATCAGCTCTAACGAAAAAGCTGTACAAAAGTGGCAGCAATAGAAATACGAATTCGAATCGCTACTTTTTCTTTTTCTTCTGAGATTCACTCAAAGTGTAAATTGCTTGAGTTACAGAACTACGGTACAAAACATCCAGATAGGTAAAATCGATCTAGACAATTATCGGACTCACACGAAGTAGAAAAATAAAATTGCGTGTGAAGAATGTCCGTTTTTATGTACGCTTTAATATATATATTTCTTTTCTACGGATTAGTTACAACAGAAAAAAAACAATGTCATCCTATGGAGTTCTTGTTAAATTAACGGTTGCTTGCAACGTCTCCTTGCAAACGTTCTATTTAGTCTATCTGTTAAAAACGTTACTGTAATTCTCTGATCATCCTATATCACACACCGGTTATTTAGTGTATGCGATCTGCTATTGGGTACAGTTGTTTAAAAAGAATGTTACATTCATAATAGATAACGATTTCGACTAAACTACGATACCCTGACGTGGAATGGCCACACAAAATTCTTGTAATTAAATGTCCTGGCTCGAAGAGAAATATTTAAAAAAAACATTAGAATGTTACAAAAGTAATGCGATGCAACGCGATTGCGTCGACTTTGGGTTTAACGTCGAGATATAAAAAGAGTTATCGCTTTTCACCGGTTACCTGACTGCAGGATTGGTGGAAACAATAATCGTTTCGTCTAGGTACAGGATAACGAAGTACGAGAGCACTGTCCGCAGAAATAATTGGTAGGGCGTTGACGCAATGATGATTCACCAGATGACTTACGCTATCGAAGACGCGATCTTTCGTGCGTACCTGGAAATATTATTGTTAGATCATTGCCTAATAGAATTATAAAAAAAAAATCTTGATCTTTCTTGTTGAGTACTTACCACACCTTCTGGATCGATCAGGAGCAAGTGCTTCGGTGTGCCACTATTCATGCCAGTAAGAACATACTGACCTGGCGAGCCTTGAGATTCGCGGACCAAAAAGTCTCCATCCTGTTGGAAATTAAAGAATGTACTTTTGAAATTATGAAAATATTTGATTGCATCGAAGTTGTTACCCTTGTTAGCATAGCTTCTGCTTCAGACCTGCTGACGCTGCCATGAAACCATACTTCCTGTTTCAATTGATACTTCTGCGATCGAGGACTGAGTTTATTCATTTCTGATATCGCAGTGCTAAAGGGTTCTAAAAATTTATATCGCGTTGATTTGTTTATGCTTGAAATTTAATTCACACTTTATGCACTGTCACTGAATTTTTATCTTACGCATGTCAAAGGCGTCGAACAAGGACAGTGGTTCTCTGCGACTGTCTTTATTGGCAGCTATGACTGTATCGTTTACGTAATTATGTTCCGGTGCTGTATTTGGCATCGAGGCAGCCCCATCGGAGTTCAAATCAATCAAGTTGCCTATTTCTGTAAATATAAAGCGATTCGTGTAGTAAACACACACGAGTAGATTTTTTAAATAGGGGGACATTTGGTTTGAAGTTTATCACCTGTCCATTGTTGCGGTTGCCTACTCCGACTGCTAGAGAGTGGATCAGGTAATGGTGTGCTTTGAATATTGCTACTTGCATGATTATGATTCGAATGGTGATGTTTTAGATTAGGCAAAGTAGACGCGGTAACTGGCAAAGGTGGGACCGGAGGTGGCCCAATATCTGGTGGTACCTTTCCAGGTAAATCATTGTAATAAACTCTGTCTGCTTCTCTCATTCCATTTAATACGGGACTGTGCAAATAGTGCAAAAAAATCGAATGAACATTAAACAAGTATGAGTATTGAGAGCAAAAACTGCAGTCTACTTACTGCAGACTCGATGGCTTTGTCAGGAACTCTTTGAACCTGAGCTCGAAAGCTTGTCCAATAGTAGATATTACGTCTTGAGCTAAACCACCGCCACATTCTAGTACATAACAGGCACGCCATTCTTGTATATTCTTTGCCACGTATGCAACAAAGTCTAGTGTTTCCTATGGAAAAAAAAAATATATAATCAGTGAATTTATACTTTCATATAATTTATATTTACATTCAAGAGATATCAATACCGTGTCACCGCCTGAGGCAAAAGATATCTTCGGCATGTCATGTTTAGCAATAATATGACCAGTTTCAAGAGTCGTTAAAGCTAAGCTGCAACTACTTATCGTTAAATTGATATTAGCACCTGCATGTTCCATACATGGTTTATCGGCTATTGCTCTCAGAACCTTTCTGTCCACCTATAAAATATAATAGTAATTTATACATGTAGTAAAGGAATTGATTTTTAATTTCTATAGTTTGTTCAAACATTGCACACAATTTATGGCAAATTTCTAAGCCAGATTTAGAATAATAACTGCATTTTTACCCTTCTTTTTTTATCAGCAGTTTTCAATCCTGCTGCCTCACATACTCTATTTATACATTCCCTGAAAAAGTTACAAGATTATTATTAGTCGCATTACCGATATGATACAGAAACGAAGTTCATAATTTATGACGACATTAAACCGATGTCAGTCAGTTGATAATGAAATGCTATAAATGTATACTTACTTGGCAACGCATGATCTTGTATCGAAGTCTAAACTTTTCATAGACGTGAAAACTTCCAAGCAGCCGATGTACTATGAGATAATTCATGTTATTCGGTATTGGAAATGAAACTTGTAACCACCAGTTGTTACGTTTCATATTTTCTAAACCGTCGCACAGATTGTTTTCATGCGAGTCACGAGGTTCAATAAAATATATTACGGTACTTACTTTGACCGAATAAGTAATTCCTTCTTTGCTCACGAGGTGGTCCGGGTGCAACCACCCTCTGGCTGGCTTGCTTATAAAACTACCACCGCCGCCAGTTGCCATTCCTATAAACTGAATGCTAGGCGTGTTACAAATGTCAGTGATAGGATGTAAACAAGATATACAAAAGGAGTAATATAGTACGATTAAATATTTAAAAATTGAAGGTAAAAACAGAAAAACTACCTAACAATTTATACAAAGCATCGAAGTGCGCTTGTCCAGGAAACTTATCCTGAATTTAGACGAATTTAAGTCGTAACATTAAATTTGAAATTGTAATGCGAACATCTGACATTCCGTCACACTTGTTAAGCAAGATCATTCGATTGCGTTTAGGACCAACTCCGAGGTAAAGGTTTACTTTACTAACCTTAAAAGAATGAAACGAAGTTAGTAAAAAACGATGTTTTTAGATCGCCGCTATAAAAGAAGAAACATCTATCGCGAGTACAATGTCCTTTGATTGCCGAGGGAAAACCCAATACGTCGAACAATTTGACATCTGATAGGATGTATGTACAAACCCTGTAGTGCCCGTGGGCATATCATACCGTTCCTTTGACTACAAACAATATAGATTCGTCGCTAGCTACCAGAGATGAGTTGGGAGATTGCTCACGGGCAGGGTCGTGCAATCGCATCCTGTGCTGCCCTTTGGTTTCGTACGTCAGCTCTCACCGTTTTTTGCCCCCAAGGGCGGCGCAATGAATTTCTGGTAGGGGCTCGCGCACTCGTGATGGCGATACTATCTACCAGTAACCGTTGACGGCTCATGTACTCGTGATGGTAATACCATGCGAGTGTGACGGTGGTGGCTTACCTACGCTTACCGACACTGCTCGCTTTGGATGGTAAGGGAAGAACATTCGTGGCACCCACTTTGACTTTACCCTTCACTTGCCTTACTTATTTTACGAGAAAGTGAAATTTTACCTTAATTAAATTCTACTTCGCAGCTAGTTCGCGGATCGGTATCATCCCATAAGGATGGTTTCAGTTATGATGGGTTAAATCAGTTAAACTCCAGTTAACTCGAGGGTGGAACCGGACCCTAATAGGGCTCCACATCATACAAGTGTGTGTTTGTGTGTGAGAGCGACGGTCGAAGCAGGTACCCCGATGTTTACCCTTTGGAAGACCAAAGGGTAATGACGCTCCGAGGGCGCGCTCGGCCTTACATAGGGTCCCCGACCCCGGCATGCGCATGCGCAGTTCCTTATCACACCTTTGTATATTCCAATTTTGGAATTTTTTTATAATAACGGAATTTTTTGCTATGGAATCCTGCCTGGATTTTTGACGATCATACGTCAAAAATGTCTAATACATAGTTGATTAATATATTTCAAAATTGATTATTAGAATTTGGGGATTTTATGATAATTAGGATTTTATTAAAATTTATTAATCAACTTTGTATTAGATATTTTTGACGATCAACCAATTTTCAAATTCACCCCATGGAAATCGTGCTATATTAAATATTTAAGTTTCATGGCTTGTTCATAGATGGCGAAACGTGCTATTTCTGAAGAGTATACGAATTAAAACCTTACCATTTCATGACAAGAATTAACCAATATGTCACTTATAGACCATTCGATAAATTAATATCATACATTTATTATTCCTAGATGGAGAAGTACACCCATTAACCATAAATTAATAGCCACTTTTAGAATAAATAATATTCATTTTTTATCATCGTCATCGCTTTCATTTTCCATAATGGAATCACTCTTGTCACTGAAATCACACTTGTTATTTTCATTTGCATCCTTCTCTTCCTCGCCATCCGATGAATTACTATTTTCCATCTTCTGAGCTTCGCTATTACTCGAAGACTCACTGTCCGACTGGCTGTCACTGTCCGAATCGGAACTTTCTGAAGAATTGCTGCTCCCTTCTGCGTTCTTAGCTTCCATCATTTCCTTGAATTGCTTTACGGTGATTTTTCTGGGCATTATCTGCTTTAGAAATTCTAATGTTTCGTTTGTTTGTACTATTTCTGCTAAGTGTTTGTATTCTAACGAACTTCCTTTGTTTGTTTGTAGATAAGCTTCTTCCGCTAAATGGTGGATGAACAACTCCTAGAATGAATTCACAACGGTTAAAAATATGGAAAATTATGCAATGTTAATTAAGGAATTTTATTACATTTAGTCACATATATACAAATCTAATTTAAACAGAAAAGTATAGAGAAGTACTTGTTACTGGAAAGTGAAATCGTAATTCAATGATGGAAATTATGTAGGCAACGTTTAAATTTATAAACTTTTTCGAAATCCCCGCGCAATCGTTAGAAATGAGGTGCAACAACCACCAACGCATCGCATCGAGGTTTATTACCGTTCGTAAACAAAATAACGAAAACGTATTACCGTAGCTTTGGCAACAAGAAATAATCCATCCTGCCCAACAGTATCGACGTATGGAGAACTTTTCATGATTGTTTTTACTCGAGATACCGGTAAACGAAGTTCTCTCATCCTGGCAGGTGAACTTTGCGACGCCATGATTTGAAATTCACTTCTGCTAAAACTTCGCGCGTAAATCGCCATCTTGGAATACTGATTTGAATACGTTAATATATTTCCTTCACCTTCGTATAATTTCTTTATAAACTTACAATAATTACGTAGCAATGTTACATTAACGATTTCAATATCGTGTTATCTGTGTTATTTTTGTGAAATACGTACGCATTTAAATGAATGCACTTTTTAACTCATGATGCACCAGAAGATTTAAATGCCATCTATGAACCGAGGTTAGGATTAATTTTTCTCTCTGTGGAAGTGACTTCTAGAGACAAACACGTGGGATTGGAAATAGCCAATGAGATAACCTGTAAATGAATATTTGTCCAATCATAACGTTTGATTCGTTTCTTGAGAATATGAATGAATTGTAATACCGACAATCTTTAATATTTTATTATATGGTTAAGTTAAAAATTAGGTTTTGAGGTAAATCAAGAAATTTAAAGTTTTGAAGTTGCGCGTTTGTCAGTATGTAGAAGAATATAAAGCTTTTCATTGCAAGGGATTTCTAAGTTAATGCATTCTGTATTTCATTGTTTATTTTTGCAGTTCTGTTAAGTATTTACAGACTTCTATAAATATATAAGTTCTGTGTACAAACGTTTCTGTGAAAGAAGAAAAAATGCCGTGCGAAATGATAACATTGCAACTTGGCCAATGCGGCAATCAAAGTAAGTTTTAAATAAGAAATATTTTCACTTGGTACATTAAACGTGTTTAATTGTTTTAAGAAATTTTGTGGAAGTTATTTCATGTTGAATTTATTTGTTTTAGTTGGCTTCGAATTTTGGAAGAGGCTCTGTGCAGAGCACGGTATCAGTCCTGAAGGTATTTTGGAAGATTATGCGACTGAGGGGACTGACCGAAAAGATGTCTTTTTCTATCAGTCAGACGATGAGCATTATATACCAAGAGCTGTGCTCCTCGATTTGGAACCTCGAGTTATTCATGCAATAATGAATTCCCCGTATTCAAAGGTATGTATTGTATTCTATGTGATCTTTAATTAATTAATTTGTTTTGATATTTTGAGTGATTGATAATATTACCGTTCAATAAAACATGTAGCTCTATAATCCTGAAAATATATACTTATCAAAACATGGTGGTGGAGCTGGAAATAATTGGGCATCTGGTTATCATCAAGGAGAAAAATTGCAAGAAGAGATTTTTGATATCCTAGATAGGGAAGCGGATGGCAGTGATAGTTTAGAGGTGTGTACAATACCGATAATGTTACATTAAGTAGGTAAAGTGGTACATTAAAGTTTACTTGGCAGGGTTTCGTTTTGTGCCATTCCATAGCTGGTGGGACGGGATCTGGTATGGGATCATTTATGTTAGAGTCTCTTGCAGATAGGTTTCCTAAAAAATTAATAGAGACTTACAGTGTTTTCCCAAATCAAGATGAAATAAGGTAATTATCTAGCGATAACAGATTACATTACACACTATCGGAATTAATATGTTTAACCAGTTTTTAAATAAATAGTTGGTTTACAGTGATGTAGTCGTGCAGCCCTATAATTCGTTACTGACATTGAAGCGGCTAACGCAGTGCGCAGATTGTGTCGTTGTATTGGATAATACAGCATTAAATAGAATTGCATCAGACCGATTACATATACAGAATCCCAGCTTTACGCAGATTAACAAACTCGTGTCCACTATCATGTCTGTTAGTACGACAACTCTTAGGTACAAGCTATTTTTTAATATGATAGCCAATGTAGCCAATTGGTGCGATCAGCTACCTTTACTGATATTTTTAATTCATTTTTAGGTATCCTTCATACATGAATAATGATTTGGTAGGTTTAATCGCTCCGTTGATTCCTACCCCACGGTTACATTTCTTAATGACAGGATACACACCGCTTACAACCGACCAAGAGGTAGGATAATGTATAGTTTAGAAAATAACTAATCTAAAATAGAGTCTTTAAAAACATATTTTGTTTTAAATCAGGGTGCTTCGGTGAGAAAAACATCGGTACTTGATGTAATGCGTCGTCTGTTGCAACCGAAGAACATGATGGTTTCTACTGCATTGGACAGAAATGCTGCACACTGTTACATATCTATACTGAATATAATTCAGGTACATTTTGATGTTTTAAATTTCAGTAATCTTTCTTATTTAATTGTTCTACGTTTGTCTTTTGTTAGGGAGAGGTAGACCCTACACAAGTGCACAAATCTTTGCAAAGAATTCGAGAAAGGAAATTAGCACAATTTATTCCTTGGGGACCAGCTAGCATACAAGTGGCCCTTTCAAGGAAATCTCCTTACATACAAAGCACGCACAGAGTTTCAGGACTGATGTTAGCTAATCATACAAATATATCCTCTGTAAGTAGAATTGGATTAACATTATATTGCTATACGTTAATTGGATCAATATTTGCTACATTGAATATTTTACATAGCTTTTCGATCGTGCTCTTCAACAATACGACAAGCTTCGCAAACGAGAAGCCTTTCTGGAACAGTTTCGAAAGGAGAAAATGTTTGAGGATAATCTGGATGAGTTGGACAACTCACGAGAAGTTGTGGATTACCTTGTTAAGGAATATCAAGCTGCGACAAAGTCTGACTACCTTACATGGAGTCCAAATAAAGCGGAATAAGAGAAGAAAGAAGTTAACCAAGACATCATGAATTTTGTAAAACCATTAATCTATTACACATTTTCCTACATGTTGAATTTACGATAACTTTTATGTTTCGACTAGTTAGCCGCCATGACAAATGGGAGAATCAGACAGGTACTATTTGCCAGTTATATTCCTGTTAAAACAATTATGCATTGAAAATAGATTTAGTCATGTTTTGTAACGCGCGAAAAAAGCGGAGGTAGAGTAGCAATTGTTATGAAGCCAGTATGGCCTGGTAACGAGTGTGGATGAGTGACGGTCAGAAGTTTGTTTTCATCCTGCTTTTCCGTTTCTTTACTGCTTTGATTTCCAACATTCTGGTCTTCTCTGTCATTAGTGCGCTGGAAGAAATTATTAATTATTTTTTGGATTGAAAGTTAGTTCGATTATGTAAAGATACATATAATGTTTCGTGTTCACACCTTATATTTTAAACATTCCAAATTTAAAATTGGTAATTTTTTATATTGCACTGTTAATTCCCTCTGAAGACATTCGAAGGTCTTTAACTCGACGAACCCTTCCGATGTTAATGTTGAACATGTCCGTTGAACTTGTTCTATACATGGAGAGAACGAACACAATTTTCCACCTACAATGAAACTATGTATGAAGAATGTCAGATTTTAAAAGTATCTCAATGCTTTATACACAATTAAAGGTTTCAATTAACCTGATTCTTTTAGAGTATCACAGGCATGCTTTACTGTCATCCATGGATGTGGGAGATCTAGAAATACTGCATCTGCTTTATGCCTTAGTTCGATTCCAAATCCATCTAAACATACATCTCTGTGATTGGATGTAACAAAGTCACTAATTCCGTGTCTTCTAAACTCATCCTGTGCTAGAGATACACGTTGCTCATGGAAATCAAATGTGTACAAATGCCCGGTGGGACGTATCGTACGTATCAAAGAATGCGAAAGTGAACCACTTCCGGTACCTGTAAGGAAAAATTATGTTTCACATGCTTAAAGATAAATATACATTATTACAAACCTGATTCGATTACTATGCTTCCCGGAACAATTTCCATAAGGTATATAATCATGCTTATATCGGGAGTATAAATAATCTGAGTTCTGTGTGGAAGCGTGACTGTCCATAATTCAGGAGTCGGCTGTAAAACATATGCCCAGCCTCTAGATAGCTCCACTCGTGTACCATATTTTTTCCCCAGCAACGAATATACTTTTAGGGCACCGTATGTCGTTTGAAACACATTGTCTACGAATTCGTCCTTCTTGTTCTTGATTTTCTTGGTCACTTCTAGCGTGTGCATATTATTCGGTCCCAAATACAAAATAACAATGTCATCTTCTTCTATATGTTCTTTCACTCTATTGAAACTCATTTTATAAAAATTGTATTATGAAATTCTTCCAGTGAATTCCAAAGTCCTTCTTTACTTCACCATAAATTTATAAATTAATAACCATCAATCTTGATAATCTCACGGTAGAAAAACAATTGACAATTTAATAAAACTTATATATCCGTGGCTACTTGTACATGATTTATTATCAATATTGGCAATAAGCAGAATGTTTACAAAATGAATTTCACGTATAAAATAGACACATTTTATAAAATAATGTAGTATAGAACTTGTTTTGTTGTATCATAACATTAATAAGTTTATCCAACCATTTAAAATATTGGCACGTGGTATTATTGAGCGTATAGTCAGCTTAAATATGCTTTGAAAAAATTTGAGGTTAAATTTGTTTATCGTCTCTACACTTTATTCGTTATTTTTTTTCGTAATTTCTATGGAAGTTAGTTTTTTTTTAATTGCTAATGCATCTATATTATTTCAGGGGATCGTAAATTCACTACAATTTTATTAATGATTGCTAATCACAGGTGGAGCAAATACATAGGAACATTTTCTGCTCAACAATTGGCAACTCTACTCCTGTCAAATGATCATCGTCCTCGCGTTCAGGTAGCTAGTGTTTGGTGTTTTTAGAAACTGACGTCTACGATTTTTTTAAGGTGACGATGAGCGACGATGACCGAGATATCGATATTGAGAGCGACGTAAGTTGAGCGTTAAATTATAGCCAGTATTCATTTTTTCACTCCATAACCTATAAAGCTGTTGAGCATCTTATTTACATTTGCAGGAAGGGGATGACTCTGATTCCAGGCAAAGGCATTCTAACAACACACAGTACTATTCCCAGGTATACACGGAACTTTCCGACCCTTTTTTAACACAGTATTGATCAACAATAGGATCTCCCTATAAAAATCATGTACCTGTTTGCCCGATGTTTGATGCTCTTATTTCTATTACATGGAAACTTAGAATGCGTGTGAACATGTAAATAGAAGTATATTTTAAGTCTTAGAACCCTGTGTCTTTTGAATTTTTAGAGTAAGTTTATTATACATGTAATGCGTGCACATGCCTCATTAATGTTTATGTTCACATTGTCTTATATAGGCCGAGAAGCGTGCCCACCATAATGCTTTGGAACGTAAACGAAGGGATCACATTAAAGATAGTTTCTCGAGTCTTCGAGATTCTGTACCTGCTCTCCAAGGAGAGAAAGTTGCCAGCCGAGCTCAAATCCTTAAAAAGGCTGCCGAGTATATACAACATATGCGACGCAAGAATTCCTCTCATCAGCAGGACATTGATGACTTGAAGAGACAAAATAGTTTACTGGAGTCCCAGAGTAAGTATCTTTAATCCAATCATAATTAACCTTAGGGTCATAGAATTATTTGTAACATTAACATTATTACCATTAACGTAACGCTTTTTCAATCAAGTTCGAACTCTCGAGAAAGCTAAAATTACGGGAAACTTTGCGGCTGAATCTTGCGAAGTGTCCAAGTCAGATTCAGTTGAGCTGAATGGCTATAATGATTCAGAGTCTGAATCTTCTGACAGCGAGAGTGGTAGAGCCATTCGTCACTCGAAGAAGCTAAAGGTGGCTGGACTTCACCACTGATGAATGCTCGACATACCTGCTCTACTATAATCACCTTAAAACTTTATTTTGATAAAACAATCAACTTGTTGTAAGTAATATAAATGTACCACGTAGATTTATCTTGTAAGATAGATACTTATTTAAATAAACGATAATTAGTTTTGTTTGTACTACATCTGTTACAAAGAAATCATTGGAACTTTATGAGGTGATGTCTCCTAAGGGAAACACTTTGGTAATTTATGCTTTCTTAAATCAATGTGAAAATCAGAGCATGGGTGTAAAAAAAATTTAAGCGGCACAATGCACAGCCAACTTTGCATATATTATGTAGAAAATGTAACAGTAGTACAATTTCAAGCATTAGACAACAAATGATGCAGAAATATACAATGTTTCTAGATAAAAATTGACATTCAATTGTAAAGAATAAAGGGTATGTAAATAAGTTTTTAGAAAATAATAAATCATGAATGGTTTTGTTACAACATCAGAATATTAACCTAACCCTTGTCCTTTCTTTGCAAGAACAAGTTACACCGATCACTTTTATACTTTTAAGTTACTTTTACCTATTAGCGTTATCAATAATATTTACTAGCTTTATATTGCAAAAATAGGACTTTTATATTACATAAAGTTGCATGCAAATAATTCTTTCGAATAATTTTAAGAGAACGTTGATTATTAACCGTATTGATATATACAGGTGGTTCGGTACCCCCAATAGGAGTCATGTCACCGCTGAAGATTTTAATAGCATGGTTTAGTGTAATCTTCTCTGCGGTTAAATCAATGTGATAAACAGGACGGATATGTTGCACCTTCCTCGGGATTGAAATCATGTAAGTTACTTTATCCGAGTATGCGAATAAAACATCTAGAGCATCGGTTATCGTCGGGTACTTCCCAAGTTTTGTAGTGACCTCGTTTCGCCAATTCTCGGGTTGAAACTGTGACTGAAGTTGTACTTGATGAAACCAATGCAGGTAGCAATAACCCGGCTCTTCCAGCTCGGTAATGAGGTTACCATGTCGTGTAGGCATTTTGGGATGTCTTAAACATGTCAAAATTAATTTTAAACGGTACGTTATTTACCTTCCGCAGAACTCATATTTAAATGATCCCACATAATAATTGGAATAATAAAAATTAAGTTTTAATAGATGAAAAGCAAAGATAGTCTTAGAATATTTATTATGCAATACTAAAATGCGATTATGACAACAATTGCGAATGGTGTCAAATAATGATCACATAACACGAAGTTATCCTTTTCAATTAAAAAAAAATCGCAATCATCCGTATGCACATTATCGATAGAAAATCTGTTTCCGTACTTATCACGAATCAAAGTCACATTCAAATTATTAATGGTACCATACCAATTCGTTTCAGGGTTACCACCAAAGAGAACGGGGACAGTTGCGGCTCGCACCACGTTGTTTCAATTTTAGCGACACGAATGCCTCTTCTCTGAAACCGATGCGTTATTTTAGGAATTTTATAAAGACGCATAGCATTCCTGAAATAATGCATTCGCTTCCCCTAGAAAGGCGCTTGCATCGTTAGGAGAGCGCTCACTTCTCGCACTTTCATATAAAATCAGCCCTGGTAGAGTCAAATGAATTGGCCACGTCTCTATCGTACTCGAGATCCGGGATTTATTGGGTCCAACCTAGTAACAGAGTAACTCATCTCTGCTAGTAACTCCGAATTTCAGTGTCGACCGAGACGCTTTACATTGCACTGGTTGGTAGAACTTCGATCTTCGCTACGGTTAGACTGAATTATTAATTATTACGTCATATTAGTGAAGGGGCAGATCCCGATTACTGCGGTTGACAGTACGGCAAAGATGGCTGACATCAAAGAACCTCCGCCGCTTTTCGATAACACGGAATCTACAAAAATCGACGTGGATGACGACGATGACGATCTCTTCGCCTCCGCTATTCAGGTTTCTTCCGATCTTTTTAGTTATTCGTTAGCGGAATTTCCATAAGAACGCCAAACTCAGATGTCTTTTGAAGATTCTATGCGATCACTTTTGTTTGCAATTAACAATACCTGTTTCTTGGCTAGCAAATAATACATTTGAGACGTGCTCGATGATTGTTAACAAAATCTTTACTAGCGGGTGATGATTACAGGGCTCCATGGCTTACCAGGTGGATTTCTTATAATGTCTCAAAGACTTTATATGGTCAAATGTCTTAGAACTTTAATCAATAAACAGCAATTCGGTTACTTTGATTGCTTAATTATACTTTATCGATCAAGGGGATAAGCGAACCGTTCAAGTTCTTAATTCTATCACACGACTATTTAACCGTTCAAATATATGCCTTTAAAAAAGAAGTAAATATAAAATACGTTCCAGGAGCCAAGTCAGACAAACGAAAACGCTCCCTATAATGGATTGAGCACGATTCAAACAGATTTACCAAAACTTTCATTACGGGATGCAACGGAAAATTCATTCTCCAATGTATCTAGCCCAATACCGGGACCACTGAGCCCTGCTTTAGGTTTAATGGGAAGTGAAATTGGGGATTTGCATGACGTTCCCATAAATGATAATTCCGATGCTCCTTTGATTGGTGCTCTACAGTCACATTCCTTAAACGAGGTACTTTGCTTTTAATTTCAAACATGAATTATTGATTAAATGATCATTAAGCAACGGTGTGCAATTTAATAATTTATACATTTTAGGTTCAAACAGACTCTTCCGATCTGTTTCTTAAAATTACAATAACTTCCCCACAAAAGATAGGGGAAGGCATCGGAGCATATGTTTCATATAGAGTTGAAACGAAGACAAACATGCCAATATTTAAAAAGAGAAATTTCAGTGTTATCAGACGCTTCAGTGATTTCCTTGGCCTCCATGACAAGCTAACGGACAAGTATCTCAGAAAGGGCAGAATTATTCCTCCAGCACCAGAAAAAAGTGTTATAGGTATTTACTGAGTTTGGTAATTTCTATTAAGAGTTTGTATACATAATTCTTAACATTCTCTACTTGTGTAGGGACAACTAAGATTAAAATGTCAGGAGATAAAAGTCAAGAACAAAGTGCCAGTTCCACTGAGTTTATTGAAAGACGCAGAGCAGCTTTGGAACGATACTTGAACAGAACAGCCATGCATCCTGTTCTCAGCGTTGATCCAGATTTCAGAGAATTCCTAGAAGCTGGTAAATTTTTCTCCGTTATTAAGACTGTCAACTTAAATGTTTGGTCTAAAAATGTACTATATCTTTTAAACAGATATGGAGCTGCCCAAAGCTACGAATACATCTGCTTTAAGTGGTGCTGGAGTTATGAGGTTGTTTAATAAAGTCGGCGAAACAGTAAATAAAATCACATATAAGATGGACGAAAGTGATTCGGTAAGAAATGACATTTTCTCGTATTTGGCCAACCATATGAAATTCTACTGCATGTATTAGTGACGAAGGTTTGTGATATGGTTTTCTGTTGCTTGCATTAGGAGGGTAAGGTACGTTCATTACAAGTCATCGATGTTGTAAGAGTATAAAGTTATATACGCGCGTTTCGATGGTTACATCTCGATGCATAGAGTAAAAACAGGAGTTATAAATTATTTCTATGATTTCCACTGTTCCTTATCACTCATTATTAATTAAAAAAATGTATAAATTTTTTCAATTTGATGGCAATGAAACGTTATTGAATTTTGGGTGGTTATTTATAAATTATTATGCTAAAGTTTTGTGAAAACAGTGCTACGATATAACAATATATATATAATAAAGAATTATCGTTTGTACGCCAAACAAAAGATATAACCGTTTCACGTTAATAAAATTCATTTCATTTTAACTACAAATACATTATTCATTGTACGTGCTTGTTTTTTGAAGCTGCAATTAGAGATTAGTTAACGTACTTAAAAGATGCCCTGTGACGTTATGATTTTCAGTGGTTCGAGGAAAAAACATCTCAAATAGATTCCCTCGATACCCAGCTAAAAGCTCTACACTCTGCTGTTGAAACTCTGACTAATCAAAGGAGAGAATTGGCGAATTGCACCGGTGCAACAGCAAGATCCATCGCGGTTCTTGGTCATGGTGAACCAGGTGCTTCTCTCGGAAGAGCTTTGGCTCAGCTAGCCGATACATTGGAAAAAATAGAAGTTGTACGAAAGGCTCAAGCAAATAGCGATCTTTATCAATTTGGAGAAATGTTAAGGGAATACGTAGCTCTTATCGGAGCCATCAAAGTAAGAAGAAATTTCTTTATCATAATTTTCGCAAGATTAAGAATAATCAGATAACTTTAAAATCACATTGATTGTAATTTTTTTAGGACGTGTTTCACGAACGCGTGAAGGTATTCCAAAATTGGCAGCACGCGCAAATGATGTTGAATAAAAAGCGCGAGCAGAAAGCCAGAATGGAACAATCGGGGCGTACAGACAAGACAAGTCAGGCTGCGACGGAAGTCATAGAGTGGGAAGCAAAAGTAGAAAGAGGCCAGGAAGAATTCGATAACGTTTCAAAAATGATTAAAAAGGAGGTCGAGGCCTTTGAGCTAGTCAGAGTAGAGGACTTTAAAAAGCAGCTAACCGAATACTTGGAAGCAATGCTGCAGCATCAGAATCAATTGATTAAGCACTGGGAAAGTTTCTTACCAGAGGCCCGTGCAGTTGCGTGAACTTCCCGCGGTTAAGTAAAAACGGTAACATTTAAAAAATATATGGCACATGCTAACTCAGATTATATTAAGGGCCCAGTAAAGCGAGGCAAAGTCTTGAACTACTTTTCATCGATGACTGATTTGGCTTTACTGAATCCTTAAATTTCTGGATGTGATTAGGAGTGCACACAACAATATTGCGTAGCAGTTTCAGTAAGGAGAAACCGAAGACGACCTGCAACATTATACAACTCAACCTAATTTGGGATACCGTATTCATGTTAAACGGTTAGACGTACAATGGATATACTATAAACATTTTTTACCCACTGTAACAAGATGTTCATACGAGTACAACCCAATTGCCCCGTATAAGCGGGATATAAGATGCAACTGGGGAGATGATGTTTCACAAATGCTTTGCCTAAAGCGAGGCACTTCTTTTTTACGTTTGTACATCTCATTATTGGCAATGTTAAGTTCATCGGGTAGTTTCGAGCATAATATGTTCATAAGCAATCTATTAAAATTCTTAGGTAACAAGTAATATATGGATATATATGTGCATGTTTAATGTATTCTGTTTCATTTCAAATATGTATACATATTGATACTGTTTATTAGGAAATGTTATGCGACAATAAAATTAATTGAAGTTATGTAAAATATATAACTATAATCTAAATTTTGCGTATGGCATAATTTTACTTTCAATCAGATTTCGCGAAATTTGAATTTATTTCTTCTAAGCGCCGCGATACGGTAAAGTTCCATAATCGAGCGCTGAGAGATAAGGGAGATGAGTTGCATCCCTAACTTGGACCGCCATTAGGGGCAAGTGTGTTAGCTGCCTGCATTGTCCACCGAGGACAGCACAGACCACGATCGCGAGAGACCCTGCCCGTGAGTAATCTCTGGCAATCTCCCAACTCATCGCTGATACAAGGTCGGATTACTTGAAGAATTTAAATCCTGTAAATCACTGTAAATTACTTCTGATTTTACAGAACATACAGAAACGTCGTGCGAACAAGTAATTATGAATTATGCCGGTCTAGTGTCTGCATTTTCAAGGTAACCCTGAAATAATTGTTACCTGTAATTTATCACTACTTTAAATGGATTTTTCTACATTTCAGGGCTGAATTATTAAACTTGATATTATTTCAGTGCGTTTACATTTAAGCTCAAAGGGTGTGTTTTGTAGGTTATCGATGTATCCTTGGATGACGAGGACAAGAAACATCTCGATAGGACTGCCCGCATACTTTAGAGTAACAGGAGCCCTTCTGTGAGTGTTCCCGAAGCAATTTGGAATTTACTACAATTTCATGACGTTGCGATAAGTACTTATTCGTCGTCTTTAGTGCCGAGCCAATGAAGAGAAAAAAGAAAATGGATCCAGCCATTATTAGACAAAGAGAGGAAAGAAAAAAAAAGAAGCTAGAGAAACAAATTCGGCGATTGGAAAAAAATGTCAAACAATTGAAACCAATTATGGAATTGGAAGTTCCCATAAAGCTTATCGATGAAAGACAGTAAGTTACTTTATTATGTTGTAGAGACAGGAAATGCAACGTTATCTCTTGAAAATATTCATAAACATCTGTCTCTGAAACGTTCAATTATGTATATTGTGTATTAATATTTCAGACAACGATTAAGAAAATTACCGCCACCTTCGAAAGAGATGCTTGAAAATCGAGTTTTCCTTCAAAAAGAATGGACTAGATATAAATTTAAGGAAGCACTGGAAAACATGCAGATGCTCGATAATATGATCTATTCTCAACAAAGGGCACTGGATGAGCTTAAAGCTGAATCCGAAGAGCTTTACTTAGAGGCAATACAGGTAAATTCTAATTGAATAATCTTATGAAACGTTACTTTAATATATTAATTTTACAGGTCGATTTAAGTCTGATACCATACTCTGCAAATGGTCCAGTAACAACACCACCGATAAAGAATTTTGATTCCCCTGATGGCGATTACATCGACGTCACACAAAAGTTCGATGGAGAAAGTTAGCTTCTCGTGTAAATTATGTAAGAAGTTATTCTAATAACGGCTCTGTGAGTTAGTATATTTTGCCCTGCAGTCCTTTTATTCCATGAAAGATGTTTTACCCACTTCTCTCCACTCGATAACTGATTAGGATTCGCTTGAAAACGATGTTTAAAAATGTGCTACTGAGAATGAACTGAATGACTAGTTCTTAATTGTTTTCATTAATCACGTAAAAAATGGATCCTGGCAATATCATACAAATATTTATATCATTCACAAGCACATGAAAAATGTACCAGTCATACAGCGAAAATAGCAGCGGAACTATGTTCATAAGACACACCCTATGTCATTTACAACGTCTAATGCTGAGAAAGGTGCACAAGTTCCCGGTGTGTTTAAAATAAATTCCCGTATTAAGCAAAGAGGTGTGTTTTTCAGGGTAGTATGCCAAAAAATTAACAGAACATAGATTAGAACGAGTAATACATCGGATAATTACTTGAACTCACATATGTTCTGTACACTAAGGATTGCGTATCACAGTAACTTAAATCTATAGGAATACATGCATTCAACGGCGACGAATTAAAGCCGATCATGACAACACACTTTTTCAGAACCGATACCGAAAGAGATACAGCAAAGTTTCATTGATTTCGAAATGCGTATTCCAAGAAACGCACGAGTGCATAATCCGAATGATTCATTAATTAATCCTCGGAATGCAATAATTTAGGAGTCGTTTCCCGACTCCAGAGGTCGCGCGTTTCATCGATAACGAAACGTTCATACTCCCTAACATCCATCATAGGGAGTTGATCATTTTTCTGTAATCGCACTTCGATGTGCATTTCCAAAGAGATGCAGCTTTGCGGACGCCCGTTCCGAAGAACCTGAGATTTCTTTCCTCGGTACCCCGAGAAAAAAAATTTCTTTCATTCAAATATGCATTGCTGCAACAAAATCCTATGATCAAATACGTTCAAAGAAGTGTCAGAATGAGTAAACAAAATTTGTTTAATCAACGAAATAATTTGATGTCAACAATATATATTTGTTTCGATCAACCAATTTTTCTTCTCGGGGTATAAGTGTCAAGACGATGCGGCCATTTAGCGACACCCCAGTTTAGTCGAACTTCAATTCCCTTTTGCACATGGGGCACATGTCGCTGGTCTTGAGACACTGTCTCAAACAGTCGGCATGGAAGAGATGGTGACAAGGCGTCACTCGAGCCTTCGTCATGGCATAGAGGCAGACGGCGCAGACGTCGTCGAACTTCTCGATCTCCTCGCCGGTCGCTTTTCTATAGCGACTAAGAATTTCGCGTTCCTTTTTAAGGGCCGCTCCGGAGTCTCGAACGAGGTCTTTCCCCCTGAGGAAGACGTTCAGGTAGATCGCTATTACGAGGAACTTCCACGGCGCCGTTGGCAGAAGGATCAAGGAGAAGAGGGCCGAAGAAGCGATCGTGAAGCACCTCAGGATCACGGGGGCGTACAAACTCTCGAGGTTCTCCAGAACTTCCAGCTGCATAAAGTTCAGAATCGCTGGGAACATGTCGACGAACACCTTCTCCGTCGCCGCGTAATAGAGCCAGGTGATCGTGGTGTAAAAAGCCGATGGTCTGTGAAAAAAAAAAGAAACCTCAACACGTTACCAAGTCGTTCGGCCTTGTCCCATGAATTTGAGCTAGACCCTTTAAACGTAAGAAATTTGATTAAACCTCCCGGGACAGCCCAAGGTAATGAAATCTTTTTGCCGAGGTACGTAATAAAAGTACCTATATCCCGCTTATTTTGGCAGGGACGAGAGAGCTTACTTGTAATTTTGGAGGCCTTGCTCCAGGCCGAAGACCAGCAACATGAAAGTTAGGGTGACGACGAAAGTGACCGCTTTGGTCCATTCGAGGACGATCTTCGTGGTGGACATCGCGAGATGTTTGATCTGCGATCTCTCGGTCAGGGTCACGTAAGGGGACCAGTCTTCCTTCTCGATGAGCTCCTTGATGTAGCTGACGCAGTAGGCTATCACGTTGTAAAACATGAGCGTGTAGAGGCAGGTCATTCTCTGCTGGGGAACCAGCACTTTGTCGGCCAGGGTCAGGAAGACGATTTGGTTCGCCATGATGGAGACGTTCCTCATCTTCAGAATGAGATTCTCGGCGCGGTCCACGGGCGCGTAGAGTCTCTTCAAGAAGCTCCTCAGGGGTTTCCACGCCGTCTTCGCGCCGTCTAAAAATCAGGTTTCTCGCATGAGGGTTTCAACGGGATGACAATAGAATAAATAATCGCGAATAATCGGGACTCAGCGGGGTCTTTAATTGCGATTGTAGAATTAAGAAGTATCGATTCCTCGGAGGAAGAACCGTAATCTAAGTGCCGGCCTTCGAGCACTGGCCATTAAACGAGGAAAAAGAGAAGCGGCCAGTTGCGGCTGCTTTAAATTTTCCGAGGCCCGATAAACAGCCTCGAGTGGCCGTAACTCGACTGGACTTTTGCTCGAAAAGAAGTTTCGGCTCCGAAGGCTTCGCTGGAGTAGACTAAATACATATCGCGATTATGCCGAGATCCCCAAGAACCCTGCAACAATAGTTGACCCTTAACTCTAGCCGGCCTATCTGTCGGTGTTAACTACCACGAAACGCGGATTAAACTCTCGTTTCCTTCCTCGGCGCGACTTGATTATTATTTTTACGCCTATTATCGACTAGGAATAATTAACATTTAACTGTTCCCATCGCTTTGGCATCCGATCTTTTTCGGTTCCCGAAGAAAACCGACCGAAGCACTCTCAGAAATATCGGCGAATCGGCGCCCCAATAATACCCTGGGCGACTCTCGATACGACCGAGTCCAAACTGCAAGTGGCCAGAGAACTTGAAATTCATTTTCAGGGAATGTTGCAATTTGCGATAATCAAGGTTAATTAGAGCCTTAAGTCGGTTATTTTTATGATATCCAGTGTAACGTTTAAAGTAAAGTACAATCTCGTGCCGGCTCGATAAAGAGTATAATTGAAAGTGTCAAAGTAGAAGGAAATATTTCCGAAAGCCAATGATTTTTTTTTTCATGGCCACGATGATCGTCTTAAGAAGAAGTGATCATGTAATAATTTATCTAACTACCCTATATCCTGGGATTTTGCAAAGGACCGAAAGCTGCATCGAGGACGTAAGTGCTGTGAAGTGATCCGGGGGAAAAGTATCGCGGTGACAAGTGCTTAGATTAGTATGAAATGAGAGTCGCCCTTGACCTTATCCGGACCATTTTCTTTTCGCATATCATTATCAACCCGTGAATATCATTAGCGATATCGATCATTGGGCGGACAAAAAAATAATAATATAAGATGACTCGATATCTCTTCTCGAGGTGTTACGAAAGAATTATGCTACATACATCAAAACGTCAACGAAGGTCTTGAAACTCGTGAAATTTAATTTTTCGAAAAGTATTATAAATATATGACACCCTAAATGACTATATCATAAGATCCTAAACCTATAAAAAGGCAGCAGGGGTTGCGCCTCGTCTTCAAGGTCTCGCGGTAAAGAACAAACGGAAGAGCGAAAACCGGAACAGGACAGCTTCCGGTAGAAGGCTCGCAAGGAAACCGGAAGAGAAAGGAGGCCATCGCGATATCACCCAGAGGGAAGAGCAAGAGGGGATCCTCGATCACTCGAAATCGTCCTTAGAGGATCAATCGAGGCTCCCTCCCTGATCTAAATGCGCGCCACCGGAACGCCGTTTTACGATAATGCGGCAACTTTGTTGCCGAGGTGCATGCCGCTTTAGTGCCGTCAATTGGGGATAATTAAATCGATGTGCCGACGGGATCGTCTTCGTTTTTCGTAACGAACGATCATTTGCATATTAATGGATGTCAGTCAGGAGTACTCGGACAAACAAGACAAGACGAAGCTCGACGGACAGGTGGGTAGAAGGGGCGAGACATATTCGCATGGCAACCACCGCAAGCGCGATCCTTCGAGGCTCGTGATCGGCTATGGGGTATAAAATCACCCGTCGATGCCATCCCGGGCACACTTTCGGTCCAGGACTCCTTCGAAGGTCGCGAATCAGCGGAAGTTCTCCGGGAATCTCTCCCGTTTCGAGTTTGAGCCTTCGCCGCCCGACCCAGGACTTCCGCGACCAGCCAGGACCCATTGTCGGGTGAGTCCCTCGATTATCCCGGAGAGATCCTAAAAGCTAGGATTTTCAAGAAACCGGAAGCACTGGCAACTCCTGAAAGCCCCCACAGATCCTCGAAAGAGAATCGGAAAGGACCTCGATAAGGGTCCAACGTCCCGAATTAGCGATTTCCCGGGGTTTAACGAGCGGTAATCAAAGTATGGGCATACTTATTGTTAGTCTCTACACGTGCTCGATACGAAAGATAATTTCCTCGGCTGCAACCGTTCGTGCCATTAATCTCCGTCTTTGAGATAAGAGGTTCTCTTTTACAAAAGAGAATATCTATTTTCTAATTCGGTCCTCCAATTCAGAAATAGTGAAAAAAATTTCTTGTTATGATCGGGAATTTCTTTTTCTACGGACACGTGGAGGAGTACGAATAAACTAGTGGTTAAATCCTAGACACGTCGCGGACGCACACCTAAACCGACCGTAGAGGTACGATAGGGATAAGGCGTGAACTCGATGTCAATATACTTTTTAACAATCCCCCCAACGTGACACGGGTCACGGTTCCTCGGAGATAAATCCGGCAAGGTTCATCGAGGTCTCCGTTCGATAGGCGTACACGCGAACCGCTTTCGGAAGAGAACCTCCACGTGCCCTGGTTACATCTGTTAATCTCGACTAACGTCCGCAAGGTCGAGCTCGACCATCCATAAATTAAGAATCGAGATGAAGAAGAAATATCGGCGCAATCGTCAATTTGTTACGTTATTTTGGATCGCATATTTCTTTGGTTCGATGACAATTTTTTCTCAAGGTAGCGATTTGTCGTGGCCACCGCGAACTTGGTTCGCGAAAAAGGTCGATTGTCTTTCACTCACCTTTCGCAGCTTCTACCAGAGTCTTAAGGGCTGATACGGGGTATCTGTAGTTGGCACTGAGAATCACCGGCAAGACCAGGACGGAATATAAAGCCGGTGCCGGGGACGGAAGAAGTCGAAGAGGGCCTCGTGGGCAATACGGCAGCAACAGGACGGCACTCAGCAGACACACGCTCTGGGCCGTTCTTTCCTTGTCCACTCCTACGGAATTCGCTCTGACGCGTCCTCTCACTCTCGTTATCATGCCCATCTTCTTCCCTCCGACTGACTTCCTGAAGGTGTTCAAATTACGTTTTCAAATCTATCCTATCTCGACAAATTGATTGGTCGCTTCTTATCGTCACGCTCTCGGTTCATACTACGCGAGGGGTCTCTAGGGAAGTCTTAAGAAATGCGAGAACTCCGATTTTCTGGGAGGTCGTCGGTTTTGGGGATCACCTCGATGCCGCAAACACGCGTCTAACGTTTCAAAGCCCGAGGGACGTTTTTACACGCCTAGAATACGTTTCCCCGGGTCAACAGAATCTCCGGATAGGAAAACAAACGACGTCGATCCGACGACGCGTCTTCGCGCCCACCGAAATCGTTTTCGCCTTTGCTTCGCGAGGGAAGTACTAAAACGTTGATTACTTCCCGGCTTGTATTCCGGTCGGGAAGGTCAAGACCGCGGCTAATGTCGGCGTTTCTTTATTTCACATCCGCGGGAACGAAAGTCGGCTTGGTCGTCGTAAACATCACGAGCGGGCCTGCGATCCTATATCTAGGATACGTTGCTTCTATATCGGTCCGGCGATAATATTTTTGGCCACGTCGCCTTGGTTTTGGCGCCGGGCATCGATGTAAACAACCTTTGTACGCGAGAGCCGCGGAAAACATCGAATAAATAATAAAGAACGAAGCGTAAAAAATAAAGAGCTCCCGCCGCCATGACAGTGAGACACGGGGGTCGCGGCGACGCGGCGCGGGCTTTTCCATTTTATATCTCGACACTCCATCGAGAAACGGCTGCGAAGTGAAAATATACGCGAGATCGATGGGCAATACTTGTCAAGGGGATTTTTCACGCGCAGTTTCGCGGGCAAACAAGTCCAAGAAACTGATTGGCAACCAGTGGACTCCGAGTTTTCCGCGTAAACAAGAATCGAGAGGTCTCGTAGAGACAATTTTAAGAATTCTCCTGTCTCGTTTTCGTGCATCAAGGAATAACCACATTTTTAGGGCGAATTTCGGAGTTTCGTCCATATTCATACTAACCACGAAGTAGTATCGGGACGGGATTTTTAAAATAAGGTGACCCGGTTAACCGATCAGCTGTTTTTGACAAGTATACTCGTCATGAAGGTACACTTTTCAAAGAGGTCGCAACAGCTGACTGGTTAATGGATAAAAAATTCCCACTTGGATGACAGTCCCATGAAAATTGCTAGAATCAACGTGAGATATTTTTTTAAATTCCGTCTCGCGTTATTTATCGAAGATTGGGGGTGATTACCTCTTTTTAGAGTCGATGGCGGATCGATCGCTTCCTTCGGTTTCCCCTTTTGCGTAACTTTGTCACTCTCGTTCTGCCTTTCTTCTGAATTTTCTCGGTCTCCCAGCACGAGGAACTCGCGTCCGAAACGGTTGGGACCTGGTGCGACACTGAAATCGTGGCTTGCTAGAGAGAAAGCGTCGTTCGCAGGCCAGCTACGCAAATCTTCAGCTATTCTTAGAAACCCGAGGCGCGATGCTCCTGGATGCTCGCGAAAAGCTTGTTTTGCGTTTTCTCGGAGCCACGTGACGAGCAGGAAATACGCGACACATCCTGCTGAGAGGCGTTTCATTCACTTCCTCTCCCCCTCAATGGGACTCCAAAAGCCGTGCCAAAGAATGAGACGATCGTCCCCTTTTCTTTAGAGCGTGGGTCATCGTTTTTCGCCGGAACTCGGTCATCGGATCTATGTCTTACTCCGGTTATATTTAAATGGATTCAATGAAGGCAGGCTCGAATCACAGCCGCGTACTTCGCCGTGCTCGAAGTAATGCGTAGTTTGGTTATTGCGGAGTAAAGCTTCGTTTCGGAGTAAAAGATGCTCTGCGAGGAATTTATCTCGGTCTTGCAAGAGTGCAAAATGTGCAAAAGGTGCACCAGACCCAACTCGTTCGTCTCCAGGGAGAAACGATGCTTCTTATCGTCCCTCTTCGGAGACCGTAGCTCGGAGGGAGATTTCCGATATTGTGTTTCGATCACAGTCACGAGAATTTTCCTGTTTTCTACGTTGGAAAAGCTGGGTGCCTCTCTTCTCTGCTTCCGTTTTCGTATATCTCTCTCTTTTTTTTTCTCTCCCGCAGAAGATACGCCTTCCACGGAGTCGCGTTTAACTCCGAGGACACGCAGCACCGGCTGGACTTTGGGCTTGTTTTTCGATTGATTTCTAGTGTTCGTCTCAGGAGACACTAACTCCGGCTTTTGCGACATCTTTGTTTTCATGTACCGCCGAAATCGTCGCCAATTCGAGCCGCGTATCTCCGCGAGCACGAGATTCTCGTCCGTGAGAGTAAACTAGTACAAAATAATTCCGAAAGCATTAAGGAAAATTGAAAGCGTCCTCCGACATCGTCCGAACCCTTTTGAAATAATTAATAACTCCTTCTGTCCGCCAAATTCGCCGGGAAAAATTCGTCAAAATATTTTAGCTCATTTCTGTGGGCATTGTCCTCCACCCCGGGAATTAATTATCGTTGCAGACAATGGAGTTCCTTAATGGAACGACAGGTTTATGAATGACCGACAAGCCTTTCAGCTGCGACACGTTCCTCTCCTTTGACCCCTTCCGTTTTTAACGCGCGGTGAAATCGTCGTCGGAGTCGTGCTAAAACAAATCGAAAATGTTTACGGTTTTCGCTCAGTCTTCTCTTCCATGGTTACTATTTCTCCCTTCGGTTCATAATCCATTCGAGGGTTTACGATCAAACGTAAGCCGAATACCGAAGCCTGCAAGACGAAACCAACGACTCGTCGACGACGTTCGACTTCGCTTTCGTTACTTTCGTATACCTCTTGTAACACCGAGAATAACCGCATCCGAATAAAATGCACAAGAAATATCAGCAATTCCTGGGAGAAAATGACAAATTATCTCTCAGAAAGATTTCAAACGACGCGTAAGAATTTTTTTTCACGCGCTATTTATAAATTCGAGCGACATCGTTTCTCTAATCTCGAGTTTGCGAAAGTGAGAAGTTTCAATTTAGAGGATAATCCTTACGGGTCGCATTTAAGGTCATTCTATATATATCAAAACGTCGAAATATTTATAAAACTTTTCTCCAAACTGAGTGCGCCGAATAATTTTAAACTTTAACACGTGATTACGGAGGTTCTAATTCGGTGATATGATTCCTCCTCTACATCAGAGTTCTCCGCGATGGAAGGGTTAAATCATTGCAACTTTGTTATCTACTCTCTCGAGTTGCATCCCTCGAATACGCAGTTCTTTTTGAGCATCGGAGGGAAGCGCTGGGTCGAATCGTTACCAATATTTGACGTTTATGTAATCGCCTCCAGCCACGTGCGGATCCGTGTCAATCGTTCGGTAAACGCGGATAAGTCGAGAGATAAGTGGCTCGACTGGAAGCGGTTAATCGAATTATGTTTGTCTCTGTTTTGGTGATTAGCCGGTCGGAGGCGCCTTATAAAGCGACAATGAAAATAAACGCTTAATTAGTGCATCGATCGTAGCTGGCCACCCATCGACGTCGATCTCTCTCGGTTTTGTTACGCGAATCATTTCCGGGGGAATCGCATCCTTTGAGAATTTCGAAAGACACGGATTCGATCGGATGGGACGGAAATCATTTTGACTGGGGTAATTCTTAATATTCGGCAAATAGGTACCTTCACGACTCGAGAGGGAAACTCGAAGCACGAGTCTTGAACTCGGAAATTGTTTGTCGAAGTGACTCGCGACACTCCAGGTTATCGCGGCTCTCTAAATACTCGGCGCCAGTTTTTTTCTTCTTTTTCTCGAAAAGCAAGTAATCGTCGCCGATCGGCTCGGTGACCCAGGGCACGCAGAAATCACGAGCACGCCGATTCGTAAATATAGGACGCCCGCCATTCCACCGGATTCAACCCGACCGAGATAAAGTAGCAGACTGACTGTCTAACGAGGCTCAAATCGTTCTTCCCGTGTTTATCAGCCGACTCGTGGGGGCTCCCCCAAATTCAAATTTGGAACAAGAAGCTCTAAAAAAAAATGTTAAAATCCAAGGGAGTCGCGGAGAAGGCGAAATGTCGAAAGTTGCGAAGAGCCGAAGCTTCGGGGGCAGAAACTGGTGAAATTTTCAGCTTGGTCTCGAGATTACGACCACGTGGTTCCACGTTAGGCCGGAGGTACTAAAACGACACCGTGGAAATTTGCGACAATGGCGGCCTCAACTCTTCTGGGAACGATAAACCCTTGGTAGTCTTTGCCCCGGAGTGCGAGAACTCATTAACCGTTCGCAGAGTGGGGACTAGCCTCGAGATGGTGAACACCGTTTTGGTCCATTCGGCGGTAGTCCGGTATTCGATCGAGAGCTGATCGCTTCCGAAGCCATCGCGGTATTTTCGGACATCGAGAACAGTGTTTTCGAGATCTCGATCCGGGACCGAATCCGAGGACCCTCCTCCCGACGTCCATGGACGTCCCCAGGGCTTCCCTCGACATTTGCCGAACGAGAAGCCCCTGGGATCTCCGAGTCCTCCGATAGCGTGAGTATCTCCCACGAATTGGAATTTTCCCAATCGAATGAGTCGAAGATCTCCAAGGGGGACTTCCGACTAAAGAAACTCGCAACGTCTAGGATCAAACAGAAAGCCTAACGAGTGGGTACCGAGGGGAGATTTGTGAATCCGGCACTGGGTACAGTGTTTACATATTTATGCGAATTTAGGACGACGCGAAAGTAGTTCCAGCTCAATCGGAATAAATCGTATTATCGGTTCAAAATCGAGACCTTCGATTCGATACCCGAACTGGGGTTGATATAAAACTAAATAAATTTACCATAAATCTCAATCCCCGTCGTTGGGTAAAGAGTGAAGTGCGATGATCCGGTTTGAAGTGCAGAACGAGATAATCGCTGCAGACTGGCACGCTTTGTTATTCGTTACGTCCCGGCACATCAATCGAGGAGTAAACAGATGAATCCGTAGTAAACTGAGGAAAACTCTGGGAAAGCGTTGTCCGGGTCGGGAAAATTTTCGGATCCCGAGAGACCTCAACGGAGAAAATCGCAAGATAATGTTCAGGACGACAGTCGAGATTCTATTCTCCAGTCGATGATAGTTTCGGTAATAATGGAAATTAGTTGTAACAATTACTTAATCCCAAAGTCAATCCGTCAAAATGTCTATAAAAATTTTCGCGAAACTGGGCGCGCCGAATAATGATTTTGCTTGCAGATTCGCTGAACGAGATGCAGGCCATAGTGACCGTTTACGTGCTCGCCCTGATCGCCGGGAATATTCTGTAAGTGCGTAACGAATTACTATAAAACGCCCTTGTGAATAATTTCTAAAGATTAAATGACATTTCGTCGTAGCGATGCATATCTCTTCGAGTCAATCGACTTATTTTCTCAGGGTAGAGGCAATACAATAATAATCGTTGTCTCATCTATCGAACAGGTGTTCCGCTCATCCTGCACGAAGACCAGTGTGCGAGGGTTGCGGCGACGAGTGCGACAAATGCGAATTCGGCGTTACCAAGTCCGCCCTCTGCGGCATCTCGGAATGTCGGAAGGTGAGCTCCAAGGGCTTTAACTGAAAAGGGTTGTGATTTTTATTCGATTAAATTGACGTATCTTATCGAACGCGAAGACATTTCGCAGACAACGCGAGATCAAGCTAAACGTGAACGAGTGCCCACGTGGTTGGCGACGAGAGAGAAGCTAAGAGTAGCTCTCTTCTTTCCGACACCTTGGTCGTTCTAGAGTTCAAAACGAGGGGCTCCTCTCTCAGAAAAATTTTTATCACGAATTCAATCGGCTCCATCGAGTCGATTTCGCGCGTACCTGAGGAGACGATATCCGCGAGATGTTTCTCGATAACGACGATCCTCTCGATCGCAGGGTCCAGGAGAAGTCTGCGGGGGGCCCAGCAACTCCTGGGGCATCTGCGGGGACGGACTGATCTGCAGCTGCAACAGATGCGCCGGATGCAGCATCGACTCTCTGGTGTGCTTCACGAACATGACTTGCCTGCCTCATCAGAGCCTCGAGTCCCGACACATGGATTTCCTGAATCGACTCGCCTTCAAGTAAACTGAAGAGACGCAAGTCGACTCCGCGCCTGCATTCCTATTTATTCCATTCCATGAAGAGATCTCACTAGGTAGCCGATCAAATAATTGTGACCCTAAGTCGCTCATATTATTTTCCTTTTTATATTACCGCCGCTAGGTAAATTATTCGTTAGTTAAGTCGCTTCGAGCACTCCGCGTGTTTGGCTGTGAGTCGCATCGTTTCCCCCCCTTTCATTTTTCTACCCATTAAATCGCGTAACCTTAATTTCCTCTCCAAATCACGAGCAATCGGAGGCTGAGTGTGTAGTGCGAGGTAAGCGAGGGAAGTTCCGGTTTTTATTTTTTTTTTATTTTATTTGATACGACTCGACGTAGAAACCGCAAATTCGATGGGCTGAAAATCAGAATTCTGGTTAATATAGGGACGAGTGAATTTTACGTTTGCTCGATGTTGGTTCGAGGTTGACCTTTCCTCGAGACATGTTCTTGGGTATCCTTGGAATCTTTTAACACTGAATTTGTGGAGTCGAATTGAGATGATTCGCCGTCTCGTTGTCGGTGGGGAAGATCAGGAGGTAGACATAGCCTGTAATTGCGAGAATCTGCGATGTATTAGACGTAGACGATTCAGTATTCCGCGGACCAGAGGGTCCTTTTAACGTCCCGTGTACTTCCTCCCTTGTGATTAGCATGTTTAAGTCCTAGTCAACCAGTATGCATTTTTTATCGACGCTTGAAAGATCTCTCGGCCAGGCGATAGTCGTGCGACCGTTTTTCGTTTAAGTATTCACGATGCGCTATTGTGTGACCCATGCCGATCAATCGAAAGAAATAAATCTTGAGATAAGAACAGTGGATCCTTAAAAAAATCTTCGATTAATCCCCCGCCCCGATTCCAAGAGGATAACGATATTAAAATTCGTTTATAGCGATGCATCTTCTCGAGTTGGCCGACTAACAAATGATTCGTTTGCCTTTAAATCGCCCGGTGCTGCTATCGAGCAATTTAATGAACAAGCTCGGATAAAGGATTCCTTTTAGCTCGATCGGAATTGCAGTGCGCGCGTTTAGCGTTGTTACCCACTCGCTGGAATTTAAATTAGTACTCGATAGTTTACGCAATCAGCAGTTGATAATGGCCGAGCATCCGACAAATCTGGAACAAGGTTTGAATAGTTTTACTTGACAAAAGACACCGTGCCGCGCCAAGAAACTGAAATACCCGCAAGTGCGATTGCTCAAACGACGTATTTGAACGTTCAGATTTCAAGACCGGTCAATTTTGGGGAGCGAAGGGTTATGCCCTCAGGAAATCACCTAATCGTTGCCACAATTTTAAGGCCGACCGTCCCTTGTTACCGAATCGCATTTTTTTTTATCGTACGATATCAACGGCAATAGGTTTTCAAGGAAGGAAATCGTTATCACAGATTCTCGAGTGATAGCCCCTCGTTAAGGACCATGCCTCGAACCGAGAAATGGGTTCAGAACACTATTTACATATATTATGTCCAAGTCACTCGAAACCCATCCAGTTGCACAGATTAACGGATACATGTATGTGGTTTATTTAGATTACACCTTACGTATGATACAAAAGTATGTACAAATTGATGGAGAATGTTTAACCAAAGTCCATCTATGTAGATATATGTCCGTTTACCGCCACGTTCACGCGTGTACCTTTCCTTTAATGTACGGTTACATCTTCCTCCGTCTAATAGTTACGTAAAGAATCGGCACTTTCACTCTCCCTTAAATCTGTGGAAGGTTAAGAAGCGGCAAAGGAAACGTTAGAAAAATAGAAACGCAAGCAACGAGCGCGATCTCGAGATGCATTCCGATTAAGGCTCGGTCCTGACTGCAAGCCGATTGCCCCGAGGTCCGATCGCGCCCTTATCCTAGGAATGTCGCTTTCCACTAGAAGGCAGCCTCTTTCTCTGAAATTTCGACCGCGAGATCTATCGCAAGCTCTACCTAGGGGATTTCCTTCCACCCTTCTCAACTTACGCTGGATCGGCGATCCGACGAATGGACTAATTAATTCCTCAGTAAATTCTTTCCTAGTATAATGCACTTGTTGCATCGTCTTGCACTCCATCCGGTACGTCGGGAACTCTTCGACTTGAAAATTCTGGCGAGCACGTGTTCGCCGATTTTTTTCGAATAGAGTTGTTTTTTGCCATTCCGTTGCTAGTAGAATATTTTCGCAATTTCGTTACGAATAGAATACTCGTTGGAGATAGTACCTGCGGTGAGGCGGTCTTTGGTTAAATTCCAGGTTGTCTCCACGTTCCTCTTGCGGTTTGAAGGCACGTGCACGAGATGTCCGTAAACGTCACGTAGGTTCGAAGAATGGACCGTGATCGATCCGGTCTTTCCGTGACGTTCCGCATCCTGTCGCCGAAGAGATGGCCGAACTGGCAGACGATGAAACCCAGGAAAGGCTTGCCCAATGCGTTCTAACTGGGTCAATGCTGTTCGCTTCGACGTGCATCTACGCAGCGTTCTTGGCGACAAGCTAAAAGACAAGCGTTTGCAATTTTTAGTCATCCTTAGGAGTCCGTAAAGTCGACGCCTAAACGATTCGCCCGAGTCTTAACGTGTTATGAAAGTTTTTATCGGGATCATTCCGATTTAACAATACCTACACATTTGGACGTTTCCAAAACTCGACGATTGTTTCTACGACCAGATTTCTATGTACACTCCACGTTTCGATCTAGGTTCCACGATGATCATCGCCACGATTTCGTCATTTGCGATAGATTTTCGATGAAGGTCGCCTTGCCTGCCGGGCGGTCAATGAAAATTCCTACTTAGATTTCATCGATACAACGATACAAGCTGGCGAAGACACGGTATTCCAATTTCTACACTTAACATTGGCGGTCTCGCTGGACCATCGTGGCCGCGCAGACGCATCGACCGAACCGATTCGTCAGTCCTTCGATAACCAGGTGAACGGATTCCGTTAATGGAATCTCGTGACACCGAAAACTCGATTTCAAGTCACTGTCCGTTTTGCTTGAGAAGTTTCCTGGTGAGAAATCCGCGGAATCCAGCCTGAATCCTCGTGGCGGCAGCCTGGGCGTTTTGTTGCCTCTTCCTCACCAGGAAGCCGCGGATCCCGGCTTGAATTTTGGTCGCCGATTTCTCCTCCAAGGATGTCCTCGTGTCCTGGCGCTTCAGAGAGCGAGGACTCTCCGACTTTTGAGACCCTAGATCCTGGTCGGTAGGTTTCTTCGACTCCTTCAGCTGCTTGCGCACTCGATATCCTCGAAAACCAGCCTGAATCTTCGCAGCAGCCGCGTTGGCCTTCATCTCGTCTCGTGGAGATTCATTCATCGGTCCCTCCTCCGCCAGCTTCTCCGGCATCCGCGCTTCCAGGTCGGGTTGAGGTTTCCGGTTCGATCCTAGCAACTGAGCGAGACGAGCACCGATTAACAATTTGTCCGTTCCACGCCGTATGCGAAGGGCGGAGGCGATAACCCAATAAAACGTCCATCGTTGCGCCGAGAAAATTAATTTATCGAACGGAAGAAATATTTCGATAATTAAAAAAATAATTAATTCGAACATGCCAATTTAAAAATGCTTACTCAATTAGCGCACAAATATGTTACGTCTCTTATTACCGGTAGAACGTTGATACCATCGCGGAGTTGGATAAACTTTGCTAAATCTTCATTTTTCATCGGCAATATTTAGGAGCACCGAGGTTTTACGAAAGCCAGCTCATAGTAATTACCTCGAGCCTTTGCATATCAGTCCCTCGATCGCATTCGGCGGGTTTATCGCCTCTTCGACGTTCTCCTAGCACGGCGCGTTGCGTGAAACTGAAGCAACAGTTGCGCGGCGCGCGGAGTGTATGCCGAGGAGAACTTTGTGCGCAGGCGTGGTATCCGGTTCACAGATGTGCGCAGCTCAGTTGGCAGGAACTCTGCGCACCTTTTTCCCAAGCGGTCACGGTCCGATCTCTTCCTCTTCGTGTTTTCGCCCGCCAAAACGATCCGCCGATTGGCCCTAAGCTCGGATTCCTCTAGACGGCTCTTCTTCGTCCGCGAAAATGACCAATGGTCGTGGTATTTTCTGGGACCTCCGATTCGCTAAATCCACCAATCCGGTGAATACCGATCGCCAGATTTGACACTTTTTCGCCACTTCGGGCGACGCCAGGCGACTTCTTCCTTCTCTACTTGCGAGGTCGCGGCCGCCATCTCGGAGAATTGATTCCCGAGACCCTAACTGGGCCGGGCACAGTAAATTCATCGACTTAATGGGCGCTGATTGCACGAGGCGATTTGTTCGTCGAAGAGGACTTCTTGTATTCCGCGACCTGCGGAGCAGAGCGTCCTTTTTTCCTCTCCTTACTTTCCAGACAAGAGTCGCCGCTTAATCTCGGGATTTTACGTGCAGAGTTAAGCCCTATCTAGCTAGTTAAGAGATTAATTCTAGAGATTTAAAAAATGGCCATTGTATCGAGACACGTCAATATCGAGCAAGCGAGTCGTGAGCATCCCAGCTTAACGAGATGTTTTTTAGATCCGGCCCTCGACGTCGATAATAAACGTGCGTGCCGGCCACGCATCATAGTTACATCAATAAGCCGCTATTAATAACAACTTTATTCTTCGACCACGCGTGCGTGACTGCCATGTCAATAAGAACGTCTTTGAAACGCGTGTGCCGCAGATGTCGATGAAAAGCCCACCAATTATATCAGCCGTCTTTTCCATCCCGTAATTAATTCGGAGGATCTTCCGAGGGAAACTATAGTGGACCAGGGTTTATCCTTGGAATTTTTCGAAGGAAGTGCATCCGCCCGAAATAGGTCCTGCGCATCCTCTTCTTCGAGGTCCCCGGCGGTAAATCGGGACACCGGTTGGTTCATCAACGAGGCATTCCGAGGGTGACATAATTTTCGCGATGACGACGCTCGATGACGTCGCGACGATCCCGTGAGGTCTGAACGTTGTTAACCTCTGAGCGATGTTTTCACCGGTACCAAAATACGGACCAAGGTCCATTCCTAGGCTGCCTCCGTGCAGCTCTTCGTCATCCGGAATGCAACGCGTCGATCGAGTTACATCTCGAATGCGGACTGGCTCGCGATCAATGGCAATAAGTCGAAAGTTACGGGAAAAAGAAAATGACGTTGCTGGGGTAACGTCGAGCCTCGGCGACGAATTCTCGACCCTGACATCGTTTACCAAAAATAATAAAGCCTCATGGGCCTTTGCATGGGGGGACTCGAGGACAGTCGCGACTTCGTTCGCCATAAAGCCGAGCCATTGCTTGTCGCCACAAAAGTCGAGAAATTTGTGAAAGACCCTTTTTTACAACGTTCCTTTTCCCTCTTCCTATGATCCCACAATTTCGGATCCGTCACACGATTTATGGATTTATTAGGGGAAACGGCGAACGCAACCGTAGCCTCCTCCGATGGCATTGTGGACTTTGCCAGCTTCTATCGTTCGTTGTCGATTCATTGGGTGATCTTTTAATTTTTGGGGGAAAACGGAAAAATCGAGGGTTGGCGGAGGGCAAAACGCGAATGCACTTCGAGGCCTCGAATTCGAACGACGACTTTTACCCGTGGCACTGCCCGACCGAAATACCGAGCCTGCTTCGAAGGCATTCCGCAGTGACGGAGAGTCTCGTTGACGGTACATGGCCCAGTTGTACCCCGTCGCGATTTTTGGCAAGCGACTCTCGTTAGAGGATCCTGCTGCGTTACGTCGATCCGTCTTCCTCTGGATGGCCTAACGACTTGGACGGGAAGCCGAGCGGAAAAGAACGCAAGGCGACGTCCATTTGGGGGCGAACTCGCAGTCTTCTCGTTTGGC
Source organism: Orussus abietinus (assembly GCF_000612105.2). NCBI lineage: Eukaryota > Metazoa > Arthropoda > Insecta > Hymenoptera > Orussidae > Orussus > Orussus abietinus. The sequence goes on from NW_019395988.1 coordinate 295,025, forward strand.
CATCTCCGCGAGGTTCCTGGGACCTCTAGGAATCTCGGCAACGCTCCAATTGATAGGCACGCGGGGCAAAGAAGTGCTTTTTAGTGATTTCTGCTTGCAATTACCAATTGATTTCCACGTGATTTCGCATATTAAAATCCATGATTGCCTTCTTTGGGGCTGGCTTGCTCCTTACGCTCCTTCACCGTGTTCTCCTTCGAGTCCTTTTCACCCTGACCTTCCTTGGCGGTTTCATCGTCGGATTTTTCCGACTTCTCCTCGATGCTCGTCTGAACGGTCTGCATAATCGTTATCGGGGACTGCAACCTATCGGCATCGAGTTGGCTCCCCTGTGAGGGGATGGAGGAAGCCAGGATCGACTTCGGGGTGTCGGAAATCCCCAGAATCTCTTTCTCATTTCCCAGACCCAACATGTCGTCCACGTTGAGGGAAATGCTAACACTGGTTAAGGATCCTTCGGGAACTGAAGCATCCTCTGTATTTAGAATGTCCCTCTGAGGTCCACCGACGATAGCCGACGTCCCGTCTCCCCCGGAATGCGCCGAGTCGTTCTTTTCGACCTCTTCGCTCTTCACCTTGGAGCCTCCATTGGAAGCCGAAGACCCATTCACGGATTCCGAAAATACCCTCGATCCGTCCCGCGAAAGTGGCTCGTCGAGAGAAATCGGAGTACTTTCCAAGAAAGCGTGCTCGTCGTCAACGGAGCTGGGTAAGCTTGCGCCCAGGTTTCCATCTGCTGTCGGATTGACTCTGCTTCCAACATCCAAGATGGAAGATGACTTGGACTTCTCCTGAACCAGACTCTCCTTTTCAGACCTGGGCAGTTCCTCTATGGTGACTCCCATGGGGGTGCCCGGGATCGCCAGAGGCTCCCAGACGCTCGCACTTTCTGCGGAAGTGTCGCTAGGGTTGTCCAGGGGCAAACTCTCGACTCCGCAGGTTGTCCGCAAGTTTTCGGCCAGGTCGAATGCGTTGATGGTCGCGCGGAACTTGGAGCTTCCTGGCTGGTCGACCCTGAGAGCCACGTCATCTTCAACGCTGGTGATAAAATTCAAGTAGCCGCTCTGTAGACTCGCCTCGTCCTGCGACAGGACCACCAGGTCGACGATACGGTCTGCATCGAAACCCCCGAGATGCACCAAGGGCACTGCAGCTGGGTCCAGGACGAATCGACCTATCACGTTCTCCGGACTCTTGTCGCCAAGAAGGGAGTCCGTCGTTTCTTCATCTCGGGGACCGTCGTCCCTGGAGTTCTTGACATCCCTCGAGTCAGGAGGGTCGGACGCAGAATTCTTGGACACATAGGACCCTACTGATCCGGATGACCCGGAAATGTCCATCTTCTTGGGCCCGATCTCGAAGACGGGCAATGGCACGCAGTCGTGAAATTCCCCCGTGTGTTGAAGTCTATTCTCGCTGAACGCTTTCCGCAAAGACGCAGTCGTTGCATTGGATGCATCCTCTACTTTTGGCCCTCTTCCATTCTGAGGATTTTGATGACTTTGGGTGGGTTTTGCAGCTTGATCCGGCTCCGACTCGTCGATGGGCTCCATGGTCTCCGAGTGGGTAACCTTTTCAACGGATCGATATGGATTATTGAACGTTTGTTCCGGGAAACTGTGTCGACTCTGTTAAATTTAGGTCCGAGGGGAACTTCGTGAACCATTGTCGACCAGTTTGGGTTCCAAGTGTTCCGATAGTTGGTTCACTGGACCAAGAGCAATTGCAAACATCTGATCCACGTTTTTTTTTTTTTTAGATCCCGTGAATCATTTTTCGAATATGTCTTGTTTTTTTTTTTCGATAGTTGTAATTCATTCTCACGGCTGTTAACAGAGTCGGCCGATCCGTCAGAACTACTGTGCACGAGATTCAAAGCTACTATGCATTAATGATGTATAATGGTGTAACGTGAGTAACGAGATATGCCGATTCGCTACATTCGATCTACAGGGTCAAAGGTGACACTATCGTTTATGGGTTCAGCAAGCTGTGCTCTAGTTTTTTCTTTCTCTATAAGCCGGCAACGTATCGATGGATGACTGAAAAGCTCAAAAACAGCGCCGAGTGTTCTCCATCGAGCTGGCTCAATGACAGGATTTAAACTTCTACGGTTATTCCGCCTCGACCCGAAGAAATATCGCGTGGTTCCGGGAGTAAGTACACGACAGCTGGTACCAACTGTTCGGACCGTTTATCGTCTTCCGTGATTCTTTTCATAGAAACCGCTTCTTCGATCGACCCCGATATGACTCCGTGCAATTACACATCTCGTCAGCCTCGCTTTCGGATCAGGAAGTGCCTGCAGAGCACGAGCACATCTAGGTCGCTCGCATTGGTAAAATAAATAATGCATCCAAATAAACACTGTACAAATCTTAAAAAAAAAAATAAATACCACGGATTTCCTACGTTGAAAATTAATTTCGCGTTGCCCCCCCGTCGAGGGTTCGAAAAATGGCGAGCACCCTCTCCACTTCGGAAGAGAAGTAGACTCAAGCTCAAACTTTGAAGTGCGATCGTTTCTCGAGGAGCGAGCCAGTTGTCTCTGCCAAGGCTTCGCCGCCAATTCGTCTTTTCCCTGTGACAGCTCGACGTTACTCTGAACTTCCTCCATTTATGTAATCCTCTATCTTCGGCCGTGCTTTTGTGTACATAACCCGGACGGCGGAGCTCGAGCGGAAATTTCAGAATCAAGGAAAACTCGAGTAGATACAAAAGTGGCGCCCGGAACGATTCAATTCGCATTTCCAAAGGATTCGCTATCGTCTCGAGGGAAGACCTCGCAGTAGTAACGCGCCGCGTATGGTCAGCCATTCCCTGAACAATAATCGGAAGAAAAATCGCGGAATCGTAGACTTGGCGATTTTCGTCAACTCATAAAATAAAAATGCGAGAGGAGATGACAAAAATTAATTTCGTTAATTAAATCGCCCCTATGGCAATGGATACTCGATTTTTCGATTCCGCGATACGACGTCGTTCGCCATCGGACCGAGGGGAACATCGATTACCTTCTATCGAATTCGCCACTAGTGTCATCCAACGGTCGAAGTCATTGCGCATCGCGGTAATGAGCCCCGTTAAGGTTCAATTGCACTCGCACGGGATAGGAGCAAAATGTAACGTAGGCGTCCATTGTTATTCTCACGAGTTATTGAGAAATTGCGTCACGTCCGCTAATACAAGGCCGTAACGAGCGACCTGTCCGTTTAACCGCAGTAATTTCCTACGCGGTTACATATCCGACATGTTCAATAACGACGGAGAAAGTGCAAACCTCTTCTTGATAAGCCTCCCCCTCTTGCGTCACAGGTCGGATGGAGTTTATTGACCTTAGAGAATGGGAATTAAAGTGGCACGTTGCATCGTGCAAATGTCACAGCCATCTAGTGACGGTCTCGTGTTTCGCCGGCCGGGATCGGTTTAGGGTTCAGATAACACGTGGATAGATTTTCCGGTGGAAAGATAAATTTAGAATAATTTGAGAGAGAGAAAAAAAGAGATGTTTGTATCTTAGTGTTGAAATATCGCGTCGACTGACAGGAATTTAAGGATCGCAAGGAAGGGTCGAGACTCGCCAGGTGAGCTCTCGGGTGATGGGCGATAACGAAAGTGCACTCCTTAAAAATACCGGCGTAAATCATGCACGGCCTTCGATTGAAATAGATTTCCGAGAGTATGTGCTTTTGTGACGTCACCGCTACCGGCAGCTCCCCCGCGAGGCGTCGCGGCGCGTCTCGCTCTCTAAATAAAACCGTCGAAGAGCTTCCTCCCCGATCAGCTTCGACTTAAATAAAGTCTCGAGAAAAGCTCGCCTAAAAAAAAAATCCTCCTTTCCCACGTACGATTTCGACTCGATCGACGATATTTCCCTATCCAAGAGAAAAAAGTTTCTCCCACGTGTCCGCTCCCTGTTTGATGTAGACATTTTAGAACGCTGTTCGGTGTATATTTAACCGCGGTGAGCAATATCGCCGATCGACGTTATTATATTATATTACGGCAAGGAATTTATTCCTGGCTCGTCGCGCTGAATTGTGCCTTCGAGTACGCGAATTACCCAGATGAAAGATGATCGATAGTGCGGGGAAGTCGCTAATGAACGAGGACAGCGATCGACGAGACGTTGCATTTCGTGCATTTACCCATGCTGGGGTCTATAACTGCGTACAGATTCCAGACTACCGTGTGCGTATCACGCGAAAATAATTGAAACGAAAGACGACTCACGAAGGTATCCGAAATGGTATCCTGGATCGATGGCACGCTGTCCAAGGTAGAACTACGTCGAGGATTGCTCTGCAAGCGTCTTCGAGTTAAAAATCCTCTTACACCTGAAAAATTAAATTAATTTCACCCATTAATCGCGACTCCTCGATTGGATTTTTCATACACCATGTGTACTCCATCGCAAGGGATACGCGCAGTCATTTTTCCTATTTAAAGCAGCAAGTAAATGTATGCAATTTTTTGCAGGAGTGACAGTGATTTATTGAAAAAAAAAAAAAGGAAGGAATAAAAATCCACCAACACGCTTCGTTATAAAGGAAGGCTGGAAAACAACGAGCGCTCGTGAAACTTTCTCACGCGAGGAAGTTAAAAATACAGTGCCTCGTACAATGGGCACTTTTGCATAATTTTAACTCGCCGACCCTCGGATAATTACAGGATCATTTAGGAGGCCGCCGTTAAAAATGATTTGTCTAGCCGCGAACAACCTCGACAAATCACATTTTGATTTTGGCGAGACAATAATGGCGTTTCGCAAAATTCCGACTCACCGGCTTGAATTTTGGTAGCTGCAGAGTTTAGAGTACTGCTCGTGGTTGTTGAGCCTTCGCTTCCGATGATCTCCGTTTCGCTTATGCGGCTTTCCTCCTTTTCGCTTTGAAGCGTTTCTTCGCCGGGACTGCTTCCAACTTCCGATCGTTGTGGCTCTGGTTCGATCTTGTCCGTTTTTCCCTCACCCTTATCGGGATGAACTTCCTTTGGGTCTTTTGCGCGACTTTCCGAGTCAACTTGCACCTCTTCGAGAGCATCACTCATTTTTTGCGAGCTCGCAAGGTCCGCAACTACTTTCTCTGACATCGAAACCCTATCCGGACTCGTTTCATTTTTTTCTATTCTCCGTTTCTCCTGATCCGGAGAGTTAACCGGAGATATGAGACCGTTTTTAATTTCAGAACCACGCGCAAATTTAATGGAATCGACATCAGGGATTTTTCGAAGTTCGCCAACCAATTCGGGCTTCGGTTCTTCGCTCGGAATTCCTCCAAGATCGGCGACTTCCGTTCCAGGAGATTTGCTCTTTGATTCCGATTGTTCCGTTGCATCTTTCCTCGCAGACAACTTCGACTCGTCTCCTGTCTGCGAAAACTCGACTTCCCCTCCCTCGTTCAGAACATTCGTCACTTTACCAGCTTCAGCGGAGACCTCGACCTTCTCTCCCAGGCCATTTGCAAACGATTCCTTTACCAATTCTTTAACTCCATTGCCTTGCGATCGATCGGCACCAATTTCAGGGAGCGTCCCATTGGTGTCTTCTCCAGCGTTACCGGTGCCATTGACAATGCCATCAGAATTTGGCTCTGTGACGTAGGTGGACACCTTTTTACAAGGTTCTTCCTTAATCTCGACCTGTTCCTTGATAATGGTCTCTTCCTTTACCTCGTTAATCTCGGGATCCTTCTCATCGGAGGTAGAAAGGCCAGCAAGAGACGGCGTACTATCCGTTTCTTGATGACTGGCTAACTCGCTTCGACGTTCCGTTTCGTCCTCGGACATCTTGAAGGAGGACACCGAAATATCCTGAAGAGAGTCCAGGTTTAATTCCGGGACATGCGGCATTCCCGATCCACGCTGGTCCATGAAGACGCTTCCAGATCTGTCGGTTATCGAGGATTCCTTGACCTCGTTGGTCGACTCGGTTGATCTCGCCTCGGTGCTCTCTTCGACTTCCAAAGAGTTCTCCGCAAATTCCGCCGTTTCCGGCGCGTTATCGGTCGCACTGGTCTCTTTGGCCTCGTCCGTAGACTCCGAGTTGGAGTTCCGCAGGGTGGACCACATTTCTGCACCCTCGGAAGAGTCCTTGATCCTTGGGGATGTTTTACTTTTGGAATTGTCTTCCACGATTCTCTCATGTGAACCCGGTCTATCTTCGCGACTCGCTTCCTCGCTGACCTCGTCCTTTTCCTGGATGTCCTCCAAAGTCGAGTTCACCTTGACTTTGTCCTCGGAAACCTCCTTTTTAGCCTCCTCGATCTCCTTGTCGTCCTCCTCGGCGATCTTCTGGAGATCCTGATGAGGGATGAGAATGTCATGACTAGCCTTAATATCGCGAATAAAGTCGATGTCGATTGTTGAGGTTTCCAATTGTTCAGGACGCACGACCTCGCCGAAGACATCCAAGGCTGATATTAAATTCTCGGGTTCTACTTTTTTTGGAATCTCGACTTTCGGAGATAGAGACACTTCGACCCCCTCTTCCACTTCGGTCTTCAAAGTCGAGTCTGGCGACTCGGTTTGTCTATCCGGGATGATCACCGTTGTCACGAAATCTGGGATTTCGTGAGGAGAACCTTCGGATAAAATGTACGAATAAGGCTGGACTTCAGGAACGGGTGAAATCATTGAAGGCTGAAATTCTCCAGCATCTTTCTCGTCGTGTTTTTTATCGACGTCTTCGCCCTCTTTGAATCCTGAATTTTTGACATCCGCTTTCTCTTCGACTTTACAGATCGCAATTTTTTCAAGAACGTTACCCAAAGGTATTATCTCGACTTGACTCTTGGGGTCCTCTTTCTCTAAAGGTAACGTAACGGGATGTAACTCTCCCAATTCGTTAGCATTATCTTCGGATACGCTTCTCGTACTTGAAGCGCAATCTTCCCTTCCGTCTTCGGAACCCAAATAACCGGAGTCCGATACCTTTTGCACGGCTCTTAAAGATCCAGAACCTGTCCTTGGAGTTTCCGAAACTCGAAGGCCATCGGCGAGCTTCGAAGTTTGAAGTGCAAGGTCTGCAAATTTCTCAGGAACCGGTGGAACCTCTTTCTGCATCTCCATGTCATCGGATGGTGCCTCTTCTGCAGGGATCAGAATACCCTCTATCCTCTTCTCGGTATCTTCGAGTTCCTGAAGTCTATCCTTAACTGCATTTTCCAAAGTCCTGGACGGTTCGGGACAGAGTATCTTCTCGATCCTCTTTTCTCCTGCTTCGACCTCCTTGAGTTTATCCTCGATTTTAAACCGGGCATCCAATGTTTCGGCAGCGTCCTTGAGCCCTACCTGAAGAACTTGTTCCGATCCTTCCTCGATCAGGACTTCTTTTCCATTTTTTTCCGAGCCTTCCACCTTAGCCACCTGAACATCCTCGTCTTCGCTCTCATGACCTGGTTCAGGTTCCAAGGAATCGGGTCGTTGAGGTACATCAAGGGTATCGGGAGTTACGTTCAAGCTGTCCTTGAAGACCTCTTCGCCTACATCAGCGATCGTCAGCTCTTCCAGCAATTTCCGGTCTACTTCCGGTGTCATCGGCTCCCTGGAAGTCTTCATCGGGTCCAGGACATTCGGGGTGGCCGGAGTCTTGCCCTCTCCTGCAGAAGATGGGGCACTTTCCGCGGAAGGTAGAAGAGGGAGCGTCAGATCTTCCCGTTGCTTCGCGGATTTGGGAGCTTCCGGGGAGATCGGCGGTAGAACCAGATTTCCGGAGTCGCTTCTGGATCCGCTTCTGGAGGCGTTTTTCGAAGGAACTTTCACGGCTGGCAACGAAACACCGGAACTCTTGGTGGCTTCGACAGGATCCGAGCCATCCGATTCCGACGTGGCTCCGTTTCGCCTGGTCTCTTTGGCCGACCTCGACCTTCTGGTTCTCGGGTTTTTCTGCTTTTCCGCGTCCTTCTGGGAATTACGAGTTTCCAACTCAGTTTCCGAGATTCCCCTGGCATCGGACGAAACGGTTTCCGAGGCCAAAGTCTCAATGCCTTCCAGAGAGTCGTTTGCTTGGCCCTCCTCCGGTGATCCCCTCGATCCGTACCTGGATTTCCTGGATCTATGGCCTTCTTCCGCGTATTCTGAATCCTCCTTAATAGTTCTTTCCCGATCCATCGATTGATCCGTATCCAACGACCTTTTAGCCCCCGTCAGAACTGCGTTTCGAAGGTCCTCCACCTTTTCTCTGATAATAGGCGCCGTTTCGTCGATTACCTCTTGCACCCTCTCCACATACGTGGGGGATTGTAGCTCTTCCAAGCTCTTCGCATTGGCGAATTTTTTCACCACGTAGTCCTTGATCCTGTCGGTACTCGATGCTCGCTCCTTGTTGATAGACTTCCTACTCGATGTGCCGGGAAGTCCATTCTCGACTCGATGTCCTTTGCTCCTTCTCTGCCGATCGGTCGACTTAGCCTCTGGCAGCTTCCTCTTCCGCTTTTGATCCTCCTCGGCATCCCTCTTCCGTTCTCTTTCCAAGGACCTCCTAGAGGACGTTCTCCTCGAGGTTCCAGCTTCTCTGGAGCGTCCGAAGTCGGATCTCTCCTCTAGTTTTTCGTTCCTCGCGTTTCTGTCTCTGCTGCTGATCCTGTTTTTCCTTAGTTCGGACTTGATGTCCTTGGCCAGCATCCCGGTGCTCCCAGGTAATGGTGGGACCTGAGAGTAGATTTTAGGCGTCGACTTCGTCCCAATTCTGTCATTCTCCTCCCTCGTTTTGGAGGTTTCTTCTCTTCTCGGATACCTCTCCGAAACTCTTCTGTGCCTGCTTTCCTGCGGTCTCTTGGACTCGTCCTTCGTCCTTGCTTCTCCGCTTCCTTCGGAGGCCTTGTTCTCTTTTTCATTCGCCAGGCCTCTTATTTCCTCCGAGCTCATCCTCTTCCCACTTTCCCCGAAGATGCTTCTGTGCTTCTCCAAGACTCTGGCCGTCTCGTCCAAGGACCATCTATTCGCTCTACGACCTTCTACCTTGTGCATCGAGTCTCTTTCGCTTCCCCGTCTTCTCAACGTTTGGTTGAACTCTCTTAAGGTCGACACCTGAGAATCGTATCGAGGGAGACGAGATTTTGCGCCGCTTCCGTACTGGTCCCGCAATCGTAGCAATTTTTCAAAGTGGTGAGCCGCGAATACGTAGATGTCTTCTGGACGTTGTCGAATGACTTCCCTGGTGAGGCCTTCCACTGCTGCAGCCAAGCCTTGAGGAACGCGAGGGGCCATTAGAATTCCCTCCGATGTCTTCAGATCCACCGTTGAGGTCCCCATTGTAGACAGAATCTGAGCAAATTTCAACGCAATCAATTCTATCTCGAGCGGGTCTAATAATCTTAAAACGTTCTCATCGGGAGACGTAAATTCTCGTCTATAAAAAACAAGCCTTGCAGATAGCCCGATGCGAATATGTGAACAATATTAAGATTTATTAAAAAATCGCAGTTTGGTCAGTGAAGAGCAAGTCGGGGTCGAAATTCTGTTCTTTCGTTTTAATCAAGTTTGAATGAGAGCGTTCTTAGACTCGTGCCTTTATGAATGGAAATTCAAGGTTTCCCAATGAACTGTCTACAAACTGCACGAGTGAATCCGCTCAAAGGAGCAATGTAGCTCTTTAGAATTAACACTGCCAAAAGTTTGTATCTGCTAGGAATCTGGGTAGTAAATTGTTGACATTAATCCCGATTGGCTCAGCCAATTGTTTCGGACGACTATTAAGACCTTGACATCGCTAATATTATTCCTGCTTCTCTGAGACCGTTTTCGATAAGTCCTCTAGTATTTTCCTCGCATCTTCTAGAGGATCGCGAAATATCCTTTCGTCGGATCTAACTTTCGTCTTTATGTTCGGCCAGTATTTATAAGTCCGCGGAGAAGAGGGATGGAGAGAGCGGGTAGTTCCCAAAAAGCGCGTGTTCGCAATTTGCGTCACTTGAATTTGGGCCAACTCATCCCGACGTCCTGTCGCAGCGTCGAAAAAAAGACGCGTGTTAAAAAAAAAACCCACCAAAGAACTAAACCGTGAGAGCTGAGGTGTAAAGCTGGATTTCTCGACTCCTTTTGCTAGCAGACGTCACTGGTCCACAAGATAAATTTCCACGAGAAAATTAAAAAAGAAAAGAATCGTCCAGCTTTACGACTACGACTATGATCGAAAGCATTTCCTCGCAACAAAGGATAAATTTAAATACACAGTCCAGATCGCACGGTAAAACAATTAGAAACGTAATAATACTAAATCCACAGCGGCACCGAGAAATCAGCTGATGGTATCATGCCATTACTTCTTCTCTGGTATCCGCCCTTGCAGGAAACGAAGAGTGGAGTACCCGACCTAATTGCAAATGTGAGAGTTAGTTAACTGGTTCACCAACGAAGTTAAGACTTTCAGGGAAAGGACCTTAGGTGGTGGTTTCCGTGGCTCGACTGAACCCGGTAGGCCGACTTCACCTTCGCGACGAGCGGTCGATGGTTTTCCATTGATTAGTAGGGTTCCATAGACACGCGAATGTCGAGTGTAGGGTCGCCGTGTGACGTGCAGTCATGCAAACGTACTCGTGTGCGTGCACGTGTTCCAGGTTCCGTGTCTGTGGAGTTCGGGAAAAAGTTCCGAGTCGGTGTCGAGGCCGACCCTGGAAATCGGAACACGGCATCTATCTCGACGATCTTCGAGAAGAAACACTTGAAAGAAAATCCCTCGCAACGGGAGGGATATTATTTATGTATGCTAAAAAGATTCAAGAGTTAGGGGAATATTAATGGCCGGCAGTTTCCGTTGAGCTTGCTTGGAAATACTTGAGGAAAAGTCGGGGTGTTGGAAAAATTTGTCGACCTTACTCTTGATCTCTCTCGGTTCTTCCGGTTTGGAAAGAAAATGCGACATCCATATAAATGCCCATATAATGGAAATAATTGCTTCGAGAGTACCTTAGACCTTGGTACCGACGAACTTCCCCTGAAATTATCGCAGTACACGCGGTCAACTCTATTAGGGTGGATATCATTGATCTTTACAATGCTGATTCTTATTTACGCATAGCGTGATTTTCAGTATTATTTCAAGGCGGCCTTCGAGCTTATCGATTTGACCAGGTTGATTATTTTTAAGAAAGTCGACACGACCTTCCGTACATATTATAGAAATTATATCTCAGAGTCGACACTAGTCATAACTTATCGCATAGCATTATGTGTCCCCATGACTTAGTTATTTAACCATCAGAACTTTAAAGTGTTCCGAAGCAACGATCGATACCTTCATAATCATGTTTGCATTTTTTTTTTTTATTTATACGCTTTTATGTAATTATTCAAATATGCTAGTTTAAAAAAAAAATAAAATTGGTAGGTGTACATGGTAGTAGAGTATCTTTGACTTAGAGGGTCTCCTCGCGTTTGATGATCTCTAGAAATCGTTCCTTATCAGTGGCATATTGAAGCAGATATTCGGATTCCAAGGGATGCAACGATCTTGCAGGTATCACGAGGCAGTGAAGAGGTCCACCTAGATTTGTTTCCTTCATTTCTTGGAGAGTAGATGCAACGATCTGTTGATCGTTAGAACCAATGCGCGCCAATCCCACCACCAAGCTGTCAGCTGAGTAGACTAGAATAAAATAAAGCAATCTGTTAATAAAACAAAGGATATCCAAAAATAATTCAATGTAAGCCTTTTATTATTATATATTTATTAAACGAAGTACATACCCATTTTCTCAGATTTTTTCTCAATTATTTTCAGTAACTGGTCGGCTGCTTCGGCTGTCGTCATAAACTTGGGTGGCATATATTTTATGCTCTTCGTCATAATGCTTTCCATCGTTGGTTCCTTTACCTTGATATCCAGAAGGCATAAAGTATGCAAATTTCGAGACCGATTGGCTTCGATCTTCTTGTAGAAGCTGTCAGGTTGCCATGTGTCGGTCCAATAAGGAATAGACACGACCTCTCCAAATGAATAAAGCTGCAGTCCGCAACATCCTACTGCATTTAGAATCGATGCATTGTGCACTATTTGAACGTTTATACCCTTCTCACGAGCTCTTAGAACGAGATCTGTGTGCGTAGTGGCTCCAAATGGATCGCCCACTACTAGGAATGCTACGTCTTCTTTTTCCGCATTTCCCAGAATTTCTTCTGCACCGCTCTCTACAAGTTCTCGGTCAGCCAGGATCACAGAACGATCATAGAACTGCTCCTAATATCATTATTTACCAAATTCAATACTTTGAATATCTTTACAATCGCACATCAAACAATGTTAAGAAGCATAAAAACAAATTATTCTGTAGTCAGTAATTAAATTTCCGCACAAGACTTAAAAAAATGAACAGCTATTACTATAAAATCCGTCATGTCAATTTTTCAAAGTAGAAACCTTAGTAACATTGCTCTACGTAAGAAAGAAATTGGTTTAACTTACTAGCTCTTTTTGCCCAACAGTTAATATTGACGTATATGCTTCCAAGTATACGCGGTCGCACTTTCTTATAATTTCGAGACCTTTTACACTGATATCATTAGCATCAGCTAATCCCAAACCAATCACAAACAACATTATCTTCCGAAACGACAAACAATTCGGTTTTTTAAAAATACAAGCTTCCTCAACGTGTTCGAATACCGGTCAGTGCAGGTTTACGTCGCCATTTTGCACGTCACTTCTCCGATAATAGCGCCACTTTTGAAACAATTGTTATCAAGTACGTTCCATGAATTATGCTTTATTCGTTAAATATTTTGCAATAGTACATACAGGATTATTCAGGCAATCATTAGTACGATTGATTAGATCTTATGAAATGTAAAAATCTCACACCAACCAGAAAGGCGTCATTCAGTCAGAATCCATTTATCCAATCCATTCAAATATTTTACATCCGCAAAAACCCACGGACCGGTACCGGTCGTGGGCCATTTGGTACCGGGGTACCATACATCGAGGAGTTCAGTAAATCATTTATATTTGTCTCCTCTCAAGTCTTAAATTTTATTAAAGTTCAACTTTGGCAGCACAGAAAAATTTTTTAAGTTTTTTTTTTCATCCGGTTTCTTTCTCTCTTTCACTCACTCTCTCTTTCACATATGTGCACTCACATATCATGTGTTACTTATAATTCATGTTATGCCTTATATCGTTGAATTAATAATAGAAGACCCTTAAACCTGTACAGTTAACAATACCCATTACAAATACACGAAATTAGTTTGCAGCATTAAATTCATGCTACCGCAACACCGAGATCGCGACGCCAAAAACAATTGTTTTTTATTATATCAATTATGTAAAAACTAAGTATTGTAAGCGTCAAGTATTGTAGGCAAATTTCATTGTGGGTTCAACAAATTCTGTAAAAACTAAGTATTCGTTCAATATTTTGCAATAGTACATACAGGATTATTCAGGCAATTATTAGTACGATTAGATCTTACGAAATGTTAAAAATCTCACACCAACCAGAAAGACGTCATTCAGTCAGAATCCATTTGTCCAATCCATCCAAATATTTTACACCCGCAAAAACTCACGGACCGGTACCGGTACCGGACCTGAATCTGTTATAGGTGATCGTTTCTTAGCTGTAGATTTCGGTTTCCTGGGACTATCTCCACCATGAGGAGTTGTAGTGTATTCTTACATCCTACGCAATAAAATGTGGCTCCATTGGAAAAGACTATTCCACGGAAGTTGCGAGGTGCTAACAAAAAGGCTGCTGCTATAGTTGCACCTGAAAGTAGCCCGCTTATGGTGAACCTCACTCCTCGTAGGTCTACCAAGACCCCAAGAAAATCACCATTAAATTTGGGCTCGCCTAAAATACATTTTGAAACACCTTTGGGAATGTCTAAAACTCCTAGAAAATGCACCTCGCAACTTCCGTGGAGTAGTCTTTTCCAATGGAGCCACATATGTAAAAGAGTGAAAGAAAGAGTACAACTAATAGGATTAACTGTATTTCAATGTTTAGTTTTAACAATACTTAGTTTTTACAGATTTTTTGAACCTATTATATACCTATTAATACAATGAAATTTGCCTTTCTACGTATTCAGATTACGGTTCTTCATCATCAGTTCAAATCGGCGATTTGTACGAACCATTTTTAAAAGTGATCTGTCTTCTTCCTTCCTCGACTCTCTGAAATTATAATTAATCAGTCAATGATGCATGTCACATTTATGATATTAAAAATATTGCTTGACTTATTAATAATACCTTAATTAATATTATTAAATTGATATTAAATATTACCTTGACTTGAAACCGGGTTTTTTCGACACGAGATTAACAGCTTCGTTTTTCCTTACTTTAAATCCAAATCTGTTGAAGGCACCGTTTGTTGTTTCAGTTGGCCTTGTTTCTTGCGAAGAACCTGATACCAATGGTAACCTCTCCTTTGCTATTAAAAGAACATAGGTCAACGTTAAAACGTTAATTAAGGTAATCACAATAGATTTAACAAACGCTTAATAACGTACATTTTGTATTGACTAAATTAGTATGGGAGGTACCACTTAAAACTACGTGTCGTTGTTGGATTCGTTTTTTCGCATCAATAACTGATTCCATTTCTTCAAACTTCCTCTGATGGATCTGAGCAAAATTTGGAGCTTTCCTGGCAGGGATTCTTCTTTCTAAAGAGAATCATAAAATAAAGGAAAATGTAAATGGAGGAATGTAATTTATCATTAAATAATTGAGACATACCTAATTTCTTGTCGGACAACATGAGAGAGTTTTGTTTAGTAAGTTTGGTCCTAGGGGTTTTTACGTCATTCTTTTTTGTTTTTGAAAGTGCATCGGAGGAGTTTGACCTTCTTCGAAGCTGTAGCGGTGTAGAACTTAAATTTCCCATGGAACTGGATCTCCTGAGATAACTGTCATCACTAGCCTTAACTTTTACTGAACTTGATTCACGACTCTTGGTTATGGAAGTATTCCATTTATTTAACGCACTGGGTTTTTTTTTCAACACTTGCTTCTGCCCCGGAGTGCTCACCCGTGTCCTAATTGCCTGTGAAATTGAGGTCCCAACCGTTGAATCTGGCAAAGTTGCGAAGCGCACTTTACAGTTTCTCTTGGTTTCTCTTTCACTGATATCCAAATTTGCCTCTTCGAGTGTTCTTTTTTTAGATTTCTTCTGTAAACTTGGAGTTTTTGGTTCCGTTATTTCATACGTGTCATCTTTGGAGCCTTTCTTCTCTGGAGAAGGTGAAACTTTCTTCGATATATCAAATGTTCCATTAAGTTCAGATACCTTTGAGCTATGAGTGCTGCTACTACTGGAAAAGATGAAACTTTTCATCAAAGGTTCAGACTCATGTTCTATTCCAGTACATTCATCTTTGACTACAGTTGGAATACATTGACTTGACGAAGTTTCTCTTTCCTGAATTAGACTCCCTGCTCTTTTGGGAGACGTATTTCCCAAAATGGATGAAAGGTTTAACGATCGTCGGATTGTATCCCGTGGAGTAGATGACATTAATGGATTCGCACTGTTTTGTTTTAATTCAAGAACTTTTCGTTTTACATTGTGTGGTAGTTCAGGTTTGGTTTCCGAAGTCGAGTTAGATGTTGCATAATCTGAACAATGAACTCTAGGACTAGAAACCGGCCTTAATGGTGTACCTGTATCTGTTATAGGTGATCGTTTCTTAGTCATAGACTTCGGTCTCCTGGGACTATCTCCACCATGAGGAGTTAGTTTCGAGACAACTGGTGTCGTTACCGGAGTCTCACTCAACCCTTTCATATTTGTCATGGATGAGTTAATCTTTAACTGAATATCAGGTTTCAAATAAGATATATTTGTAAGTAGAACCGTGGGGGTCTTCGATGATGCTATCGCCATTTTTGACATAGGTGATAAAGGAATACAAACATCACACAATTGTAGCGTCGATTCAGGATTTTTAATAGGGGTTAATTTGGGCGACTTAGCCTTTCTGACTTGACGTTTCTCGGACTTATTGCTTTTGTCTGAAGAACGCATCTGCTTAAAGGTGGGTGACTTTGACTTTGGCAACTTTAATACGATTTTAGGAAACTTAGGGAATTTTGGGGACAAGAGTTTCTTTTTTGAAGATGACACAGGACTTCCCTTTGACTTCCCCGGGCTTTTACGTGCTCTCATATTAACACCAATACCATCTACGAAGTTGGATAATTTATTATCATCTGATTCTTGCGACTGTTTTTTTGGAGTTTCTTTACTTGATGTTGTCATAACTGAATTATCTGACGTGGAAGGAGAATTTACGGTAATTGGTAATTTTCTAGGAGTTTTAGACATTCCCAAAGGTGTTTCAAAATGTGTTTTAGGTGAGCCCAAATTTAATGGTGATTTTCTTGGGGTCTTGGTAGACCTATGAGGAGTAAAGTTCACCATAATCGGGCTACTTTCAGGTGTAACAATAGTAGCAGCCTTTTTGTTAGCACCTCGCAATTTCCGTGGAGTAGTCATTTCCAATGGAGCCACATCTTCTTGCGTAGAATGTAAAAATACACTACTACCGTCATTGACAGTAGTATCCTCGGGGTTACTAATCTGTATACTTTGTTCAGTGACATCTTTCTCAGATGTGTACTTTAATTTTTTGGCTAGTGATTTGTTTCTGGTAAGTCTTTTAGAGGGTGGTTTTTTTTTAATCGACTTACTTTTAAATGTTGGTGTGTCCTCGGCATTGCTTGCCGCTTTGTGTACTCTTCTTCTGCCATTTTTCAGCATACCGAGATTACAATCTATTTCATTTTGATCGATAAAAACCCTGTTGGCATTTCTTTTCCCTCTCGATTTGCTGCCACCGATGGTATCGTGTGGATCTTTTTCAGGACTTATTATCGACGCACCCAAAAGGCTTGCCATGGAATCAGTTCCACCGATAGACGTGGGTTGACATTTCCCTGGGAGAGTTATAGAACAAATGAATAACGTATTCATTACATCTACATTAAATAACAAACTGCAGTAGGTAATTAACTTACGGGCTCTGGAAGTACGAGTCTCGATCGTTGAGCCCAGAGTTTGCATCTCATCGAGAAGGCTTGCACCACCTAAAATCAATTGTGTTTACAACTAACGTACACCAGCTATGCAGTATTGACTACCTTATGATAGAATTCGTAGGAGAACAAACAAGTTACCCTTCAAAATAACCTTCTTTGATAGCATTTAAAGCCTTATTAAGAACTTAAAAACAGATCCACTCGCAAGCCACGTGGAATTGAAAGAACGCGAGAAAAAATCGAGCCGGGAACCTGTCGATGTTGGGAGTAACTTTCTTCGCTCAACAGATCTTCCAAAGATATCGAAAATACCGGAAATTCATGCGAGCCGTCAATCGAAGTGCCATTCTTGCTCCATTAGCCCGCCCAAACACTTCAAGCTTTGCGTACAGTTCCTCACACGAATGCTTCATCTCGAACCCCTTAGAATTCGAAATCTTTCACTCACCTCTACGCGTTCGTCTCGGAGACATTGCGGCTTGATCACCAATTTCGTCTTTCGTTGTTGGATCGGTTCGCTTTGATCAATCACGATTTTCCTCCGGCTAGAATCGCACTTTGAGAAATAATTGCTTCTTTTAGAAGCTACCGTTTCGTGGCGCTGTTGTTTGAATCGAAGCGACTCGTCGATTCAAAATGGCTGTCGGGTGCGTTCTGGAATTGAGCGATAGAAATTCAATCAGACAGAATTTTTCGTATCGTAGCAGAGACAGCATCGTTTAGGATATCAAACCTTTTTCTTAAAACGTAATTATCCATTGAATCTATTATAACTATAATTACTACTCCGCTAATGGCGATTTTCGTGTAACTTTTGACCACCGGTCACCGCCATAGAATAAAATGTGCACGATGGGAGACCGCGAACAAATTTTGTAACTCAAGATTAAATAGTACCATCTTAGGATGGGGCCCTATGTTTCTGTAAATGAATTTCCGGTCTCTCGTATACTGACGCTCGATAACATTTTCTTTTGACACTGATCGCATGCGGGCTTTAAATATTATTCGCCAGAGGGCAGCAGGTGTAATTTCCAACACACGAGTAGGCCACGGTTCACATATTCATAGCCACTCACTCCTAAGATGAAAGACGCTCGTTCATAATGACACTGCTTGGTAAGCTCACCACACATGAATACAAATGGCTTCTAAGCTTCTAATACTTAAAGTATTTAGGCGTGTCCTTTATAGGACTGGCACAATAGCCAAGATAATTCGTTAGGAGCAAGTTATTGCAAGTTCTCGTAATTGATAAATACAAACTCTCCGTCAGTTGATGAATCTCTTATCTATAAATTATCATAATAACGATGAAGCTGTAAAAAGTAAAAAGTTGTCAAAAATCAAATTTAGTTATTTTCGGACTCAACCGTTAATTTTTTATAGCGGCAATTTGTATTGGTGGTTTCGCGAGCTCTTTTGGGATAACATCCGGGGCCTTGGTAGCCATTACGCCGTCGAAACGGACACTTCCTTTTCTCGGCGATTCAACGTCTTAATGGGCATTTTGGTATTTCAGGCGGAACCGGCGGAACCGGCGGAACCGGCGCAGCCGGCCCTGCGGCCGGGCTTCTGCGTTGTCCGCGAGAGGAAACGCAGCCGAGTAATGCGCGCGAGGCTTGGCTTCGCCTCACCTGCGTTGAAACCTGATGCGGACAATAAAAATGAGAACAGGTTACACGGCAGCACCCCGCAGCTAGTTCAGCACCGCGAGCCGTATTTAAAGACCGGCTCAAGGCAAGAAGTGCGGCCCTAGCAGCCCGTCCACGGAATGTCGACCCTTCGCCGAAAGAGCCCCGAAAGAGCCCCGAAAAAGGAACAGGGGATGAAGACGAAGCGAATCGTCTTTTTGCACCTCGAGCTGACCCGCCAGCTATTTATATACACGCTTTAAAGTCGCAAGGAACAATGGCGCGGTTTAATCGCGCCGAATTACAGTCTTCCAAAGTGTAACGAAGGTACGCATTTATACGGTTCCTCCTCCGCCTCGACGTAAAGAGACGGCGACTCAAAAAAAGTTCCGTCCGATTGCCTGGATGATTAATATTAATCATATTTTTTCTTTTCCAGACCCGAAGTTTTAATTGGACTCTGGTTGCACTTTTATTACGTGGAGGGGAGTCAGGTGGAGTCGCGATGGGAAATGGCGAAGAAATTGACCGACCTCGAGAGGACGAGTTCTCGATGGAGGATGCTGGATGAGATGATTTTTCTTTGCCAATTGGTCCTCACTTGCCGAATTTCTCTGGGCTTCTCAAAGGTCTTCCGCGAGTTCGTGGCCGAGATGGAGGATAAATAAGATAAATAAAACTAGGCTCACAGAGTCGTTACCCCTGGAGCACGCGAACACCGCGTTACGATCGGGACTTACCCCGGGCCTAGGAGAGGAGGCAGAAGTAACGGTGCCGTGTTCCGAGTTCCCTCAAGAAACTCGACACCCGAGGCGGCCGGAGAACGACTTAACCGACGCCGCGACGTCCCTCGACATTCCCGCAACGGGTCGACGGAGTTTACGCCCTGGTATACGGACGTTCCGCGGATACCGAGGAACGGCCATTGGACGTGCATCGGAGATCGATGTCCTCGATGTCCTTATTGGAGCACTCGGCTCCTCGATCGAGCGGCGTCGAGATGCCATCGACGAGCCGTCGATCTCGGCGAGGCAAGGCTCGCTTCGGCCTCGACAAATTTCAACCGGTTTTTCCGATCGCTCCTCTCGCGAGGGACTCCCTTTTCCCCTTTTGCCCTTTTGCGGCCGATCGAGGTACGACTCGAGGAGACCAGTGGAGTAGTTTCGTGAAATAATTACCGGATGCCCTTTTTCAAATAATTACCACTTCTTGGGATATTCGGGAGTACTTTCTCTTGGTACCGAAAACGAGTCGCCTCTGTTAACCCAAAGATCGGGTAAAGTGAGTAATCACGTGGTAAATTGAGTAACGTTCTTTTTTCTCCTTTCAGGTTTCGCTTTTATGGCGATCGAGAGCGGTGGTCCGGTTCTTGGCGTTGCGTCACCGAAACCCGAATTATTCACCGGGAGCTAAAGAGCGGTTTGCAAATTTCGGCAGACAACGTTATCTTCTGCGAGTCGCAATTAGGTTCGTAAGTCGTAAAAGAGAACATAGTACGGTCTCGCCGCACCCTTCTAGCAGCGTCGCGCGGTCTGCGAGATGTCGAAGAGAGCGAACGCCTATTTCGCTCCGGCGACGTAACGTCGACCGAACGTCAACGCGAACGCGAGTGTGCGTAGCCCACGCTTTTCAACATAAAACCGAATACATAAGAGCGTACATGCAACGACCTCGCGTATCGCTCGCCAACGCGCGCATTACGGGGACATACGTGCTTCGCGCGAATGTTTAAACTAATGGGTTCGCTCGGAAGTCCCGTGATATCGAGATGGCAAAGTCCTCCACCGGGAGCGTGAGTCGTAAACTCGAACAATTTCAGAAACGACTCGAACGATAGCCCGAAAGTCCCCCAGAGTCCCCGAGACTGCAAAAGTCACGTTTAATGGGACAGTCCGTTTGGCAATAACTCTTTTTTTCTTCCAGGACGCTTCGCCTTAACGACTCGTATCCTTCGGCAGATGAAGCTAATTCCATTCTTCCGTCGCTGTTAACTTCCATCCACTCGGAGGTGTTGCAGCGCCGATGATGGCTCCGATGACAGCGAGTTATGACAGCCATTAAGCCGTCGAGTCCCATGATGCGTTTCCAGGAGTTCGACCGGGACGGCGGTGTTAATATGTCCACGATATCTCGGCGTTTCCGCTCCGGCATGCCATGATTTCCATGAGAAACGGACTTCGGGAAACGAGACGAGGCTGTCCGATGGCCTCGAACTTCCGAAATCGAGAACCGAGCGAGCGAGTAAATCGGTGACCTCTTGCGCCCTGTCCTTGCAGTCGTCGTCGCGCTTATGGCGCGCATGCAAATGAAGGTTAACGGTAATGGGAGAAAGGATTTAGCCGCGGTACTGCAGGGGACGCGTCATTAGGTAGAAACGTAACGTAACGTAAAACGTAATTGGACCGGCAAATTATTCGAGCGCAGAACGATCCAAGGAAAAAAGACCGCACGATGTAGGATAGCCCTTGACAGTCAGAAAAATTTAAAGCAACAAATTACAACAAAAGAACGATAAATTTTCCTGGTGATTTTAATCGATTGTGCTAAAGTTGCGCCAGCTTGGCAGACATCCGTAAGATCGCAACACGTATAAAATTTGTGTCATTCCGCGAGGCGCGCGGCCTCGATAAATATTTTTAAATATCGTTTTCAACATTTAATGTCCGTCTTTTTGCACATTCGTCCGCGGGACGCGACGTCGGAGAACCTGCTGAACGTTCGCGTGCATGGTCGTCCGCAGGATTCTTACGTAATGGGTCGTAAATGATTTTATTTGCGTAGCCGGTGCGCGGAACGACGCTCGAGATTCGCGCGTCGCGGCGGACGGAGGAAGGCGTCTCCGGAAAGGCGTTCGCGGACTCGAGGAACGCGAGAGTCCCTTCGAGGAGTCTCGGAGAGGCTTTGGGAGCTCCTCGAGGAAGAGACCTCGCAGGGGGTCGCCTGCCTGTCAGGAAATTATCCGCAACAGTTGGCCCCGCTTGGACGCTACAATCGTAACAGGTGGTAGCGTCTCGCCTTTATGACCCACTCCGTATGCCACCTCGCCCGTCCATTTACGGCCATCTTTATATCGGTCATTGGTCGCGCTATAAACCTCAGCCTGGACCTTTGTACCGACACGCGTGATTTCTAGGTCAGAACTTTGTCACCGGAATGACCACGACAGCCCAGGAAACGGACACCGCGCTCAATGTCC
This sequence comes from Orussus abietinus, assembly GCF_000612105.2. Classification (NCBI taxonomy): domain Eukaryota; kingdom Metazoa; phylum Arthropoda; class Insecta; order Hymenoptera; family Orussidae; genus Orussus; species Orussus abietinus. The sequence goes on from NW_019395988.1 coordinate 316,842, forward strand.
GCTGGACAACGGTTAAGGGAATCTCTTGGCACTTTGCGATTGCACTTGGATCGGAGTTTACGGGTCACCTTTGACGACCGTTTTGAAATACTGCGTGGGAGGAAATCGGTATCGAGCATGGTCGTGGAAAGAAAGTGTATTTCTCGGGGCGGAATTCTGCCCGTTCGGCGAGGCCCTTCGTTCTCCGCATGCGTTCCTGTCAATGAAAACAGGCTTTTAGGTCTCGCCAGCGCGGTTAATAATCCAAACGCATTTAACCGCTACGGCACCCCGAGGAATTCTTATGCAACGCGCGGTGCAACCGCGGACCGCATGCGGCTCGTTATTGCGTGACCCGATAACTAGGAGAGCCTTGAAACCTCCCGCAGAGCGGGGAAAATGTCTCGGAGCCCGCGACATTTTTCTACGGGGCGATTCGGCCGCACGCGGAAAAAGACGAATAGAGACTGTGCGCGGAAATATCGGCCTAAGTGAAACGACCAAGTAATTTACACCTCACTCCAGGCACGAAATTGTCCTAGAATTAGCATAAATTATGCGTTATCGCCGCGCTCCGCATTTTGCATTCATAATGGACGCCGCGGCGCCGCCGTCATATTGAATCAAGGTGTATACGCGGGTGATTAGTCGCGATTGGCCCGATTTTAAAATTCCAATTCCGCACGTTAATGCCGCCATTGTTTCTTCGTCCTCGCTATTTACTTGGAAATTGGTGAAAACGATTCCCTTCATTGAGATTCGATTGCCTTTGATTACACGTGATAATCAAAGGTATCGAACGCGAAATCGCGTCTTGGGGAACATAAGAAATTTAGAGTCGCGAGTCCTGGCAGGGTTCGTCGGAGAAAATAGACGAATCGAGGGGAAATAAAAAGGAAGGAGATAAAGCGATGGAAACGGACGAGGGAGATATCTCGAGCTCGTTTTGTCGGTTCGGCTCGTAAGAATCTCTGCTGTCAAACGCGGTCCTTCATCATCCGCCGCCTCATCCCGCTTTTTTCCCCATAATTCGAAGTCCGAGGGAGAAGGAACGAGGCGCGGCCTACGCGAGGGAGAGAGAAGTTCGATACCTCGCTCGCGATCGCGAACGAGTTTCTCGCGGTTCGAACGCGCCCGGGAGATCTATTCCCGTCTTCCGATCGGGACTAACGAGACGTACACCTGGCCGCGGTCATTAACGAGTCGCTGAACCTCGGTGAGCGTGTAAAAGAAAATATCGCAATAGGCTCTCCTTCCAGGGACCCTTCCTGGAGGGGACCGGTCCCCACTCTCGACAGTCCCCTCTTCTTCCAGGATGCCGGCGGTATCCTTTCTCGACGCGCGCGGATTCTGCAAGACTTGCACAAAAAAAAAAACCATTGAACCAAAGATGGTTAATTCCGAATAAATGTTGCATCCATTTCATTCGCGTTCCTTCGAGTGAAATAGTTATTCTTGGAATGAACTAAGTTTTTCTTCGGTTCGGTGACATTTTTTTTTTTCGCAAGGTGGGCGCAATTTTTTCGGTTTTTCATCCTCGACGCGCTCACTGGGACTCCGGCCTGAGGAGCTTTGCCCCGCGTTAAATAGTCTCCTGTCACGGGACGAGAAACACCCGTACGTGTACTTGTCTGGGGTACCGGCACGCCTAGGTAAATACGTAAACGGGAGGAGGGAACTTCGCTCGGGTATCGGACCCAATCTATGTATAGGGAGGCTGTTCGGGCTATCGTAGGGGCGTAACCGAGCGCTCCGTACGTGCACGCTGCCGTGCAGAGAGTACCGCAGGTTTGCTGGTTTTGCGTATAGGTACAGAGGACATCTAAGGAGAGAGGAAAAAAAATTAAGGAAGCGACGTAACGTGAAAAATTAGCAAGAACTTTGAGAAGCGCGATCTTTCGAGATTCCCCGTCAAGGCGCTCGACGCTTCCTCCGTTTTAATTTCCGCCGGCTCAACTCGGTCGCAAACGTCAGAAATTAACTTTCTGGGGACCGTTCGAGACTCGTCGGGGCTAACACTTCTCTAATTTGATAAAACGTCCAGCCGAGCCCTTAATAGGTTTTAAGAGCGTCCTCGCGGCTCGCCCCCGCGCAAACCGACGCGGCTTGTGTGACGTGGGCACCGCGAGTGCCTTTGCGAGTCCCTGCGTCCACGCAGGAAACTGCATACTCCATTCCGAATTAATGCATCTTACGATCCCGAGTTTCAAATGACGCCGGGGGAAAAGGAGATCGAGGATAAATTTCTACATTCTCAAGAATACAAATCCGAGTGATATAAATGTATCACACGCGCCATCGCCTTCGATCCTCTGTACTCGTATTTATTATTTATTAGCTACCACTGTACCGAGCGTATGTTCGAAAGCGTGGATGAAAGAAATTACGATTTTTTACAGTAAAATGTGGGGAGAGGAGGTGAGATCAAAAGTGGAACTTCTCGACTTTCGGGGCCAGCGCGCGTCGCGTCGTTGGCGTAGTTTATCTCTCTCTCTCGTATCGATGGCGGCGGTGGTGGGGGTAACGTGGCAACGCCACGCTGGGATTGGCGGAGGCGGCGGCAGCACTCGCGCGCGTCAGTTGCGACTCGGCAGCCGCGCGCGACGTACGGTTAGTTTTCGCGTCCGCCTTCGGCGTCGTCGCGAGTATCGAGAGTGGCGCAGCTCGCAGGACGCCGGACGAGGACAAGACCGGCCTGCGGCGATCGTTTCGAGTTCCCCCGCGGTCGTCAGTGCGGAGAGTCGACCCGCGTGCCTCGGTCGGCACACCCGATGTCATTGCGGTTAGTGCGAGTCAGTGCGTACCAAGGAGCCTACGAGGAAGATTCGACCCCGTAGAGCGGATAACCTCGACCCATCGCAGCCGGGAGGATCGACGCGTCCTTCTGGGCCTCGGCACCGCGGCAGCTCGACGGAGGTGACCGCCTCGTGACTTTGCGTTTACACGTTTCACGTTTTCACATCGCGCGCTCCGATATCCCGACGCGGAGCCGCGGGTTGAGTTCCACTGGCGGCGTCGCGCCCGCAATTGAAATACGTTACGACTTGGCGGTCGGGGACTTATTAATTCCGCCCGGGTTTCGCGGATTTCCCGAAGCGGACGAATCGGTTAATTTCATCCCTCGACATAAGGAGACAACGACGGAAACGCGCACCGTTTGGCGCATTTAAATACGTACTCGTTGGGATTCTCTTTAAGGGGACGCGAAAGTGCCGCCTACAAAGTCAGTCGAAACTTTTCCGATCGAGTCTCGGAAATTAGGATTAATTCGGAAATGTCGATAAATCTCGAGTTCGTTGCGGGGATTCCGCCAGAGACGGCCCGGGTTGAGCGCTCCTGCTCGCCGTGGGACGGGTTTTCGACTCCGGGGGGTGAAGGAGGGACGAGGAGAGCGTCGCTGGGCTTGAACCTTTTTAGTGCCCTCGAGAGCACTGGGTCGGGCACTCGGACCAATCGTGACGCGCGATTCGTATATTTATGTCCGGAATCGCTCCGGCCGCTCCGCCGATTTCGGGCTTTTTCTTTTCTGGCCCGAAGCGAACTTCGAGGAACCGGGCCGAAGTCGGCCACGATAGCGCGATAAAAACGGATCCCCCGATTTATGGGGAGAAACCGAGGAAAAGAAACTTTTCTTTTCTTTTATTTTTCCCCCGAGCTTTTCGGCCCCCTCTAATTATCCTTTGCGTAATCAAAGTTGGAGCCGTTTTCGCCTTTATCGGAATTCTCCCGAGGTCTCGAGTGCGTTTACGGTCAGGTATGTCGACGTATTTTGGTTCGTCGGGGTAGGGAGTATATCGTGTTCAGGAATTCTTATTTACTCGCGGTAATTGACCGTCAGGGACGAACTCGCGGGTACGCGGGAGATATCCATGATAAGGAATCGTTGGAATCGATTGCCCGCGATCGGGAGTAATTTTGATTAGCGCGGATTTTTTTTCGACCGTGGCGAGCCTCGAACCAGTCATTTTACCTGTGTCTGGGAATTCTAGTTCTAGTGATTATTCTCTTTGCCGCTGGGCGAGGCGATCGGGGCGGGATGTGGATTTTTCTTAGAGCACGGATCTCGGAGGGAAAGTTCCCTTTGGCCGCTCGATTCCCTTCGGAAGAATGGGGGAAAAAAAAAAATCCCGAAGCGTACCGAGGAAAGACCCGGTTGAACTTTCCGCGGAAAGTGGTCGCCCACGGCGGAAGGAGCGACGGCACGCGAGCGGGATTTTTCCGCGGCTGTGGTTGAAGGAAGTCGATTCCGCGAGAGGGACGGATAGATCGACTCGACCTGGTCGCATTTTCATCGATCCAAAGAAATGTTTCAATTCCAACAATTATTTTACTCAAATAAATTGTCATCGTTCCGAATTAATCTTGCGGGAAATTTATTCGAGTACGTCCGAGGGAATTAATTCACCGTTAAGACGTCAAATTTACATAATTTTATTGCGGCCTTGTGCCTTAACAGCTTTTGAATTTCACGAGATCTTAAAACATTGTCCGTACTATGCGCACGTACGGGTCGCGGGGCGTCGACGCGAAGAGAGAGGGGCGAGAGAGAGACGGACCAAATGAAACCGGTAAGACCAGCCTTCCGGTGGGCCCGAGTCGAGTCGCGTCGAGTCGTAATGGCCGGTGTCGAATACGCGGGGCGCGCCTCGAGGGGGATGCACGAGGTGCGCCGACGACTGCAACCGGGACGCGCGAGGGATATTTATGGGCGCGAGGACGGGCGAGGACGGGGACGTAAAACGCGAAAATGTGTATATATCCCTCGCCGGCCGATGAATGGAGCTCGCACGGCAAAGCGAAGCGATCGACTTTGGCTACGAGAGCGAGGGAATAAGAAGCACATCGAGGAAAAGAACGATCGATTTCGCACTGGATTATCGCGGGCGTTCTGTAAAATCCTAATCGCGACGGGAAAGGAACCCGAGGAAATATAGATACCGGGGGGAGTGTATCTCTGTGGGGGGCGAAAAATCCCGAAACAATGGGGGAATCGTGTCCGTAGACTTTTCTCTACGCCCCCGAGTGCGGTCGGGGCAGCGATCTAGGAAACGGAATCGAATAAGGGACAAGTCCCGCGCGGTTCCGCCGCTAAGGCGGAGCCGGAGCTCCCGGGTCTCGAGCCAAAGTCAAATAGCACCGAAGTTTCCGAATGGCTCAATTAGCTCGGGCGTAGTGCACTTACGTACACACCCAGGATTTCGCTCAACCACCCCTCTCTTTCCGCTTCCCTCGCCGCCTCGATTCCGCGCGCGGGCACTTTCGGCCGCGATAACGGAACACGCGGCCCCGACGAGAATTATCGGACAAGTTTAATCGCGGAAAGACTCCGCCGCGATTTCATTAGGTCGAACTCTTTCCCCGAAGAGGCGGAAACCCATCGACGTGGGAGACGATTCGTCGCCGAATTTTCTTTTTCTTTTTTTTTTTTTTCATCGTTTGCTCTTGTCCATCGTCTAAAAATTGTTTGAGGGTAAGACCTCTTTGAAAAGGGTGATTTCGTGGAGAGTATACTCGCAGGATCCAGCTAACCGGTTAAAAAGACGGAGCGGTAAAAAATCGACGACGTTTCTGCCCTCGATCGCGGCGCGATCGATGACGCCATTGATCAAGGCGCGATGACGCGGAGATAGATGGCCGAGCGAGAAGTCGATCACTGGCATTTGAAAACAAGGCCTTTACGCGTTGCGTAAGACGCGCCCCGTTGTCTCGACCGCGTAGCTGACATTCTCGGGCCGACGATGCGCGCCTATCTCTTCCTTATCCACCGTAGGGACCCATCGGACTTAAGTACCTCCGAGAAGGCCTCGTTAACGAGAGGGGGAAAGGCGCAATTAAGGGAGACTTTATGCGCCGACCTCGCCCCGAATTTTCCTCGCCCGGGACGAATCGGTCTCCATTAGGGACTTCTTTTTTTATGTTACAATCCGGAGCGGTTCCTCGATTCGTCTACCTGGAAAATCACGCGAGCGCACGAGGGCATTTAGGCCAATTAGATCGATTCGAGAGAGAGGGAAAGAAGTAGGGGAAAAGGCAGAAATATCAGTCGCGCGAGTGGCCGGCAATATTTACCTAGGTGTATCGAGAGAGAGACTCGCGGCCTTTGCGGGCCGAGCTTTCCGATAATGATATGCAAGGACCTGGATAAATAAATGAACCTTGTCCCGGGTCGATCGCCTCGATACGATCGATCAACCCCAGCTTCCCTGCTCGCTCCATTTTATTTTCTGCCATTCGAGCTCCTTCGTGGACGGCGCGCTCCGAATTCGGCGCGCCTGGGAACCGCGCCCTCTGTCCGATCAATCCGGATTTCCGCCTTAACGACACGTAATACCGGGAAACGCTTCGGACAAAAAGTTTAGCTCGGATCGTACGGAAGGACTTCCTCGGGAAGCATTTTCCAATCCCACGCCCCGGTGGAGCAGAAATTCACGGCGAAGAACCGCGGGGTCCTCCCGCGAGGCGCGCGTTTCGAAAAGCGCGTCGTTAAGGGAGTCGGTCGCTTTCAGCGGGATTTTATATTATCTCTTTTTTTTTTTTCTCTCCCCGAGATCGGCCTGCTCGTTTATCATGGCCGGCGAATTACGAGGGCACCGGTGCTCCTTTTACGTAGCGGTTATCTCGTAAATGTGGCGTTAGGTGTCCGTGGACTCGTGCACGTATATACACCTCGGCTCTCCGACGTCGCCGTTAAAGTCGTTTCAAAGCGTCCAGCTGGCATACGAGGGCGGCTCGAGAGGGTCCCGTGATTTGCGATCCGACTTTACGCGGCCTCGGCTTCACGTAGGAATTACTTCTGTGCTTAAAATCCGTCCCCGATCTCGAGGACTGCGATACGAGCAACGTGGGTCTTGGTCCTGAAAATCTCATAAAAACGAGTTCTTCGCTCGTAGGACGGAAATTTCCAGCCACTGGATCTCGGGAGGGTGAGGTCCTTTTTTTTTTCCCCCGTTCATCCCGAAGGTGTTTCTTCCGATAAGATGAAATTAAACGCGCGGCGGTTACTCGTTACTCGGCATTATCGCGGACGGAGTACCACGTAAGGTGGTTCTCCGGTTTGGAGAGGAGAGAGGAGAGACAGAGGAGCGGGAGCGAGTCTCGGGTGACTTTTACTTCTAAATCGGGTTCGTTGACACGCGGCCGAGTCGCTCGGGAGAACCCGCTCGGTCATCGGCAACGGGCCTTTATCGCGGCCTATCGGGCTAGATGGAATTACGAAACCCCCGAGGTGCATTCGGAGATGCACCGAGTAGGTCGAGATAAGGTGCCGCGAAGTCTTCCCGGTAGAGCTACGGCATAAATAAGCACGGAGGGGTTTCTGAATGGCTCGAGCGGGATATATGCTGGGAGGAAAGTCTCGAATTAAAGGTCCGTAAGTCGTGGGTGCCCACGCGCTTGCCCACGTGTCTCCTCCACCTTCCATCGCGATACGCCGCTCTTCTCCCTCTTTCCGTCTCTCCTCTCGAGGAAATGGCCTCCTAAAACGGTACAAACGCGAGCGGACGCGTACACTCGAAAAATGCTCGTTCTTCCGAATCGATGATCTTAATCGTGATTTCAATCGAACGGGGAACCGCATCGAGGGCATTCCGCGCACCATAGCGAATCTCCGGATCAGCCCGAGGAGATGAATCGACCCGACCGACTCGGATTTTTCTCGGAATATGGTTGCTCACGTTTCGTGAGAATCCTCGTAATTTGCTAGAGCACGAAGGTAGGCCCCCGGAGGTGGTTACCCGAGTTCCCCGAATCGAAGGACCCCGCGGTACTCGCCATGGTGTTCCCCATAGACCGTGCCACGTACTCTGGAAACCCGTCCGCGGTTACCGGGCCCGGGGAAAAAGGAAAACGATCGGCGGAACGGCGTCTCGATTCGTGAGAGAGCGCCATTGTGGAGGCTCGCGCATGGGCGCGCATAACGAATATCCCGCCAGAGGATGGGACCCCGGAGGGTGGCCCATGGTGCCCTATTGTAAAAGAGGCCGGGGGTTTACGTTACGTCCCGAGCTACGCGACAGGTAGCTCGGCCTCGCGATTCCGAATTTCCCGGGAAAGCGTTGAGGTCCTCCGAGTCCTAAGGATTGCCGTTACAAAAGTCGACTCAAGCTACTTACTTCCCGGGACAACGTTTTAAGGTGCGCGTAAAAATAACGATCGGTTTCCCGTTGGGAGGTGTTTCTCTGATTTTTTTTTTTTCCTTCTCTTTTTGAGGAACGATAAATATAAATTTCTCCGTGCTCTCGATCCGTCCCGCGAAATCGATCGAGTCGGTCCCCTCTCTACCTGTTGGATATTAATCCTCGGCGAAGCGCACGAAGGCCACTTGTGCGTACGGCGACCGGTCGTGAACGGTGTAGCGCGAAGGTGGAGGAGACCCCGGGAGGGGAGAAGCCATTACCCGCGGAATAAGAAACGACCAACCTGGCCAGGTATAGTCGAGTCGAGAAATCTTGTACGTGCTCGGAGGTTACGAGGGACTCGAGTAGAATGAACGTCTCCCCTCCCGGGCTGCTCGGTCCGTCTCTCTCGACCCCTCTCCCTTCCTCTCTTTCCCTCTCATGGATCCCGACGTATCTCCCCTCTGCGTCGCGCTTACGCTCGCTTACTCTCGCTTCGCCCCTGTCTCTCCGCGGCTTTGTCTCTCGGCGCCTCCGCTGGAACGTGCGTACGAAGCCGTTGCTTCTCCCCCTTCGTCTTGAGGGCGTTGCACTTAAACGCGCCCCGAGAGGAGCGATTCACCAACGAGATCGACCACGGTCCACGTGGTGGCCGCGAGAGTCTCCCGGGACGCGGTTCTCGAATGCGACCTCCTCCGCTGCGAGGGGGAAACGATAGACATTGGCAGTTCTTAGATAAGGATTTTTATTACCAAAGGGCAGTGGTTTGGAGTAGTTTTTTCGGCCACTTTGCACCTCGTCGAATTCGGGACGCGAGGTCGAGGGGGACCCACGCGAACGACGGGGGATTATTAGCGGCGATTATCAACGTGGTCGTTTCGCCCCGGCATTTCTTCCCGTGTGTTATTACGAGGCGTATCGCGCAACAAGTTGCACGGGGGGAGAGGGAGTAGGCGAATTTCGTTCCTTACCGCTTCATTTTCGAAACGAGACCCGGCCTCTCGTAGCCCCTTCGATCGAGACGGCATTACGTCTAATGGCCGGGCGATAGCTGCGCCGTTTCGACGGAAAATTGCTCCGGGCATGATTCCTCGTCGAGTCGAACCGATCCGCGTTTCCGAGATCCCTCTCGTATAACGAGGTCGAGATCTCGAGCCCCCCGCGACTCTCGTTTCGCCTCTCGGAACGAAAAATCCCAGACACGCGTGCTCTTCTGCAAGACTCTCCGCCCTTTATCTTCATTTCCGACTCTTCGCTTCTTTTTCTTCTCCCCGGCTTTTTTCGCGCCCGTAAAAATGCGCGCGGTCATTTTTCTCGCTTATTATCCCTCGCGAGTGTTCCCGCGGAGAGGGGAAGAGGGGGGGGGGGATATTGCCCCCGACGTACCTCGAGCGAACGTTTTTCCACGGCCGAGGGTGGCTCTCGGTCGAGAGCGCGCCTTTATCGGCCCGCGGGAAAAACGCGCCGTCTTTCCATCCTTGGCAAGCCGCCCCGAGGAGGGAATTTCTCCCGACAGCCGAGGAGGAGAGGTCTGCCTTATCGGAGCCCTCGAACCCCGGGAAAAGGGAGCTTTATGTGGCTGCTTTATCGGAAAGTGCAACGCGCGACCGTCCAAGTATTTACGAGGGCCAAGTACAGGCGGCCTCGATTTTCTAACCCTTACGAGCGGTCCAGGTTTTTCGCATTTTTGCATTTTCCGAAGTTTTGCCGTTTCGAATTTTCGCATTTTCGCCGCGACGACAAAGTTCTTCCCTAGGGGGACATTTTTTTTATAACGAGCGGGAAAAGCGGCCGCCCCTGGTGGGATCGGATTTCGATTCGATTCGGCAGCTGGGCCGTCGAGAGCGTTTTGAGTCGCGAGAAACCGAACAATGGAACTCGCAACTCCGCAACGTACGCAACCCTTCCGCACCCCTCTCGGACGGAATATCCTAGCGAATGCGTTTGCCCCGCGTCGCCGGGGAAGGAAGAGAGACCGATGGCCGATCGATCGGTGTCCGGCGCGCTCTCGATTTTTGTTTTTTTCTTCTCTTCTTCCTTTCTCCCCTTTTTCGATACACGAGATTTCCCGGTTTTATCCGCGCGGATCGAACGCACCCCCGGGGTTCTTCGCGAACTGGGGGGGAATGCACGAAATTTTCAACGAACTCGATTTCTGCTTGCAATTTTTAGGCGACTTCCCCGTGATTTCGCGAATTAAAATCCACGATTTCCTGGGCAGGGGAATCAATCGAAACCGGAACTCTTCCTCGGGATCGGCAATTTCGCCCGTTCTCTGCACCTGGGGGAGTAATCGGCGGATGTCGTCGGCGAACTCGGTCGTCCGGATCCGCCGCCGCCGCGGGACTCGTTAGGGACGCGAGTCGAACCCGGTCGGTTAATTACCTTACCTTACCTTGCCGGGCATTACCCTATATATTAGCCCATATTGCCGCGCTCTCGAAGGCGGTAACGATCGGCCGATAAATTTTCGCCACCCCCCGGGTGGGAGGCGCGGAGGAGGACGGCTCTCGCTCTCTTTCGCTAATGACGCCGATGACTGGCTCCGCTACCGGACGCGCATTGGTCTCCGCATAAATTAATCCCTCGCAATTACGACAGTCCTCTTCGTTCGACCGTCGCGTTATTCATTCCCGGGGAGATTTACATTATTTTTTTTTTTTCTTCCTTAAGTGGCCGCACAAGTCGCGCGATTTCCAGCTGATTTCCCCATGGTTTCCTGCACCGAGAAGGAAAAGTTTAATCGACTGAAATAAATATACATCGTTGCCTGAATCGTATGCGATTGCAAGAAAAAATGTTTTTCGTTCGAAGAGAAATAATATCCCCGATATGAGCGAATTTTGTTTTACACTTCCTGACATTACTTTGAACACATCGCAGGATTTCGTTGCAGCGATGCGTACTTCTTTGAACTTTTTCCTCCTTCTCTCTCTCTCTCTTAGGGCGAGCCGTTACGTCGGGCCCGCCTGTAGGTTACGGGGCCCCCCTCTCGATCCATCCTCGGCCGATGCGGCGGGGAAGGATAAAAAAAGGAAGAGAGAGAGAGAGGGGCCCACCGCGTCGTCGGGCCTCGACGCTCCCCGAATCGCGGCGTCGACTGTACCCGCGACGCCCGAACGGTTAGCCTTGAAGGCGGCCACTCTCGGCCCGATATTTTCCGCTCGGCCACGGCCGGCGGGCCGCACCGCACGGTGGAACCCGCGTCTCCCTCCCTGTAGCCGCGCCGCACGCTCAGGGCCGCGTCGGTGTATTTTCCGCCCGACCGCTGCGGAGGTTCGGTCGGAATTAGACCCGGACGCGGCGTCTGCGAATGCACGTGCCGATCCGTCGCGGCCGCGTATGCGCGGAATCGACCGATTCCGCGATTCGTATATTTAGACGTCGGATCGCTCCACTTTGCTGCCACGTGGGGAAGGACCCGGGGTGTCCTACATCGGGAAACACGGCAGAGTTTCGCGCGAGATACGTTTAGGGTGTTACGAGTGTGTCATGTATATATACACCATTCTCCCTCAATTTGGGAAATTTTCAATTTTGGGCGCCTCGTTCCCAAAATTCATCTGCAATGTTGAGTACGCGTTTCAAGGTCGGCCGCGTTGCGCTCTCGAGACGCGCCCCTCGGAAAGGTGCATCGGGTGCAGTCCGGTGGGGTCCAAGGGGGGTCCGGGGGAGGGACGGGATCGGAGACAGAGGGAGAGAGAGAGAACGCGGTCCACGCTGATTGCAGGCCGAGTCAAAAGAACCCAGCTCCCCTTTGTAGGCGCCGTGGAAATGGAACGAATGCTCTTTGATCGAATGAAACGCGACCGGCGGCGAGTCGCGAGTCCACCGGTGGGAACGAACGGCTGTGCTCGGGATTCGACGGCAGCTTCCAACCTTCGCTTCCGATTTCGTAAAGGAGACTTTCGAATCTTGTTTCACTTTCTGATCTCGTTTTCGGGCCGAACGTCGCGTTTACGCGGCGAGATGCACCTGCGCGGAAAAAGAATACACGTAGACGAGGGATTTTCACTTGCAGCGAGAAACGGTCGGAAATGGACCGTCATTTTTTATATATATGCCGGTAAATAGAAAAAAAAAAGAAAAACCATCGTTCGACCGGGGCAACATAAATTGGATGCGAATTAATTCCTATCGGGCGATTCGATGACGCGCGGTGTACTCGCTACTTGGGAATCTACGGACTCGATGCCGCGGGAAGGGAAGGGGGAATGAAATCGGTCGGAATGGCGCGAACGTCGATCAGAAATGCATCCATGTTGAGGTTTGCACGTGACAATAGGCGACGTGGTTAACCGTCGCCTCGCCGGAAGTACGGTGACATCGTAACGCGATGATCGACGGTGTCGATATCGCGGACGGCTGCAGTCGAGGGTTCCTATCGATAAAGGAGTCCGGTCGATTCCGTTCATCGGCTTTGGCACGAAAGCTCCTTGGGTGCGTTCTCCACGAGAAGAAATTGTCGGTTAATTGTTTTTGCAGTTTCTTTGGTTAATGGGCTCTCTGCCCAATCGTTTAGAGCAGAGGACGGTAGAAGACTCGCCGTCTTCGAGTTTTGTCGTTTCCTTGACGGAGGGGCGACGATTCTCTCGGAGTTTACCCGTCCGGTAACGCGCTTACGTCCGGATACGGTTTCCGTACGTCATCGGCTACTTTCCGGCCAGGATTTATTTGCCTCGAACTTCCGGAGCTTCGTGGCCGAAAGAAGTCGACGATCGTCGAGGGAGCTATTCGTACCCTTCGTTTAACGAAATATTTAAGGTTTTGCGAAAATGTCAAAACGATTTGTAGAGCTTTTCTCCAGACTGGGTGTACTGGGTAAAATCAAGTCCTGCGAGGTTCAAGACCTTCGTTAGGACTTTACTCGATAGAAATTCGAATTATTCGGTGCATCGAGGAGCTTTCTCGTCGGTTTAATCGGACTCCCCGGGGACGGTCCGGGACGGGTCCAGAGGGAGGGGGAGGGTCGTGCCCCGTCTCGACGACGTCTCTGCGATTCGCGGGACAAAGGTCGGGCGAAGAGAGCCGAGCTTTGTCGGAATTTTAGGAGTGCCTCGAACGGGCCAAGTTCGCAACCAAGAAGAGTCGCCTGGGCTCCGGAGCCTCGTTAGCGCTCTTTCTCCCTTTCTCCCTTTCTCTTTCCTGGACGTCCCGGACCGCCTCGTCTCTCTTTCCCCTCCTCTCTCTCTTTCTCGCCCGCGTTTTCGTCCGCGGGCGAGAGCACGACGCGGAGGATTTATCGCGCCCCCTCGGCAATTTAATTTCCTCCTCGTTAGGGTACACATCGCGTTTCGGCCGACTCCGAAACGCGACGGTCCACCCGGGCGAATGGGGGGTGGAAGTCGAAAAAGAAAGGAGAAACCCGGCCGACTCCAAATTTCGGGATGGATAAAAATTGCAAAGTGCGCGCGCGGGTAATGCCATGGTCTCTCCGAGGGTTCGATTTCGTCCCGGGGGATGAGGGCTGGAAGAAAGGGAGGGAATACGCGGATACGGTGGGGCGAGTCGCGAGGAAAAAGCGGAATTGGCAGGGGTTGGTGGGGAAAATGGAGGAAGTTTGCGATATCGGATGTCACACGGCCGGGCCATACGTCACGCTCGTGGATTGAATTAAAGGCGCCCCGACGCCGGGACGGAGAGGGTAACTTTTCATATTATAACCGAGCCCTTCTCTCTCTCTTTCTCGCACCTCTCGTTTCCGCCCCCCGCGGGGTCGACGGCGACGCGTCCACCCGATGAATTTCCAATATCTGCCCTTTTCAAACCCTTTCGCTCTTTACGTCCACCTGCTTATCGTAAAGAGTGTTTTTAACCTGGAAAGCGTCGACGAGACCTGGATGGATCGACTCGCGTCGGCTCCATTTCCGCCCGAGAATTGGAGGAAAATCGAGCCGAACGGGGAAACTCCCTCTTTCTATTCGGATTTTCTTTTTTTTTTTTCATTTTTCAGTCCGAAACCGTTTAGTCGAAACGCTCGGCTGTAATCCGCGGATTCGAGTGATATCCACATTGAGAGCTGCCCCGGTCGAGTAGCGGCTGGAATAGGACGAGGATTTTTGGCCCGTTAGCGAGAATCGATTTGCATACTTCATCATTGGTTATTCTAATGTCACGATAAGTTACAGTAAAATTACGTTGTCTCTGTAACATCACATTTAGCATCCGAGTTAAATTATAGGGGAAGAATCCATCGAGATCCCGGAATTTCTGGACCGATATTTTCGGCTCCTTTGCGATTTTCCAGACTCCCGGAGAGAAAACAGGCCACTCGGTTGAAAAGCCTTCCCCCGATTGTTGATGCTATCCCCTAAATTAAGAGAAAGAGCATATCCCGCCGGCAACCGGGGGATAAAAAAAGAGTCGGATTTATTTCCCACTCGACTTCGTCGTTGCCACCAAGCTCCTCGGAAGAAAATAACGAGAGTGCTCTTGCTCCTCCGGGATCAAAAGTATGCGTAAATCGGGGACGAATCGATCATTGGGACGAGGATAAATCTCACGAATGTCCGCGCGAACGTTACGAATTATCGCAGAATTCGGGGGCGATCTCGATCCTTTGCGGTAGCTCGATCCGATTATCGAGGAAGGGAGCCGAGTCGAGCCGGAGATTGCGAGACCGGTGCCCTCGAACTCGATCGATGCAAGGCGGGCCCGATTCGATACCGACGGAGGAAAGGAGACAGCCGATTGCGGGGAGAAAGTCGAGAATCGCCGCTGCATTTCAGGCCGCGATATCGGGACGTATCAGCAATTACTCGGCGGACTCCCCTTTTCTCCCCTCTAATATCCGCGAGACCTGTGACGAAACGAGGACCGGATATATCGCCGGGGGAGATCGAAGGAAATCGCGAGTCTCGGAGGGAGGCGGAGGAAATTGCTTTCCGGGGAAAATCTAGGCCGATCGGGTCCTTGGAAAACGCCGGGCGGTATCGAGTGTCCGGCGTCGAGTATCGGGTATTAAATTCGAGGATTAAATCCGAATCCGGCGCAGCTCCGATTCGCGAGGGCTCGTCAAAGGACCCCGGAAAGTCGATACGCTTAACGAAGGCATTTCGCGTATCCGGTGGATCCCGGTTCCTCCTGCGAAATTCAGGACCTCCTCCTGGAGACGAGGGCGCCAGAATTTTCCATATTTCCGGGGAACCGACCGTGGGTGTCGCGTCTCTTTGTATCACTTCACGGTTGGAACCTCCTCGTGGCACCTTCGCGAGGTCGGCTAGGACAAAGAGGACACCGGAAACGGGGAGGTGACTATCCCGAAGGGACGTCACGGGACGCTGCCTTCGGAGGTCTGGAAGTGCAACGCTACACCTCGTTCTTTTCGACGCCACCTCCACGGTGGCCGGCCCGAGACAATGCCTCGTCATTTTTCGAGGCCCAAGACGCCACGTAACTCGATCTCGGTGAGATCCGAGTCGATCCTCGCGATTCGAGGTCGGCAACGAAGATCCACCCCGTCCTACGATCGGATCTCGACCTTACACCTGATTCTCCTCTAATTCGCGTTACGTAAACCGCCGCGAACGAGCTCTCTTCGCGTTCCGTATCCCTTTTCGTATCACCTCAAAGGCACGATAAGGGTGGAATTAGTGAAATCGAAGGAATTCCTTTGTGGTCGCTCGAATCGGCATTGCAGTAGCCGCGAAAACGGCGCGGGGGGAGGGCTCGTCGTTTTATATTCAGTGCATACACAAATCGGTAACGCGGAATCGCAATTGCGCGCCGCGAACGCGTCGGATCCTTATTAAGATAATTCGGGTTAATTTAAAATTCAGTCGTGGCACTGAATTTAAATGGGGGCCCCGACGCCCGGCGATGAATGCATTATTCGTTTAAGCCCCGAACGATATCGCATTCTGTAATCTCGAGGGAATGGCGTTCGTTCCGGACCGGCTCGCCCGTTCGTTTTTCCGCGGGTCGCGGTTTTCGCTTTCGTCCTTGGACGATCGATTTCTCGCAGCGGAAAAGTCCTCGAGGACTCGCGGACTCGAATTTATCTTCGAGCTTTTCATAAAAACGTCGTTTTCGATTTTTTCTCAAATTTTTCTTATTTCCCTTCTCGACGCGGCGACCGGAGTTGATATTTTTTAGTAGAAGTTGAAATCACTTTGGAGTACCTTAAAAGCATCTGCAGGGATCAGGCCTGTTTTCTAGTTTAACTCGATTAACGGGGATGCGCGTAATCGAGTTATAACTCGGGCCGATGTCGGATTTATTAAGCTCTGACTTTTTTTTATTCCCCCGAGCAAAAGGGTCGTAAAAGTCTCCGTTTGGGAGACGATCGAGTTAACTCCCTTTGAACCGTTCTTTAAGACTCACCGCGAAGCCGTGAGCGAATAATAAATTTTCCGAGAATCCGCGCAAGTCGGCCTGAGTCATGTCGGGATGTTTCTTGGCTGGCATAAGCGAGGAAGGCGGATCTCTCGGATGACGCGGATCGGTATTTATTAACACCGATCGATCGGCACTTACGCGGGGATAAAAAAAAAAAGGCATCTGCACGTTTATCAAAGAACGGCATTGATAAATAGAATTTTGTTCTTGGTGGAGGAATATTCGCCCCGACGACAAAAATGCAATTACAATAAATTGTGAATTCTTTTCCTGCGTGTAGCGTTTCCGTCGCGATGTTTTGCATCTCGATTGCCGTTCTATCGATGTCCTCTCGTCGATTCGACGGTCGACCTCATCGTCGACCTCGCAGCGGTCGAGAGGTGCTTCGGGAGAAGCTCGGCTTGACCGCACTTATCCGACTTGAATATTCATCACCAAGTCCGAGCTTAAACGTCCCTCACCCTCCGAAAGGCTCCCCTTCTCCCCCTGGCCCCCTCGCTTCGGGACCGTGTCTTTCTCGTCCACTTTTTATCCGTCCTCCCCGTCGACCCGGGATAAGGACGAGCACCCTATTCCCCGCTAATCGACGTGTTCTCGAGTTACTTTCTAACCCTTTGACCGGTAATGGCGTACGCGCGTTAAGGGCGGCGTGATAAATGTTTCTAAAGCGTCGTATTAAAAAAAAAAAACGCTGATGTCTATTTGCGATTCTCACGTGATTACGATTGTTAAAATCGATGATTTCCTCGGGTGTCTGCCCAAGCTCGCGAATTTCGCCCATACGTCGGAAGAGGTTAGCAGTCGAGGAGGGTCGAACGTTGGAAATTGGATATACTCGAGGGTGGAAAGAATAGTTTCCTCCATTTTTAATCGTCTCCCCGGGGCCAAGGTCTCGTTCAAGAAGACGTTGGCGGTTCTTTCCACTTTAGACGAGGGAGAGGAGAAAAGGAACGAGCGGAGGGCCGAAGACGCGCGGAAACCCGAGCGGACGACGAGACACCTGAGAAGGCCTCGCGGCGAGTTTGCGAAATTTTGCCCGGCCAGTTTCTTCTTCCCTCTCGTTTCCTCCTCCCTTTTTATTTCGACTTTCTCGCTCCTTCGCAACACCTAGGCGGTCTTTGGAATAATTCATCGGGCGGGCTACTTTGGTACGTCGGCGGCCGACGTCAGGGTTTCTCTATCAAGACCGCCGTGTGAACTCCGGCTCGCGAGTCGGCGCCCTCGCGTAATAACTCGCGCAATAATCGCCATGCGGTTACCTAACGAGCCTCGCCCCCGCCCTCTCCTCGTATTCCGCCAAATTGCCGACTTTCGCCTGGGCATTCGATAAAATGGTGCGCGAAATCGGGGAAAAATGGCTTAATTCGCGGGTAGGCCGACCGCGGAAACCCCGACTCCACGATTTCTCGGACTGGAAACCTGGATAACGTTCGAAGCAATTAACGGATAAATCGAGGCGCGGCGGGAATAATATCCGAGCGATTAGAAAAATCCTTGCCTTCGAGATGGCGGTAGTCCTTGATGTACGGATTCCCGAGGGCGATCTTTTGCCTGGCAATCGATCGCTTCTTCCCTCTTTCTTGGGAAAAGCACCCTTGCCAAGTGGTCGGACTCGACCGGAAAGATCGCGGATTGCAATTTAATCGCGTTTTATGCCCTAGGCCCCGATCGGCCCGTTTACGTTTATAGTCCCTGCAATCGGCTAAATTATGGTCCAGTTAACGGCGCGCCATTGTGGCAAACTCGGCCGTAACGTGGGGGATTTTTGTCCACCTTTCTATATATCACCGGCCAAGTCTCGTTACATAGGCACCGTGAGTCATACGTTGCGCTACGCCCGCGATTCACGTGTCGTAAATATCGCCCATGCGAGGGGGGAGGGGAAAAAAAAAAGAAAGCACGGACGTTTAATCATTCAATTATTATTACGGCCGCGATAAATTTGCCCGGCGCGCTGCGCCTTCGACTCGGCGAGGCGCGGACGGTATTTAACTGGGGAAAAGATCACCGAGTCAATGGTACCCTGAGAAAAGAAAAGTTTCGTCGAATGGTATCGAAGAAATATTTTCGTTAATTCAAGGAATAATTATCTGACTCGAACGAACTGATATAATTTAGATGCAACGTTTATTCAGAATACCTGGCGTTTACGAAACTTTTTTTTCCCCCAAGCTTCTCGTATCTGGAATTTCTCGGTGAGCTTTTTTTCACTTCTCAATTTACATCTACGCGCAGCAAAAGCACGGGGTTTTGTCCACCTATGCCGTGAACGCGAACTTTCCTTTTCCGAGCGGAATGGATTCCCGAGAGAAAGTCGGTTTACGTGTCTCGCAAACTCCGGGGTCAGCGGTGACAGCGCCGGGATAGGAAATCTCGACGCGAGGTTACGCGAAAGCGACTTGACCTCGCCTTCGTCGATCGATTGGCCGATCGATCGCCCGACTTTTTTTTTTTATCTCGTTCGTGAACGCCGATTCAAGGTCGGCCTCATCGACGGTGGCCACCTTTCGAGGGGCAATAATTATTCTTTGAATTGTCTCGATCTGGATCGATTTTGGACCTCGGAAGATATTCCGCCTTTCTGGGACTAGTCGATGGGGAGGATTTAATTTTTTTTTTTCGAGATCACGGCTGGACTGTGACCATTTTAGCTGGCAATTGGCGCGTTTACTTTGGTAAGCGGTATTTGTACTTCGGTTGAACGTTAGTAGAGCCCGACTTGCTTCGGGTCAACTTCAGGGGTTGCTTTTACGAGCGGCCGCGTACGTTAAAAGCCGTGGTACGCGAGACGACCAATAACGCGAAATGCGCAAACATAATAAAATCCGAGAGAACTCGGCCCGGGCTCTCCGGCTCATCGAAACGAGTCGAGTTTTTTATTCCGACCGACGCCCTCCCCGACGTCGCGACGTTAATACCCCTCCCCGTCCCTTTATATCGAGTCGCCCTGCATTTTACGGAGTCTCCCGCAAAACCGCGAATTTACCTCGGACGTTGGAAAAAGCGAGCGGCGAGGGAAAACTCGTCCTTTCCCCCGTTTCCCATTTTTCCATCCAGAGATATCGGCCATGGTATTTTTCCCCCCGAGCCCGAACCACTTGATGTCCCTTCCCAATTTAACAATTTCATAATTTTTAATTCACGATTCGTCGTTATATACCCTGCGGAGTGGAAAAATCGAGGGCTTTTAGCGTGGCTCATTATTTAGCAGCCCAGGGAACGAGCGATTTTTATACAGACGGTTAATGGAATTTTAATCGGGTATCGATTTTCCGGAATCCGGGGAAAATAATATCGGGTCGTTTTATCCCCCAAAAAGGGGTTTGCGCCGCCCATATTTGTGGCTTTTTTAATTCCATTTTTGTCGCGAACATGGACATTTTTAACGCGAAAATGGTCTCTGATGCGATCGCGACTTGCTATGTTTCTTTGTTTTTGTAATTACATGTACGGAAAGAGACAAAATTCGGGACGGGGTGTAGGTCGAGTCTTATTCTTCGGGGGGCGAATTTTGGCCGTTTTCGGAATTGCTCCGGTTTCAAGGAGGGGGACGTGCAATCTCGTCGTTCTCTTGATTCGCGCAAACGAAATTCGGCCCGCCCGGAATTCTGATTGGCCATTCGGCGAATTCGCGAGCTCCGCTCGTAACGCGGCATCGGGTAGAAAAGTGCATTCGCGAGTGCAGGGAAAATTCCACGTGTACACGCGCGATGCGTGATGCGCGTTACAACTTTACGACCTGTCGCGTTAACGAGGTGTGCGGAATGCTCGCTAATATACGTACGATGTCCGGCCGAATTCGTCCCGAATTTGTTGCGATAATTAAGCGGCGTCGGTCGTTTCTCGTCCCGACCTGGAAATTCATTTGTTCCCCGTACACATTGACGAAAGCCTAGTTACCCCCGAATTTACGGTCCAGCAATAAATACAAGGAAAATGCAAAAATTAAAAATCGAAGAATCGCAGAAATTACAACAATCACGAGATTCGGAATATCTCTGCGATTCGTTCCGAGATTCGTGCCCAAATTTACGTTGCACAGGCCGGACGCGGATCGATCCTGGGGGCGGTGAATTTAACTTTGAACGTTTTCCAATGACGGAGGAGGTCAATTAAGCGCGTCAAGCTGGATATCACGAGTTTCTCCGAGTCACAATTTCACGTGCAATTACAATCAATCGATCACTGTCCATCGGACGGTCCGCGTGGCAGGGCTCGAGCGTGCTTCTCGCTCCTCCGATCCGTGGAACTTTGCGATGCCCGATTCGATATATTAACGTTAGTAAATTCAATATCGAACCGTTCCGCTCTTACGAGCGATTACCCCTGCGCGCCCAGTGGTCCAAAACGCAATTTCAATATACTACACTCAAGTGATATAAAAATTACGAAATGTGTATAAAGACTTGAAGTGTGAGATCACAAAATGTACAGAATCTTTGTCGTCCTAACGATGCATTTTGGACCACCGGCGAGGGTGCGCAATTAAATGCGCCGAGTGAGACGTCACTCGTTACGCGAGTTTGCGACTTCACGTGCAATTGGGAGCGATACGTCGTTAGAAACGGAGTCACGAGTTAGATAAGAGGTTATCTCTGCCATGCGGGGGCGTCCGGTGACTTCAGCTTTACTCATTGTCGTATCTGGAGCAGCATCGACCCTGCACCGCGCGGATGTATCACGGACGCGTCACGGACTCTGTACGGATGTCCGAATCGGCCTTTGCTCTAACTCGAGGGTCCAAGTGCGCGGCTAATTACGCAAATTCCGGGCGTTTCGGGAATACGCACCGATTTCGATGCATCGAGGGTCGATTTCGATGCACTCGGGGTGCATCCCGAAACGCGACGCTAATTACGGACGGGACTCCTGGGGTGAGCGAGAGGGACGATCGCACGTGGAACCGCAGTTAGTCGACCGCTTTATGCTCGAGAGAGAAAAGAAGTCCTTTCGTCGAGATGGCGGAAGACAAATGGAAAATCTAAACGACGGTCCTGCATAATGCATGGGGCGAGGGACCCCCCCGTCGGCCTTAAGACCCCCCTCGTTAACCGCGGCGGAGGAGGTCGCCCCCCAGCGGCCGTTCTTTTGAGCCTCGGAGTCCTCGGAAGGATGAGGTTTTTTTTTTTATTTTCCCTGAATCGGCGCCACTCGCCCCTGGAAGGCGCCCTTAAATAAGGGATCAACCGTCTCTCTTTTCGCGACATTCGGGTAAGCGATCGAAACCTCCGAGGAGCTTGCGGGGAATTTGACGATTTTGAAAGAAGTTCACGATGTATCCCAGATCGCCGCTGGAGAGTAAGTTTAAAAGGTTCTTTTTTTTTCTTTCCTTGCAGGAGTGCCAGGAGCCAGGATGGCGTCCCACGGGCTTTACGGCTAATCCCCGAGGACGAGCTCCGGGACCACTTTGCCTTCCAGGATGAGAGCCACCCTGAGGATCCTGGCGTTGGTCGCCCTGTTCGGGCGTCCCGACGCGTGGCCCCAGGACCCCATTCCACGGCTGCACGTCAAGCATCGTGAGTCACTGCACTTTTATAATTCGGGATTTGCATTTTTCGCAGAAGAATTGTACGGGGGGAACGATGAGAATTTGCGGAGACGCGCCGATCGATCGGCGCCGCCATTTTGGTGCACGGTCGAAGGTCGACGTCCCTTTGTCCATCGGGGACGGGAAGAGGCCTTCTCTCGACTCGATAATCCCGAAACGAAGGCCGATCGCCGGTGGCCGGCTCTTTGAAAATCGGTTAACCCAGCCGAGCCAAGTCGCGCTTTGATGCGACCCGCGACAAATATTGGCCCGACGCCGGAGCTCCGGCAAATTCTATCGAGCATTCGATTACGGGGCCGGTTGGCGGACGAGGTGATTCCGGGCGAGCCAGGGAACCGGAAAACCAACGTCCACTCGTCGGTCTCCGTCACGTCGGATTTGGAGCGACGAAACGAGTGCAGTTGGATCGGATCGGAGCGAGCGATCTCGGGACGGAAAGGGCCGGCTCGTTACCTCGGCCGAAGAAGAAAGGGCTGGAGGGCTGCCAAGGAGGAACACCTCGTCCTTAATTAATTTCCCGAAAGCGCCGAGGGGTCCTTCGGGTGGATCGAGCTGGGTTCGCGCAAGGTGAGGGAAGAGCCGGTGGGCTTACGGTGTTACGAACGTGTCATATATATATACGAAATTTCGGGACTTTCGACAGCGTCACTAGGTTCTCCATAATCACGTGATAATGGAAAGTTTTATATATATTTTGACTTTATGGTATTAAAATATGTTAAGATTTCTCGTATTAAAATTAATATATAAATTTCTACCCGTTGGGGGGAAATGGTCGAAATGGCCCCGGGGGCAGAAAGAAATGGAGAAAGAAAGCAGGGGATGTCACGGGGGTCGGTGTTAGTCGTGGGGGCGCTCGGCCAGGAAACCGAGAGGAAAACCACGGTATGTAGGTTACCGTTCGCGTTGCAACGACAGAAGCCGTACGGTTGCGGGCACCGTAAGCTCGTTAGGCAATCGGACGCGGAAAACCTTCCAAAGGCCGCGGACACCGAGCCCGGACCTCTTTGAGCGGCCCTTTCCGATCCCTCGCTGGATTTCCCGTCGGGCAGGAAAGAGGAAAAGGAAGAGAAAAAACGATACCGACTCGAGAGGCACGGTTCCGCGTCGGACGCCACGATTTCAGAGTTCCCGGTTCCGCCATTTTTCCTCCCGATTCAATTGTAAGAATCACTCGTTCCTATGTTATTTCTATCTTCCGGGCATTTTTTCGTCTCTCGCGGAAGGATCGGGACGAGTCAAGGAGCGAAAGTTCCGTCCGTCCAATCGATCCCGGGATTTTTCGCCACCTTCGGCGAAATCGTCTCGCGATCGAAATCTCAACCCGGAAAGTGCACTCGGTCGGGTCCGGTCGATGGTTTTTGCATTTCCCAACGTCCGGCTCGGGGAAGCTTCTCTTCCGATCGCGCCTTATCCATTCATTCGCATTAAAGCGTTCTTTGATGCGCTCCCATTTTTTTTGCGCCTCCCCTCTCTCTCCTCGGGCTACCTTGTAGCATTGTACGCGCATTCTCTTTACGAGCTATAAGTCCCGGAAAGTAATAAACTGCATCCGTCCGTTCGTTCGTTTACGCCGTCCATCTCGACTGGCCTATCCCTCTCCGCTTCCCTTCTTTTTTCCGCGTGTCTCTTTTTCATGGTCGAGTTACCGACTCGCCTTCGAAACTCGACACCCTCTGGATGCTCGTAAGCGTTCCCGGAATGTCCTGCCAATCGAATTACCTCGAGACCCTCCGAGCCGCTCCGGAGTCGATTACTCGACTCTCGGTCCATTCCCGACAACGTCGTCCTTAACGACGGAATCACCGGGGAAATTCTAATCAACGAGAAAAAATGGGAAGTCGAGGTCCTAGATCATCGCCGGACCCGCCGAGGGGAATCGATTCCGATCGATCGGCAAAGACGAACCAGCGGCGGTGCCCCATTTCGTTAGGATTTGATATCGATTCGACTTTGATTTTCTGCCGGCACGACAGGGGCCTCCCGATCGCGTATTCGACGTCCTTAATCGCGCCGCGGACTCGTGAGTGAGATGGAGGACCGGGAGAGAGAAAGAGAGAGGGACACGGCAGAGAAACGAGCTCGTTGTAACGCTTGTTACGCCGCTATTCAGAATCGATGAGCCACTCGAGTTTCACGGTGAAACGACTTTAATGGCCGAGCGAGCGCTGCGGGGAAAGGCACGGTCGGACCTTCTCGGACCTCCTCGAACCTCCTCGGACCTAGTCGCGAATTGCGTGGACAGAGGTGCCCAATCGGGGCACACCGACAAGAGAAAGTGCGACTCGGAGGATGCAAAAATCCGCCTTTTTTTCCCCGACTTAAGAACCGCCTTAAAGTCTCATGGATGCGTCATTTATATACCAAAACGTGAAAATGTATAATTTTTCCCCGACCCAGAATTTATTCCCAATTTCGCGTATTCGTCATGGTTTCCTATGGATGCGTCTCGTGCCTTGGTTTTGTCAAATTCCAGCTGAGTAAGGGTAATTCTCAGGAGGAGGAACCGTCGGCGGAGTCTTACGCGTGGAACTCGGCGTGGCTGTTTGACGAGCAAACACGTGTAACCGTAGTTACGATTGTTCGGCTCGAGAGGAGGAAATTCATAATTAGGGCGAAAATGGCGACGGGTCGGGGGAGTATTTTCCCTTTGGCGCGTTTAAAGGGCTCGTCGGAGACGCGTTTAAATGCATTTCCTGGCGGGCGGGATGGAGGAAAGAGGAGGATAATTGGAGTTGCCGTGTTCTCAATTAACGGACGCGTCGATTCGCGCTCGACGATCGATCGGATCGGCGCGATCGAGTGACGCGCGTCAAGACGCGTCGAGGGCGCGTCGAGGACGCGTCCCCTCGACCGGACGCGTCGCGTCGATTGATCGACACTCGCCGAATCTCGCTTCCGAGTGGAGGTTCTCTCTTTCGTGGACGAGCAAAAGTTACGTCTTCAACGTTGACAAATTCGCAGCGACCTAGTTTTTGTCCCGCAAATCAATTCCGCGCTCTTCGGGGGCCATCGAGGTATTGGAAAAGGCGGTCGATTGGGATTCGCTCCCCGGTCGACAAACCCGACGAGAGAAACGTCTACGCGAGATCGATCGATGGGGGAACGAGAGTCGACCATCGCGCCTCGAGGCATCGGCCATAGGGAGAGGAGCAAAAAGGAATAGAAACGCGCTTACCACCTGGCGAAGGCGAACGTCGCGCCGGCTGGACGCAGAAAACGTAATCGCGGGTACCAACGGGACGAAAGCGAAATCCGGTGGGGTAATATATTTTTGTTAAATTAGCCATCTCGGGACCGGGACCTCCCACGGGGAGAGCGCGGAGCTTTCCTCGAGTCTAAGACAGGAGAACTTGGAATTTATTATTAACCGGCCGTGTCCTGAAGGGAGCGCCGACTTTTCGGTCCTCTACATATTTAAGGGTTTCCGAGAGTGAAGGAAGTGGCTACCTCGGTTCTTCTTTCCTTTTTTTTTGCCCGCCTTCTTTGGGCGGGCGTGTAAGTACCGTTTAGATTGAAGTCTCGGGGTGGGAAGGCCCCCGGTGGAAAGAGGTCGTTTAAAACTGGGCGAGCAAAGTTGGCGTTCGCCGGAGGACGGAAAGGCACCGGCAAAGTGATCACCTCCAAGAGGCACCGCGCGCGAACTACCGGGGGCGAATTTTAATGAACCGATGGGGCAATTCCCCCCCACGGACGGGAGGTCGCGCCGATTAATTGAATTCGCCCGAAAACGGGCGGAAGTCCATTTCCCCGGTGGAGGTGCGCTTAAGTGCATCTCCCTCTGACTCGTGGCGGGTTAAGGGACGATCTTTCCGTGCTCTCTTTTCGTTCGCCGTGTAGGAAAATTTAATAAGTATTATCAGGGCGGCACCGAAAATCGTATGAGAATTATTTCTTCCTTGAAGTCGGTAGAAATCGATTTTCGCCCGAGCGTCGCGGCGCGTCCATTAGAAGGGGCGGGCAAAGTGCACCCCGGCGACTCGGATTCGGGGGCGCCTCTCGACTCGAAAGGCACGAGTCGTCGCGACGGCGGCTTTAACGAGTCCGACGGAGACGCACGCATCGGTGCGCTCGAGATTCACGCAACAGGTCCCTCTCGGCCGGGCGGAAATCGCGTAGTCGGCGAGGACGCCGTCCGGGACTCTTCCTCGATTTCGCGAATCCCGACGTCGCGACGGAGGGCTCGGCGATTATGCGGGCGCGGCGAAACGTAATAACCCGATTGCGGCAGGGATCCTTCCGGGAAATCGCGATCCCCGGAACCCGCGGCGACGTCGGGGCGTCCAAGTGCAATAACGACGTCGCGCGTCCCTCCTCGTCGAACGCGAGAGTTCCTCGAATAAAACGTACGGATGCGTCGCGACGGTCGAATTAATTCGACACTCTCTCTTACGAAACGGGTGTTCGAATAAATCTACCCGGACGTAAACGACGATATCAGAGATTAGAAATCGTCGAAGAAGTATCAATTTCTCGTCCGAGGTTAAGGCGAAGTGAAACTCGCAAATTTAAATCAGTCGACT
This sequence comes from Orussus abietinus, assembly GCF_000612105.2. Classification (NCBI taxonomy): domain Eukaryota; kingdom Metazoa; phylum Arthropoda; class Insecta; order Hymenoptera; family Orussidae; genus Orussus; species Orussus abietinus. The sequence goes on from NW_019395988.1 coordinate 343,343, forward strand.
CGAATAAGACATTTTTTTTTCTAAGGGAATTTTTTTTATCGACGTCGATAGAATTTCCGTGCTTTATTGGCGTATTTCATTTCACCTTAATTTTTGCGATTTTGGAAAGGAGGAGGTCCTTTCCGCCTTTTCGGGACGCGGAAAGGGGATTCCGGATGGCCGCCAGAGTCCTGGCGATTTTCTTCCGACAACGGGACGATTCTCTTTTCCCTTCCTCGAGGAGGAGCACTCCGAGGAACTCCTAGGCCATTCCGTGAACGAGCCTGGAATTTATTCGAGCCGTCGGAGCGCGACGCCCGCGCCGCGACGCCGCCGGGGAACGATGACTTTAAGCTTCTTTTTCCGGGATCGACGTCGGTTGCACTTTCCGGGGATAAGCCGGACCTTGCCTTCTTCCTTCCCGAGAGCACGTCGCGGCCGTCGCGACGTCTTCGACCCCACGTTTGCGATTTATAGGGACGGCGTGGCGAGGTCGGGAGCGAATAAATTTTTTTAGATAATATATAATTGACATAGTAGAATGTCAAGAGGGACAGAAAAGAGGATCGGATTCGCGCGTGGGAGGAATTTTCTCCGGGGTCTTCGTTAAAAAACGGCGTCCTCGTCGAGGTTCCCACTTCTCCAGGATGAGAACGTCCTCGAAAGAGTCGATCCGATCCGCGCTGCGTCCCGACGCTCGAGGGGGTCCGCCCGTTCGGCGTCCCAGGAGAAGGCCCCGGGTCGACGCCCCCATCGACGCCGTCGTCGTCGCGCTCCGTGACGATCATTCCGAGACGTGCTTCCGGTGTCCTCGCTTTAACGATCTGAGAAAAAACGAGGGAGGAGGGAACTCCCAGGGGAAGGCCTTCGGCAAATTCCGCGGGTCACGAAACGAAGTAAAGCCGGGATCCGGAGAGGACGCGATCACGCGTTAAAGTTTCAAATTATTCGGCGCACCCTGTTTGGAGTACAGTTTTGTATTTTAACTATTCGGGATATATATGCGACCCTCTCATAACACCTTAAGGGAAACCGGAAGGGAGGAGAGCTTTCAGGGGATCTCGACCAGACGTCGAGGTGCGAAGAGCGAAGTGGGTTCCCAGCAGCTGAATAATGCCACGTAGGTAAAACGCGTGCTATCTCGGGTCGCGATAAGTCAAGAGACCCGCGACTCGCAAATCTCCGCGGATACGAGCCCCTGAAGGCGACGCTTTGGGGCCGTACGCGTGCATCCCAATAATTTGCATAATATTTATGCAGCTCGAAAACGCGCGCGAGGCACGCCCGCGTCGCCGAGTCGCGACTAGGCGCGACTAGGTGCGACCTTATCGGACTATATCTGGACTTCAGGATTTTCATCTTTCCCCCCGCCATCGCTCTTACCTTGATCGCGATCTCGCGGTGCTCCTCCAGGAAATATAACTTTTCGTCCCAGGGAATTGCACGTCGACGAAAATGGAAATATGCATAAATTAAATGCACGCTCGAAGACGAAGGTGGAAAAGAAAATGGCGAGGTGCACGCAAATAGTGCATCGCTCGATAGCCCGATTTTCCGAGCGACGTTCACTCCTGTAATGAATTTCTACACTTTCGCCTCGCAACGGAGAATAAAGCGAAATAAAATGGAGAAACCGCGAAGCGGTACCGTAAAATCGAGTCGAACGGGTTGCCGATCGGGGTTTCCTCCCGAAGAGGGCGAAGGGAGAAGGAAGGCGTCTCGACGCCCGAGGCGTCGCCCCGCGTTACGTTTGTCTCGCGACAAATGCAACGCAAATTGCGGTGCATTAGCGTAAACGAATGCGGACGAGTTCGCGAGTATGCAAAGCGGCCGATGTGTATGCATGCTGCGGCGGGCAATATTAAATTGCATCCGAGTGCACGTAGAGAGGCGCGAGCCGGGGAGGGAGGAAAGAAGAGGAAAATAGAGGAAAAGAGAGGAAAAGGAGTATTCCTCCGGAGACACCGCGGTCGGCTGCCTTTGCGAGTCGACGGGACGGCTAAACGACGAGGACGAAATTGCGGACAAAGCTCCTCGACGACGACGGATCGAGGAACGAGGAGGTCCGTAAACCACCCTCGAGGATCCCTAGGGAGGAGCCGGGAAGCCGAGCCTCTATTTGCCTGAATATGGAGGAGGTCGAGGACGAGAGGTCCACTCGGAGAATGGCGAAAAGTGGCTCGAGCGTCCGCCTTTTGTTGCCGAGAGGGACGAGACGTCGCGACGCCCGTCAAACGGCGACGACCTCGACGACGCGCGTCCCGATGAAAATTCCCGGCCACTCCTGGAAATCCTTGGGAGATGCGTAGGATCCTTTCCGTTTGCTCGAAATAAATAGACCCTTAAACGGAAATCCTATCGGAATGCACGCGTTCTGTTAATTTCACGAATTCCTCTGCCTTGGCCCGGAAAAGCTGAATCTCTCCCGGGCGGTCTCTTTGTCATAAATAAGCCGGATCTCGAAGGAGAATCCCAGAGCTTAGGGAATGCGAGGTCGGAAGAAACCGGAAGCTGCTTTGCTTTGACACCGATTTAATTAACGTAAGCGTTTCATGCCCCGTTCAGGACCTCAACGCGTCAATTCCTTTCCCGCGTAATGCCCTTGCCAAGTCTTGGATCCCGGGTAAGTCGACCGCGTTATTAATTAACTGATTATTTCAATTACTTTCGTTGCCGTCTTAATTCCGAAGTTGCATCTAATTTATTCGAGTTCGTTTGAGTCGGGTAATTATTTATTTTGTCAGGGTGGGAAACAAGGTCTCCCGAAAGTTACCGGCAGCTTCCGCCGCCCTTAGCTGCAATTACTCCACCCGATCCCTGGCAGATCCAAATTCGGGAGTAGTTTACCTTCCTCGGCCCGGGGCTAGGGCGATATTGGCAGCCCGGAGTCCTTTGGGCGTATTAACCGTGCAATGTACAGCCGGTAAGCCGACCAATCGGGGCAACCCCTGTTCGATCTGGATTTCTCGCCTCCTTCGTTGAAAATGACTCTGCCTCGTTTGTCTTTGACACGCGACTCGGCAGGTCGCGCGAACGATTGCGAACAATTAGTCGGGATCTTCTCACGGGGGCCCTGAGAACGGGAGCGCACTTCAAACTCGCACCAATCGCTGGGAAGGCGCCTAATCCGCCGCGGATCGGCCGGCCGATCCCACGGGTTCCCGCGGGACCCGCGGGAATACCTGTTCCCGTCTTCGAAACGCAACGCGAAACCCCGGTAGACGTTTTAGAGACGCCATCGGGCTATTTAATGGGGAATGTTAATGTAGAAATTAAGCCTCGGAGTGGGCAACATGCAAGCGGATATAGCGATATTGTTAATTTACCACCCTCGGGCACCGAACCTCGATATCGATATAGGATGAATCCATTCTTGAGTTCGTAAGGATTTTCTTCGCATACGAATAGACTCGCATGAACAATTTCGCAAGGATGAATTTTCCATAAAGGAGACGCTCGGTTTCCTTCAGGCAACGTGGACTTCTAATGGGTTCCTCGATGATTTCCAAAGAAGGGGGCAAAAAGAGGACGGAAGGAATTATCCGAGGAAACGAGAACGGTTACCGATAGGAAGAAGTCGCTTCGAACGATCCCGCGTCCTACTTCTGTCTCTTTTTCTTTTCCCTCCTTGTTCCGCCTCTTCGACGACGTCGAGGACTCTCGGAAAATCTCTTTCCTCCGGGAGTTTTCCCCGCGGGAGAAGGAGGGTAGAGGTATAAGGAATGTGTGCAACTTGAAAATGAAAACTCGTACCGCCGTTTACCCAAGGAGGAAAATTTCCCCCTCGGGCTATACGTTCCGGAAAAGCGCGAGAGAAAGGGAGAGGTAGGTGCGATAGAGAGAGCGAAGAATTAATAGCGTCCATTTCCGTCATAACTCGGTTATAGATCGACGTGCGAGTCGAGTCGGTTAAACCGTTCAAAAAAAAAAAAAATGAAAACGTATGACAAGATCCCGATGCGTCACGAATCTCCCGGAAATCCGGACAATTGAGCTAATGGAAGAGAATCGATCTCCGCGAATTGCAAGCGGAGAGTGAAACGCGTCGAAACGAACTCGCGGAAAGTGGAAACGCGCATTTGGTCATCGACGAGATAATACCGACGCCCCCCGCGGGGATGTTTGAAAAATTCGGATTTTTTAAAAGATAGACCGCATGACCGCGGCGGAAAAGCCGGATCGCCTCCCCGGACTTTGTCTCCCTTTTTTTTCTTTTGCTCCTTTTCTCTCGCTCTACGTCCGCCGCTTCGTACATAGCGTACCCCGAGGTATATAAAGTATCTCTGCCAATTCTCTAACCACTCTCATTACCACTTCCTCTGCCTCTGGCACTTTCCTCGCCTCCTTCCCCCCTCCGTCTTCCTCTTTCTCTCTCTTCCCTCGGTTCGTCTCTCTTCGGCTTGAAGATAATCGCGCTCGACCGTACGGTCGGCAAATCTCGCGTCGAGTCGCTCGAGTGCCTTAGGGCCAATTCGCTCGAGCACTCTCGCCGGATTCGCGAATCAAAGGGTAAGGGAAAAAAAAGAAAATTGCAAAACCAGGACAGGCCTCTGCGACTTTGTTCATTTCCCCTCTTTCGAAGGGAAACGTCCAGTCCAAACGTTCCTGGGAACGTTTCAGCGAAGATTCTTCCCTGGGATTTATCACCGTCTTTGAGCGCGGTTTAAACATATTATCGGGGATCGACGATACAACGAATGCTAGGACACCGATTTTAAGGCGCACGAAACAAGTCTCGAATTCGATTCGGCGATTCTTGCCGGTTCTCCGAGCGCTTTCATTGCCGTTTCCTGTCCCGGGCGGCACTTTCGACGTCTCGCTCTCGTTTTCGCCGATTCTTTCTCCGATCGTCGCCGGCAACCGGTCGAACCCTTCCACCGGTCGAACCGGTCGAGCGCAATCGTGGGCCAAGAGGCAATTCCCTCGAACGCCTCCCGCGGACGAGACCTAAGTAACCATTAGCCTGAATTCGCGAGGAAGTGCGATTCGCGCCCGCTGCGATTTGCGATAAACGCCCGTGGAAACGATTTCCCGCACTCGAGGCCCCCGCCTTTTGCCCCCTTCCGATATCGCCGTCAATAGTTTCGTCGAGTTTCTCGTGCCGAGATGCCTCGCGCTTTATCATACATTTTTGTCGATACCATCGGGCGATTTCGATCCGAAGTGGCCCTCGTTTTCCCCAATTCCGGGCAATTTCGAGCGGGCGATAAATATCTCTGCAGATTTTTTTTTTTATCACGCCGCGGTTTCCAGTTCCGCCGCGGAAGCGCCGACCGCCGGGGAGGACCGCATTCCTCGGTGGTGCCTCACGGATTCGTGAATGGAGGCAGCGCGTAAGAGAGGCGCTTGGGTCAACTCGTACCAGTTGACTCCGATAATTGCGAGCTCTGCCCGGCCGGAGATCAGAGGGCAAAATGAGCCGACATTAGCCTGTTAGCCCATTAGTCCGAGTCAGCGGCCACCGAACGGGGGCTACCGGCTCCCTCTCTCCCTCTCTCCCTCTATATCCTACCTTTCGCTCAGTTTCCTTTGCGTGGCTCCGTCGATTCTCGCACCGATTCTCGCACCCGAGACCCTGACCAGTTAAGAATTATCCTGACATTTTTTTCAATTTGTACTTTCGGGAAAAAGTTTTTGATGTATCCTAGACCTCGATGGGTAAAAGTCGACGGGTCATCAAATTTCTCGACGCGTCTCCCTTCACCTTAACCTCGCGAGGTGACGATTCATCGAATACCCCCCGCTCGCGTTTTACCGGTCTAATCTCTCGTTATCCGCGCGTCGTTAAATTTCATCTCCTTCCGTCCCGAGGACGCGGTCCCAGGATAGGGGAGGATCTTCTCGGCTATTTCGCTCCTTCCCCGCTATCTCGACCTTATCCCAGGGAGCCATCTTGGCCCCGTCTTCGCCGGATGGAACTAGCGGTCCCGATGGCGAGGACGATGTCCGCGGTGCGTCCTAACGGTGTCCGCGAACCGGAACCGCGGCGGATCGGCCGCTGGAGAGAAGCCTCCGCGATTTGCATATTTTCGCAATCGAGTCGCCACGCAGTCAAACGTCGGTCAAACGTGCCCTCGAGCCATTTCGAGGCCTTTCAGCGTCCAACTCCGAAATCTCGTTTTCTCCCGCTCGTCGGAACGACCTCACAAAAAAAAAAAAAAAAAACGTGTATGGTTTATTAAAAGAAATATGTGTTTCGCGAATGGGTATATCTCGCCCGAAGATCTACGCGAGTTTCTTAATACCTCGTGGCGACGTTTTTACGCGCGGGGTGGATTTCGAGGAGGGGAGGGAGATAAGCGATTTCCGGGCCCTTGTTTGGTCGACGTCTTTTCACCCACCGATCGATGCTCTTTACGGCGTGGGACACCTTTCGAAATGAAAAATGCCTACCGATAACGCTGCCAACTTCTAATCGCGCCAGGTTGCCGCCTTCTCGGCGCGGAAGTACGTTCGCTTTGCGGAGATTGCGGCCCGAAGGTTGCCGTGCTCCCGCGATATATAGAGCCTTATCCGGGGCTCGGGTTTGCCAATAAAGAGCCACTTTCTCGGCGACACGCTTGCCCGAGAGTTCCGCGGCTTGGCGTGGCTCTTCTTCTCCTTTTTGTTCGAAAAAAAGGATTTTTTTTTACTCGGGAATTTTCTCCCGCCTCGGTTTTCGGCGTCCGCCGCCTTTTGCTCTCTGCCCCCCGGGGCCTTTTAATCCTTATTTATGGCGCATGGCCATTCGCCGCGAGACGTCCGCAATATTCTATAGTAGTTCCAAGACCACTCGAGCCTGTTTTTAGCCTCGCATCTAGGCGGTGATGTATGGCTTGAGTTTTCGAAAGTACTCCAAGCCGGACTTTTACGCCCAATTAGGGCCGCTTGAATAATACCGACTGCGATCGGTCTTCGTTTCTCAAAACTTCTCCCCCGTTATCGTTAATAATTTCCAGATTTGTTTTTTATTTCGAGTTTTGGAACGGTCCGTTTCGACGCGTTGGCTAGTATTTGCACTCGTGGGAAAAATCGGAAATCTGGGTATGATGAGCACTTTAAGATTTATCGTAAGGGCTCATAGAGAGTAGATAATGATTTTCATTTATCTACTATTATGGGGGGGACGAGGTACCTCCGACCGTGATAGATCGATAGATGGATCGATCAATCGAGAAAGGGAGAGTCCTCGATCTTGGCACGTCCCCCGGATGTCGTCGATCTTTCTTCGCCAGTCCGACACCGGAAACGCGAGATGCTTCGTAGGTCCGGAAAGGAACCGAAGGGAGGAAAAAGGAACTCGAAATAACTCTTAAATCGAAAAGAGGGAGAAGAGGTTAATTTGATCCCGATGTAAATTTCACGGCCCTCGATGGAAGATTCTTCCCAGGTTGGAGAGACTCGAGAAAGCACCGTCGAGGCACGAGTATATTAACGTTAAATGACAAAAGGCATTCATATCTCACCGATCCTTCTACTCCTCTGCTCGTCGAAGTCACGCTTGTTTATTTCCCTGCCCTCCCCCTTCGGACTTTCTACATATTCCGGCGATTTATGTGCCCGCGGTGCCCCCCGTGGAGCGACTTTCTTTCTCCTATCTCCAGCCGTCGACCTGTCGGAAGAGATGGCATTTTTACAGATTTTTTTATTCCCGAGGAAGGTGTTTCGAACTAACCGGTGAAAAAAAAAAAAAAAGGAATGGAATAAACGCGGCGGTTTAGAGGAGAGCGGAGGGAGAGAGAAAGTTGGACGCGGTCCACGCAGCCTCCGACCGATTGCCCTCCGGAGCCCAGACGAGAGGAGGTGTCCGAACGCGGAGAAAATAAGCGGAATAAAAGTCGGAAGCGTTTTAGAGGAGACGGAAAGAGGAGGAGTCGTCCGACCGGTCGGAGACCCTTTCGTTCGGTCGACTGCGGTGGCGTTTTCCCCGTTCCGGACGGCTCGTCATTGGGGTTCTCTCTCGTTACCTTCCTCTTTTCCCTTGACGACTTTTCCGCGCCCTTTCCGCGAATTCACGGCCGCGGAATTATTCATACGGCGGCGCGATCGCGCGGACGTTCGGCGCGCACGGTGCCACCGATCCCCGATCGTACGTCGCGGTGCGTTACGTGCTCGTCTTTCCGCGTACGTGCCGCCGCGCGGAACGGGCCGCATCGTGCACGCACGGGAATAACGCCCGAGCCGACTCCCTCGTCGATCGATCCGTCACGAGCTCGACGCAGCATTCCCGTTACGGAAATCGCCCGTTCTCTTGTATTCCCTTTTATCTCCCCCTCGATTTATTTATCTCCTCCGAGCTTTTCCATTTCGATAATTTTTCTTCGATCTTCTAAGAGTATCTTCGACGATTTCGAGAGTCCCGCGGCCGCGGAGTTGCGGAATTCGAACGGGGGCGAGCGCGTTCCGCAGCCTTCTACGTCGTGCCCGGGTACTCGGGAAGTACTTTCCTTTATTACCGCCCCCGCGGACGGCACCTACTCACCTGGCTCGCTCTCGGTCCCGCTAAATTTATATAACCCGCGTTCAATCCCCGCTCGTACCGAGCGGGGGTTAAAGCTTTACAATGGATCCCGCCGATAAAACCCGCCGTCGTTCGGGGGGCCCCATCGGGCCCCGATATCGAGCCAGGCGCGGATGCGAATCTCCGTCCACTTCCGGTTTGCGGATTCGTCCGGATCCGGCGAAGCCCGGAAAATCGTCGCACCTGCCGCTATCGGAAATATTTGCATCGTCGCTTTTAAGCCTGATTCGAGAATTTTGGGTAACGAGAGGTTACGAGAAATTACGAATTATGGAATGGGAATTGCAAAGATGTACAAGGTCTCGGTCGGGACGCTTTCGGGTCCCACGGGAAAAGATGATCCCGGACGTGCCGCGTCGTCGCCATCGGCCCCTCGATCTCTCCCGGCGGTCGGCACGTAAAACCGTCGAAACTGCCGCGATAGGGATTTCCTGTCGATAAACCGCGCGGAGGGCGCGACTTATCTCGCCCAGCGAGGAGAGATCCGCCCCCGGGTCCGTGGCTCAATTATTTTCCTCCTCTGGGGCTCCCTCCGACGTCGAGAGCGCCGCTCGACTGTTCCCTGCTCTTCCCTGCGGTGGAGGCGCGAAAATCGGGTGCCATTGTTCTTGCGATCGAAAATCGAGCGTCATTGCCTGGTTATCGAAAATCGGGCGCCATTGTCCTCGCGATCAAAAATCCGCCGTCATTGCCCCGCGATCGATCGAGCCGCGGATAGTTCGCCGCGGTTGTCGGTCGCGGGAATCGCGAGGGCTTTTCGGGCTCGCAGCCGGGACGCGAATCTGTTTTTTTTCCCCCGCAGCCTTCCTTCGATTCCGCCGGACTGCCATCGGTTCTGGCAAGCCCCGAGCTCGGTTTTAGGTTGGCCGTCCGCCAAGTCCGGGGCTCTCCCTGGAGATGGTCCCTACGTGTGTCGCGGCCCTCGTCCTCGTCGGTGTGCCAGTCCCCCACGGAGGCGCGTATTACGTCTCGCCCGGCGCGACCGGACCCCGGGGAAAACGAGAGACGGGATGGGAAAACGCGGACGGAAAAAATACCGCCAGCCAGAAATTCATCCCGCGGTGTCCCCGTCGGCCGGCCGAGAGATTCCGCAAATTCGGCCCCTCTGACTTTTGCATTTTGTTTGGCTTTCGTTGGACGATTCTCTCGATTTCGGCTCCAGGGCAGCGACTCGGTGGCGAGGTCGAATTCCGTGGTATGCCTACGAGGAGGGACACGATACGGTCCTTCCTCGAGGACGAGGGAGAAATCGGCCGACCATCCGGAAGTGACCGCGGAAACGTCTCCTCGGATTGTAGGTAACCGTTATCGGCGCATGTTTCGCGACTCAAAGGGCGAAATCGAAGGAGGGGATCCCACGTGCCGGGAATAACGTCTGGCCCGGACGTGACGGGAAAAAGCATTCGGTCGTTCCCCTTCGAGGATGACTCCCGATCTCGTAATTTCCGCCGGTTTCCGTGATTAACGAACGATCCCGGGAGAAATTCTAATTATTCCGCCGAGCCGTCCACATATTTTGCAAGTGGAGTGGGTGACTCCCTTTGCACGTTTTATCGACATTGTTGCGGCGACCGACTCGCCTCGTACGTGTCGGGCGACTTTGTAGAAGAAAAGAAAATAAATAAAAATGCGGCGACGCGTGACCGCTCCAATTGCGAAATGAAAAATGAAACGGTGCAGGGCAGCCGGTAATTCGAGATCCCCGGAGCGGTAATTTGGTTTTATTTAAAGCAGGAGAAAGTACGTGGGCATCGTGTGGGTGGGTCGCCGAATACGGCGCGGACGTATCGATTATCGGTGTCGAACTCGGCGTCGAACATCGAACGGCATCGAGCCGGTCCCTTGGTGGAAAGATTGCTCGCGCCAAGTATCCCGAGCTCGAACAAGGTCGGAGTTAAAATCGTTACGGTCACGCGATACGGTCATTAAGTCGAGTCCCGACTCTCCCTCTTCCGAGCTTCTCCTTCCCGTCGGTGAGTCGGCGTTCGGGAAAAATGCGAGGAAGTCCCTGAGGTCCGGCACGAACCCGAGGATCCGGTTTGGTCCTCGAGGAAAGTCCTTCGAAAGAGCGCTCTTCTTCTTCGTTCCCTCGTTCGACGCAGAGACGGGAAAAAGACCCGAAAGAGAACTCTCGTCCGTTTTCTTCCTCTCGGCGCGTCTTTGCGACGACAAATCCTCCTTCGCTTTGCGTTCATTTTTAATTAACCCGGTAATGTTTAAGGGGAAAAAAAAGGAACGATCGTTTCAGGGCTCTAGAGGTCCAGAACGGGGTTGAGGTAAGCGGGCGGAATGTACTTGGCGAGATATCGGAGGTTCTTTATTTCGTTGATCGAACTTGTCGGATATTCCGCGATGTCCACTTCCGGGTGTATTTTGCGGATGGGCCTTTAACCCGGATTTCCAGGCTGCGGATACAAAGCCGATTACCGCGACCGCTAATGGATCTCTTCTTCGGTGCGGAGATACCGCACCGCGGACCGCTTCGGACCGTTGTGGACCGTTGCGGACGCGCCTGGACGATTGTTAATTACCCATTGGCGCGTTACGCGGTTTGTAGTACTGTACAGAGGTTGTACGTATTTACGTATCGGCCAGTCGATCTCCGCGTCGCCGACCCTCCTAGTGCTCCAAGTTTGCCAATTTTGGAGCGGTTCCAGGTCGTTCGAAAGCTCTTCCCCGACACCTACCGGACCGCAGTACCGATAATTCGATAACTTATTAATTTGATAACTCCCTCTGGTACCTAGTCTAGTCTCTCCGGGTGCTTCGGTTTAAAGGTTTGGCTCAAAACCAAACATTGTCCTAAAGACCCTCGATACCGTTTAAAGGAGCTTGGCGCAAAACTCTTCACGCGATCTGGATAGCGTTACCCTCGAAATCTAAAATAACCTAAAGATGGCTAAAGAAGAAATATTCGGTATTTTTGGAAATTGGTTTCTGGAAGGCTCAGCAAGCAACGTACGTACCTCGTCTGAAAGGGGTTACAATTTTCCGGTTAACTTTTGGAGAGGAAAGTTTCCCGAGCATGAAAGTTGATTTCTGGAGAGAGGGTCGCGGAATTGTTTCGCGTTCAGCCATTTCGGAGCGGCCCGGTCTGTCCCTGGTTTTCAAACCGGAAACGAGTTTACATTCTCTCGTTTCCGCGCCAAAAACGTCGCCGCTGGTGGGTTTCCACGCTCAGGAGGAAACATTGCATCGAACGTTGGTTTTTGGCGTTCGGATATCTTGCAGCGTCCGTCGAGGCTCCTCCGAGTTTTCCGCGGAATTTTCCGAGTTCACCCGAGAGGTATTTTCGTAGGAAAAAGTAAATTCCCCGGAGGCGGGTAATGCAATGAATTATTCACACGTGGAGAATTAACAGGGCGGCGTTAAGGGATGTGGATTAGCCGAGAAAATTAAGAGAATACTAGATTTCAAATTCCGCGAGTTACATTTCATTCCCCACCCGCTAGAATTTTTCTAAGGTATTCCCCATTTACTGCGTGCGGTTTTTTTTTAGGCGGAACTTGGATCTCGGCTTGTTCGTTTTCCGCGTATCAGTGGATTTTTTCCGGATATCGAAACCTCGTTCCATTTTTCAACAATACCACCGAACGACGTCCTTGGCGCTGCTTTCCCTTCGAGAGTTTCCCCAGCAAGTGCTTTTCCCGATTTTCCGAGTGCCGCAAATTAAACCCGACGACAATTTCGAGGGGCCACATTTTTCCGCCGAAGAATTGCCGGTTAAATTCTGCGGCGAAATTCATTCCGCGCTTTTTTCTGCGAATGAACTTTTGGTTTACCGATCAACGTACGCATTTTCTCCCGATTCACGCTCGAGGAAGGGGAACCCGATCCGCGCATGTGCCGTTGCCGCTCGCCGTGAATAATAAATACAGCCGGTAGCGATAAAGTCTTTCCACGTGTTATTACTACGTTACACGCGGTGAGGGAGGAAGGTGGAGGAGCGAGTCCCGCGCAGCTGGACGTGCGTGCGCCCGTGCGCACCCGCGTGTGCGTACAGGCGAGTGGATTCGTATCACGCGAGTTTGCGTGCGAAACTTCTTTCCCCCCCTCCGAGCCGTCCGCTCCCACGCCGCCGTACTTTAATCCGCTAACTGTGGCATTTTAATTCCCGGTTCCCCGGGTGTGCATATTATTTTCATAACTCAACTCACCCCTTTGACTCGGCCGAATGACTCACAACCCCTGGAGGTACGAATTCAGCGAAAAATCGACCGACGACTTCGGGAAGGGGCGGAAAAGTTTCGGCTGCCGAGGTTTTGAAAACGCAAGAATACCGCAAGCGGGCCATCCCTTATCTCGGTGGACTAATTGCCGTTCCCTAGTCTCCTTCCATTCTATCTGGAATACATTAAGCGTCGGTCGTAAAATGGATTCCGGAATGGGGCGTCCGTTGCGGAGGGTCCGCGCGTTTCTCGTAAACGCTCGGCGCACTCGGTACGTTTCTGAACTCTCGACCCGCCTTAATAAAGCCGAAGCTCGGCATTGAAATTCAATTCCGCGCTCTGCGGAATTGCCGAGAGGTTCGGCGTCGGAGAGGAAATTGTCCCTGGCGATTATCCCGAAGGACAGGGAGCGACCCGGAGGAAGGACGCCTTCCGGGAAACCGGGCGACGCGCAGGTGGAGGCGCCTAGGCGTCCAGGGAAGCGTCGGGGCACGGGGCGAGAAAACACCGACAATATTCCGGGGAAGGGAATAATTAATAGCCCGGAATTTCTCCGCTCCGGGAAATCCTCGCGTAGCTGCATGCGCGACACGCGGCCCGCGCGGAAATTGCGAGTCGTCGCCATCTTGGAATCGCCGGGCGGAAGGAAACGCTCGCGAGAACACGAAATGCCGACTTTTGCCCCATTTGTCGACAACTTTTCTCTTTTCCGCCCTTGCGGAACGGAAAACATTTTCCGCTTAACATGCGAGGTGCGTCCGATCGAAATTTCTTTCAATTATCGTTAACGAGAAAATCCGAAGAGTAGTCTTATCCGAAAGGACGCCGAGAAGGGAGGGTGCAAAAACTTGCAACTGCATTGTCCACCGTTCGAGATAAATGCAGGCGTTACCGCGGGGGAGGTCGTTCCGCGCGCGGTTTATTCCGGGCGAGTTTTGCACACAAAGGATTTCCGGGTGTTTTAGATTAAGAGTAGACAGAGAGTCGGAGCGATGCGCCGAGAATTAGGGAAGCGGTTTCCGGAAGTCCTCACGTTGCGGCGTTTTTGGCAGGCCTGAAAATTCCGGCAAGATCTCCCCAAAAACGGGACGACATTTCCGCGTAATTTCCGCGCGAAGTCGTGCCTCGGGTTCCGTCTTGGACGCGTTTGTTCCGCGGCGGCCGTTTTCGCCCCCAGCAGACGGCGCACGCTTCGGAGTTGCGGCCCGATTCTCGCGGGTCGCGGTTTCCGCGAGTCGTAAACATCTCCGAGTTTCCCCGGCGTCGTTGATTCCCGGTCTCTTTGCCCTCCTTCGCGAATTACTCTCGGCGAACTTCGGACGGCTCCGAGTGCTCGGAGGAATTTCAATTGTTCCTAATTCGGCCCTCGTAATTAGCCCGGTAAATAATTCGCCGGGCGAAAGAGCGATCTCGAGAAGACGTTAACCGCGGCCGGAGGAGAGCCGGGAGTTTCGTCTTCTTCGGAAGAAATTTTCCCCGTTCTCCATTTTTCCCCTTTACAACGCTTATCTTGGAATTTTCCGGCTACCTTTCTCATTTTCTTTCCCCAAAATTTAAACCCCCTGGGCGTCGATCGAATCCGCGATTTTCCACCGAACTCCTCCCCTTCGTATCGCAAAACGATATAAACTTTACGATCGGCCTCCGTTGATCCCGCGATCGAATTGGCCCGGTTCCATCGCATCTGCCCTATTTAACCCTTAACGTCCTCGTCGACTTATCCGCCTCGTAAAAATTCCGCCGAATTTCCAAGCCATCGATTCTTCGACAAAACCGATTCCCCCCGGGTTCGGCTCCTCGAAAAGGACTCGAAAAAAATTTCGGGATGAAATAAACCGATGTAACAAAATAACCGGCGGAAACTGCGATCCCCTTTCTAACCCCGAAATTACTCCACCCTCCGTTACAACCAACTTCGCGTAATTACGTCGCCGCCGAGCCACCCTCGAAAGCAAAAGCATCACTTTGCGCCCTCCTCCCCCTTCCCGTCTGCAATTCGATTTCCTCCCGTGCATCCTCCCGGAGGAAATTATAAATTCATAGATGCGTATCGTAATCACGATGCTTCCCCGGTGAAATATCGCTGGAAGAGCCAGAGCATCTAGATAGGGCCCTGCATTTCGCGTCTATCATCCGCGCCGCGATCTCTCGTCGCGGCCCGGGTTATGCGAGCTTATTAACGCGGCGATTATGCGGATCGGGTGCGGAATAAACGTCGGGGCGAGCGCGTGCTCGCGCATTTGCGCGTCTCGGTAATTGCGCGCCGCGAGTGCGCCTGGAAATGCATCCTTCCTGGAAGCCCGCAAACGATCGAAAGTAAATTGAATTCTTCCCGCAAAGAATTGTTTCTCGCAACGATATACGTTTGATTCGGTCGACTAATAATTTTTCTCGGTGTGTGGTCCGGCCGCGTCCATTAGCGCGTTCGGCGAGTTGATCGATACGGCGCGAGTGGATCGGCGTCGGGCGTCGCGGCGTCACCCCATTGGCCGCCGTCTCGCCGGGGGTAGTCGGTTTCCGCCTCGGAAGGGTCAGGAACGGGTTAGGGAACGGGGAACGAGCGGCACCGGTTGGTACCACCTTATCTTGCGTGACCCGATGATTCACCGACTCGGCCAAGCCTGCCAACTGTCCGGGTCGACGTCGACTCTGCGGATCCGACAGAAACCGAGTTTCCGCAAACTCGTCGATGTCAGGCATCGATTCGCGATCGGCCCTCGACATTCCTCGCATTCCTAACTTCGAAATCGGTCCGAGGTATCCGAGTCCGCGGACGGGAACCGCAGGGGATTTTTAATCATTTTTTTAATTAGTATACAGCCACCTTATTCGGCTGATAAGATTTTAAGCAAATTGGTACACACGATTTGGAGAATGAGTGGAGAAGAAGTTTGTCGGCGGCAGATGCGGCGCTGAATGCGTTGAAGTGGCGGAGGGGAGAGCTCGATCGATTTGGCGAGGAAAGAATCTACAACTGCACGGCATAAAATATTATCGTCGCCGTTATCGGGTAGCGTTGCAAGCTTCTTTCCGCCGTTTTCGCCGTAATTTCAATTGAACTCGTAGATACGTACCTAATGACGCCGTGCGGAGGCAATTGCCGGCCGCGATGCGTACGGCTACGCGGCACGAGCATTCCGGATGATAATCGCGGAAACAATCGGCGTTTAACGAAACGACGAAGGTAGTCACCCCATTAACGGTATAACGGTCGTTGATTCACTTTGCCATCGAGTCATCGTTGCCAAGGGCCGGGTAACCATTTCGCGTTAATCCCTCGTCGAGTAACCGAAGTCGCCCCATGTGCGGAACAATTGCTGCGTAAAATGGCGATCGCGGTTATCGCTGGAATTATTTTCTCGCTGATTAAGGCGATGCGAAAGTGGCGGTCTCGTTTATGAAACTTTCCCCCGCGCGGGGTGCAGCGAATCGTTTGAAATTTTACCACGTAAATAATGATATATATATTTTTTTTCTCTCAACACGGAGGAGCGGAATTTCCGTTGCGTCTTATTTGGCAGGAAAGAGCCAGTGCGCGAGAAAGAGGCGAGGGAGGGCGAGAGGCTCCTTGGGATCGCGTCGGGAAGGAGAAGTTCGCCTAAAAGCTCTCGGAGTTGGCAATTCCGAGTTCGGCCTCGCGTTTCCAGGATCGGCGAGTCCTGGCGGCAGGACGAGGCGAGAAGGAGGAAAAAGAGCCCGCAGCTCGAATTGGTTTCGCGGCACGCGGCCGCGCTCCATTGACCGACACAATGGCCGCCGGACAAAAGCGAGCGACAAAGAGGTCGCGGAGATAAGAAAACGCAAAGAAGCGAAACTTTAGAGCGGGCCCTCGGCGGAACGTAACCCATTTAGCCCCGATAACGAAAGCCGCCGTCCCGTCCTCGAGAGCCTCCCCAAATCGATGCCTCTACGTGTGCGCCGATACGACGCGCCATTTTCCCCGATGAAGAAACAAGGATAGACGGCGAATCGCGAGCCCTCTCCGTCTCGGCCTCTCGAGACGAAAGAGACCCTCGACTTCGCGAGCAAATTCCCTCCACCTTCGAACCCTTCGCTCTTTTCGTCCATCCTGGAAAGGAAAACTGATGGGAGATCTTTCGAGGTTGGATACGGGAATTTCCGGTGTTTCTCGATTTCTGGAACTCCACCGTGAGAAAAAAAAATTAAAGTGTCATCCGATCAACGAAATATCTCTTTGCAAATTTCCACCTCTCGAGGCATTGCCTCGAAACCGAGTCGGCGTCCTCGCGGAGATTTACGGGCAGCCTCGACGCGCCGTGTGCACCTTGATGCACCTTGATGTACCTTGATGTACCTTGCTGCACCTTGATGCACCGCGAAGTCGCAACGCGTCGATGCAATCGGACGCTACTACCTCGGGGCTCGAATTAAAGGTCGATTTACCCGCGTCCGTTCCGTATCGACTCGGTACTCGCGCCGTCCCGATGCACTTTGTACTCGGTACCCTCTGTACCCGATTCGTACAGGTGCATCGCGCGAATATTGACACCGGCCACGGGCAATGTTAGTTTTGGGACAACCGCGACCGAATTCACGAGCCACCGTGACACGTTCTCATGGGAAGAACCGCATGTCGAGTCTCTTCCCTGTATTTCACCGGGGAAAAAAAATATTAGCTGACCGAAACAAATATACAGCGTTGCCTGAATCATATTCAATTGGAAGAAACAATTATTTCGTTGAGAATAAAAACGATATCCTTGATTTGTACGAATCTTGTTTACTCTTCCTGACATTGCTTTGGGCGTAATCTCGGGATTTTTTTGCAGCAATGCATAATTCTTTGAGTCAGCCAATTTTTTTCTTTTTTTTTTTCTTAGTACGTCTGCCGTCTCATTTCGGGAAGCGGAGGCCCGCGAAAAATCGACTTCCGCGGAATAACCGCGCGTTCGACGTGAGCGTTTTCACTCCGTTGGTTCGTGATTTATCGCTCTACTAGGCATTGAAATTCAAACGCCGCCCAAGCTCGCATGCATTTTTGGGAAAGCGGGCATTAACGTCCTCCAGCCGGGAGAACGAAACGCGGGCCGAGTGGGCCGTAATTTATCGGCTGGAATCGTGTCTCTGATAAACTGTAACTGCCTCTCGCCGTGGGGAACCGGGACGGACGTAAGCCAGGGAAATCGCGGCGGTGACTCCGCCGTGCGGTTTTTCCCCGCCGGCTCCTTAGGCGGATCGATGGAGCGAGGGAGCGGCCGAGACCTCGCGGAATCGATCTACGCCGAGCACGATTTTTAAACGTTTCCGATTTAAGCTTCTTTCGAGTCCTGGAATACTCGACGGTTCCCGAAGGGACGCGAAGTTCAACTTCAGGGAGAAAGAATGACTTTATAATTTGTAATATCAGGAATTTAGCGGTAACGTTTGTTGTCTCTTGGGGGTCTCTTAACTTTTGTTCTTTCCTTCCAGGCGAGGTGGTCGGTCAGCGATTTCTGGGCAACGAGAGCCACGTGGAGCACTTCAAGCTACTGGAGCGCGCCGCCACCTTCATCCTGATCGGCGCAAGGTAATTTTCGAGAAACCTATCTCTAAGTACTTTGACTTGCTTTTTCACGGAGGATGATCCACGATCGAGGCGGGAGGATCGTCGAATAATCCGTTATCACATGAAATTAAAGGCAATCCGATCTAAAAAAGGAAATGATAGATTTTCCAGGTTTTGCTAAAATGCCGAATGTAGTGCGACCTAAAACCGAGTCCCGGCATTCGTCGAACTTCTTTTCGGATAGGACTCTTGCGAAATAAATCCAAACGCTTTCGAAAAGGAATATTTTCCCCGAATGTCCGTGGGGTTTACGATTCGGAGCGCAACCTCCAGCCGGGGCATAATTTTATTAGGGTAATATTCCCGGGTCGATGGGCACACTTTCGGGACAGAGGCTCGGGACTTAGTTCCGGAGTCGAGTCGTAAGCCGAACTTCCGCTAAGCTCGGATTGTAAAAAACTTGCGGATATCCGGATATTCGGGCGCATCCGGGAAACGCGGACATCCGCGAGGACTTCGCCGAACCGAAGAAACGAGGTGCCCCATTTGTGCGAGTTTATTCGAGTCAAATCATTATGATTTGTATGAACAAAATATTTTTTTGGGACGTGGAAAGAAATATTTCTTCGGTTCAATATTTTGTTGGGGGAAGATCCTCGTCGATCTCGATCGTGGGTCGCGACGATTCCGCCTCCCGACGTTTCTTCCGGTTCGAGGAGCCTTATACCTTTGGCTACCGTGCACCGTTTCCGGAATTCTCGGGGGCTACGATAAACTTTCGCTTCTGCCCCTCCGCGGCGTCTTTCCGGCGTTTGGCCGTTTCGCCGTTTCGCCGTCTCGCCAATTCGCCGCGTCCCCTTCCCGGCCGTTACTTT
Organism: Orussus abietinus; assembly: GCF_000612105.2. Taxonomy (NCBI): domain Eukaryota; kingdom Metazoa; phylum Arthropoda; class Insecta; order Hymenoptera; family Orussidae; genus Orussus; species Orussus abietinus. The sequence continues at coordinate 362,372 of NW_019395988.1, forward strand.
TGCATAACCCCGGAATATTACGGCCGGATTCGGCTCCGCCCTTCCGGCGGAATCTTTTGTGAATTTACCTCCGCAAGTTTTTCGAATAATCCCTAACGATACTCTTATCGCCCCCTTTAGCGGTAGAGTACGCCGAGAAAAAATATTAGTTGACTGAAAAAAATTTATATCGTTACCTGAATCATATATAATGGCAAGGAACAATTGTTTCGTCGAGTCGATCAACTTTTTTCTTTTCTCAGGGTATAGCTATCCCAGAAACCTGATAACGGGCTTCTTGATCTACGTTAACCTGAAATTATTTATTTCCTCGCCTCTTTCCGTGGATAATTCCGGTCGGCGGAATTACTCTTCGTAATCCCGTTAATTCTTTTAATTATTCCTGGCCGAGACGGCGTTAAGCGCGACGACGTCGGGAACAGAATGCGGAATCGGCGGAAGTCCGGAAGTTTCGGAGAGGCGCGCGGAAAGAACGCCTCCACTCCGTAATTGCCGCTAATGCTTGGACTTCATTACGGGAAATTAATTTCGCGTTCCGTCACGCGAACGACTCCGTCGTTTCGGTATTTCGGCAATCACATCGCCATGTATCAGCATGTATAGTCTTTCGCCCTCAAATATGCAACGCCGCGCTTAGGGACGACTCGGGTCGAAGCGTTCGCATTGCATGCGCCGATGCACCGAGTGCACGGTGCATCGTTCCTCCTTGGTTTTATTTATTTTCTAGGATTTAACGGGCAGTCGCGACTCGTGGATAGCAAAACTGGCTCGGTGTAACCGCGACTCGCTAATGCGTTGTCAGGATCGCGGATGACGTGCTAGGATCGCATGTGAAACGAATTCTTCGACACGCGAGCCTATGTCGCGTCATGCAAATTGCGCGGGGCAATTGTTTTTTTTTTTTCTTCCGTTCCATTTCGCTTCCCAAACAGCGATCGCGTCCGTTAAACGTCTCTTTTCCTCCTGCCTTCGCTGACAAACGATTCGAACCGGTGTCCGCACTGAGAAAAAAAATCAGTTCATCGATCAGATCATCGACGAGACCGATTTTCAATGCATGAAACCGAAACTCGATTTCGTCGTCGGAGGTATTCATGGTACCGCTAACGCGCGGATTCCCCGCAAAGGGCCGCATGGCTGGTCAGCCTTAATTTCGTTTTAATCCGCAAGCATTTCGCAATGTCGGAACCGCAAACGCGGACGGCGGGTCGCTTACGGGGCCGATTTTCGCGAAAAGCGCAGCGACAACTCCGCTCCAATTTCGAGACAATGGCCGAAGCCGATCGATAGCTCGAAGTGGGCCGATCGGCCACGATTTATGATTACTCCGCACAAGTCGCTTAAGCGAAAATCAGTTCTGGGAGCGATCGCCCGAATCGCGCGAGCGAATAAATTCGCGACTTCGAGTCGGGAACGACGAAAGAGTTTTTTTTTTTAAATCCATCGAAGACGAGGCTCGACGTAAACGCCCATTTTTTCTGCTTTCAGAAATGCCATCTACAATATCAGTCTCCACGACCTGACGGAAGTTGCGGATCAGGTAAGTCCCGAAAGGTTCTTTGTTACAAATTATTCAACTGCCGTAGCCGGAGCTCCGGAGTTGTGCGATCCGGGAAACAATTCTCAACCCTCTCTTTCACCGGAGATATCTGGGTTCAATTCGGATTTGGAACCGATTGATAAAAATACGCGGCCTTAAATGTATCCCCAAAAATAGTAGCCGGATGAATTAGCGTATCGACGAATACGTCGCGCCGCAAGTGGATGCGGTGGATCCGGAATAGAATTATCTCGAAGAGAGGAGAAATAATGGACCCCGACTATCGGAATCGGTGGAAACGGATTTTCTCTGGTGAGGGGAGGAGAGAGGCGACCATTTCCGGGGAACTATTCTGCATGGTCGAAGTGGGAATTTCCCGGTATTAGAAGTGGATAAGCTCCAACTATCCTAACCGGTCGAAAGGTGATCGCTCCTGGAATTATCGAGACCGATAAGACATCGATATTGCTAATAGGCGGAGATAGGGAGGACTGTCCCTTACGAGCGGGGAGGGAAAAGCGATCCGAACTATTCGAAGGAGATTTTCCCCCGCGGGGACCAGCCCGGGAAACTATTCCGACCGGTCGGGGAGGATTTCTCGCCATTAGGGGTCGATAAGCCGGAACTATCCGGCGCGATCAAAGAGACCGGCGAAATTCACCGCGGAAGTCGGTCGCGCGACGGGTGCACGAGTTCCCCTCCGCGCCGAGTTTTCCGCGCCGAAGTTCGCGGGGTCGCAGCTGCGCCAGTATCAATTACTCCCGCGACACGCCGAGCTCCAAATACGTTGCAAACTCTTCGACGAGGCGCGAGTTCGCGCGATCGCGACGAGTCGCGAAAGACGCGAAAGAGCGTCCGGAAATAGTCGCGACGGGTCCACCTTAACTTCGGAAAATTATCGACTCGCAGCTGCCGTTCCGTAACCTTCGTCCGCACTTTTCCGCCCGTCGGTATCCGGAGCGGCCGCAACCTCGCCGCGCCTCGTGCGTGCGGACGAGCCGCACCTTTCGCGCCGATCGGAGGGGCCTCTCGCACCTGCGTTCCGCTCCGAAGTGACGCGGCCCTCGGGCTGCGGCCACGGCGAGACGGACGCGATCTCCGTCTCCGCGGACGGACGCCCACGCGTTCCGTCAACGCCGCGGGGATTTACTCATCTTATCTCGCGCCCTCGGAATTGCGGCCGTTACGCCGCAAACGAGGGGAGACTCCGGATAAAAATCTGAAATACGTCATCTCGGACTCGCGAGCGAGTGCGGGCTTTCCGAAGCGGAATTACCGAAACGGAAGTGACCCGCAAAGAGTCTCGCTCCTGGCCCGGAAATCCTCGCGTCAGGGTCGGCTCGACATTGGCGTTCCTTTCCGCGTGCCAAGCTGCGGCCATAATTCCGTCAAAGCGTCACCTCCGCGTCGACCCGGTTGGCTCTCTCGGCCACGGGCGAAACCGCGCGGCTCGGCCGTTCCTCTCCGCGCGTGAATTCGTAAAACGCCCGGCCGGCCCCGGCAAGATTCAGGAATTCCATTATTCTGGCTGAGAAAACGTCCCTCGGCCTGGCCGTAAGTTCCGGGGATTTGCGGAGGCGAATTTAATGGCGCGACGGCCGTGTCGCCCGAAATCGCACCCTACGAGCGACGAGCTCGTCGTAACTCGGGCTTCAAATGTATTCCAAGACGAAATTCCCTGGAATACGAGATGGAATCTCGCCTTTATTTTTTTCCATCCTCCGATCTGACTTTCCGCGCGAGTAAAGTAGCCCCTCGGTACGCCCATTCGACAAATATCCGCGAATGAATGTTTTCAACGGGTTAATCGACCGTCCGATACTCCGAATTCCGCGGGAACAAATATTTGCAACTCGTTCGAGTGCGGACTCGAAGAACCTGGGAATCCGTCGACATTTTCGGCATTTTCGGCATTTTCGGCATTTTCAGAATTATCGCGGAACGTAATCGCGGGGGTGCCTCGGTAATTCTCGAGCGACGTCGCGGATCCGCGGCGCGTCTTTCGCTTCCGGAGTGCGGAAATCGAGGCGGTTTCGCCGGATCGCGGAGGACGAGTTTCCGATAAAACGGCGGCCGGGAGCGATCCGACAAGGTTATCGAACCTTCTCTCTTTTTCTCTCTCTTTCCGTTCCTTGACCTGCCTCACGGCACAGGAAGTACAGTCGGACCGCGCGGTTCGCACGCGGAATTTCCGCCTCGACTGTACGCTCGCTATTACGCTCCGTTCGCTTCCATTTACCTTCATAGGCGCCGACTCTCGATACCCGAACTTCCCGTTATAATTGATAGTCGCGAATTATTATTCAAGTGGTCTACGTTGCCGTAAATCATCGCGCGGGAATATTCCCGCGTGACATTTACCGCAGGAATTTACGCGTCGATTAGTCGCCATTAAGATTCGTTGCGGCTTAATTGTATTTAAGTCGCGCCGCGGTTGGGACCGATGTGATTTAAGGTCTCGAAGAGAAGTACCGAAAGGAACGTTTCAACGAACCGCTGTATAGAAAATTTACGTTAAGCATTTTTTTTAGCCGTTACCAAAATGACGTGACCAAAATTTCGCATTTATTCCGAACGAGAAATTTATTTCGTTCAAGTACGTCCAGAGAAATGTCAAGAAGAATTAACGAAATTCGTTTAAATCAACGGTGGTTCCTCGCTTATTGCGCGATAAATTATTATATATTTACGTGGTAAATATAACGTTTCAATTATCGATTGCGGAGAACTTCCCGAGTGGCACTCCTCGTTTACACGGGGAGGTGTGATTAAACGCGAGAGACGCTTCCAAACGCGAAACTAATTAACGCTCCATCATACGTAATATCTCGAAAACGGTGTAAGTTTGCATTCGCTCTATAGCTCGCGTTGTTCGATATCGGTGGATCGTTATTTAAACTCCCGTAGTCGTTATAAATCACCGTATCGGATGGAGAATATTCCCGCGAAATGCTTGCTCCACCCTGGGCGGTTTATTAATAGCCGCGCATTCGTCCCATTGATTAATTGTTATTAAAATGCATAAGGGTGTCGTGAAATTTAAATGCCTCGTAATCGCGTCTAAATAAGTGATACGTAATACCGATGGCCACGGGTTCGACTACGCGATCCGAAATTACTTCGATTATTTTTTTACCGCTTATAAACTTTGATGATAATTCATCTTTCACTTTACATTTTTCCACGTGAAACTTAGATTATGAGGTGGATAAAAATGTATGTAAATTTCCATCGACTTTTATCAGGGGGGATTTCTCGTCGTTATACCGCGTCGCGAAAATTAGAGGCGAGTTCTCTCTTCCCGGTGGAGGAGCCGTCAGGTCGAGAGATAAAGTTCCTCGTCGAGCCGTAAGAAGGGCGACCGAGCGCGACGGCGACGATCTCCGACCATTTCCACGACTCGTCTCGACGCGGTCCTCGGTCCAACGCCCATCTGGAAAAACTCTCCCCCATTGTCTCTCCCATCGCCCAAGGGCGGTTTTTTTTTTCCTCCGGAAAAGTTCTCGCGGCGGAGCCATCCGAGCGTTTCCGACATCCGCTTCTTCCGGGTCGTTTTGTCGTCCCTTCGGTGTACGGGGGAACAGGTCGAAATGGGATGTACGGAGAGAAGAGGGACGAGGAATAAACCCGAAATACAATTGGTTCCGTAGGACCTGAGACCCTATTCTCGAGTTCATCCGATCAACGTATGCGAAATAGACAGTTTTGCCCACGATTTTCAAATGTTGACCAATGACGCGACTTCGGGGCGTTTTCGGCACGCTAACCGGAGAGGACGGTGCGCGTCTCGGACAGGTACTTGCCAGGTACGCGATGGACAGGGGCGCACGCGTCCCCATAGGTGTACGGCCGGAGCGTGGCGCGAGTTCAGGCCGCCGGTGAGAGGCGGCTCTGACCGGTCATTCACTTACCGGCCGCGTAAAAAGCCGCCGCTACCTCTACACCGTGTACTCTTTATACCCGGGGCGCGCGACCGCGGCTGTGCTCGAGTTTCCAGCGAAGCGGCCAGACGCAGAGGCGGCGAGCACGGGAGAAAGAGAGACGCCCGATAGGAGTGCCATTGTCGTCGAGCGACAACACCTTGCGGCTCCTCCGCACGCGCAAGCGCGTCCTCTTTCGATCGGCCGATCGCCTCCGGTCGCGTCGGTCGCGTCGGTCGCGCCGCGACCCCCGGCGACGCCTTTACGAGCGCCCTCCACCCCGACATTATGCGCCATTACTCGCCATTATTCGCCTTTATTCATCTTTACTCGTCTTTATCCCCCGGGAAGGGGTGGACGCGCCTCTTCCTCCGGGATCGGACCAGATTTTCTTTTTTTTTTCAAGCGACGCTTCTTTATCGAGGTCATCGTAAATTCGATCCGCGCGAAAATTGCCGCTGACTCGACGTTGTATGTTTTTCTTTTTCGGGTTATCTCTTTCTTTTCTTCTTCAAATGCGGAAAGATTAACTCGATCGTTTTGCCCTGCGGGTGGGGCGTTTAGGGATTATTTGCGCCGGTTTTTGTGAGGAGCATGGCTTCTGGATCGTTTTTGGCTTTGAAGAGCGGAGCGACGAGTTAGCTTTGTCAGCTGTCGCATTTTTCGCGGCATCCCTCGAGGGATGGAGAGAGAGAGAGAAAGAGACGACCCCCGAGTGACGCCCGCGAGAATCGCCTTTACGAACGACCGTCGATGCGCTCCTCTTTTTTTTTCCTGCCTCGCTCTTAGGCATTCCCCTTTATTCTATGTGGAGTCCCCTCGAGATATGCACGAGATATACCCGTCCCTCCATCTCTCTTTCTCTCCCACTCAAGGATTTATGCGTTCCCCGTCCCTTTGCCGAGGCTCCGCAAAAGAAGGAAAGAAAGCTCGCGAAAGACAATCGCTTAATTTGACAGCCCTTTCAGGCCCGGGGGTGGAAAAAGGGATAAATCGCGGTCTCTCTCTGGGAATAATCTCGGTACTCTCCGAGTGCGGGGAAAAAATGCATTTTCCGCGTCAATTCGAGACTCCATCGACCTATGGCCGACTGTCCCTTGTTACCGTATCGCATTGTCGTTTATCATTCGAAATTAAAGCCCTCAAGGAAAAAATCGATTTCCCTGATTTTCCATGCGACGGGTTGCCGAATTTTCGTCGGGCAGCCCAGGTGGTCGTCTCGACTTTTTTCCGCCTCCTCCTCGAGTACCGGCAGTGGGTGTCGCATCTACGAACAGGTGGAGGACGGGTTCCGAGGCAGTCGAGTGCCACGTGGAGCTCCCGTCCCTCTCCGTCGCGCACCTTCTTCGGGCAAGAACTCGCGTCGCCTCGAACTCCCTTTATTGCCGAAAGGTACGAGGCGCGATACCGGGGGTCATAAAAGTTACGACGTGCAAAGTGAATTATTTTGATACGTCGCAGCTGCCTGCAATAAATCCCCCCCGCCCGTTTGCGGGGATTTATTGGATCTTCATATGTCGCTGGAGAAATATTTAGGGATATTAGCGGTATACGTCCCCGTCCTGCCGTTCTCGAAATAACGTCGACGTAAAAACCTGCTAAGACGAGCCTCGTTCCATGTCGCTGTCGAGACAACGTCGATACAAAAATCCGGGAAGACGAGTCTCGTCCTCTACTCGGGAATACACCTACGACTTTTTCGACGCTATCGACGCCCGAGGTGCGCGCTATTAACGGGCTTTCACTTTCGCGTTTCTCCGCGACGCCCCTCGGTACCTCGGGACAATGCGTTACGTAAAAGCGCGTGCGATTGTCCCGAATGAAAAGGCCGCCGAGCGTGCATCGCAGGTGGCATGGATCCTCAAAGTCGGTCGCGCCGAAATCCCGTCGAGACGGTTTCTGGGTCCTTTCGTAAAGCCCGAGCCGCGAGGATAAACGAGTCGTTGCGCAACGTTCGTTATTAAAAATCCCAGTTAATTACGCTTTCTCTCCGTGCACTGGAGGTCCGCGCGTTTCGACACCTCCGGCCCCGTCAAACTACACCTTCCGTAGACGGGAAAAAGGACATTTGTACTTTCAGCGAAGGACAGCATTGCTAACGAAATTTTTCTCGTCCCTTTCATCCTAACCTCTCGTCTGTTCCATCGTAACCTCTCACCCGCCGCGCGTGGGTGCCGAAGAGAGGGAGCGCCTTGTCCGAGGAAGTCGGGGAATTTCATCGCATTAGGATAATTGCCCTCGTACGGCACGTCACAGAGAGAAATGCAAATAGCGATATTATTTGTAGCGCGCAGGAGTAACTGCGCTAATTACACGCGAGAGCGAGCGGCCAGCATCGGGAAAGCCCGCGGCCATGGAGCCGAGTTTCCCGTCCGGTCCGCTGCGAGTCTCCCGTGAAAATCCAAGATTTCAAAGCCGAGAGACCGACTCCCTTTGCCGTGCTTTGACGCGAGCCCGAGCGAATTAGTTTGTTTTCCTTGCCGTTGTAATCCGGGAAATGTCGCTCCCTGTGTCGGGGAACCGTATTAACGTGGATTTTCGCGCCGGAAAATGCCGCCCCGCGCTTGCGAAAAGCATCAGAACTCATCGAGGCGTTTAATCGTCGAATAATTCACGAGTCCTCGTGGAAGATCTAGTAATTCTGGAATTATCCTCGACAACGATTCCAATCTTAAATTCCACGGTGTTTCACGGCACGTCTTCATTAATTTGCCAGGGAAAAAAAAAATTCAACGGCGAACAGCTGAGAAGTTTCGCGGTTTCCGACGCGATCGGAGCTAATTGGACATTGTGGGCAAATCGGTAAATATCTCACGCCGGGAAAAATTGATTCGAGGAATATTTTTCCGCAGGAAAAGCATCGCGTGGAATTAATTGCGATTTTCTGGAGGAATCGTTCGGATCGCCGTTTACTTCTCGCGGTGTAGGAGCGTCTTGAGTGACGGATTCGAGGGCGAGAGGTAATGGCATAAATTCGGGGATTCGAGAGTAATTACCGGTAAGGAGGGACGGATCGATTCGGGCGATTAGTAGATTGGATTTTAGGTGGATAAGGGATAGTCGGGCAAGGGAATTCGAAGCTTGGAGACCTATTTCAATTTTAACCCGGCCGAACGTAATGGGCTCGTTAATCTTTACGCCGGATGATAATTCGAGGTAGTGGTTCTCGAATCCAGGATTATCGCCCGAAGGGTTCTCCGCGTAATCGGGGACTCGGGTAAAAATGTAATTCCCTGATAATTCCCCTGTAAATCGGGGCCGTAAATCGAGGTTATTGGGAATTTAATAATACCCCGGGAGCATAGAATAAATTCTAAATATTTTCTTTCGTCCTCTCTGTTAAATATCTCAAGACAGATTTCTTTAAGATGTTTCGTAGATTTCATTGGAAGATACATTTATTGGAATGAGATATAAAAAAAAACGGTTGCTCTTTTCTCACCGCTGGAAATCGCCTTTGAAGAGATTTCAGGGATGTTGAGGGTTGCTCTTGGGTAATAAAAATTACGCGGCTTCTGGAAAGCGGGCATAGACTTTAGAGTGCATTTGGGATCGTAATTGCAGGCACTGTCTCCCATCGCGGAAGCATTATGCACTCGGGACGTCACGCGAGACGGTGTCATCTTCCTTCGAGTTCGGAGAGGAATTAACGAGAGGGGATGCTGCGGCACCTCTCAAATTCCCTAGGTGTCGCGTCTCGATTGGTCCATTAAGCACTCCGGATGAAAAGGCCGGCGTAAACCGGAGGGAGCGAACGACACCACTCGTCGAAATAATTGCGAGTCCCGCTCGGGAACGCGCGTTGCATCCGCGATGCATCTCTACTTCTCTCGTCATATCTGGAGCCCCTAACCAATTTTCAAGAACCTTCAAGAGAACGTTTTGCGGCCCTTAATAAATCATCGTTGCACCACTGCGAGGTCGATTTGTCAAATTCGGACGAATTCGGCGATTTCGGTGATTTGGTTGGCTAGATAAAACAGGGATCTCGCGTGATCTCCAGGGGGATGCTGCACAAAACCTCCGAAATCCCGATAACGTCGTTGCGCGATCGGTCCATTAATTTCCCACACATGCGCGGGCCCAAAAAGGCGGAAGTGCGCTACGGGGTTGACACCTATCGCGGATGAAATTCGCCGGTCATGTGGCACCCATCTACTTCCATGAAACGCGTCAGTCAAAGGGGAGTGTCGAGGCAAATTTAATCTATTTACCGACGTCCACCCCCGCCTTCTGCTACCTGAACCGACGTTACAAAGAGGCGCCTTTAAACTGCCTCCCCCTCTACCGGGGCTTTTTCTTTCTCCCTCCCTCTCGCTCCTGCAAACTGCGTCCTTCTTCCATTTCGCTCCCTCGCCTCATGGCGGCACAATTAGTGCGCACCATTAGTCAGCCCTTTACTTTGCCGGCGAAATGCAAGCGCGTGTCGCGGCCCTCACGCGTGCACACACCTTCGAGGTGCATTAACGCGCACTTACCAAACTTGGGGCTCCTACGAGAAAGTATTATCCTGTTTAGGGCGCGAGTCCTCAGGGGGGGATTTTGCCAAATTTCAGACACAATTAAAATGCGAAACTTTGCGGGATGATGCATTTAGCCGCATAGCCCTCGAGGAGGGGAAAGGGGTCCTGAGGAAGAGTGGGACTCTCCCCCTTTCCTGGGGAATTTTGTCGAATTCAAGGTATTAGGTTGAAGAATAAGTTCCCGTCGTTTTAACGTAATTAAAATTTATTCCTCAATCTGATACAATCAAAACGTGAACTCTTTTCATGGGGTCATTCCGTGAAATTCTAGAAAGGATCGGAACTAAGCGTTTTCGCCAGGATGGCTCTGCTCGAGGACCCACACCCTGGAAGTACGATGCATAATCATGCCTTGGGGATCCTCTTTCAAAGGGACGGTTTTTCAAGGCGGATAAATGAAAACATTTCAGAATTTCATTAAATTTTCATGCGAAAATGTAGGGTTTTAAGAAGGCCGCCGTTTGCGCGGTATTAGAGGGGCGAGTAGTGAGCCGGTGTACGGGGTTATGGAAAATTCATAAAGTGCAAAGTACGGACGGTTCTCGACGTGCCCATAAGTGCGTTCCTTTGTGTACTTCTATCCTCGATAGAGGAAAGAGAACAAACGAGATCGGTGCGGGAAGAAAAGCGAAAGAGAGTCGAACTCGGGAAACGAACCGAAATTTCTTTGGCTCGATGAAATTTTTTTTCGGCGCATATGATAGATCCTTTCCGGATGATGGGACTTTCGTTTGAAATAAAAATTGCGCGGATGCTTTTTTTCAGGATTTATTTGATGAGGTACTTTTGTTCGGGAACGGCAGAAAAGGCATTCCGTGCTTCCTCGTTCCTCGTGGTCGGTGCGGGAAACGGCCGCGGGTACCTATGCCCGCTGCGGACCAGCTTTCCCCGTCGATAACGAAACTAGGCTAAAGTCGAATTAGCGTGAAATCCGTATTCCCGTTTTACTTCGTTAGACGGCGCCGCCGCAGGCAAGTTTGGGCGAAACGAAACTGCCCCCGTTGTTACGAACTCGCAATCGAATTCGGGACTCTGCTTTGCGGCGTGCCGTTTTACGTACACCGTCGAGCATGAACGCATTCCCTTCGGACGTGGACGTCGTATTTGAAAGAAATGCCGTCACGATTTACAGTGTCACTGTTCTGGGAAAGTAACAATACGTCGCATGTCGACATTTCTGTAACCGCGATTTTTGTAGAAATTTCTAAATCGTTCGGTGACTCCGTCGATCGCTGATCAGCGCTCTTCCGAGAAAGTCGAGCGTACGGTCGAGGTAAAGAAAAAGGAAGACTTTCGTGTTCAGAAAGCGAAGGAATACTTATGTAGATTTTCGAAGAGCTTCGGAAGGTTATTTCTTGCATCGTCCTGCCCTGTACTCGAATACTTTTTGGACAAGGACCCACTTTGGATTTATTACTCGGCGATAAATCTCGGTACCACCCGTAGGAGACCGTAATTTACTCGGCGCGAGCGTAGCTTCATTTATTTCTCTTCCCTCCGAGTTGCACGTGAAATCTCTGGCGTCCTCCGAAAAACTTTCCCGGGGATGTAGAAAAAACGAAGGAAATAAAATGCAAAGACGATTCGTCGGGTTAAAACGGAAGTTAAATGTAGGAGGGAAAGTAAGAAACGACTTTATTATCCACTCGCTATCGAGCAGGGGGTAAGGTGCAGGTGCAGCTGTCAATTTCGCACGTGTAACACCGTTTGCCCTGGTCTCGGACCCCGGTGCTAAATACGCATCGTGTGTACCGTGTGTATCGTGCATATCGGTCTAGTTTCAAAAACCGCGAAATTTGCATTTCCCTCGGAAAGAGCGCTCGCTCTCCCATACCTCGTTCGTGCCCTTCCGGGTCTATTTTCCTTTTTCCCATATCTGGCTTTTCCGAGGGAAATGCTGGGTTCGCGAAGTCTTTTTCTCTCGCCTCGTTTTAGGAATTCTAGTCGCGGAGTTGCGTCCCAACTCGGATGCTGACGAGGAAATCCGACTGGATTATTTATGACTTTGTCGCGCAGCATCCCGCGGCCATGATTACGGAAGATGACTAAGTCGTCGCCGCGGAGAATACGCGGAGTGCTTTCCAAAATGTAGAATGAAATATCAGAACACGTTACGATCGAAGCTTGAGCTGCTACACGGTATACGTAGGACGGCACATAGCCCCTCAAGAATAACCATTACGATTTGGAACCGGGGAGTTTTTAAAAAAAGTTTACTCGGGTGGACAGGTCTTGCTTCAACTTGGAAACGACTTCGATAAGTTTTCCCATTTTTCCGTTCTACTTGGCGATACTTAGTCGAGGCGAGCGGGACTTAGATCCTTGCCCTTAATTCCGAATTCAAAGATAAGTGACGCGAAGCTCCCGTCGTTCCGCTGGTGGCGGAGACGTCTCCGGAGAAGAACGACGTCTCGACGGCTCGTCCGACGCGAACTCGTGCCTCGGTTGGAGCCCGACTGACTGGGGAAGTCAAAACTACGAAACCATATTACTCGATGAATATTCAAGACGATTTTACCGCGGGAACTTTTCGCGGGTCCCGCCGTCGGCAACGACCACCCCGGCATTCTAATTAGAGCAAAAAGGAGCGAGTATGCAAATCGCAGCTGCGAGTATCCTCTGCGCCGCGCGTATCCGATCGCACCGAAAAACCGAGAGCGATCGTGGCCAACGGGCCTTTTTTGAGGGCACTCGAGAACGATCGGATTTATGGGAGGATGCGCCAAAATTGGAATCGAGGATAATCGGGGAGGATAAGTTAATAACGAATTATTCGAGAAATCGACGACGATGGCGCGCTCGCGAGACATCCTTCGCTTCTGCCATAAAATTCCGAGTCGAATGGTACCTTCGCGCCATTAGCGCACCTGTCTAACGCGGAATACCCAGCAATGGTGAATTCCTGCCGCTTGCGCCAGCTGGCGATAAAACGGTTGCGCAATGGGATTTTATTCGCACTTGATCAGCGCGTGCCGGCGCGCAAGGAGTGCGTACGTCGCCTCGAGCGAGTCGTCCGATTCGCTCAAGCGGTAGTTCGACTCCCGATCCGACTAAACGGAGAAGTCCAACCGGCTCAGACTTTCTCGGCTAACCGGTCCTCCTTTCGTTTAATACCGATTCTCGTTATCCTCCTCGTCGACGGGAAGATTTTATTCATTCGCGACGTCCTCGACGGAAAGTTGTTTTCCGCGTTTTCCGTCAATTCTAAGCAGTTCGATCCCGCACGTGCTATTTTACTTATGCATTGAAACGAACTTTTGTCCACCGAAAAAAAAAGGAAGTAAATTCTACTCATTTTCTGACTTAAATATGGAGGCTAATTTACTGATTTTTTTTTGCGTGGTTTCACGCGAGGAGCACGCATGGCTTACGCGTTACGAAGCCGAGTCGGAGTTTTTCTGGAAATTCTCGGATCTCTTGCGGACGCTTGACCGCATTCTGAAGGCAATTCATGGGGCGACGCGAAAGAGCTGCTCGCGAGGGAAGTCTTTTGAAACCGCGAGGAGGCAACTCGCTTTCCCGAGATTTACGCGTTACACTCGCCTTGAAACCGTTCCCGAAGACGCCCCACTTACTCTTGCTTACGTTCAGAAGTAAACAACCGAGAGAGCTCTCCGATTAGATCCGACGAAGGCCTCTATTTTTTGTCTCGTCTTCCTGAGTCTCCCAGAGATTAGCGACGAGCAACTAAACCGAGACAGTTTCTTTGGATTTACCCGAAAAGGTATTAAGACTGTCAGATAATAATTTGCTAGGAAAATGGTAAAGGTGCGGTTTCGGTACGATCGAGACGTTAATTGTTTGTTATCGGCAGAAATGACGTTATCGCGTGGTCGCCGAAAGTGCGAGTTCCTGGCGCACTTGTTGCGCGTCAAGAATCCGACTCTCGATCGCGCTCGCTCGACTGCGGAGAAGCCGCAGAAAGTGGGAAAGAGACGAGGCGTAATTGGCGAGAGAGATGTGGGAACTTTTGTTTCGGCCGGTTTTGCGCGAGGGCAATTTCCTCGGTGCGCTCCCCGATGCACTCGCGCTTCATACGTGGCGTTAATGCAGTCGTGTCCGAAGAGTAAGAGGAAGTGGTTGGCAACAAATATGTCGAGAGGAGGAAATTACTCGGGTACGCGAAACGGCCCCGTAATTATCGTTACTCGATAATTCGCATTAATCTGCATTTACACGATGGGACGTAATCGAAGCGCGCTCGAGTTTCCGAGGCGCAGGTTTTCCATCGGAAAGGGGAAGGACGAAGTAGGAGGAGGAGGCGGAATTCCGCAGCGGGAACAAAGCTGGAAACGCCGGGGAGCGCTGATACGACTCGGGACGGGAAATTGTCTAAACCGTCTGGAGCCACGACTCGCGAGCCTACCAGGCGGCAACTAATTACCCGCTTGTAATTGTCGAATTAATTTCACCCCTCACGAGACTCGGCTTTCCCGGCCGTTTCGGCCGTGAACCGCTCTCCTCCCGCAAAAGGAAACGCGCCTTTGTAATTTATTTATTTATTTTCCCCGAAACATGCGGCGCTCGCCGATTCGAATTACGAGTTGAAAAAGTCGATTCGCGGGCCGCGGGAAATTTACGCCGCGTGAATAAACCTGCGGGACGAACGACCGGATGCGGCATTATTTTCCGCCAGTCGACGACCCCGTCATCCATGAAATGCCCTATTCCATGCATTTTCCACGCCGCCGGGAACTTTTCCGGCAACTCTCGCGAAAACCCTTGACCGGTGCGGATCGATTCGTTGCGGATCCCTGGAATCGCCGATCGCCGGCATTTTTCTCGCCACCGTCGACTTCGCTTCCCGCAAGGATCGCGCAAAGTACCAAACTTCAACGGTGAGGCAACTTTTCGGTCGCACTCCTTTACGCGTCGATTTTTACTTCACTCCTTAATTTACTCCGAAGTATCCCTACGGACATCCTGGCCGATCCTACAAATTCGTGATCCAGAATGACCCTTTCGTATCTTCTACTTTCAGAGGGTGCAGTGGTCCAGCAGCGGGGCGCACCGGGAGCTGTGCTATCTGAAGGGGAGGAGCGAGGACGAGTGTCAAAATTACGTCCGCGTGTTCGGGCGACAAGGCCCGGACCGATTTCTCGCCTGCGGGACGAACGCTTACAAGCCGCTCTGCAGGCAGTTCACGATTAAGGTGAGTCCTAGGTTACGGCTAGAGCGTAACGATAGTTCGTAAGTAGGTGATTATGCAAATTTAACGCGCGGCTAGTTTCAAACTTTTATAGGCCCCGACCGTTCGCGGGCATTCCGCGTGCGGGGCTTTGCAACATCGACGAGAAGTCGATCGTCGGTCGGCGCTATTATGCACGGAGGAAAAAGTTTCGCGCCGCGTCGAGGAGACAAATCGCGAGCGGTTTTCCGCGGGATCTCGTTGGCCGACTCTTACGACCCGTACCGCACGTTGCTCAAAATCGCGCGACGGAATATCGTTTCCGGAGCTTATTTCCGCATCGGCGCCGCCGTAATCGCTTTTAATCGGCCAGTCTCTCGAGTCCATTGACCGTTGCAAAACTCGGGCCAAATCGGCGGCGGAATCGATGCCGATCGGCGGTCGGCTCGATTATCTCCGAAGGCGGGAAATAAAAGGGAGCAGGCCAACGAGAGGCGCTAATCCGCGATCGGGCTCAGTCCGGCGGAATCCCATTGTCGGCGATGTCGGGATCGCGCGTCAAACGGAAGCTCCATTGTTCGCCGCGTAATTCAGAGGCGCCAGAGGCGCCGCCATTCGTCGGCCTAGTATCGACGATATCGCCGATAACGCCGATATCGGCGGCCACTTTCGACCTCGTCTCGATGGTCCTCCATTCGGGTGCATCGAATAATTTGTAACCTCAACGCGTGATCGCGGAGGTCCTAATGAAAATCTTCAAACTGGCGAAATTTCGTTTTTTCGCGGTTTCGAAAGTCGACTCGCGCCGCCGCTCTTCGTCGTCGACTTTTCCGTCGTTGTCTTTTTGCCCTCGCCTCTAGCCTTCGCTTAATTACCCGTTAAAATGGAAAGGTGCAAGTGCGAACGGCCGCTTGAGAAATACCCCATTTAGCGCAGAAGGACACGTCGCCCGTAAAGTACGTCGGGCACGTAGGCAAGTTTTATCCTTTCCATGCATTCCTGATCGCGGGCCCTCCCTTTCTCGCCCCCTCGTCCATTGTAAATGTGCCCATAGAGGACCCATAAAAGTCCGCGATTCGAGGCCTTCGCGAAAGCCAATGCACCTCTGGAAAAATGCGAGGGATTTTCGATTGGAAATTATTATCTACTTTGCAGTATCTTCCTCTCCGATTTTGAACTCGGACGGGCGGGATTTCATCCCATCGAGCGGTGAATTTGTAAAATACTGTCAATACCCCTAAAGTGCCCGAAAGTTTTCCCCGCGCAGGATTAAGTCCGTCGAGCACATTTGGCACGAAAGTAAAGGTAATACCGAATCCGGGGGATTATTCCATTAACGTTCGCAAAGCTATCTCGCGGTAAATCCCCGTTTAAAAATCCAACGCTCGCCGGTAATATCGTTTTTATCTGGCCGACCGTGACCGCCTTTGGTGGTTTTCTTCTTCTTCCTATTTTTTTTTATTCCTCCGTCGTCGGGGGGAAAAAGGAAAAAATTGGAATTGCCTCCCGATGGATCGGACGAGCCTTTAACCGAGGTGCTTTAAAAGTCGATTAAGCAGTCCCGATTGAGCTCGACTCGGGCCAAGTAACCCCCAGAAATTCAGAGGGAGTCCGCAAATTGAAAGTCCCGGAAGAAATGCGCCCGTTCGCTTAATTGCCGCTGGCTTGTAATAGGTAACGAGATGAAATGGCCCTCGGTAATTTATCGGAACGTTACTCATGCCAGGAAGTGTATCCGCTCCATTTTCCCTCGGCCGAGCCCTCCTTCGAGCTATCTTTTTCACTTTACGACGCCGTAAGGCCCCGACTCGGCGAAAGGTACGTCGAGGGAATCGCGAATAATTTTAACTAGAGATTGAACGAGTGCCTCTGTGATTTCTGGTTAAAGGAGCTCGAGCTTGCCGAGGAAAATCGCTGGGCACCCTTCGACCCCTCTCGCATTTTTCCCGATCCTCGGAATCCGCTCTCAAAAGAAGCTTCCGGTTCGTGTTACCGGATACGCCTTGTTAAAGGATCTCTAGTTATCGCCAATGAAAAAGTCCGATCGATGCGACTGGAAAGTATTGAATATCGAAGGAATTCCCTTGGATTTATCAGAAAAGGTGTCGACGCGACCGCGCCTTCGACATCATTTTTCCCGACTCTCGAAATTCCGGCTTCCGCCTTTTCCTCGAATTTTTCTCGCCTCTCGAGATTCTGACTTCCGCACTTTGCTGGAATTTTCCTCGCTCCCGCCGTTTGCCAAATGGGTCCTTCGATGGTGGATCCAGAAACGAGGAGACTAATTTTTCGGTCCATTCGTCGCGGATCCTCCTTAACGGAGTCCGCGGAAGTACCGGCGGCTCTTCCGGCAGTTCCGCCCTCGTTTCCGTGTCTCTTCGTTATTTTAACGGTGCCTCATGAGATCTCATAAAGCCGACCTAGGACCGGGGCCGGATCTATGGAGGGCAGTTTCTCAGTCCATTAGTCGAAGGAGTAGGTCATTTTGAGAAATCGTCGGATTCCTCCTCTTTTCGCCGGATCTCTTCGCTTGCGAACGTACGTGTTTTTTAGCTTTAACCGTGCTCGCCGTCAAAAGCTGTTTCACGCGGAAGTTGTTCGGGGTAATACGCCGGGCAACTTTCGCTCGGGACACTTTTGCATACTGCATCTCGTTACGATAGAAATATGCATGCGAACGTTTCGAAGGGAAGCCAGTCCCGCTCGGGGCGCGAGCGCCGTTATCGACCGGTCAAGTTGAGCTGAATTCGCCGGATTCGAAGCACCGAAACTCGAAAACCGATGAACGGGCCTCGAAAAAAAAATTCATTTACCGCCGAGGAGCGATTTCCACCGATGTTAAATTTGCATTCGAGACCGTCTATCACCCATTTTCCCCGGAATTATTTCTGGAAACGTTCTCGAGATCGAAGTTCGCGTCTCGACGGAAACGCTACACCGAGAAAAAAAAAAGGAATCGATCCGCGGTCCGTTTCGTAATTTGGAAAATAGGATCAACTGCATCGATTCGATTCTCTCGATGGGACACTCGAGGCCTTTGATGTATCTAACGAATGTACGTCTCGTTAACGTATCAACGAGAGGGCGTGAAAAACATAACGACCTCATCGATCGGGACCGGAAACGTCGGTTTGCTTTAATTATTTCGCTAAATTTGTTTCCGCGACTATTCCGAGCCTGATTGACGTTATCGATGGGCCGTCCATTTCCGGGCTTCCGAATAACAGAGGAGGACGTGATTTAGCGTTTCGTTCGATTCATTATCCGTTAAGAGGGATGCAAAACGAGTAACGATCACGTCGAGGATACGAGTCGCTGCGTTTTCGGTCGTTGTCGATTAATAACCCCTTTGGATAAATTCCGGATCGACGATGAGGTCGATACGATTTATTGATTCCTTGGAACTTCTGATGCGTTTTCGAGTCTTGCGTTGGAATCGCCAATCGGGGTCTCTAATTCCTCCCCCTCGGAGAAAGACGCATCGGCGATCGATGTCTGGCGGAAAGTTTGCGGAACTCGTCCAGAGGCTTTCCCGCGGACTTTCCGTTCGCTGTCCCCGGAGGGGGGGGCGGAGTTCGGGAAATATCTTCCGGCTGTCAGCGGCGGCCGTTCCGACCCGGGTCGCGGACAAAAACGGAGGAAAAGGGGGAAAGCAAGGAGAAATAAAGAAGAAAGTAAATCGCGAAAGCCTCGCCGTTGCGTGCTCGGGGGCGATCCATAACGGCGACGGCCGACTCGAGTTAACGGCTCGGTCGAAAACGAAAAGGCTCGTTAGTCGTAAGAATCAATCTCTCGGCCGGCCCGTCGCGAGCCGGCGAGCCTTGGAGCCGGTGAATGCACCGTGAATGCACGGTGAATGCACCGTGAATGCCCCGTGAATGCGGAGTCCGCGGCGATCGACCGGCCTGCGCTGCGCCGACTTCGTGCACACCGTTGCAGTTGCTCGTATGCAAATACGACGCCGAGGAGAATGAAAATGGTTACTCCCTGGAAAGGCGGCCGAACGGCAGATTTTCGTCGGGCTGGTTCAGCGGCCCGGTAGTTAGCTGCCGTGTAAAAAATACCCCTCGCCGCGCCGGAGTCTAACATCGATCGGTGCACGGTGCATGGATGCAAGCCTTTACTTACGGCCAAGGGTTCCTACCGTGGGAAAAAAACCTTTTTCCCTTCGCCTACATTTTTCGACTGGAACCTACTTTTTTTATTTGTCTAATGTATCTTTTCGCGGTATCGAGGTATTGGTATATACGAGCGGAATCGGGGGAAGAAAAATAGACGTCGCATGGCGCGGGGTATCCGGCGAGCGATGCAGGACCGACCGTTATGCACCGGCTAGGTGCATCGTCCGTTAGGCCGCGCGAACGAGGACGTCCTTCCTTTGCTAGGTGCATCGTAAGGTGCACTCTGCCGACCGTGGCTAGCTCTCCCCGCAAACGGACGATCGAGCGAAAAAGACACCGGGGCGCGAGAAAAAATAATTGCGTCGTCAGCGTAATCAACCGCTCCTGGTGGATCTCTTGCAGCCTTAGATGGCGCATCGACGCTCGTTTTAATGCACTTCGAACGGTAAACGGCGCTCGTTCCCAAGGTTTATCGTTTCGTTAAGAACAATCCGCGACCGTTTCCTCGTTTCCTCGACGAGCGTGAAATATCGCGCGTCCCGTTTCTAGCGACGTTAAAAGTGGAAATGTCGTTTTTTTCCCGAAACGATGCGGGGAGATGCATGGACCGCGCGGGATGCTGCGCCGCGATGGAAAGGCCGGAATCCTCGTCTCGACGCTCGCGAGTGAGTCATGCGCGCCGGCGGCCCGGTCAATGAGCGATCGACTATCGGGACGATCGATCGATTTACTTCGGCCTAATCGGCTCCGTGAATCGGCCGAGCTCGGGCATTAAATCATTTCGAAATCTCCGAGGGGCTACCACCGCGCCACCGGGTTAATAAAGCGATAATCGGCGCTTAATTGCGCCGAGCTCGACGCACGCGCCGCACGAGTTCTCGATTTCGGAAAAATCTAAAGTGGTTGCACCGGTAATTAAACCATCACTTCGATGTCGCGTTCGGTTGCCACAGTCCGCGCACTCGAAGCGCCCGGTGGGGCCGAAAGTAGGATGCCCTCGAGTTCCCCGTTTCTCTCGTTGAATTTGCATTTCCGTACCGAGGAGGTTCCCGGGAATTCGAGGTAAAACAGGGGAGCCAACGTTTCGAGGGGGAACCCCCTCGTTAACGGCGCTCTCTTCGGGTTCTCGTTAAAGCCCTGTCTCGAAGGAGCCAGTTGCAGTAATTAGGTCTCCAGCCGGGCTTATTGGTACCCCGTGGAATCGGTTCATTGGGTGGAAGATCGTTTTTCCGTGCCACGCGGGTGCTCGGCCGATGAGTCACGCGAAAACGCGGCGGCTGCGAGTGCCGGTTCGTCCGCAAGAAGCGCATTTACGAGCGGCCCGGTTCCTCTTTCTCTCTTAAAACCGTCCTCTGGAGGAGGATAGGAAAAATCCCCCCGCGAAGCCGCCCTAATCGCGGCGCCGCCGGATCGAACGACCATGGCCGGTTAATTCGCCGTTCTTGGCCCCGTTTTCCGCACTCCGGTTTCGACCCCGCTCTCGCGATTAAGTCGAGAAGCCACTTCGCTCCCTCGAACCGTGGAACGAGTTCCACCGGGAGGTGGAACTCCTCGTTCGAAATTTTCATTCTCCTCGTTACCTTTCTCGGCCTACCCTGAGATATTCATAAAATTCGTGCAGTTTTCGTACGCGAGGGTTCAAATTATGGCGACGACCGGGACGCGGCTTTGCTCGTGAAAATTATTTAAAAGCGGACGCGCCGGGCGGGATCGAAGGAATATACGGAGGAGTAATATCGCGGTCGCAGCCAAGTCGTCGGTGACGTCGGGGACAGGCGAGCTCTCGGGGTTGGTAGGACCAAGGGGGATGCTCCAAGGGTGTTTTGGAGCCCGGCCAGCCAACCCGGCACACCGAGGAGGTCGCCTGCAACTGCGAGCTCCCACCACCGTCGGTTGCACGCTCCGCGGCGTTTCCTCCAGATCCTCCGGCTCTGCCAACGGGATATACGGATAGTTATATTGCATTCCGCGAGGCAGCCTCCTATCGGGCTCTCGGACCCTCGTCGGCCGTAATCTACGCGCCATTGCCGGAGCTCCTGGTGCTTTCCCCGGGAAAATGGCCGAACGATCGCCATTCAACGGAGGTCGTTCCGCCCGCCGGCCGCGACTTCCGGCTCCTCTCCGAAAATCGAACAATCCTGCACGGAAGACAAGCAAAAAAAAAATAATAATCGGGGAAGCCACAATTTTGGTTTTCCTGAAGATAATCACGCCTCGATCCTTGAATCCGGGAGCACGGATCGAGTTGCCCTAGCATCATGAATTTCGGCGGAGAACCACTTTTCGTTCCACTTCCGGATTACCGTGCCGCGATCCTGACTTCGGGGAAATTATTAAAACCGCGGGTTTCGGGTTAGCTCCTCGGCGGAACCCGGGAATCGATCGGATCGAAGGAGGGCAACGAAGGGAGGGTGAATTCGAGGCACGTCTTCGAGGAACTTCGAGTCACGCATATGCGCCGATTTGTCCTGGCTTTCTTCCGGCTCGGCCTGCAGGGGATTTACCTCGAGGTGTATCGGCAACGAAGGGGTTTGACCGGGATATTGGTTTCCGGTCCCGCGGAGCGTGCCGGGTCAAACCACTCGAACCTGCCAAAAGAATGCGCCCTCTTTCGATTTCAACGACGAAAACGGGAGGATCGTTTCCGAGGGGCCGGGAAATCATGGGATGGAATTTTAAAAATCAATTCCCTGCCTCCGCGAATTCGGCGCACGCCGAGGGAAACCCAACGCGAATGGCAACTCGGTCTCTGATTAGGTCGATCGAGCGATCGTTTATTAACGGGACGCCCGACGTCCAGGCGCCCTCTGAATAAACGATTCGGTCTGAATTTAGCCGAATCAAGGACGTCTCCCGTTGTCCATTTTGGAGATGTTCCTGCCGAACGCATCGGTGGTTCGTTATTAACGAATGCATCCGCGGATGGACCCGTCCGGATGATCCGCGGCGACGCGGCGTCGCGACGACCGGGCCCTCCGATCCCGCGGACGTCGCATTAATGAGCATCGGCCATTAAGGTCGGGGAGCCGCCGTCCTTTCCAAGAGACGCCTTAATCGTTCCGACGTGCACCGATGCGTCGATGCACCCTCGGTGCATCGGAGTGAGAGTCGAAAGGGAAGCCGATCCCGCGGTGACGTTTCGCGATCAGGACGGTGGAGGGTCGGATCGGAATAGATTCCGCATTTCGCGAGGTGGTTTTTCCTTCTCTAAGAGCCCAGCTCGAAGTCGGGGGCGTTTGGGTTAGGTCGAGCGGAGATCGATGCTCCTCGGGAAGAGGGGCCCCCGATAACGTCTACCTTCTGCAGGTGATGTGCACTTTATCTCCGATGCAAATGCGGTCCGGCGCGCGCCCGAAGGGAGGGGAAGGCTCGATCTTGTAACGGGACGATCGCTCGACTCTCTCTCTCTTTCTCTCGAGAGTCCTGGAACTCGGACGGGATCGCTCGCGACTTTGGTTTCCTCCCGTCGTTTCCTGCCGATCCTTTTCCTATTCTGCCGTCCTGACCGGTTATACCGGCCGCGGGGACGCGACGCGAGAAGCGTTTTTATGGCGGCCTCGAGATCCATCCGCGGCTTTTTACCAAGAATATCGCCGTGAGAACGCCGAGATCGATCCTCTCGAAACTGCGCATTTTTGCCCCCGGTGAGAGGATACGATTGCCTCGCGATAACTGTACCGGTAGGCCGATCGAATCCGAGAGATATCGGCATAACGAGGCGTGTCTTCGGCTGCGTAGACATTTTTAAATGCCCCCCTACCTTTTAAACCCGGAGACGACGGAATCGTATCGGCGCGATCGATTCGGCTCCTCGATACGTAGGACGTCGCGGAAGTCGATCGGACGATATTCTTGAAAATCCGATCGGGATTAACTGGACGGCACCTCGAGATGCGCAAAATGTGCGATATGTTAAGGAAACTACTAACTTCATTACAAATTTCCGAGTAAGTTTCGTTTATCGAGGATCTTTCGGAGAGTAAAATCGTGAAACGCGTTCCCCTCGTTGCCGGAAACGTCAGACGGGGGTACAAGGACTTTTTTTCGGGAGTTCCGCGGAAACTCGAAGGCCCCTGGTAGGAGTTCCTTTTCACGAGATCCGTAAATGGGAGAGCCGCGCATAAGCCGAACTTGGCTCATCGAACTCGCGGGGTTGGACTCAAAAACCTTTCAGTAGCGGAGTACTTTCTCGCGAGCATTTTACGAGGCTTTCCCCTCGTAAAATACGTCGGCCTGCCCTCGGTTTACGGTTATTTAATTCGGCGCGAATCGAAGATACGCCGTTACTTGGCTGGAGTTTGCGCAGCGGTCGGTCCAATTCGCGCTTTACTATCCGCTGCGAGTATTTTTTTTTGTTTTGCGCAGCAGACAAAAAAAAATACTCGCAGCGGATAGTAAAGTCACCGGTCACTTTTCGCGTCGGCGGTCGCGTCCCGATTCGAGGCGTCCAATTTCGGTCTGCTTCGTTTTACTTTAATACGATTTCCCGAAATGCGCACGAAGGGGAGGTGGTTGCGGCCGTAAGGGTATCGGCCGCAAAAAAGAGGAACGCGCGCGCGGATGCCGCAGCCCAATTTCGGGGTCCCGCGTTTTCGGGGGAATTCATGCAAATTGCAATTTTCCGAAAACCGGGATGATTTTCGCTGGCAGTGGCGCGGACTATTGGCGGAATGCCGGACCTCTTCCGACGGAAACAATTCCACTGGCGGAAATAGGCTGGAGCGGCCAACGATTTGCGGCCCTCCCGCCTCCCCCCTCGCCGTAGGATCGACTCTCGTTTCCATTTCCGCGAAAGAAACGCGCGGAGAACCGAACTTTTGCGGAGGTCCGCCGAAACCGAGGGAAATCGCCCTGACGGAGGCACGGTGCGGATTCCGCCTCGGAATCCCCGCGAAGGTGGGTCCCCGTGGCCGCTGTCGAGGCTTTTAGCCTTTTACCTGCATCTTTCCCATCTCTGGATCCCACAAAATGCGAAACGGTAAAGACGAGTTCCGCCGTTAATGGCCGCTCGGGGCATCGCGACTATCGCGACGTCGCGTTATCGATGCGGTTGGTCCGTGATAAATAATAAATAGCGGCGATTTATTAGAGGGGGGGTGAATGCGTCGCGTTAACAAGACCTAACCGCGAGTGGGGTGGAGGGTTGACAATGGATGCGCGGCGGAGATGCGCCGATGCGCATGCATAACGAATGCAAGGGGGGCTTGGAGCAAAGGGAGGTGAAACAAAGGGAATGACGGGGTTGATGCTCGATTGCAAGAACACCGCCGCGAGCTCCCGACGACAGAGCTGCCACCTGTCGATTATTTTCATCCGCGAGATGAACCGCAGGGGAAAATTGCACCGCGGGGTGCGCCGCCCTGCCCCGGATCGGAAGCAGCTCGTATGATCTCATATACGGAGACAAAGAGCGGCGACATGCACGGGAAGGGCGCGACTCCGCCAAGTGCACGCGAGTGCACGGGAATGTACGGGAATGCACGGGAATGCACGCGAGCGTTACGTCGATGCCCCGCCGCCTGCATTTGCACGTCCTGGGAGTGGCGATGGCCCTGCCCGGCTAGAAAAAAAGCGGCGATAAAACGACCTACCTTGGAATAAAAGTGCATACACGAGCCGCGACCTGCACGGGGACTGCAGGCGACGATTACCGGGCGAGACACGGGACATTCGCCTGGGGACACGCCCAGGACGAGCACCGAGTAATCGCAATAATTCCGGGATAATAAGTGCGTAATTTATCCCGACGCATGTCGCGAGGTAGAAAACGAAGGTGCACTCTCTCGATTTTGCATAAAGTGCGGGGACTGTCTGGGGAAAAAAAAAAAAATGTAGGAAGGGACCGAGGCGACGGTCATTTTTAGAAGGGATTCTTTGGACGTCTTTGCGGTCTCCTTGCGATTAGGTGCGACGACACGGGCCCGATAGGCATGCTCGGTGCGGCTGCAGCAGGCGGTGCATTCATTTGCGTGCGCGCCTCGTACGCGTCCCCGCCTAGACTCGTATCGCCAAAAAGAAAAAGCGCCGCAATAAAATCGCCGACGCAGCGATAAACGCGCGTACGCGCTCGAATGCGAACCCGCTGCGTTTCTGCGCCCGATCGGCTCGTATGCAAATCCGATGCCTGAGATACCTACATCCCTGCGTGCAGCGATAAGCCGCTAATTTGCCGGCGTTGCAGGGGAACTGCAGCCCCTGTCGAGGCGTTACTTATCCGATCGCCCGGATACGGGAATAATCGCTCCGGGATTTGATTTAGGCGGAAAAAAATAGAAAATATGATCCCGCTAATAAAAATGGCGAGGACTACACTTGCAACTTCGCGGAGAGAATTTTTATTTGGCAAATCGCCCGGCGGAAAAATCGTTTCCACGAGGGAACTCGTCGAAATTCGGGAGGAGGAGCGATGAAGTCACGGAGAAGTTAATGGACCTCCTCCGAGAGCGAAATTAAGGGATTAACGGGAGTGGAAATTCAAATAATTGGAAAAGTCGCCTGTTCCGATCTAGATTAGCCCTCGTGGCAGCAGTCTTAATCCGGGCCGTGCAGCCGAATCTTTTATGATTCCGGGAATGAATGCGGAAAAGCAGGATGGGATCCGAGATCTAGCAGTCGGGGGTTCGCTCTTCTCTCGGTGCCGCCAACTAAGTGGATCTTCCACTTCCTCAAAATGGAACTTCCCGTCCGAGCTGTGCTTAAGTGGCGAGAACTTCGTGTAAGTTTGATTTGCACGGCCGCAGAGGGAAGGGGCAGAGAAACTGCCACGCGGAAAACGCAAGAGAATAATTTTACAAATTGTATCCTCTCTTTCTATAGTTGTATATCATATCCCTTGTAGGGGGAGGCGTTCATTTAATAGCTACACTTTTCTCAGGGCATTTCGGACACTTTTTAGAAAAAAGCCCACACTTTCCCGGACGGTCGAGTTGCGCGATTTTCTCCGCCGGAAGCGGAAGTGCGGCGCGACGTGTAATATTTTTCCTCGGTAGAATCGGGTCGATCCAATTTGCGAGGAGTGAAATTGACCTCGGTCGAAGTCGAGTCTCGGCTTTTCTTGAGGCGAACCGGCGGGGATTAATGAGATCCGACGCGGTACGTCCATTCGAATACATTATGGCGGACAAAGGTCGTCCGGTGGCTGAAATTGGTTCCAAGCGACAAATTACTCCTCGGCCGACGAGGCAGAATCGTGTGCGTGCGGTGGGTAGGTAGAAGAAATAATTCGTCTCTCGGTCATTCCCAATTTGACTTGCCAAACGACAGATTACAGCGCGCCGATCGGAGCGGCCATGACGCCATCGCTCTTTCGAAATCGAAAGGACTCCCCGCTTCGATTCGCGTTGATCCTTTTTTTTTTCCCTCCTTTCCCTCGGACGAATCGGCGAATTTTGAAAATTTCCGAATCGCTGAAAAACTCCCCCACGGCGCGTAATGGTCATTAAAAACGCCGAACCAGTCGACAGGGAGCGTGGAAAATAATTGTGGGAGGAAAGCTCGCGAAGTAATTAAAAGCACAGAGGGGTAGAGGGGAGGGAAACGCGAGGGAAATTATGGGAGGGCGCGTTATCGCCGCTATCGCGGTTTATTACAATATCCATCGGAAGGGTGGAAGAGGGGAAGACGGGGAGCCTTTCGTGACGCCCCTTCGCGAATTCCGACGAGAAGGCGATGAATGGGAGACCGTGGAGTGCGGTAACGAGGAGGCGAAGAAGGGCGAGGAAAGAGGTGTAGGAGGAGGTCAAACCGGAAGTCGAGGGGAGGAGAAACGAAGCAGGAGGCGACCGACGGTCCATTAGTTCGTGGGAGCGAGCGTCCTCCTTGATTTACGGAACTTCTGGGACCGATAAGATTCTTGTCTGCGCTATTTCATCCGAGCGTGTTCCTCCGGTAGCGGCGCGTATGTGCGGGCGAGTCGAGGAGGAGGAAGTCACGTCTCGACCGGGAAGGGAACTCGAGCCAAGTTGCGGATTCTTCTCGCAAGACCCCGAAAACGCCCAAAAAAGCTTCCGACTGGCAATCGTCACCTATCGTGTCCTTATCGCGTCCCACGATTATTCGCACCGCTCTGTATGCGACCCGACGAAACGTTGCCCGCGGAAAATTCTGCAGCGAAAGGGTTAAGCGAGACGTCGTGGAAAGAGGCGTGAGTTCCGCGTCTTTATTATGCATAGGGCTAGCCGCGCTTTCTCGAGCTGCGATTGTTTGCAACGCTGGGAGATTTATAGGGCGGCGGTTCTTGCCCGGGGAAAGTTTTAAAGGGCGCCTCCCGGCTCGAACCTTTCTAATTAATGGTAATTAGTTCGGAAGTTTAGCCCGGAGATGGGGAATAACTCGCGTATGTGAATACAATTTAATATGAAAGCGCCCTATCTGGGCGGCGCGGGTCGCGTTACTTAAGATAATGGCGCGGCCGCGAGAGCGCGGGATAAGGCGGCGTAATAAGCAATGAATAAACCCGCGACTTGGATGCCGCGACGAGTTTTCTCGCCCGGAAGCGGGAACCGCGAGACGGCAGCCGCGGCGGGATAATCGCGATGGCCGACCCCTTGGCTTCGCCATTTCGGGAAAAGGCGACGCTCGCTTTTCGTTCCCCTTTTTGCCCTCGCGCGAAACATTAAATTGCTCCAAGTGCACGGAAAACGAGTATGTACGCTTATGCAAGCACACCTTGGATAGGACCCCGAAATGGTGATGGGTACTTCTTCCATGGGGAGGTCCGGATAAAATTGATAATTTTGCAACCTGGATGGAGAAATTTTAAATTCCTTTAAATTTACATACGCGTTTAACGGGGTTGAGGGCGGCTATTGTTTTTGCTAGTTTTCGATGTCGAGCAGAGCCTGAAATATGTCCCTTTTCCTGGCTGGGAATACTCGAGGGAGCACGTTTTTCCGGATTAGGGAAAGAAGTCGATTCGGTCGAGGTATCGCTGGTCGTTTTCGCTCTCCATGTTCGATTCGGTGGTTTCGCGGGACAATGGGCGCGGAATTTGCATGCCGCGGCTCGTTCGTTTTCCCGGCGCCGTCCAGGCGGAATTATTAACCAATCGTCCGCAAGTTTGGCGGCCGCGATTTTTCTCGCGTTTACTTATCGGACTTGTCCAAGTTCCGCGACATGTTCCGATAGACGGGCGATCCGCGTTTCACTCGCGGGATTTCCGCCGCGAGGGCACCGTGCGGTAAATTGTTAAAGTTTTCCCGGAAGGAACCGATGTCCGGCACGGAAAGTGGACGGCTGGGACACCGCGCCGGAAATTTCTTCAGGAGCTCGGGCGCCTGTCGGGAGTCCTCAACTTCCCGTCACTTGATTTCCGCGACACGTCCCCGGGGAAAGTCGCGGGTCAAAAGTCACCTCCGTCGCGTTTCACCTCGCTAAAAGTATATTCGCAAAGTCTATACACTCCTATCGCATAAACGTCCAGTTTTATCAGATTTTTTAATCTCATCCTATAATTCTCTAAAATCGTTTCCTTTTAACGGCGACAATTTTCTCGCACTCGATCGAAGTCGCGACCGGTTTAATATTTTTACGGGCGTTTCGCCTCTGTTTCGGACGTGGCCACTTGGCTGGGTTCCAGCTTCCGTCATTTTTCCATCGTTTTTTTCATCCCGGCGATGGCCACGAGGCTGTTCTCGAGATCCGAATCCCAGACGACGTACCTCGAAGAGCGCCGACTCTGTCGGGACGCGACGCGTTAACGAGCGAAATCCCCGGCCGGCTCTCGAGGGAGCTTTTCCCGAGTTTCCTTGGAATTCGAGGATCCAGGAAGCTGCGGAAGAATCGCGACGAGCTCCCGTCCAATTCTCGTCGAGCTTTGCGTCGATCCTCCCGTAAGTGCGCATGAATACGTCTTATACGTCCCGGGAATCGTACGTGTCGCGGAGAGGGATGCGCCGCGGACGTGCCCTGCAAAATTGTGCTTTTTTTTATTCCACTCCCGGATATCCTTTTCCAGGATATCGGGAGATAGAAACCGGGGACGAAGCGGGAATAATGCCGATTCTTCCCTCGAATAACCTTTCCTCTCGGAGGATTTCCATTTTTTTTTGTTAAATATAAGTTTGTCATGAAAATGCACGTTTTAAAGACCACGTATTAACACGTTGAGTGCGGCGTCGGTCCCTGGGGACCGACAGTGAACTTTCCGTCTGGGCGGCGTCGGTCCCTCGGGACTGACACGGCATCAAGAATCCTATATATAAAAAATTGTGCCGCCCAAACGGAAAGCTCAGCAAAATCGGTTCCGCGCTCAACGTGTTAACAGACGCTTATGTGAGAATTAGTTTATTCGGTGATCGTGCGGCGTTACGATTGGATTTCTACGGAAACGCAGCGCGTGAGCGGAAAAAGGAAATTTTCCGGGAATGGTCAATTTCAGGTTTTCTCGCGCGGGGCGTAAATTCAGCGGCGACCCTTTCATTCGGCATTCGCACCCGGTGTTTATCGGGTAGCGCACCCTTTACACGGTGTGATTCGTTTTTCCCCCTGTAAGTGGGTTTTACGAGTCCCATAACTGCTCCTGCAGGAGCCGAGGAAGGGCGGGGAGTCGGTGGTGGAATCGCCGCAGCTATCGCGCCGCAACGGTGGCGGCTAGCGGGTGCATTCGTCGGTGCAGCCTGCACCTGACTGGAGCGCCCTGTTTAACGACCACCACTCGTATCTTTTTCCGAAAAATGCAACGGTTGTTCCCTCCAATTTTCGGGCGGTTCGTTCGTCCTAGTTTTCGTCCTTGTATTCCCGTGTCCTCGTTTCCCCGCGTCGATTACCCATGGCGCCTTGTACAATATTTTTTTCTCCTCCAGAAACTGTTTTTCCCGTCCCTGCCCTGAGAAAAAAAAATGTCATTGAACCAAAGAAATTCTCCTGGCCCAGTTTTCGTCCTTTGCCATGACGGGGGCAACGAGCACACCTCGTGGGCATCCGGAGGAGCGATTCTCCTTTCCGTGGAAGATGCTCTCCGATCTCCATAACGGCCCTTGGAGGAACGGCGAGGAGGCGTCGAAATAAATTGCGTAGCTGTATAATAATTCTCCGTTTCCGGGCTGGCGGAGGTCCCGCGGGAATAGCCGGAGAAGCCGGGCAAGAGCGAAGGATGCACTCGGTGATTCGAACGGTCGATGCACCCGACGTCTTCCCGTCTTCCCTTCCTCGATCTTTCCCGCCCTCGGTGAGTCCTGCGGGACGAGTCGGCCTTCCATTCCCGTTTGCACGTCCAGGCCGCGCCGCGAATCGGGATCGTCCGGCTCCCGGAACGAATCTTGCGACCGGATCCTTTCTCGTCCTTTACCCGTTCCCTCAGGAATTTCTCCAAAGAACGACGCGACCTCCGATTTCTCCGGAAACGCGGATCCTCCCCTGCTGATCTTTCTCCTAGCAGCCACGACGGTCCGTAATCGGGGGTTCTGCGCATCTCAGCATATGACTCCATTTCCAGAATTTTTATCAGGGACCAAGATTTCGAATTCGTTCGTAAAAATTGGGGTTCATGAATTTTTTTAAGCCGGCCTCCTCGAGTAAAGCTGAACATTACGTATATCGTCCTGAATGTCGGGCCGTTATGGGCTGATGGGATTTTCTGGACAAGGGGGATATCTCTGCATTCTCTCCGAGCGGGAGGAGGATCCCCGTGCCCGGAACCGGAAATCTCGCGACTTTGCGACACCGTATAACCCCGTAAATCCCACAGGAGCTTCGAAGCCCGAGCCCTCGTTGCATCCGCGGTTCAGGGCTCTCCTGGCGGCTCCTGCAGGAGCCGTTATGGAAATCATAAAGCCCATCGATTATGCACGCACCGTAGCTGCGAGCTCATCGGCCCGTTCCCCGACGGCCCCCTTTCCTCCCCCCGAAAGTAATAACGATCGATCTCTCCCCGAAAGCTCCCGAAATGATCCCGGACGTCGCGACGTCAAACGGCAGCGGCCCGATTGCCGCGGACGAAATGGCTAATTTTCCGCGTCCCGCGCCCCGCTTCCGCCCCCGCCGAGTCCCGTCAATTTCCGGCCGGAAACTGGAGAAGTTCGAATTTCCAAGTGGCATTTCGCTGCGCCCCCCCGTCTTTCCGGAAACCTGGGAATCGGGACCGCCTCGCGGCTGCATCGGTGCATCCTGGGGGAAGCATGGCAGCCCTCGACCTCGCAGCCAACATAAAAGGTCCCTCGCATCCGTCATCGGGGGTGCGCATTTAATTTAAACTTTGCGATGAAAAGCGTATTTCTCGTAGCCGGGATGCACCGAGACGTTTCTAGGCCGGCGTTTGTCAAAAATCGGGAATTTGAATTCGCCCTCTTTTTATCTCGGCCGAAATCCGCCCATGTCGCGACGGAAGAATAGGAAAGGTGCCATTTTTCTCCTATTCGGGCATTCACGGTGTCGGGGAGCGCGCGGTTTCCGCAGAGACGGTGTCAGTCCTTTTAACGAGCGTTTCCGTGGGACCGCGTGCGCTTCGCAGAATTGTTTTCGCCTTGCCGGAGATGGTCCTGACGAGATCGTGGGTTCTTTTGTGTTCCAGGATGGCACCTACGTCAGCGAGAAGGACACCGAGGGCCGTGGCCTCTGCCCCCACGACCCCCTGCACAACAGCACCGCGGTTTTCGCAGGTAAGTTCGCCTCCCCCTTTGCACCGCTCTGGGCAAATTAACCCCTTCGTTCCCAGGCCCCGGGAAAATTAGACGGTCGATGGTTAGTCGAGGTAAGCGGAAAAAGAGTCACGGGGTGACTAAAGGGAGCGTGGTATGACGCGTCGCGTTCGGACGGAGAAAATGGTTAACGAGGACGCTCCCTGATTATCTGATATATCAAGGAAATAAGTACATTGGGGTTTGGTTGATCTGATCTAAATTAAAAAATTAACCCAGAACTAATCGGATCTGAATGCGTATTAATGATCGCGACTCCTCTTCAAGGATGGCTTTGGAAGGCGCGAGCGTTATCGAACAAATCGGTTACGGAGGGATAAAAAAATGTTAACGAAGCTTTCCACGGGATTAAGTCCGGATAATGATTTACGGGAATTATTCGAGGAAGCATCGCCGCTATTTCTGCGAGAAACTCACCCCTTGGCAACGTGCCTCCCCTTGCGGTACGTGCACCGGAGAACATTTTAACGAACCACCCGCGTGCGTTACACTCCAGGAAGCCGGAGGGATTCCGCAACCGGTGCACTTTTTCCGACAAGCATTCAATCGCGTCCCGTGTACCTGCGTTTTGCACCCAACGTGGCCGAGACTCATTTTACGGGATAATGGGCCACGAGGGAATTTTTTCTCGAGACCGCGCGCGCCATTTCTTCGCTCGCGAATGGGAGCTTATCACCTACCCGAGGGTAGCGATCGCGATAATAATATTTTTCTAAAATTCCCTCGGTCCGTTCCCACCTTTTTTCATACTCGCGATGCATTTCACGAGAAACGCATTGACCGACCCCTCGACTCGAAATCGCGCGGTGCATCGCAATCGCAGCTCTGCTCCGAATTGCGGGGATCGGCACGCTCTCGCTTTAATCGAAACCGCATCCAGCTAATTTTCGAACAAGAACCGTAAGCTCGTTTGCTTCGTTAAGCCGGCACTGCATTGTGCAAACTTTGTTCCCCGGGCTGGACGAATTGCTGCGCGGGACGCGATTATGCACCGGGGTGCAACGAGGTGACTGCACCGAGTGCGGTCATACGCCGTGGGGACGTTAATATTTTCGAGTAATCTCGCACCTGGGCCGCGTTGCGGAAAGAGTTACCTAGCCCATGCATTAATTCTTGCATTGGATTTTTTAGACCGGCCAGTCACTCCGTAAATCTGGCCCTTGAAATTCGAACGCTTAGCCATTGTTTACCAGGGAGGAAATGAAAAGTCGAAATTGGACAAGCAGGTGATCGTACGAAATCGCTCGACTTAAATAATCCATTAGAGCTATCGGATTAGTCTCGGACGTCGCGCGGACAGAGCGGATTTCTCGGTGACAAATTGCCGAGGAGGGTACCTCGAGTACGCCGGCATTATAACGCCATTACGGCGAGATTTGTCATATTCATTGAAAACTACGCTTCAGGTGGATTGAATTACCTGGATTTATGTAGCCGCCCGATAAATTCCCTTCTAATGAGACCTCGTCTAAATACCGCGTTGCGAAGAAGCCGTAATAAATTCGCAGAGCATACATCGGATGGTTCATTCGGGTACGCGAAATATACGAGACCCTTGTACGTATATTCGGTATACGTATTTATGTACGTTTCCACGAGTACGTGCAGCCATTACACGTGGATACCTTCGCCATGGGCTTCTAGCCAGATTTGTAGTCTCAGGTTCAACTAGGTCCAACGCCTTGATCCTGGTTACGTACGATCCGGCGATGCACTTTGCAGGGCATGTTCCACGTGCGGGGAGGTCGCTTCGTCAAAAACGTAAAAGATTTTCCTCCCTCATTTTTAACCGTTTATGTTCACCGAGGTGGAATGTTTCGTTACGACCGCGAACTATTTTTCTGGGGCACGCGAAATGAAACGCGGAGGAAATCGATCGCTCCTTGAGGACTTCCAATTGGATTGGATATTTGCGGGGGCAATAATCGTTCCCAAGTTCGCGGGGGGGTAGGGCTGCTTGGAGTTGGCGGGTCACGCTCAGGTGTGTGCTTCCGTGTGTTTCAGGAGGACAATTGTATGCCGCCACGGTGGCTGATTTCTCCGGGGGTGAGCCGCTGATTTATAGGGAGCCAATTCGGACCGAGCGGTCGGACCTCAATCAGCTCAACGGTAACGTAAAATTAGATCACTCTACTCGATTGATCTAGGTGCGTGCGCTCGAATGAGACGCCTCGAGGAGACCCGTTCACCTGTCCACCTATGCACCTATGCACCTTTGAGCCTGCATATGCCTGCATAATGCGGCCCGTAACGACCCGTGGACGCTCCTTTGAAACGTGTGAACGAAAAGAAAAAAAAATCGCATTCGGAAACGTTTTCGTTTTACAAGACTTTGCAGATGCGGTATCGACGAAGAAGAAACTTTTAGAGGGCTAGCGTTTCGTTGTTCGAGCTTTGGGGAGGAAATTGCGAAATTGGGCGGTCGGGCCGCGAAAAAATCAGGGCACGTTTTAACCACGAGACCCCTGCCTCTTTCCCTCGGAATTTTCCGGCTGCATCTTGCCAATTTATCTCGATTACTTTCTGATCCCCCTGCGGACCGTACGGATTTGGGATGGTGTACGTAATCTAATCCGCGTCGGACCGAGCTCCTCAATCTGGAAAGTTAAACCTCGTTACCGCGTGATTTTACGAACTCGGTCCGCAAGTTTGGCCCTCGAACTTTTCGTAACTCGTCCGCCGAAGTAGCTCCGTTCGAGCCTAATGGGTCCGCGAGTGCATCGTGCACCGATCGGTCGTGTTCGGGAAGTGAATGCACTTTTTCGCCCGTCAACCACCTTGGAACGTCCAAGGCTTCTTCGCCCCAGAATCTCACCGGTTAATCGTTCCTTATTTTTATTACGCTCAAATATTTCTTTGGTTCAATATTTGCTTCTCCGTGCAGGAATCGGCCATTTTGCGAGCGCTGTACATGCATCGAAAATCGAACGTTTCGTGTATTACAAAACGTGGTTTTTGATCAAAGAGCCGATACGAGAAAAATATTCCTTGAAGTCTGCGACTGCAATTGCAGGAAAGTTACTTTAAAGTACCTCTCAGGAGTCGGTCATTTCGCCATAAACGCTTTACACGCGTCGAAAAGCATTCCTTGCCCGCGTTACAAAAACATATTTCCGGAAGGGTGCCGGGAAATTCCTTCGGCGTTTTCGTGACGCGATTCGTATCGGGCCGAATAGAAGAAATCGCCTTTCTCGTCGAAACCCGCTTCTCGATTTCTCCTAGAATGCGCTTTTACCTCTTGCTCGGTACCCCACGTGCCTCGGTATATAATTGATGCCCAGCATTTTCGCCGTGACGACAATTAAACTCTCTCGCGGCTAAGTTCGCGCCTTCTCCTCGAGTATCTAATATCGACTATCGAGTATCCGCGCTTGTTCACTGGTTATCGATTACCACGAAAGCGTGCCCGACCATTTATCGGGCGCGATTAGAGGGACCTTTCGTTTTGCTCGTTTTCCGATTTTTTCCGGTAATCGACCAGCTACCGATACTTGCGTCACTCCTTCGGGGAGAGGCACGTCTCCCCATTTATTCCCGCTCTTCCCGCAATTTCCGTAATTTCCATTTTCATCCTTTCCTTCCGCTTCCCTTAATCGTTCTCATAATCGCCTTTTCTTTCCAGGACCGAACTTCGTCAGCTCCCTCGCCTACGGCGACTTCGTCTTCTTCTTCTACCGTGAAACAGCGGTGGAGTACATGAATTGTGGCAAAGTACGTATTTATTTGCGGCACTTGGCCGTGCGATAAGAATTCACCCTGTAAGATAAGATTCCGCCGATATCTGAAAACATCAGCGGTGATTCAATATTGAATCGAGCTGAGCTCCCGTGATGTACCTTCATTATTCCGAGGAGCTGTTTAATCGCCAATCTGGGAGTTAAAAAAAAAAAAAAAATACGACGAGACAATTACCGCATTGGATTACTATTGCATGCATCGAGGACTCCCGTGCGGTGCAGTGCCGCATGCCTCGCCTCGGAAGACGCTCCAGTATGAATATAAATAGTTTATTGTGTCCGAAATCGTACACTCGGTGCACGTATTGCTTCGTTCTCCACTCACGTACTATTTATCTATTACCCGTAGTCGAGTCGCAGAGGGTAATGCGTTGCGCAAGGATTTAAACGGGGAAGGTTTCAGGGTTAAGTCTGGAATACCGCAAGGGATGCATTCGCGTATTGAGAGGGGTGACTTCTTTGGTCGATTTTTTCAGCCCCTCGGATATCTCGACATTTCCCTTCCCCCGGTCTCCCTAAAACGTATCTCCACTTATCCCATCGGTATCCACATTTCAATTCCGGGAGATGCTTTCGGATGCATCCGAACTGCATCTCCCAAGCGATGCACGTGCGACTTCGCTTTCTTTCCACGTACTATTTACTCGTTCCCGTCACCTGTATCCGATCGTTCCTGCTCGCAAAACAACTACGCAGCGATATATCGCAATGGCTACCTAACCCCCTGGGAAGATGCCTCGTTCTTCGAGAAAAATCACGAAACACGGTGTCTTGCTCGAAACCCCGTACACGACATGAAACCCATGCCGGGGACTTGTCAAGACCGACAGGGCGGACATACTGAGCTAACTCCGAAGGAAATATTAATTATCATCAATACTCCACGGTATTTTCTTGCTTGCACGCGTTGCGAGACTCCAGGCAACCTTCGTCACCGGTAACTAGAGATTCCTGAATAATTCAACGGCCGTTGAGTAAGTATTGATGAATTAACGTTCCTTCGATCGTTA
This sequence comes from Orussus abietinus, assembly GCF_000612105.2. NCBI lineage: Eukaryota > Metazoa > Arthropoda > Insecta > Hymenoptera > Orussidae > Orussus > Orussus abietinus. Next base: position 398,986 of record NW_019395988.1, read on the forward strand.
CCTTAAGGCTGACGCTTACGATCGATAATTTAATCGGTGAATCATCGCAATCACCATCGACCGAGATATCAAAGCGAATCTCGAGGTCCGCGGCTCCAATTTCCCGTTTTGTGTATTAATTTAATTTAACTTAACGTCATTTAATTTAATTATCAATTAAAATGCGCCCCTCGTCCTCGTGCTTGGCGGTTCGCGCGCAAACATGGAAGTTGGCAGGGAACTCGGTAGGTTCGAAACTAGGACTAGTTATACGTACCTAGTACCTAGGTACGAAACTAACGCGTTCCACGTGGCAGGGGTGCGATATCGCGGGACTCACTCGTAACGTGTTCTCGTGCAATTTCCGATTTTCAGGCCGTGTATCCACGAGTCGGCCGGGTATGCCAACACGATAAAGGTGGGCCGCACGCTTTCGGCGACAGATGGACGAGTTTCCTGAAAGCCCGGCTCAATTGCTCCGTGCCCGGGGATTATCCGTTCTACTTCAACGAGATACGTGAGTATCCATTCGTCCAGCGTTTACCGATCGCCTCGTTAAAAGTCCAGCTTCGGTCAAGATACGAGCCCGGCCCGATTATTCCCCGAATATGTCGCAAGGGGATTGACTCGGATTAGCCCCGTCCCCTGTTAGTCGATTCTCGTAATAATCGTGAATTCTTTATCCGCGGGCGAGGACTTATTTTTTCTCTTCTAGAAAGCGAGTCTTTTCGCCCAGAGGGGGAAAGTGGAATCGAGGAAACTGGTTTACTTATATTTGTATGGTTTACTTCGGATTATCTTCGTTCCATCGAGTTTCCGGAGGGGAGGGTAAGATTCTTGGGCCTCGATTTTGGTTAAGAGAGCGGAATCGCCCAGGAACGAGTGCAGGTGGGTTCTAGAGATAGCAGGGCGCCTGATAAGGGAAACTCTTTCCGCGCCGGTCGGAACTCGCCGAGCTAAATGGCCGCCTTTCCGGTTGGTCGCGGGCCGAGGCGTTAACGCGCTCGGGTTTTACGGTAATTTCCCGTAGCCGGCCCAGCTTCCGAGCACTCTTGATTCCGAGTGAAGATCGCTCGTGAGTTTCTCGAGAGGCCAACCACCAACGCCGGTAGATTCCATCCTAAAGAGGGGAAAAAAAGCGAGCGCGCTACTTAAGAGACAGCCGCGAGAAGCTACGCTCCCTTTCCTCTCTATCCGGTGTAAAGCTTACTGCGCTGAGGAAAAAATCTCATTGAACCTCGATTTTTTCCAACGAATTGCAAAAATTGTCATTCCTTCTTGCCGATAGCCGAGCATTTGCAAATCGCTCCCAGATCATAAAGGGCGACGTCCAAACGAGCTGCTATCGAGGCGCGCGAATCGGCCCGATGACAAACGCGAGCGACGATAAGCGCGGCGGCGAATCCGGCGCGTTAATGCCGCGCCTCCCGCTGCGGAAACGCGATATGCCGCCCAGATAAAGCGCAGCGATATAATTTCTCGGGTAACCCGACGCGCTCCTACGTCGAGTTTCGTTATTTGCGATGAAAAAGATACTACCGACCACCGAAGTCCCCGTTTTTGCGGCCAGTCTTTGGGGAAATTAGCGGGGACGTTGAAATGTTGCCCCCGCGTTGGGGAGGTTAAATTTGTAAAAAGGAAAAATAAATGCACCCTTCCTAGCTCATTCGGTTCTTTTTCGCGACATTTCTCGAAAGACTCCATCGATCTTCTTGCAAAGGGAAAATTGAAAGTCAGGCAGTTTATTTATTTTTCCAGTTCATAAAATAGAGGAATTCGAGACGAGCTTTTTCGCGGAATATCTTTTTCTTCTTCTTCTTCTTTTTGTATATGACTTATATTCAACGTTTTACGCCGTGGTATTACCAGGCGAGGGGTAATACAGTTTCAGAGCAGCCTCGAGCGGAAAATCTTAAAATTCATCTCGGGATTTTTGGAAAGTTCAGGAGACCGAAATTCCCGGCTGGCGCAAAATTGGAAAATCGCGGAAACGAGGGAAATCGCGAGAGTTTGGTCGTTTCATTTTATAACGCCCTCCAGCTTGGAAATATGGGGTTGCCTCGCGGAAGAGAGCTCGATCCGGCGAATCGAGGCCTCGGGGGCTTTCGAATTTCCAAAAAGCACCGAGAAAATTGACCTCGCGGCCGCGCTCGAGGATTAGCCGTGATCACCGATGGGACGGATGATCAAATCGAAAAGGGAACGAGGGGGCGATTTCCGCCAAAAAAGAAAAAACCTCGGACGAGGTATCGGGGCTCGGTGGAAATTGTTTCGCGAACCGCGGCGAGAGTTGGATTTGCGATCTCTTATTTTTTTTACCCTCTCTTTCTCTCTCTCACCCTTTAATTCCTGCGGTCTACGAGTTCGCGTTAAAGGAATTGGCACGTGGAAAGCTGGCTATATTCGCGGTGAAATAAATGCATCGCTCTTAAGTTCATTCTTCCGCGAGTACTTCGCTCCGTGCATCGTCATCCAATGATTCGGTCGACCGGGTCTCAGGAGAAGTAAGCCGAGTAAACTTTCCGGAATAAAATCGGTGGAGTAAACTCCAGCGAGTAAAATCCAACGATATCTCGAAGTCGTCCTCGGGAAGCATTCTCTGGGGTCGGCGAAAATTCGTCGCAGAAAATTCCGAAGTTTCGGAGTCACCTCGCTCGCCATTCTCTCGAGCTTCGTCTCGCCGAAGTGCTCGAGAGCGCAATGCGCACTCGAGCCGATCGGTTCTCGCGCTCGAGAGAGAAGTGCAAGTGCACGGGCCTTTAAACTTTCAACGACTCTCGGCCAACCATTACAGCCGCGCCGAGAGCTCCCGTTTGCTGCGAGAATTCGGCTTTTTCATCCGGTAAAAGCCTTCCCTTTTCTCGAAATCTTTGCCCGACCCGGAATTCGTCCTTTGCGGAGGCCCCGCGTAGACGCGGCGAGAGATGCAACGTCGGAAAGTTTCCGTTTAAAAATATTCCCATTTCCTCAAACTGGGCCGAAGTCGCCCTTAACGAAACGACTCCTCCAATTAATGGCCCTCGCGAGGACGCGACGAGAAACACTCCCCGGAATTCCTGCTCCCCGGGATGGCGGGCAATCCTTTTCGGTGGGCTCGATAAAGGCTTTTATTGGCCTCGTAAAAATATCCGCGAACTCGCATCGTCCTATTTCTGACTTCTCCCGGGCCCTGTTAAAACATTCACCGAGCCTCGGTCTCTCGCAACGCTCGCACCAGGACTCTCCCCACTTGTCGCGCGAGAATTCGGCTTCTTCATCCGCTAAAAGCCTCCGGTCCCTGCTCGAGGTCCTCGGGAATATTTCACGTCGATGAAACTGCCCTATCGGTAAAAGCTGCGCCCTCGTGCATACGAAGTGCCCGCGAATGCGAGCCGAACCTTTTCCCGTAATATTTTTGGGCGACAAAATATTCCGCCGCACACGAAACTCGGTGTCGATCGATTAGAAGGGGAACTTATTCCGCAACCCAATAAAATGCTCCGAAGTAGAGCGTCGGGCCTCGTTCTGGGCACAATCTCTTAAATGCACCGCGCATTTGAATTTTCGCGAGGGGCAAAAGTCAATCGAGATAAGAGGGCACCCGGTGCGTCTGGGCAATTTTCCCGGGAACGTTTCATCCTTCCGCCGATCTTGCTCCATTTGTGCCCAAGGTTACGTTCAGCTGCAGACACGCGAGAGTATCCGGCAATCGGAGCCCATTGCACGAAAAATCTTGGCGAGCCCTCGTGCGAAATGAACCTCGAATTCGGGCACAATGGCGACGAGCCGTCCGGGGGAGGAAGCCGCCCCCGTAAGACGGGGGCGATGTGCCCCGAACTCGGCATATTGTCCACATCCAGTCGGAATTCCTCCATCCAGCTGGAGTTGGCTTCTAGCCAGTTGGGACGAGCACGGAGACGTCGGCCGTGCCGAGGACGGCCGACATTGTGGGTGGTACCCACCCACGCGAACCTTCCCGGACGAGGGTCCTTTGGAACGAGAAATTTGGCAGAGCTAAATGCGAGATAGAAAATCCCCCCAAGTCTGGCCTCCTCCCCGTTTCCTTCCTCATTTTTTTTTACCACCGGTAAATCCTGTCGGTGATTAACCCGCGCCGGAAATTGACGCACCTTCTCCCAGGGACCAACCGGTGATTCGAAGCGAGTCGTAACTTCACCGTTGAAGGACCAATGAATTTGTGAAAGGCGTATTGGAAATATTACCATTCCACGATATCATCGTCCTGTAATTTTAAAGGAGAGAATCGATCCGTGCAGGAGGAGGAATTTGGCAACGTTAAAGAGGAGGAAACGCGAATCGCATGGTTCCTTTTTTTTTTTATTGGCAAGGGAACGGTCCCCAATGGAGAGATTCCGCCGAATCGAGACCCCGCGGACAAGTGGGGGGATTTCAGCAATTTCGAGGCACGAGGGAGACGGTCGTGATACGGATTCCTTTATTCCAGGGGCAGAGAAAAGCGAACCCGGAAGCGGAAATACTGGGAGCCTAGTTTTACGAGCGGAGAGCCGTGATCCGGACCACTCGGGGAAAAATATGGCTGGGACAACGATATTTTATTTAGTGTCCTCCGACTAAATCAGAGATGAGTTGGGAGATTGCTCACGGGCAGGGTCGCGCGATCGCGTCTTGTGCTGCCCGCGTTTTTAGGCGTTTTTCGACCCAACCCAGGGATCCAACTCATTTCTGCTCTCAATTTATCTCTCATCGCTCGATTGTGGAACTTTACCGTATCGCGTCGCTTAGGAGAAATAAATTCAGATTTCGTCCCCAACGATGATTTCAACGAATTTCCAGAGAGTAGCAGAAGGAATTATTCCCTGCCCTGGTAAATGAGTGCGTATCTCCTGCGTTTGTAAGGTCCTGGGGAACGCGGCTATCCTCGGGAGGCACTTCGACGAGCGGTTCGACTCGAACGACAGAACCTGGCAAACCGGAGCTTTCAATAATGGAAAGCATCCGCCTTCCCATGCAATAATCCGATATATTCTCCCCGCGGTATTCCCCCGGAGTACGTGCTCCCAGAGAAATCCTGAAGTCGCCTACTGGACGACTCCTGGAATTTCTCATTTGCGGGGATGTCCGTTCTTGTTTGCGACGAGGGTGACGCGTTTGGACATTGAAATTCTTCGGGCACCCTGGAAGGACCTCCCAGGGAGAAGGAAGTCGCCTTGGGGGTCCAGGGGTACGTTCAATTCCCATACCTAGGAGCTCCGAACTCATCCAGATCCCGATGGATAACCCGGACCCAGGGGAACCGTCCTCGTCCCAGGATACGCGACCTACTCGATGGAACGAAATTAAATATAAACGAAGCGGAGAGGAAGCGCGGGAAACTCTCTCCCCGGGAGTCTTGCGATCGTTCCCTGGAAAACTCTGGGCGTATTTCGAGAGATCGATCGAATAAGTTTCCGTTTTGACGCAGAATCCACTAGTGACGTGACGGAGGGTGTCTACGCAGGGGAGCACACTCAGCTGATCTATGGGGTTTTCACGACGCCGGTGAACTCCATCGGCGGATCTGCGGTATGTGCCTTCACCATGAGCAGCATCCTGGAGGTCTTCCAGGGCGCCTTCAAGGAGCAGGAGACGATAAACAGCAATTGGCTCCGGGTGCTCCCGGAAAAGGTCCCGGAGCCTCGACCCGGAGCCTGCGTCAACGACTCCAGGACCTTGCCCGACATCACGGTCAACTTCGTCAAGGCGCATCCTCTGATGGACGAGGCGGTGCAGTCACACTTCGCGTTGCCGGTCGTGACAAAAATCAGCTTCAAGTAGGTGGACCCAGATTTGGGATGCGCTTTTCTAGATCTCGAGGTCGGCTTCCCAAAATGCGATCCTTTGGGTAGATCGATATCCCCTTTACGACGTCCCGATGTCTCAGTTACAGGTTCACGAAAGTTGCGGTCGATCCTCAAGTGAAGGCCCTGGATGGGAAGGCTTACGACATCCTCTACATCGGCACAGGTAGGGATCTCGTGCGTGCTCGGTTCCGCGATTGCGTGCACGCGTCCAGGAGATAACTGGCTCTTATCCTTCTTCGTTGTTCGTGGCTAATCGCTTACCGTGTTTTCGCAGATGACGGCCGAGTGATGAAAGCGTTGAACACCAAAGCACCGGATTCCAGAGTCGACGTGGGCCAGGTGGTAGTGAGCGACGTGCAGGTGCTCAGATATGGTGAGTGCTTTCCAGGGGTATCATCGCCCGATTAATTTTCTTTTTTATAAAATTAGAATACAACGAGGATGGAGAAACTGTTTTAATCCCGGGGGTTTGTCGGGTGTAACTTCACCGTTTGGATAATGACCTGGTCGTACGTGTTCTAGGGCAAGCTGTTAAGGATCTACAAGTGGTGCACCTGGCAGGTGAGGCTAGCAAACTGGTCGTGATCGCCGACTCCGAGATCCGAGCGATCCCTCTTCATCATTGCGACTCCTCCGCTGCGAAGTCCTGCACCGCTTGCGTCGCTCTTCAGGATCCTCACTGTGCATGGGACGCCATGACGAATCAATGCGTCGCGGTGCCTACGAAGTTGCACGACAGCGACGCGGAGAAGACCCTGTTCCAAGACATCGTCAACGGGAAGCACAAAGGTTGCGGCTTCGAGCGAGGTGAGATAATTCCCCTCCCCGAAAACGCGAAAACGATCGCGAGGTAACACCTCTTCTGTCGCATCGAGCGAACCAGGAAAACCTTCTCAAAGTCTCGCCATTCATTTCGTTGCCTCGACTATCAATCCACGAGGGGTCTCGGTACAGCTTTTGTGTCAATCCGCAAATTTCCTAACCCCTGCCTTCCATCCGACCGATTCGGCACGTAACGACTCTAACTCTATGGTGATGGGACCATTCTCCGTTCACTTTCTTCGCTAATTACGCTTTGCACCTGCACCTTGAATTTACATCTTCAACCCGACGAACCGGATCGGTAAACGTTCGGGACGAGTTCTCGTTACCGAGTTAAAAGACTTGCGAATTATCGCGGAAAAAGCGCAGCCGCTGCGATACTTCGGTGGTATTGGGAAATGTAAATCGCTTTCTAATTATCGAGGTCGGTGGGTAGTTGGAAATTGAGCTGAACGAAGTTAAGAGGTCGGCGGCTTTCGGTCTCCTTTTCCCTGATTTTTCCGAGCCCTCTCGTAACCGAATCCCGTAGAAAATAATCTGAACAGTGGAGAACGATCCGATCGGAAGACGATGTCAACGTCGATGACTGTGCTTCAGAAACGGCGAAAACTGTGCAGCCAGTGGTCCCACCCCGGCTCGGCCGAGGTGAGCAGCCTGACGAAAGGGACAATGAAATCGTCATCGAATTGGACCGAGAAAACCAATATGGTCGAACCCAGCCCAGAGCTAACGAGCCTCAAGGTAACGATTTCCAGGAGCAGGGCCAACCTTTCGCCCTCTACTTATTCTCTGATCTCCCCGGAAAAAACGGTATAACGACCCTTGACTCCAAGCAGTTGATCTAGTTCATTTTTTAAAGATAATTTATCGAGGTTCAATGGGATTTAATGGAACGAACAATTTGGGTAGTCGGGAAGGAAAATTCCTACATGTCGAATTTAGGTCAACCTTCGAAGGCGTAACCCTATCTCCCGATATAGTCCTCTGGTAGCGTATCGGGACGTAGGCCATCGCGGAAGAAGGTGTCGCATCATCCGGGTTCTCGCCACGTTTCCATCTTCATACCCGGTGGTAACTATCGTCCGCGGTCATAATGCACTTCGTAACGACCCGTCACTCGTGCTAACGTCTCCATTCGCGGGGTCGCCGTAACGATAACGCCCTCGATACGCCGCGTAAACTTGCGTATCCTGGACCTCCCTAACACCTTTTCGTCCTTTGCAGGTGTGATAGTGACCCCGGTGGTGTATTCGGCCCAGACGCTGACAGGAGCGTTGCTGGGGACGTGCTTCTTCTCACTGATCGCAGGCTTCGCCTCGGGGTTCTGGTTCTCGCAGCGCCTGCGGAACGCGCCGTACCCAGAACCTCCTGAGCAGCGTCAGCAGCTGAACCGACTGACGGAGAGCACCGAGTCGCCGGGTTTTAACAACAAATCCATCAACCTGGTGCTCAACGTGCCGCCGAAGAATCCGAACGGGAAGAACGCGAACTCCTCGGCGGAGAACAAGCCGATGCAGAAGGTGAAGAAGACGTACATATGATACAGAAGACGCCAGCCCGTTTGAGGCTTGCCTCCGGACCCGGCGGCTTCCAGCTCCTCCGAGACAGCCGAGTCGACGGGGACCGTCCGGGACGAGGAAGAAGAGTCCCGGGACATCCGGGAAGCCTCGGCCACCGATTCACCGGACGAGGAGCAACGCCGAGAGCCGGACTCGCGGTACTTCTCGGACGCTCCCGAGCTTGCCGTGCCTCGTCGATTCAGCGCCTCCAGGGCCAACGAGGCTGACCATCGTCGAGAGGTTCCCGGGGGAGCCAGGTCTTCTCTCGATTTTCGGTCGATCGAGGACACCAGGTCCATCGGTCTTGACTGCGACCGACTCGATGCAAACACCCCTCGCGACCACTACATGGTGCCCACCCGCGACCGCGACCAGGACCCCGATGGGAACAGTCTGTCGCTCTTCAACCCCCAGTTCTTGCCGAACTTCAACGATATGATCGTCTGCGTCGCCAGGTGCGACCCCAGGGAAGCTCGGCCGAGGTACTTCCCGAATATCAACCGGGAAGACGAAGACGAGAAGGAGCTCCACGTCCTCGAGAAGGCCGCTTGCCAGGGCTTCGACGTTAACTCCTACGTCGCCGATTTGGAGTTCCAGCGCAGCGGAACCCCCGTTCCTGGCAGCATCCTCGACTCCAAGAACACCAACGCTGATGTCTATCTGAGGAAGTGCCTAGACCTCCGTAATACCAACAGACCAGGGCAGGGCTTCGACAGGGAGAAGGAAAACCTCGTCGCTCTCCGCAAGAGACTCGAGGAGAGCACCAGGAAGCTCAACTGTAATTCTCAGGACTACAGGTCGCAATTCCAGAAAAATACTGCCAGGTGTAGGGCGAGGAAACCCGCGAAGGGGATTACGCCTAAGCCTGTATAGCTGCGGACGTTTCGGAACGTCTCTCGGGCGCGGCTGCTGCGGTAGAGTTTGCGGTGTAGAATATTTTTACGCAGGGTTTTCTACGTTCCGGAACCCTGGCGGGTTTAGGGGCGCCGGGTTGCGCCTATGAAGCTAGCCGAGTACTCGAAGATGGTACTACTCCCGATGGCGGTCCAGAGTCACTTTCCCAAAACGCATCAGCGGCCACGAACCGTGTTTCGAATCGTTCTAGTCCACTTTTCTGCAGACTGTTCCAGGGTTCCCCTTTTTCGCGCAGGTTTCACTTGTCCGGAAGCGAGGCGGGATGTCGCGACTTTGACGATGCTCGTTTTTTCGTCCACCGACTGATGTATCCGATCCTGATTAGATGCGTTTTGGGAAGTGGACTCGCGGTTGCCGATGCACCTTGCCGCAGGGTGCAGCTTCCAGTTCGCGATGTCTTCGACAGGCTTTAATGAGTAATTTGTGGCGAGAACTTTTTTCCAGCGGTGCGGATCTCTAGGTCGGAAGCGAACGAAAGGGACGAGATGCAACGGGATGGTAGATCGTAATTGTAAAATGTGATACAATTAGAGGACTGTGTTCTTAGTCGTGGCCTGTTAGGTGCGTAGATCAAAAAGATAATGAAATGTTGAATAGGACGTAAGCATTCGCAGCAGGCGAGGCGTGCCTTCCATGTATATTTGTTGGCATTTTGATCCGTGTAGATACGAGCGCGGTACGAGGACAGAGGGACTTGGGCAAGTGCCTCCTTTTTCTTTTTGGAAACACTATTCGATAGAACGGGACGAAGGATGGTCGAATGTTATGCGTCGATCGAGCATTTTCCCCCGAGTCCATTTTTTAACATTCCCGAAGGAGCCATGACACCTTCGTTTCAAGTCGTTTACTTGAATTAAGGAAGAGGATATTAATTAATTTAAGTAACGAAATTTATTTTTACGCGAACTTAAGTGGTCTTGATCGTATCGTAACAGAAGTCGATTCAGGACTTGGGATCGGGTGGTGCACGGTCGACGAAGAATTAGAGATATCGAAGTATCGATGCTGTAGCGAGGTGATAAGTAGCTGCTGGATGATACAATAATTGCAAAAGCTGATTCGTTCTAGCTCGGTGCAAGTTGCTAATGTATAGTAATACTTAGGGGAAACCGTGATCGTAGTCCAGTTTTTTCGGGATTGAGGTGCCGGTTTTTCTGGTTTGCTAGAGATTGATTTTCGGCCACCGAGATCGCGACTGAGACCCGACAGAATGTAAGGGACATTTTGAGAATCAAGGGCCGGTTCCGGTAATTCTTCTTGGTTTCACTTAATAGCAAGGTCCGATCGGTCCTTTCGTCTGATTAACGCCGAGCTAAAATTCTTTCGGGCGCGAGTAACCTGCAATTGGTCCTAAAATCTAAAATCCGGACGAAGCATCGTCACTTGGCCGTTTTTCCCTTTTTTCCTTACAAATGGAAGCTTTGGACCCGGAATGGAAAAGAAGCAACGCGCCGGAATAGAGTAATATTCGTAGAGCGTGAGCATGGCTCAAAATAATTTTCAACGTTCCGAATCTTCGAGTTTGATAAGGAGTCCGGTCCTTTATCGTTATTACGGCCGAAGTTGGGATTACGGAGTTTCTTAAGTCCCTTCGACAGAACTCGGGCGAGGAAACAGGGTGTAAGGGATTGTGCGAGATTGAACGAGAACGATTCGCGACAGGGAAATCGTGTATATAGTTACGTGTAGTACGTTCTCAAAGAACGAATTTCAACGCGCGCGAATGATGTACTATTCCTTCGATGAGCACTAGTTTACATTACGTCGGGTGGACTTTTTTCTACAGGAACGAGATTAAGCGTATGCTCAGAGTACGACTCGCGGAATGGCAGCTATTTTACATTTCTAAGGATTAACGAACTCTTTGCCTGCCCTTGGGTGTAACGATCGGCCCCGGGCATTGGCAATTTTTTTACAAGTGTAACACTGTTTATATACTCGAGACACACTACTTAGGTACCTTGCGTTAGTATTACATATACCATTAAGCAGTTATACTCTAGATTTAATTTAGACAGCCGATGAGATATATGAATGTATATGTATACATACAAATTACTAGGAACACGTACAAGCGTAAGGTTACTCTGTACAGAACGAATCAATTTAAAACTGACGTTATTAAAATGACCACTATTTATTTAGCCAGGCGCTCGAGTTAATGATTGCATATTGGCGAGAGCGTAAACTGTCAACTGCATTAATCGACTTTTGAATAAATTCGCCGGCTGCAATTTCACCCGATAGCGCGGTTTTTCCCGCGGAATTGCGATCGGGCGAATTTACGTGCAATTTTTAGCCCTTTTAAGGCCGGGTGCTGAAAATTAATTCTGGTTTTGTTGGGAGAGGAAAGAGAGTTCTTTTTCTATTGACAAGTTCGAAAAGGAAATGGATAAATGGTGGACGGCAAAACTGATCACCAATGAAAGGGGTTGTTGCAGTGACTCTAGAGGATTAACGATTCTCGATCAATAACTTCAGTTTTCAATTGAGGTATTACTTAGAATATTTTACACATTGTAGCATAGTCGAGGGTACGCGAATGTATGGACGAATCGTGACACGTTAATGAATATCTTTTATATTGGTTATGATAACCAATATAATTGTTACACCCCGTTAAGGCCAGGACTGCCAGCCGTGTAGCAGAGGCTTTTTAACACGTTTTTTTACGTGATCGCGAAAGTAAGATTGTAAATCGAATAACTGACGACGTAGAATACTTTCTGCCCAGGCCTTGCGATGTGCGCCATTTTTGAAATTTCCGGGAAAAATTAAATTTCTTACAGCTAGTACAACCGTTGTACGATATTGTTATTAAGAATTTATATGAAATTGTTAATCATACCGTTAGCAGCGACTAAACAAATGGCTTGCCTCGGTAAGTGTGCGATTTTATGGTAGGGCGCGTCACTCCGAAAATACGAAAAGTATTTCACTGCGCGGTGAAATTCGTAGACGTCTTCAATTGCATCGTTTTTACCTGCGCACCTACGTCGTATCGATAAGTTAGTGCATACCGAAGTGGCTTACACGTGGCAAATTCTAAATTTCGTCGAACGCTTAATTATACACGAGATCGCGCGAATTACTTAAGCAAATGCGAATTTGAGGAACGACGCCATGAAGTGTTTCCAATTACTTGTAATTAAAAGAAAAAAAAAAGACTCCGATCAGTCTAGATGTACGAAATAATTTCTCGCGATCGTATTCCAACTTTATTCTCAGCTTCCATGACACTTAGGTAGGGAAAGGATTTTGTTAATTAAAATTACTTGAAAGGTTAAGCGATTATTTGTTTTAATAATTTAATGATTTATTCTGGAAGAGAGGGACCCTCTCATTTGCACAAACGCTTGTCAGTGATCGAGGGATAAATGCGACTGGTTTAATTCTTATATTTTTCCTGCTGCTTTATAACGAAGTACAGGCGATCTCGTTTGTGAATTAGAAAACGAAAGGAAATATTCATTATGTCATGATTCTTGGGAACTAAGGAAAGAAAAGCGATTCATGCCAAGATGTTGGATGGCAGTCCAGGCACGCAATACGCTGTGCCAATACAATGTGTTTTATGTACATAAAACTAGCTTTAGACACTAGCGAACGCATGCGAATCGATCGGCTACACTTTTCATGAGATTGTCGCCGATCGATCGCATACGATTAATGCGTCATGTGATTATTCCATGTGATCGTTACTTGGCCTCATAACATTTTGTAGATAATCGCGTCCTTTCCTCTTTGCCTCCCATATATCTTCCGAAAAGATGCGTCGATACATATTGGTCACGATCGAGAATACTTCCCAAGAGTTGACCAAAAATGTCAACTAAAAATAGTTTTAGTTAAATCGTAAGGACGTTGTATATAATTATTTTGCTCCGGTAGTTTTACGAGTAAAAATTGTCCAATAACTTTGCGACGAAACATCCGATCGTGTCATTTTTTTTTTTCCGCGACAATGCGTCCAACAATTTTTTTTTCCCTAAACGCAATCATTCTCCGATTTCTCCCTAGATCTATCCCACTAGTTCCACGGAAACTTTGGTCGCGTCGTATAGGTTCCATCAGGTTTAAGGGAGAAGTGGAGGGAATTAGTTTAAACTCCACACAAGACTGAGGAGCTTGTAAATAAGTATATAAAGTAAACCTAGCGCAGCGCATTTGATAAAGTAAGTAACGAGGTATCTATACGAAGTAACGATCGAACAATACAAACAATTTATTACACAATATACATACGACATATTCCCGTAAACACTGAATTGTATATACGAATGAAGATCCTGTTAAGAAAAAAAAGTGTACGATGTTACGGATTCTTTTTCTTATTTCAATAAACGGTATCCGTTCAGAACGTAGAGATACGAGTCTCGTATTAAATAACAGCGACCGGTAACGGCGACTTTCCTAACCGAGACATATTGTTTTATACACAAATATACGTACGTATTGTTCTTTTTTCTCAATGAGCATCAAACTCGACGTAGCGTTTCCGGAGACTTAGTGATTTTTAAAAGCTGACTGAGCCTGCAATTTCTCCCATTAGCGCGAACGATTAATTTTTATACGAAATCTTGACACTGTACTCAAGCGAGGGAACTAATCGGAACGTTCCATTCGTCTACACGTTTTACACAAAAAATGTTGTCGCGACGCTTGAATTTAGAAGTAGCTACCGAATTGACTTAGCGAGTATCTCGAGAGAGCTACATACGTTCGTAACTACGTTCACTCTACGAGCATACTAGGCTAAGGATCAGTGTCGCAAGTAATGTAATTCGAGGAATAATAAATGAAATAAAGAACAACAGGAATCGTAACGAACTTCCATCGACTAGTCTTTTATCGAGCCCGATATCAAAAAATAGGTAACGATGATAAGACCTTCCCGTTGGGATCTACAAACAGAAGTGAAAAATTCAAGTCGCGAGCCGGGACTATAATTGATCTCAAAGTTCCTTAAATCCCAGTACCTTCGAACACTTGAATTCCGAAGAAGCACCGATAATAGGAATTGAAAACAATAGATATCCAATCAAGGTGAGCCGCAGGTGATAATCTGGAAAACCTTCCGATTCGTTTTTCGAATGCGACTTATTCGCTGTAATGGAAGATTCTTTGTCACGCCGTTACGTGCAGTTGCAAGAGTACCGATAATGAGAACTATCTAGTGTTGATAGGTATCTAAGAAGGAAGTCATCAGACTGCTATATAAGATCCGTAGAGTCAGTCGGTGACCGAAAACATGGCGTCCGACGTAACTCGACGCTCGTCCCATCGTAAGTAGATCATAATTCCTATTTTACAAGATACTCCGCGCCTCGACATAAATTCCGTTCAGCTCGAATATATATTAATCCCGGACAATTAACGTGCAATTAGTTTGGGCACTGGTTCTTCTGGTGATAACCAATGGAGTCCTGGTGGTCTCTTCGGAGAGACTTCAGAGCAAAATTACGAAGAGAACCAGAAATGCCTTCGTCGACCTCGAAGCGCGGAACAACGTGATAATCGTGAACATAAGAAAGGACGGTAAGCGAGTGAATTTTATTTGCTAAAATTATTTTCGGCTATTGCGTATTCCTAAGCTTAAAGCTGCGTCCCCCTGGTCCCTCTCCACCCTTTGTTCAAGAGGGGTCACGATATAAATAGTCGACTTTGCCGATATTTTTAAGCACGACCTGCGTAATGCAATTTCGATACATGCGCGGTGGTTCCCGCTCCGCGCGTGTCGGTCGTTTCCGGGATTCAAAATGGGAATAATCGAGACAGCGAGGAATAAATCAATCCGAGTTGCTTATTTTTAGACGGCGAGGTCATGTTAAACTCTCTTCACACTCGAGAGGACGAGCTGAAGGGTTTAACGCAGCCCTTGGTGATGCAGCCTTCTTGCGGCTTGCACCAAACGTGCTTCCTGAGTGGCAATGTGTCGAAAACGGTGATCGAAACCGACCCCTCCGGGAACTCCGTAAAAGTCTCCAGGGTGGTGAACAAGCCATCGGCCAGGATAGCCGATTGCTTCAAATTAAACGACGACACGGAGTGGTTCGGTGGACCTCAACAGCGGTACCAGCACTGGCCGATTCAGCACATGTACTACGAAGAAGTACCCTACGTCCCGACTCACCCTATAAACATGGCCATTACTGAACGATATTGGCTCTCCAGCAAGGGAGTGTACATATTTGCGAGCGAGAAAGATCCTCTCTTCTTAGACCAGAACAATTACAAGGACAAGCACTTGTGTCTGGTCGCGCAGAACAAGTCGCCGTACAGACAGCGCGACCTCGTCACCCTGAATTACGAAATTGGGGTGTTCGTTAATCCGAGGATTGCTCACGAAGACGCCGTTAAACGACACCTGGGGAAGCCTACTGGTCGACCCGACGAGAGGATGATCAAGTATCCTATCTGGTCCACGTGGGCTCGATACAAGATCAACGTAAACGAGCAGGTCGTCGACGAGCTTGCCAACGAGATCCTCGCTTACAAGTTCCCCAACAGTCAGCTGGAGATCGACGACAATTGGGAGACCTGCTACGGCTCGGCTGTTTTTGATCCGAAAAAATTCCCCAACGTGACCCGGATGACCAGCAGCCTGAAGAAGAAGGGATTCAGGGTCACGCTTTGGATCCATCCGTTCGTGAACAATCGCTGCGAGCCTACCTACTCGAGTGCTCTTAAAAATGGGTACTTCGTGAAGAATCTTCAGGGAAAGGTTCAAATGCAATGGTGGCAAGGGAGCGACGCTGCGACCGTGGACTTCACGAATCCAAAAGCCGTCCAATGGTGGGTCGGCAGATTAAAAAATTTGGTCAAACTGGGAATCGACAGCTTCAAGTTCGACGCCGGAGAAATTTCCTGGCTACCTCAAGTACCGTCTTTGATCGGACCCTTGGACCAGCAACCTGGAATTTTCACGAAAGATTACGTGAACGCTCTCGCTAAGAATTTCGGAAACGCTATCGAAGTTCGGGTCGGCTGGAGATCTCAGAATCTGCCAGTGTTCGTCAGGATGATCGACAAGGACACGAGGTGGACATGGAACAATGGAATCCCTACTCTTATCACGACGTTGCTCCAGATGAACTTAAACGGATACGTCCATGTATTGCCGGACATGATCGGGGGCAATGGGTACTTGAACAATTCCTTCAACGGCACGGTTTATCCTCCGAAGGAATTATTTATCCGGTGGCTTCAAGCTAACGTCTTCATGCCTTCCCTGCAGTACTCGTTCGTGCCGTGGGACTTTGACAATGAGGTAATTTTTAATGATTCTCGGTCCCAACGATAAGGACGAATAACTCGATTTTTGGCTTCTTCCAGACTGTGCAAATTAGCAAGAAGTTTACCGATCTGCACGCCATGGTCACTCCGACGATTTTGAGGCTCATGAACGCAGCCGTTCAAACTGGAGCACCTTTGAATCCTCCAATTTGGTGGGTCGATCCAACCAATCGGATAGCCCATAAAGTTAACGACGGTAAGATGTCCTTATAGTTGCATACACGCGTTTAATGAATTTATTTCCACGATGTTTACCCTTGTTTCGACAGAATACCTCCTGGGGCAAGACATTCTGGTGGCTCCTGTAATCGAGGAAGGCGCCACATCTCGTGACGTTTACTTGCCAGCTGGCAGATGGAAGGACGCAAATTCCAACACGATTTACACAGGACCTGTGTGGCTCCGAAATTATCCTGCACCGTTGAGTGTACTTCCTTATTTCGTAAAGGCTTAGAGAGGCGTACGTACCGTGTCAATTATTAATAGGCAGACTTGTGATAAAATTAACCACGTTGTGTATATAATATGAGACGATTAACATAAATTGTTTCGTTAATCAATCGAACAATTGCTCCGATTTTCGAGTTCGTACGATCAATATGCAAAAAAAATCCGTCTTTGCAAGCTGGATAGAGGATCTACCCACGATAACTTACCGACAATTCTCTGACTCGTCGACGGTCGATGATACCAACCACTTTCGACTTATCAACGTGTTAACGCGAGTTTTGTAGATGGTTACCCCTCGACGGGTGGAAAGTTCAGATACAGTTGATACTAGTCCTCGTTTAAGATTTTTCAGACTCGCTAGCTAGGTGGGGCGTCCATGTCGGTTTCACGTTCTCCTCCCACAGTTTAATCTCCTCGAACTAAAAATCCCCTTAATTTAACCTCCTATCTTTTATCAGCCGATCATATTAAAAATTAAACCTGCAACGTTACCCTCGATTACCCCAAAATATTTCCATGCAAGATATCCGAATGTCTTCGATTCTCCCATAAATGACATTGTAAAATTAAGAGTTAAGAAAATTACCATTTACGAGGCGAACGATGGGTAATATCTAGCACCCCTTTCCGGAAGCGGCAAATTAAGAGAGCATCAACGTCGCCGGAGGGTACATCGAGTCCCCAATTACCATTAATACTCGATCGAGCCGATCGCGAAGTTCTCGTTTGCGCCCGAACAAACACCGAGGGGATGTCGGAACCGACGTATCCGGTTTTCCGTCTGGTTCGCCGGTTGTCGCGTTTCCGTCATTTCTGAAGTTTTAATTAAATTTATGCCGGTCTCCGCCACGATCCAGGACAGATTAGCCTTCCATCTCGGGTCGATGTTCGACTATCTGGCTGCGTTTTCGTACGTACGCGTCCGATTAAACCAGTCTCCGATTATCGACCGGCATCGGGAGGAACTCCGATAAGTTCATTGGGTCCTCCATCTCCGCGATCCGGCAACGATCTCGGAAAGTCAATGAGTAACTCCGTAGGGTTCTCGAGGAGAACCGAGGAGATGTATCTGGCGCTGAAAGGCCTGGCTACAGCAGTCTCTAATTACGACTATTCGAAACAATTAAAGTCCGGTTAGTCGGCGGGCGCACGTGTACCGCGTCGCAAAACATCTGGTACAACGCGCCATTTTGTGTTTCGTACCGGCGCGAGGCGCCTTTTATTAGTTTTTACGGGCGAACGTGACAGCGCCGGGACGAGCCGCGTCGTCGCAATGCGCCGCATTACCGAGGAGGTAATGCCCCCTGCGTAAAGGCCGAGGGTGATGCATACTTACGCATCCGGTGCGTACGCGACTCGCAACGACCCTAGAGACTCCCTGGATATTACGCCGCGCAATGTCCCCGGACAATAGAGAACTTTGCTTCGTTACGCCTGGCGACGTGGGTGTTGTCGATTGCACTCCGAGTGCAATTACTTGCAGAAAGAACGGAAAGAAAAAAGAGGAGCCGTTTGATCGAGAACTTATGTACTTGCGGTACCTGATGTATAACTGTAAAATAATTAATGTAATAAAGCAACTTATTGAACAATAAAAATGAGTACGTTTAATTAGACGAGCATGTCTAGCAAACCCTCTAATCGCCTATTCCTGATCCTTGAAAATCACTCGTAGATCTAAGGCACGAAAGAGTCAGACAGAGTAGGGGAGGGAATTTGAAGATATCGACTAGATCTCTTGGAGGGATTTTGGCTTGAGGTCCAGGAGAGCCTAGAGTGACATCGATTCAACGATAACCTGTCGAGGTCGCCTTGCCTCTAGTTGTCGCGCAGCGAAGACACGACGAGAGGCTCTAATGCGATTTCGGGGTAGGAAGTTGGGCACTTGGCCCTGCCTAGGCACACCCTCGGCTGCCCCTTTGCATCCTGGGCCATTCGCCTATCCGGGGGGTGCATCCGCTACCTCTGCCTTTGCTAATTAGTACCCTGTTTGCCCCCGGACCTCGCCGACCCCCCGCGAAGGCGAGCCGGTGGTAACTCGTTGCCGGAGATACGCCTCCCTGGTCCACGAGAGAGGTCACCGTGCTCTCATTAGGTGGAGGAAACCCGAGAGAAGGGGACCAGGGAACCGGAGGAACCAGGGGAACCGAGGGAACCAGGATTAGCACCCTCCGTGGGTTCCCAACCCCAATTACCTCCACCCTTCCACAGGTGTCTCCGATCGCGCCACCCTGGCTTGAGATCCGAGATTTTTCAAAAAAGATCGAAAAGTCGAATCCTCCTATTTCATTTTCTCGGTATAGCGCTGACGACGAAATTAACGATTCAAGTTCTGCGGGATATATTTCGGCAACGTCCTGGATTATGCGATACTTTGGGTGCCATATCTTTTTTCATTTTCGGTGTTCGGGCGTTGTGAAAAACGCCAACATGGGGGAGGACTGCACAGGAAATGCATTTCGTTACGCAAGAAGTTAATAATATTCCATAATGGAGGTTGGAGCACTCGCGAGGATAGGAAAATAGGACGGGGGTGCAGGTGTGCTCAATTAAAATCGTCCCGTTGCGACGTAACCAGGCTTCGATTTCTGCTCGTCTTCTAAAAGAGAGAATCCGAGTCGTTCCCGTATCTGGAATCCCCATGGGGTACGATTCAATAGGGGGAGCCGGGGATTGAATGCATCCGCGAAGGCTGTTCTCGGTCGGGCAATAAGCGCGATCGATTGTTCGCGTGGGCAATAATTTAGGGAGCAGGTGAAGCTGAAAATTGGCAAAGAGGGACACCGATAAAAATGCGGATCTGGGAATTAGTCCGAGCTTATTTGGCTTAACTGTAATCAGCTCGAGCTCCAGTCTCTCGTACTGCGAGAGCTCTGGGAATTGGGTCGAGTTCAATTTGACTTGGGCAGATTACATTGGATTCAGATTTTACCGCTCAAGTGAGCCCGATTATCGATTCCGCTAATAACAGTGTACACTAAAATAATTAGTCCGTCCAGTTGGCGTCTTCGAGGTCGTTGCATCTCAAGGAAAATCGGAAAAAAAATCGGAGACCGCGTTAGCTTCGATCTTCGAATCAGTGGGAGGCACAAATCTTGCGGAAAGAAGCCGTTGACTTTTTTTCCGACCCGGTCATCGTGCAATTTCGCTTTAACCGTGACATGCTTTATCGCGGGTGCGTATTCGCAGCTACAGACATTTTTGCGCGGAGCGGCTCTCGATCCGGGACAGAGTGCTATTTGTGCATTTTGCAAAAAGCCAAAGCTTTTGTAAATTGCGACCGCCGATTTAATCGAGCCAGGCGGAACGTCGGCTTCGAACTCGACATTTTACAGAGGGCTGCGACGCCCCCACGACCGATGAAATATTTAATAATGGCTTGCAGCATAACCGCGCCCGCGCACATTATTACGAAATCATGGAAGGTAAAGGCGACCCAGCGAGAAGGCTCTATTAGCCCTCCACATTGTTCCTGGTCGGCCTCAAATTCTTTCCGCAATTAGAAAAAAAATATATATTTCCGGAGAAATCTATTTTCCTTGGATTAAAAAATTCGGGGACCATCTAGGAGGAGAGAAAATATCCTGCTTGGCGTCCAATGCATCCTGCCAAGGAGGAAGTCCTCGAATACTAACGTCGAAGTAACCACTTCGAATTAAAAAATCGCGGGTGGAGGCCCGTTTAAGCCGGCTGAAATAACTCCACCTCGGCCAGTCCTTTTCTCCCCGCGTTTATTTATCGAGGACCATTTTGCCATTCCCGGGAACATTAATAGGCGAGCACGTTTGCGTTTCGCACGGTTGACTCGTTCTCGAGATAGGTCCTCTTCAGGAGTTTGCGCAAGGCGGTCCTAAGGGGCGGCGTGTTTATCCGGCACTCGGTTGTCTAAGGTCATTTACATCGGGGCTAAAATCGCCGATCTGGAAACCCGAGGACCCGCCGAACTATCCGAGTCCTGGGATCAGGACCTTCCGAAAGTTGCGCCATTGCAAGACATCCGATTCCACTCGGGTTCCTAGCGACGACGTTTGACCTGCACCGAATATCCAAAAATCCATTACTACTGATAAAATGCCCCCCAAAAAATTTAATCGAAATGATTATCTACATAGCAATGCCGAGTAATTTTCGTCTTTCTTGAACGAGCGCCCGTCGACATCGAAGGACCTCAACGGAGCCAGGTCGAGATATCGAGAGCGTGTCTTTTTAAAAAATATCCTCGATCGTTTCCGTGAGTGACGTCAGTTTTTCTTCATTCCCATTTATCGTAGGATGTTCGAGGTCCTTAAGATTACCGCATAATCGTATTAGGGAGTGATCGACCGACGCCCGTTCGCGTTTCGGTCAGTTGATTCGTCCTGGAGATAGGACTTCTCGACCTGGTGGGGTCGGGGTGTTTATCCGGCACCCGCTTGTCTAAAGCCGTTTACATCGGGGTGAAAATCAGCGATCCGGAAGGCCGAGGATGTTCCTAAACCACCCTCTTCCCTCTTCGGTGCCTTCCATTTCTGGATAACCGGCGGAAAATGGAAACGCCCCCGCCATTGTTGGTACCAGGAAGAAACAATATATTAAGGGGACCTCCGGCTCTCTCGGTCCTCGAATGTCTTCCAGCGATCCCGAGAACGACTAGGCGATTATCGGCTCAGCGGAACGGCCCTTCGAAGAAATTCTAAAGCCCCGCGGAGCCCCGTGCAATTTATCGTTAACTACTTTTCTTCCATTCTTCCTTCAGCGGGAAGTAATCTTCTCGGTAAGAAACCGCGTTGCCGCGAGAACAAGCTTTTTGTCCTGTCACCGGGTTCGGAGGTCCCCGATGCCGCCTCGACGCCAACTAATGATGATCGAAAACGGGTCCAGGATGAAATCGAATTCCGGGGTGGCTCACTTGGGGATTGATTTCCAGTCGAGATTTCTTCATTTCTTAATTTTCACGATTTTTCCGGGGGACATTTTGACGCCCAACGTTGGTTAGGCCACCCCGGTGGACGGTCGACTCGCGAAAAAGATGACGGAGCTTAAAGCTCCGTGCACAGTTAGTCAAACTTGGCGCAGGGTGCCATGATACATTTTTCTGTAATTTGATTGGTCGATTTCTGCGCCGGCGTCGTAGCGAAGTGTCCGCGACGGTCTTAAAAATTCGAAACGACGTCGAAGGCCGTCATCGGGATCGACAGCGGCGCCCAGCGCGAAGTCTAACGAGGTGGAGGTGCCAAAGGCTTTGAGGGATTACCTTCGGACTACTGTAGCGACGTAATTACGCGAATCCGATGTAAACAGAAACGTTATTCGAGTCGGTAGAGCCCGATTCCCGGAGCTAAGTTCTCGAGGTGATTCGAAGTACAGGCCACCGGGACCGCATTGCACCAAGTTCCCAAAGTGCTGCTCGATCAGCTCCGGGAAGTTGTATTTAGACAAGAGACTTCACAACTGCTCGGCGTCGGGTCCACGGAAACGAGATTAAATTTCCCGTAAAGCCACCCCAATGTCGGCCGGGAGGGAGGACGGGGGGCCGCGAGTCTGTCATTATTACGGGATTAGTTTAATTAAAAGTTTTTCAACGAAGATGGCCTCGCGCCGATCGATCCGCCCGTTATTAGAACGAGTTCGATTCGGCCTGGACGATTTGTCCGTTCGCGTCGTGCCGTCACTTCCGGACTTCTCTGCTCGAAATTTCAAGCGCTCTCGTCTTCTCGTCAAATCGATTCGGATCCTCGACGGAAACGCGAATTATTAAATAGGACTCGAACGCATGCCGCATCGTGGATTCGAGATCTAACAGAACATTTAGTCCCCTGTAAAAATGCCCGAGGAACAATCGGGGCAATTTCTTGCTCCATCGGTCGACGGAATTATGGAATGATTTAATAGCGGGGCAATTACGATAACTCGTCGAAAACGGCTTCTAAGTTTAAAGCGTTACTTTTCGCTGCGCCTGGTGAAACATCGAGTACCGTATCGGGTATAAAATTAGCGCTTCCCTCCCGCCGATGAGAACCTCAGAATTAAGAGCTACTTGAATTTCAACCGGCAGCGGTGCAATTAGTCCTTGTTTATCTCACTTCATCCCGGTTCTACTTGAGTGCACTCTGTTAATTTGGTGAATTTCATTGATTATTGATTAGACATTGAGGTAATGAATATTAATGGGCACAGGGTTTATGCTGCAGCAGGAGAGCACTCGAATCGAGAACAATCGAGCCTGTCCTCGATGATCGAATAGGTGTTTTCGAGGGCCGAAGAGGATGTCCGAAATTTCGAAGAAATTACCGTGGATTAATCGTTCGATGCACCCTCGAGTTTTGAGTTTAATCGTCCGGAAATTCTAGTGGCCAATTTTGGGGAACGCTTTCGGAGTGCCGATGACATCGACGGCTCCCTAACCTGTAAATGTTTTCCCAGCTCTGCGGTTTTGTAAATTCATCGATGGAAGACTCGCTCTCCCGATAAATATTCTTGTAATGAGATAGGAAATTACATAAAAAAAAAAAAGACAAAATGGACCGATGTCCCGGAGTTTCCTGCCTCTGCGGATGTGCATCGCCGCCCTGCATGCAACCTGCGGAACCTCCGCACGAGCCCTGCTGTTGTTGTAATTACAATCCATTCAGCGACAATACGAAGGATGCGGAAATTTACGATCTCCCTTTCGCACTTCGAAAGCTAACGGTGATGAAATGTCAGATGAAAAAATGGCGCATGGAGCGGCTGCAGTTGGAGAGCGAGACGAGGTCTCTGAAGAAGACCTTGCAATCTTTGGGTAATTAATTGGTTTTTAATCTTGATGCTTCCTGCGCGAGATTTCGCCTGCATTTTCGAGGTGATTGCAGGAGTTGACGTGGAAGAGGCACTGAGGCCAGACCCTTTGATAGTTCACTATCGAGAAGAGACGGAGAAGTTGGAGAACGAGAAGAGCGAGCTGGAGGACAGGGTCAGGAATTTGGAGGAGACTCTGGCCGAGAGAGATTGCTGCGATGATCCAGAAGA
This sequence comes from Orussus abietinus, assembly GCF_000612105.2. Lineage (NCBI taxonomy): Eukaryota > Metazoa > Arthropoda > Insecta > Hymenoptera > Orussidae > Orussus > Orussus abietinus. Next base: position 422,795 of record NW_019395988.1, read on the forward strand.
GACGGTGCAATACATGAGACAGAGGATGCAGATGCTGAGAGAGCGGGTCACCGAGGAGAAAAAGGGGTACTTTAATTTTTTATCACGACTGATAACCGATATCGGTGATTAAAGAGAGAAAAAGAGGAACGGCGTCGCGCCTGTTGCAGATTGATGGAGATAATTGGCGCGTTGAAGATCAAACTCGCAAAGGCCGAAGAGGACTCTTCCTGTGCAGCTCTGAATCGTCTCAGGGCGAAGCTGAGAGAACTGTTAAAAGGCGGCCAGAAAGCCGACGAACAGGTTTCCAAGGTTGTCGAAAAATCTATCGAAGCTCTGGTCGAGCTGTCGAAAAGTTGCGACGATCTGAGAGCCGAAAACGAACGACTGCAGAGGGAATTAGCTGCATTGAGAAAAAATAGAGACTTGTCAGCGGAAGCTTCGCAGAGGCCTGAAGTTAAGACGGAACCGAAGACACCTTCTCCATCCACCGAGAACTTTGCACCTGTAGACTCGGTTGAGGAAGAGATCGTGATAAAAGAAACGGACTTTCAAGAACATCCAGACGAGACATACGAGAAAGCAGGGAAAAAGGCTGATAGGACGGATGCGCCTGATTTTCCGAATCAACCGAGAAGCTGCGAAGCACTGGTGGCTGATTTGAGAAGACAGCTTGCAGAGAAGGATCTGATGATCAATGAACTTCAGAAGCAACTGTATCAACAGAAGAGCGTGACGAGCGAGTTGACAGTTGATCTCGATCAAATGACCATCAGCTACAAAGCTCTACTGGCAGAAGTGACAGCGATGAAGGAGGAGCTGAAGAAAAGGGACGATAAAGTAAATTTCATAGTTATATAATTAAAAATTACAGGTATACCTGCAGGTCTTCGGAACTTAATTTTTAAATGATACTTTTAATTAAGAATTTATTTATTAATACCGTGATCGTCCGTCTAGGTGACCGAGCTGCTGGGAGATCTAAGAAACTCAGCAATGGACATGCTAGGCATGACTGCACTTCGAAGTGAAATAGAGCTGATAAAGCCGCAGATGTACAACCTTCAGCTTGAGCGAGATCAACTAATAGACGAGCTAGGAAGGGTTCGAGAAGCAATTTCCGAGAGGAACGATCAGATAGCAAAAATTCTGGAACAGAAACAGAAAACGACGGACGATTGCGACTCAAAATTGGCAGAAATGCAAACGCGAATAGACACACTTCTAGCCGAGGAAGAGTTATTGAGGAAAGAGAACGAAGACATGCGGACGACGATAGAGGACTTAGAACAGGAAATAGATAACCTAAAAACACGCGTAACAGAATTGGAGAAATGTTGCGGAGACACCGCAGACTTGTCACGAAAGATTCGGGAATTTGAAGAAAATCTTCAGGGTCTGAGCAAAGAGCTCGAAGCGGCGAGAAAAAGAGTGAACGAGTTGGAGGACGAGAAAGAGAAGCTCATTAAGGAGCTGGAAATGGCAAGAGCGACCTTGGAAGAGATGAAAGAAGAATTGGGAGCTATGAAAATCGCGAGAGAAACGGTACAGAAGGAACTGGATGAACTGAAGTCTGAGAATTCCAGATTGGAAGAAGAACTCGATGCTTTGAGATCAGAGAATGGGAATTTAAAAGACAATCTTGAAGTACTTGCTGCAGAAGTGCAGAGTTTGAAGGAATTAAACGAGAATCTTAAGAAGGAAAAGGAAAGCCTCGAAGCTGAGAATCAGAAACTGCTTTCGGAACTCAACAATTTAAGAGAGAAGCTCGCCCAGTTGGAGGAAGAGTTGGACAGACTGTTGACCCGGTTGAAGGGATTGGAAGAACTGGAGAAAGAGGTGGAAAAGATGAAGTCTGAGAACGATTCTCTGAAGTCCCAGGTGGAAGTTTTGAAAGCTGAGACGGAGAAATTAAATATGGACAACACGAGATTGAAAGGAGAGGGGGATGGCCAAAGAGTGGAACAGGAGAGGTTGAAAACGACTTTAGATCAGGTTGAAAAAGAGAGAGATAGGTTGAAAAATGAATTAGATGCACTAAAGGTAGAGGCTGACAATCTGAGGGAAGAGGCCTCTAAATTAAAGAAAGAAGTCGACGATCTGAAAGCTGAGAATAAAAAATTAGAGAATGAAGTGGAGACCCTGAGAACTGAAAACGGAAGACTAACAAACGAGTTGCAGTCACTGAAAGAAGATGCCGAGAGGTTGAAGACGGAAATGGAGTCGCTAAAAAAGGAACTAGATCATTTGAAGAAACAAGCGGATGATCTTCAGAACCAGGTGAAGTCGTTGGAATCTCAGGCAATCGAACTTGAGGCAGAAAAAGCAAGAATGCAGGATGAGATTAAATTATTGAGAGAAAAAGTTGACAATTTAAATGCCGAGTTAAGTGCAGAAAGAAAAGCGAAGGAAACAGTCCAACTAGAGCTGGAGGCTTTGAAGGACAAGCTGAATGGATTATTAAAGGAAATAGAGAGATTAACGACTGAGAACGAGGAACTGAAAAAGGAAAGGGATGCCTTGAAGAGACATTTAGCCGAATTGGATATCTTATTGGAAGACGTGAAAGAGGAAAACGTCGATTTGAAGCAAGAAATTGGCAAATTGAAGGAGATGGTCGCCGGGCTGCAAGTCGAGAACGAAAAGCTGAAGACTGAGTTGGAAGATCTGGAGGTTCAGATGTGCAAGGTAAAGGTGGCGACTGAGAAGCTGAATGCTGAGATCGAAAAGCTGAAGAAGGAATTGAGTAATTGTCAAATCGAAGCCGGGGAACTGGAGAGACAGATAAATGCTTTGAAAGAGGAAAAAAAGAAACTTCAAGATGAAATCGGGAAGCTGAAGAGTGAAATAAATAGACTGAACAACGAGTGGTCTGCTTTGATGGCTGCCAAAGAAGCGGCTCTGCAGGAAGCATCGTTGTTGAGAGAAGAACTGGGAGTCCTGAAAGCAGAATTGATGAAATCGAGGGGCGAGAACGAGAAGCTGAAGTCCGACTTAGAAGATGCGAAGAGGCAAGCTTCGAATTGTAAGGAAGAGACGAATAAACTCCGTGACGAGGTTGCAGCACTGAGGGCTGAGATCGAGAAGCTGAAGGCGAATGCTGAAAAACTGAGAATGGAGAACGACAAATTGAACGAGGAACTTCGAAAAGCTACGTATGAAGTAGAAGCACTGAGAGGGGAAAATAACAGGCTGAAAAGCGAGGCCGACAAGCTGAGGGATGAAAATTCAAAACTGAAGGACGATGTCGAAGTTCTGAGGAAGGAGAAGGAGAAGATGTCCTCCGAACTCGCTGCGGCCAAAGGTGAAGCCGAAAAACTAAAATCGGAATTGGCTGCCAGTCAATCCGAAAGAGACAAATTGAAGGTAGATGCTGACAAGTTAAAGAACGAACTGGAAGATGTTAAAAAAAATATGGAGACGGCAAGGAAAGGAAGCGAAGGTTCGGAAAAGGCCCTAGCAGATGCCGAAGCGAAGGTTCGAAATTTCCAAAGCAAACTATCAACCCTGGAGGCAGAAAAGGAGAAGCTAGTTGGCGAACTGAACAAGCTGAGAAGCGAAGTTGATAAACTAGACAAGGAAGCAGCAACTTTGAGAGCTGCCAGAGAAGCAGCTCTGAAAGAAGCCGAATCCTTGAAATCCGAGTTGGCTGCTCTGAAAGCTGAGCTGGAAAAGTGCCGTGCTGATGGCGAAAAATTAAGGGCAGAACTGGAGAATTGCAAGGCACAACTCAAGGATGCGCTGGAGGCCCTGAAGAGTCAAAGCAGCGACAGCGGGAAAACGGTCACAGAATTGGAAACCCAGAGAGCTGAGAACGCAAAACTGAAGGCGGACCTGGATAAGCTGAAAGCCGAGCTAAACGCTCTGAAGTCAATAAGCGACGAGTACGACAAACTAAAATCTGAAAACGCAAAGATGAAGGCAGAGATCGAAAAACTGAGAGGAGAAATTGCTGAACTGAAGACCGAAAATGGAAAGCTAAGCGCCGAGAACGCGAAGCTGGTCGACGCTAATGCGAAGCTGAAGGAGGATAACGAGAAACTCAAGGACTTGAGCAATAAGTTGCTGAATGACGTAGAGAATTTAAAGAAGGAGAACGAGAAGCTGAAGAACGGATTTTCGGATGCAGAAGCGAAGATAAAAGAGCTGGAAGGACTTGTGCGCTCGGCGGGTGATCGGATGGAGAAGCAAAGGTTGTCCGAGGTTCCGAAACACGCGTTAGACAAGGTTAATCAAGAGTTAAATCGCGAAAGGGCCGCGAAGGATGCTGCCCTGAAAGAAGTGGAAGCCTTGAAGAATGCCCTGGCCGAGTTGAGGGAAGAATTGAAGAAATGTCGCGCTGAGAACGAGAAATCGAAGGCCGAGCTGGAAAAGCGCGTGGAAGGGCAGCCTGAATCGAAACAGCCCAAGACGAAGGAAGACAAGAGCGATGTTGATAAATTGAAATCGGACAATGACAAGTTGAATCGGGAGATCGAAAAGCTGCGCAAAGAGAATGCAAGGCTGAAGGCCGATCTGGAAGTTTGCCAGGCGGAAAATGCGAAACTCAGGGGGCAGCTCGACGCTCGGGGTAAAACTGCGTTATTTTATAAAAGTTTCTCGATATTCCGACTTTTATGCTCCTGAAGATTGACTCGAAGATATCGTTGCATTTACAACGGTACTTACGCAAGCGTAAACACGCAATAAATAAGGCAATGCCTAAAATTTAGTGCACTCGATAAAGTACTACAAAAAATTAATAAGTATCAATTCTGAAGTATCAAAAGTTCGGCTATGATCGGTTAATCAGTCAACTTTTTGCTGGAACTATATTAGAAAACTTGAAAGAGGCTATTGATTTTATTGTCAAATATCGGGGTGAATAAAATGACTACATTTATGGTTCGTGCAGAAAACCGGAAAATACGAGCAAAACTGGTAAATGTTTTCCTGTCTTGTTTTCTACATGTTGTATGTTGTTGCGTAAACGGGTATAAATAGATTGTGATAAAAATGTGGTCCGGTTACGTTTGTCATATGTGAGAATACAAGTTCAAACGATATTTGTACGTTTCCTCAAGCTGTTTTCAATATACTGTCATGCTCCCCTTTGATCGCGTAATTTTATTTCGCCCTGAAAGCAGAGAAAGAGAAACCCGAAAAAACGCATCCCGAGGGAAAAGCTCGAATCCCCGAGGCTCGTCCACAGGACTGCGAAGATTTTATCAAAGCCATGGAGTTACTGAAGAGAAACATGAAATTGCAAAACGAAGGTGAAAATTCTAGGTCGTCTCGACTCAGAAATCTTAAGTTTCCAATTTTCCAACTTCACTCAATCCTCGTATATTCTTACATTTTAACAGCCGCGAAGCGTCTGCAAGGATACGTCGAATTTCTCGAGGCGAAAAAAGAAGTCAAACCCGAGATGGCCGAGCAGCTGAAGCACGAAAAGGATCCAGGAAACTGGTCGTTCCCTGGGATACAGGACGTCTTGAAGGACTCTGAAAATCTATCGACAAACCTCCATCGGGTTGAGAAGGAAATCCAAAATCTGGAAGGATTGGCAAGCCCGGTAAAGACATTCGGGAAGAAAAACGAAGATCTGCGGAAGGCGTTAAGCGTAAGGATTTACTTATATATTCAATAAGTATATTTTGGCAGGTCTGGAAAAGCAATCAAGTTGTAAAAAAAATTTTACAGGGTACCGAGGAAACCGCGCGGATTGGACAAACGGAAATCGGGGAAGAGGATGAAGACGGTGAAGTAGAAGACGAAGAAGAGGTCCTCGGTGTCTCCGAAGAGTCTGAACGACCTAGCGAAGTTTTCGATCCCGAGATCTGGCTAAACGTATGAAGTTTGATATCCGAATTAAAAGACCTATTTTCAATAATTCTTCGTAATTATTTCTGGAATTTTACAGGCATTGACCCTGACCGAGCTGGCGGAGTTGCACGACCGGATTTGTCTCTTAACATCGTCAATGGTCAGGCAAGATGGCGGAACAATCGATGGTGCATCTCGTCCGAGCAAAGATTTCGTTCCAAGAGGTTGTGTCACTTCCTCGACTGCAATGACTTCAAGACCACAGGTGCAGGACAACTACGACATCCTAAATCGGAGGATTGCGGCACTTCAGAAGCAGATCTCCGAGAAGCAGGCCGAAGCTGCATTAAAAGTGCAGGAGATGAGACACGCACTTCGACAAGAGCAGGCGCGCTTGATTAAACTATCCGAGGAAATGAACGCGGAAAGGAAACGCAATCTCGCACTTCAGCTGACAATGGATGGAGCCGGGAACATCGTCCCAAAAACTTCGGAAAGTCGCAAAGTAGTCTGTCCATCCTTTGCAAAAAGGAGACATTGACCAAAGTCGGTATGAGAAAAAGCAATCGCTAGGATCGTACATCGGTACCTCGTCGCGGAAGCACCGTCAGGTGCTAATTTCGCTGTGCTCAAAAAATCCCTGAAATAAAGAAAGCAATAATTCCGGAAGCCGACCCAGGAGGTACTCATTACGAAAACAAAACCCAGGAGGAATTACGGATGATCGGTGGGCGCAAACGATCGGGAATTGTTAATGTCCCGGCACAGTAGGAACTCAATGTCCTGGTGAATTAGCTCGTGCGACTTGAATGGTTTTCACAGCTGCACTCGGTGCAGCAAATGCGCCCAAAGTCGATACGCGCTCGGCAGAGTAAACATATAATTGGAATGGCGTAGGTAGATCAAATGGTAAACGAATTGCCGAAATCCGTTTAACCGTATGTCCATCGCCGTGGAATTGGAATAAGCTCGGGGGTTGGGAACGGAAAGAGGGAGAGAGGGTTCGCGTTCGGATGGGCCGATACGCGGGATTTTGGCGTTCCCCTCTATGGGGGAGTCCAGAGAACGTTCGGTAATAATGAAAACAGGTCACGTTATGCTCGCTTTGTAGGCGAACTGGGCGAATGCCAATGTTAACCACCGATGAGGTATTTCGTGCGGTTTGAATTCTTCCCGATATAGTTGGCACGCCGATGGACGGGACCTCTGTGCGAATTTCGGCGACGAGGGAGTTTCGAAGGACGAATTATGCGAATTTCGTATTCGGTTCCCGGAGGAACCTCTAGGAGGTTTCTAAAGGACCTCAAGGTGATGCGAAAGTGACGTCAAAGAGGTCACGTTTAGGAAACTTAGGAAAATCTCCCGAGTTTTAGGACTTACCTTAGGGTCTCCTTATTCATGTGGTCAAATTTAAAGCAAATTGGTACGCCCAATTCGGAGAATACTTTCACATCCCCTTAACGCAATACCCTGTTAAATTAACAATTACTGGACGAGGATACGCATATATATGAATTTACCAATTGGTATAAAATTACGAAACGCTGATTTTCGAGAGATCCAGCACCTCGTTGTTCGAGTAACATTCTTCAGGAAGGACAAGGACAATGAGAATAGTCACGGGCATACAATGTAATAATTACAATAATTTAATTACGTGACTTTTCTGGCGTTACGTCGCGTTAAGCTCATCTCTCTCGCCATCGAGAACGACAACGTCGATAACGAACTAATTGCGGACAGCATTTGGCCGACCAGGCGTCAATGCATTTGCGTGTTACCGAAGCCAACACGAAGCCGATTGTGACAACTTCCTATGATCAGAGTGTCATAACAAAGGGTGGAGGAAGCCTAGAATAATAACGTCGGTTGTTATCCGGAAGCTGCAAGTCGAAACCGATCCGCTCTCCATGTTGCTGCTCTTCGCTGCGCTCTGCCTGCTGCAGGTACATTCATCTTCGGTAAGAATGGAGGAAGTCGATAATAAAGGAGACCAAATATAGGAAAATTCTGTCAGGAATTAAGAGCGACGTTAAATCGCCGATTAATCGCGATCCTTTGACTCGATGTCTAGGTAAATTTTAATTAAATTTTAAGTAAATTTTTTAATCTTGAGTAAATTTTTTAATCTTGAGTCGTACCGGATTAAACGGCAATCTCTTTGCGACTTTTCCGCATTAATCGAGGACACTTTTCAGGCAGACATTCAGGTGTATATAGACGATGCGGACTGCGTGTTCGCCCATCCAAAGTATGTTAGCTACTGCGACGTGGGAGTTGACTACGTCAACGAGACCACCAACGCGATTCACGTTGATTTCGAGTTGATCGAGGATTCCCCCAGGGGCACAATGGTAAGAATTGACCGCGGATGAATTTCTCCCGTAATTTCAAACGAATTTCGAGTCTTCGAAGAGGACGATCGAAATAAAAAATAACGAAACCCGTCGACAGGCGAGAAGGGAACAAACGCGGTGGTACCCGGTGGTATATTTATATTATCCTGTAATATCTGTATGTCACCAGGCAATATTCGCGTTGCGCACCGTAGCGTCCATTTTTCTTCGCACGGCATCCAGTGGCGTTTTATTAGTAAATCTATGACCACTCACGGTTTCGAGCGTGCAGTTCATTGTCAGTCCATGGCGTACCGCGGTAGATGCCGTCCCCCATATCGCGCCATGAAATCATGTCTCTCCATATGTTTCCATTCTACTCCAGCAATAAACTCGTCGCAACTGATACATCCCACGTTTGCAGGGAGGACGAGTCTCCGGTCAAGAATTTCCCGAGGGGCTATTCGCTCGGAAATCAGTGAAAACGATTTCCTTTGATTTCATATGACAGACAACAATGCGATTCGGTAACAAGTGACGTCCGGCCTTATAATAGTGAGAGTATTACGGAGATTTCCAACGATTTCCACGTGATTTCGATTTAAAATCCATGGTTTAACGAGTGAACGCTCCCTCGGAATTTCCTTAAACACCTTATCTCCGTTACAAGGACGAGTTGTCAATTTTTATTTGTTCTGTGTGTAGGCTAACTTCGAAGTGTTGTTGGACATAGGGGGTGATAACTTTGTATCTACCGGCATGCAAATGGAGATGCCCCTCAAAGACATGGCAGCCGAACCGATAGGTGCAGGTCCACTGATGAATTGTTTGAGCTGCACCAATGATGAGCCGACATGCAAGAAGGTAAGTGTATGGGAAAAGGACTCCCGATTTTTAGGGTCGTTCTTCGGTTCCTAAATATTCATTGTCAAGCTTGATTCTTGATTCATTAGAAATCGATCCTTCCAGGGCAAGCACACGTGCAATGATTACTTTCCGTCTGCAGACGAGCTTCCAAGCTCTCTACCAAATGGACGTTACAAGGCAATGATCAGATTGTACGAAGGCGAAGAAATGTTTTTGAAGGCAATAACCTTCGCGCAAGTGCAAACGGAATTTTAGACACTCGATTGGTTTGTTCTGCTTCTCCACGGGGATTATATACAGGCAACAATACAGCACATAGTTTACGATAAAGAATGGGCTTTCACGCGGCTTTAATGCACGGAAAAAAATTATTCCCGACTTACTTTCTTATAGTGGTAATGGTTGTAGATTCTATCAACGAAATTAGCGTAAAGGACCTTCCTGAATGGTAAAATTCACAATTTAGAGTGGAGATCAATTTATTTGAAATAAATCCCAATTATATCATTTTTGGTGGGGTAAAATCGAGGCGTTGTTCGGGCAATTTTTGTGCAACGAATTAACTATGAAAAATAACGAGCACTTAGGGGCAAGGCAATCCGAAAGTAGGGGAGTCTTATACAACCAGGGTGATGTCGCGAAGATGGATCGAGGAGTTTCGTGGGAAGGCTTTAAAGCATTTTAAACCTTGTGATCGGTAGCTTTCCGTCAACTGCACCTGCACCTTTTTGAAAGCTTGTACTCTTATCCTTCACTTTATGCTTTAAAATTGAAGGGACGGTTACGCCGCCTTCCCGCGAACGACGTCCTCGGTTCGCGAGTTTGCAAGCACAAGGGGAAAAGAGAAATTTCTACGGTGGCCAAAAAGGCGACCCTAAGAAAGTATTCGGGGATGGATGCGCAATTTTTCTCAGGGGTGGCTGGAATACATTCGGCGTTTCGCTTCCACTTTTCCCGGAAACTCATCGCCCAGATATAAAACGAGTGTTCCGCATCCATCGCGACGCAGACAAATGCATAAATCCTCTCGAAAACGAAAAAGGAGGAACAAGAACCTAAGAAAGGGAGAGGAGTCTCGCGCCCTTTCCTCGTCCAGAATAATGAAAACCGACATCGTCGTCCAAAGTACGAAGTCGTAGGGTGCAGGCGACAGGGCCTAAAATGTCCCACCATATCGGAGCGTCCCTAGTTCCCTTTGAGGAGGTTCGCCACCCCCATGGACCGTCAGCGACAGGACCCCATCGGGAATCGCGGTAAAATTAGCCATTCATAGCGTCGAACAAAACGACCTTCCCATATCAGTGCCGATTCCAAGTTTCCATCCCTCGTAGAAATTTCGGGAGAAGCCGTCGAAATTCCCCATAGAATTTCACTGGGCTTTCGAGAGCTCTCGTCATGGTATCCTCGGGACTCGGAAGGAGCGCCGGGAGAGCATCGTGTTTAGAAAATAACCGCGTCCCATAGGCACGCGCGAGCTTTTCCTCCTTATCCGTCGGTGTCCCGCCATTCGGAAGATTCGGGGTAGTCGGGGAGGGTGGCGGGGGCGGAGAGGGTAAAGCGGGAGAATGAATAGCGGTCGGAGAATGCGTTAACCGGCCGGCGGAGGGTGGCGGAAACGGCCGAGCGCGCCCGAGGAGGACCGAGAGCACCGCGACCCCCGTCAGTAGGCTTGCCGCAGCGCAGCAGTGAGCGCCTCCGCACTTTTCCGGGGGTTCGTTCTCCCTTTCTCGGCTTAAAGCTCTGCTTTCGACCTATCGGGGTGGTTCGTGCCTCGACTTCCTTCGTTTCCGGGTTCGAGGACGACTTCCGGCATGGCGGGGGGTGTCGCCCCGTCTCGAATCGAGGAGACCCGCGCATCTTCGAGGGCGGAAAGAAACGACCCTGCGGCGCGGTTCTGTGGCTGAAGTGCCAGGGAGAGAGGGACGCTCCGGTTGACCACCCCGTCAGTGGGGCGCACTCTCGTTCTGTTCTCTCGAGACTTGGAGCGAATCGTTCGACGGACCTCGTTTTCGCGAACTCCTGTTCTTCTCCTCTCTCGACCGGAGAAGGAACTCGAGCTTCCGACCCCGAAGCATGAAGTGCGCGTTGCGGCCGTTGCCGAAGTGGCGGCGCGTCGAAGCGACGACCCCGCGCAGCGCGTCCTCACCAGGAAGACGATGAGTCTCCGGTCGTCCGGAGGATGTTTCCGCGATGGCTCCGCTTAACGACTCGCCGTGAACTCATCTCGAACGTTTCGAACGTCTCGAACGAGGAAACTAACGAGGGGGAGAAATAGTCTGGGTGGAGGGCTCTCGAATCGTCGAAAGGCCCGACTCGGCGGTTCCTCGAGTTGGACCTCGGCGAAGACGAGCCAGGCCGAGTCGGGCGCGAACTTCGACTTTGCCTCCAGGAGGCACTCGAAAGACGTCGCGACGAGGTCGCTCTTGCTCCCAAGATGAAGACCGCCTTGAGACTGCTGAGCGTCCTCGTTGCTTCCGTCGCCGCCGACTTCCTGACCGGCGACGTCGACGAGTCCGGTAAGTCGCTCGTATACGTAACCCTTGTCTCGAGTTTTCTCCCCGTATTTATTTCGTTGAATCTAATCGAATGTCGTTGAATTTCCGGCATCACGCAGGACGTCGAATTTCGAGACTTCCTGTCCGATTATTTCACCTTGAATAATTAATTTCAGGCGATAAACGTCGAGGAAACTTCTGACGCGTGCCTTGCCACGTTTATGCACGTCTTTCTCGAGACGTAGAACTCCTTCCTCGCGGTTGTACATGGCACGTTGCATATTTATGGACGCGCAAACTCGAGTTAGCGTCTCGACTGAGACCGGTCACGCACTTCGCGGCGAGAACGCGGAGGTACTGCGTTCTTTAATCCTTTCCATTTTTCATTAATTTTTTTACCAACGTGCCAGTCAAACTCGACGACGGTTCCGCGTCCACGATTCCGTAAAAATGGTAAAAATGGTAAAATTTCCAACAACTGTACGAAACGTAAAAACGAGTTCGACGACGCGATCGAAGAAGTCGGAACGTCCCCGTGAATAAATAATCTTGGTGACGATTCTTCGTGGTCGGATCTCCTTAAACGCCTCCCAACTCGCGATGAATAATCGAGCGTCTCCCCCAATTTCTCGTCGTTAATGGGGCGATCCACTTTCTTCGCCGTCGACGGGGAAGAGGGGAGCGGTGACCGGCGATGAAATAATAGCAATAACGCCGATAAATGCAAATGCTATGCGCAACATATAACGGACGTATAACGACAAAGAGACCGGGTGGGTGGTGGGCGGGAATTCACCTGTCAATAGTTGCTTCGCGGTTAACGTGTCCGTAGGGGAGACCCACAATGCCGGACGGAACCGCAACCTGTTTACTCGGTGGATACATTATGTAAATTGTCATAACGGCTCGGCAGCCTCGCGATAATCGGCCGCGGAATCTTTTTGCCGCCACCAACGTCCGATGGACTCGGGGAGTCGATTGCCGATAAACCGGCGAGTTTCCGACGCCCCGGTTTATCGTTTTCGTGGTTCTCGCGGTTTCCGCGGGTTTACGGCCGCATGAGGACGAGAGGGGTAAACCCATAATTTCTGGATGGGGGTCAGTGGGGCTCCGAGGTGAATCTTACGAGTCTTTCGAGTTGCCGAAGGGTTCTCCGTCGCGTGATCGAAACTTGCTCCGGGTCGCGCCCCGAAACTTTCCGCAGGAACCCGTCGACGGAATGGGGCTGGTCAGGATGCGGATCCTTGAAAGTTTACCCGATCTTCCTCGCGGGCTGTCCTCGCGCCTTCGGTTAATTCCGAATTATCGGATTTAGCCTCGTTTTACCGACAACGTTCGCATTTTACACCGTTTTTCTTGATGTTCATTCCTCGCTCTTGGCCCGTGGACAAAATATGCGAGGGCCTATCGGAACGTGCTGTCAGTCCCGTTGCAGCAAATGCGGAATATCTCCTTCTCCACCGATTCGCGCCTCAAATACGAGATTTTTTTCCCGCGGTCCGTAATAACCGCTCGTGTAATATGGGTCAGCTGAGAATTTGAGCGAATCATCACAAAGCGGTCAGTGGTCGATGTGGGAAATTATGGCCTACCCTCGACGAGGCGCGGACACGCGATGGCGGAGGAGGCAACTTTACCGCACGAGGTGCACTTATGGGGCACTAAGTGGTCGTCTTCATGTATGGGATTCTGCACTCCCTCGATAGGTTCGCGATCTCCCCAGAAATACCCGAAATCAATTTACGGTAAACTCGTACTTGAAATGGCTTTAATCTTTGTAATGCATCGACAATGGCGAAGCCACGATATACCCCATCGGATTTTACCGATGGGGTATTCACTCAGGAAATTATGGATTTTAATGCTCGAAATCACGTGGAAGTCATCCACAAATCGCAGGCAGAAATCACTGGAAATCGTTGGAAATCACCAAAACGTTGGCACAATTTTAAGGTCGACCGTCACACGTTACCGAATCGCGTGACATCAATGGCAATCGATTCTCAATGAAGGAAGTCGATTTCACCGATTTCCCAGTGAATAGCCCCTTGGTAAAATCGGTATACGTTAAAGGGTGGACAATCGACGTCTTTCCAGCGCCAGCAGTTAGGGTGTAAAGTCGGTCATACAGCCGTTTCATATCAATATTTCATCGGAATAAGAATGATAATTTCCTGAGAAGGAGGCCACGATACCCGATCGTTTTCCTTGCCGCGGGCACTTTCCCCGCCTTGTTTTCCGGCGGTGTCCCTCGGAACTCCAAAAAGCCTTAAAACGCGTTTTGCCGCTCGCGGTCGAAGATACGCGGAAAAGGGGAAGGAGCGAGAAAAGAGCGGAACTCTCCGTGGGATCCGCGTTTGCGCCAGACCTCGTAACAGTTTGCATCCGTAAACGAGATATTCGAGTCGACTCGACCATTTCCCGGGGACGTTGCTGTCTCTCTTCGTCGCGACGCTCTTTGTACAGGAAATTTCAACGATCCGATTCCCGCAGGACGATCCTCGTATCGTTCGGCGGCGCGGGCTCGTTCCGGGATCCGCGACTCGGCCAACTTTTCCCTGCATTCGCTTTACGTCGCGTTGCTCCTCGATATCCCGAGGTGGGTGCCCGTGCTCGAGTTCCCGAGGGTAGTTGAAATAAAAATCGGGAAGAAGGGGAGACGTAAGGAACGTTTACGAGGTGTCCCCGCGAGAAGTCGTCCCTGGGCGCGGAACGGCCGCTCGATTTCATGGCTGACAATTGCAGGAACGACTCGGCCCGCTTTTCCCGATAATGGTCCTCATTGGACGTGGCGTGTCGTATGTAGAGAGGTTTGCATAATCGCATAAATGCAAATTGGGGCTTGTCCTCCGGATGGCCAACACGAGTATCGGGTTTACGGGGGAGGATCGATCACCCGATCGGCGCCGAGGGGATTCGCCCTTGTGCGAAAACCGGGAGTCCTGGAAGACTCGATATCTCGTTCCTCCAAAGGGAGACCGAGATCGACTCGGCTCGTCGGATCCCGAAAACGCGCGGAAAATCCGTTCGAATTAGGCGCGTTAATCCCGGGTCCTGGTTACTCGGAGAAGGGCTCCGTATACGCGACGTTTACGAGAGCATCGATCCAGGAGGCAACGAGGGTCTCTCCTTTCTGGAATTCGCCGCACTTCCGGGAATATCCCGAGGGTTCCCAGGAAGAGATTCCGGAGCGCGGAACGCCCGTTCTCCCCTCGCTCCCCCGCGGGGAAGGGAAGCGGACGTTCGCGCGATACTTCGTAAATCAGCCGGATTTATTATTAGGGGCTCTCGCGGAAATATGTAGGGAGTGCCGCGTCGCTGGGAAACGCGGGGGCAATAAAAAATTAGCGAACCACTTCCCCGGTCCCTGCGCCCCGGCCGGGGTGTGCGTGTTCGGGACAGAGGTAAAATAAGTTGGAGAGTCGGCAATATGTAGCCGGGAAAACACGAAACCTCGGTATTTCAGCCCCGAAACCCCCGCCGCCCTTCCGGCCCTCCGCGTCTCGCGTTCTTTTCGACCCCGCTCGGTTAACGAACGACTCCTCGTTGGTCACATTTTTCGGAACCAGTGCAGACATTTTCCAAGCTTTCCCAATTATTAACGGCGCCCTGACGCGGCGAGGGACTCGTGGTTTCCGCGACGGATCGACCGCGGTCCTCGCTTCCGACATTTTTTAAGACTCTCGAATATCTTGCACGTGGCCGAACCACCGAGATGAGTCTTCCACCCGGAAGATACCCGGTGTCTGGACCGTACATTGGGAAAGTTCCGACTAAACGTCGCGAACGTGCTTCCCGGCCTTGGTTGTAACTCTCGAGGACTCGTTCCTACTTCAATCTGTAAAAGCTACGACCGAAGCTCCTCCGGTAACCAGGCCAGGCCGGTTAACGGCGAAACTAGACAAAGGAGGTAAAGGAAGACGTCGAGAAGCCGTTCGGATGCTCTTAACGCATACCGAGAGAAACTGCCGGATGCAGTTGCAGCGATGGATGGAAACGAGTCCCGGTGCTATTGGAAATTTAATTACACGTCCAGTGTCCCATTTGCGATCATAATATGCCTTATAAATACGGCATTACCCGGCTATACTTTCCGGGACGACCGAGTGAAATATAATAATACCCTCCGTCACGCATGCGCGGGTTGAACTGGACCAAAAAGTACGGCCAGGAGAGAATAGCAGATTTCCCTGTCGCGATCGGTGGCCATTTTTCCCGGGACACGAGTCGTTGCTCCCAAAAGGTCCAATCGTCCCCCATTCCCGATAAAAAGGAATCCCGGAGCTGCCACCGGGAATTGAGCTACATCCGCGGTGTCCCACTTGCGTGCCACATAAATACGAATACGGCACGTCGGAAAGGAAAAACCGTACGGCCCGATCGGCAGTCATTTTTCCCAGCGAGGGGATCCTCGTTCCCCTAAGGGTGTCCGATCGTAACGAGTGCCTGATTTAAACAACCCTGGAACGATTGCCTAGAGGGAAACTCGGCTCAAACGCTTCCACCGCGTTCCGGCTTCGACTGTCATTTTCAAGGACTCGTTCGTATTCCTATCTGTAAAAGCCACGTCGCGGAGTCAAAGCTTTCCCGGTAACCAGGCCAGGGCGGTTAGAAGCAAACCCGGGCTACGGAGGACGCGGGAAAAGGGGATAAAGTACTTTCGACTAAATGGACTTGTACGTTGTCCACTCGTGGAGCGTTCCGGATTTCGACGATCCCCAAAAGCCGGATCCGTCCCCCGAATTTGCGGATTTCCGTCGGTTCCCCTCGTGGATTTTTGGTCTCCCTCGAAAGAGGCGACCCCGTTTCCGTGGGTAATTATTTATTCCTCTTCGCGATCGGCGACGGAGAAGGTCCCCGAGTCGGTCGGCCATTCGCAAACGCGCGTAACGACGCTCCGCGTGATTACCGTCTCGCGGGAAACGCGGAAAACGCGCAGCGGAGGAGGACCGTGCCGCCTTTTTGCATGCAGATGCGACAACGCCGAGTCGAAGCTCCTTCTCCGGTAACCAGGCCAGGGCGGTTAGGAGCAAAACTGGGCGAAGTAGGATGCGGAAAGGGGGCTAAAGTGCTCTTAACAAAAGGAACTGGATCCTCGGGGATGGGGTGGAAAAATAGAATATGGGTGTTGCGATGCCGCGGCGGCCTCGAGGAGCGTTTCAAACAAAAAGCGCCGCAATAACGGCGAAGATGGGACGCGAGAAGCCCTCGGTCAGCAAACACGAGCCTTGGTCCTCTTGAAAAGGACGGGGCTGCCGTTATTACAAACCCGGAAAGGGTTGGCCGGCTTAATACGTACCGAAAATTCCGGCTAATTCGCATCGCGAATCGCCGACTGCAAGGCCGTTTCGTAATCCCCTCCCTCGTTGAATTTTTGGGAGATTAGCCCGTACCCCGGGGCATCGACGACGAGGACCTCGAGCGTCGTTCGAGGGTCAGGGGTCGTTTTTTCCCGAATAAGGGACTTTACCTCCGTTCCTCGACTACTATCCCTTTTCCATCGCGACTACTTCGTTTGGCGGAAAATGCGACGAAAGGACGTGTTAACGAAAAAAACGCCATATTGATTTATACGAGGGTCGATTTCGGCGTTGCTATCGTTCGATCGAGCGGCTCCGAAAGCGGATAAAAGTCCGGCGGGTCCATGGGTAGGCGGGATGCTGGAGAAATTCGGAAAAGATCCACCCGAGGAAACGAGAGCCCGGGAAATAAAGTGTCGAAAGTCCCGAGGGTCTCGGGATCGGTTAGAGGGTCGTCGGTGTGTCTTTATTCGGGCAGATGGCTGCGGAACCTTCCGGCAGAGGGAAGACGCCCGTTCAATGGCGGACCGATTGGACCGATTGTCCGGTCGGGAGGATTGTCTTGCCGGGACAAAAGAATCCGCGAAAAGAGGCCAAAGGCCAGGGCTGTGAACGGGCGATCTCTCTTCCTTCCCGGATCCGCGGATCCATTCGTTCCTCGTTCCGGGGCGTCCATTCAGGGACTTGACCTTTTGGCTGGGTCCACTCCGTTTCCCGATGTGTTCCTCCATTTCACGGGGGACAAACAACGGCGTTCGCGCCAGTCCCGACGCCCAACGGAATCCACACCTTTCGTGATATTATTTCCCCTCCCGAGAAGGGACACCCCGTTAGTAATAAAAATATTGTAATTTTATTAAACTTTCTCTCGCGCGAAAATTCTGCGGCGAAACTCGGCGTCGTAAAGAAGAAAGATATCCAATAAACGCGGCGGGGTCATCGGCTCCGACGAGTAAATACGGAGGTTTCTCAGCTTCAACCGGTTTGAACGCACCTGCGGGTCCAACCTGATGCAGGTGAACCTGCAGAGGACTCGGGGAGGACCTCCTCCTGCATCGTTCCGCTAAGGACGCGCTTAATTTCCGTCAGGTGGAGCGCAAGGGCGAGCAGGAGCGCGGATCGTTATCGGCGACAGGGAAAACGGATGACGTAAATCAGGTCGACCTCGGATCGCTCCCCTTAGCGTACGTACGTCATCGCCGATGCGTGTGCGGATATCGTCGACGTCCCCGGTCGTACGTCTCTCTACTTTTAACGCGAATGCCTCCCTTCAAAAAATCGACGCCTCCTCGAGGAGCATCCTTCTTCCCGACCTGCATCCTGCACCTGGCTGATTCTTTTTCGATCTGAAAGTAAAGCGTCGTTCCAAGGTGACGACCAGGGTTGGGTAAATACAATACGTTATGTAGCGCGTAAAGTGATTTTCCAATGGAATGGCAAGGCGCGGTCGTCGGGGGACCGCTCTTTACATGGCGATGTTTACGTGACCCTGGCTCGCCATACTCTGGCCTACCGGATGACCGAGCCGATTTACACGTCGATCGCCCCGTCGACAATTGGCTACGAGGTTTTAACGGCCACGGCCTCGTTTCAGGACTGCCGATTACGGCGACGACGCGGCCTCGACGCGTGTCCGTGTCGCGGAAACGCGTCGCCCGGTGCGTGCACTCGTTAAATAAATAAAGAACGGTGCAAACACGGCGCCCCGGGCGTTTTCCGATCGGCGTTTCCGCGCGGCTTTGGCCGCGTGTTTTGCAACGGGACAAACCGCGGCTCGTTAATGGCGTTCTGTCCGGTGTTGTACTTATTTCTTTCCCCGCCTCGACCCATCGATTGGCACGGATGATTCCGCGGCGAGTCCGCGTGGCCATTCCGGATGCGGCGTCGTTACCTCGCGACGCCTCCGTGTTTCATCCCACGTCGAAGCTTAAGGTCGCCGCCTTGGGGCGGGGTGCGCCGTGCATTATCCGCACGGCCGCGACCGACGTCCGTGTACAAATCTGTTTGCCGTGCACACGGGCGTAACGGCGTGTCTGGTCGTCGTCGGTAACGTCCCGCGTTTGCCTTGAATAATTACCGTGGTATCGTCGAGCCTGGCCGTGCTCGAAATGGAGACGCGCGCTGTGAGCGCTGCAAACGCTGCGCGCAAACGCAGTTACACGGCCGATCGTCCCGTGTCGCCGTCGTTAACGACGGCTCGTTCGAACGCACATTCGGAGCCGAGCATTAATTACGACGGATTATTAACATAGCGCCGGCCAATGAATTTCGGAGTTTGCACCGGGCATAAAGGCGGCTTACCGGTGTAGCCGGGGATTCCGGGCCGTGTCGGCCGACTTCAGCACCGCCGCGGAAATCGGGAAAAATGGGAATGCCAGCACGATAATTGGGCTCTATTCGTCGTTTCAATGTCTGCGAGCAACGGTCATGGCGCGAATATGGGTTCGCCGGGTTATTTAAATTTTTCTCGCGTCTTCCGAAGAGACGCGGTTCCGGGAAATGGGAAAAATCGGGGAAAAATCGTCGACCCTTCGAATTCGTCCCCGCGGGTCGGCACGTAGGGGAGATTAATACCGCGAACCATTCTTCACGGGGCCCCGAAAAGAGTTCCCGTAGAAATGGCGGGCCTCGCGGAAGTCAAGGGTCGTAGGTGCGCCGTAATTAATCTCTGCTCCCGAATGATTCCGGGGTGGTGCCTTGCGTCGGGAACGAGAGGTGCACCCGCGGAAAGTGGAGGGCCAACGATTGATGAGGCGGCAGCGAGAGCCAATAAAATCGCGCCATCGGTGCTCCGATCGGGGCATAAATCGACAAGCAGACCGATTAATTGGGTTCCCGATTCCCCGATCCTGGAGCCATTCATGGACCTGCGAATGTCCCTGAACGCGCGTCCACCTTTGCCGGCACTTCCCTGCCCCGAGAAAAAAAACTGTCAATTGACGAAAGATATATTTCTTTGAACAGTGCCAAATAAAAATATTGTGTAAATCCAAAGAATAATTATTTGATGTTTAATTTCCCCTGGATAGGTTCTAGATACATCGCGAGGTTATGCGGAAAAATATGTTCTAAGGGGTGGATATTAAGGCTGGATTTCAGCGGCCAGGTTTGGTACCACGAGGAAATTTTCTTTTTCTTTAGTTCCCTTGGTGGTGGTGAGCGCGGTTTCTGGGCGGAAGGCGCATCTCCCCTGCGACATAGAGCCGAACTCGAGGGACGAAGTGGCCGCGATGGTTTTCTGGTATAAGGAGAACAATCAGGGGGAACCGATATACAGCATGGACGCGAGGGGGAGGATCATCTCGAAGGCGAAGATGTGGTCCGACCCTCGGGCTTTCGGAGAGCGAGCGACCATGAGGACCGACTCGAAACCCGCGAAACTCGAAATCGATCAACTGGAACATATGGATGCTGGGATGTACAGATGTCGAGTCGACTTCAAAAACAGTCCCACGAGACATCAGAAGATCAACCTTACCGTCATCGGTGAGCGAACCGATTCGTCAAAATCAGAAATGCCCTTAAAATTCTGAATATTTAAAATTAAAGAAAGCATTTAAAAGAGGTTCGGGAATTTTAACAACTAGCCGAGAATTTTGTCGTACGTCTATTTGGGGACATTTATGCCTCTCGCCAGTTCCACCGAGAAGGCCGATCATCTTCACCGGGACGGAGAAGAGTTTGGCGAAGATCCTGCAACCCTTCAACGAAGGCAGCGACGTTTCCCTGGTATGCGAGGTCGGTGGAGGAACTCCACCCCCAAGGGTGTCCTGGTTCTTGGAGAACAAGGTGCTGGACGACAGTTTTCGCCAGGAACACGGGGAAATTACCGTGAACTCGTTGTTCATCGAGAAGATCGGCAGAAACTTTTCCAAAGCGCGGTTGATCTGCAAGGCCAGCAATACCCACCTGATACCTCCAACTTCGGCGGAAATTATATTGGACGTTAACCGTAAGTACACCAGTAGCCACGATTCGTGGTCGTAAAATCATTGAACCGATTGCAAGTGCGAGCGGAGTCCGACGTTATCCGACGACCCGGGAAAATTTTTTAATCCTTCCGCTGCATCGACATCCGTCTCGCTTCGATCATTGGAGACGTCTCTGGGGTTGTTTTCAGTGAAGCCGCTGACGGTGAACATCACCAACAAGGAGATCCACCTGTCGGCCCTACGGACGTACGACATCGAGTGTTCCAGCACAGGATCCAGACCGGAAGCCGTGATCACGTGGTGGAAGGGTCCCCACCAAGTAAAGCACATGGCAAGAAACGTGAATATCCCGATTTTGTAGCAGTCAGAGGCCGAATTAACCCCGGAAGTCGAGGTGCTGAGCTCTTCGTAGTTTGCAGAGAGTCCGAACGAGAGCAGAAGCGTGCTGAGTTACGTGCCGACCATAGAAGACGACGGAAAGTACTTGACGTGCAGAGCGGAGAATCCGGTGATGTCGGACAGCGGCTTAGAAGACAGATGGAGGCTGATCGTTCACTGTAAGGACCTCAAGGAGGACGATCGATCGATCGAATCTTCCGAAGTCTGGTTAGCGACCGATCCGGAAGTGTGGAGGATAGAGTCAGGTTTCCGTTGGTGGGTTGCAGACGTTCCGGTGGTCAGCATCAAGCTGGGCTCCAGTCTGAATCCGAACGACATCAACGAGGGCGACGACGTCTACTTCGAGTGCAAGGTGAAGGCCAACCCGAAGGTCTACAAGCTGTCCTGGTTCAAGGACGGCAAGGAGCTCCACCAGAACGTCACGGCCGGGATTTTCCTGCCAAGTGGACAGTCCTTGGTGCTCCAAAGCGTTACCAGAGCTTCCGCCGGGGAGTATTCTTGTCTGGCTGCCAACATCGAAGGGAAGGCTTCCAGCAGACCTGTCGCTCTGGAAGTCATGTGTGAGTCAGAAGTCGTTTCAAGACGTCTCTTTTGCAAGAAAAGTTGGCTCGTCTGCAGTTTTCTTTCGTAGCGATTTTTTCTTCGTCGTTCTCGACGCGTCCGTCGCCATTTCGTGGATCCAAGAATTCGTCGAATTCGGGTTCCAGATGCACCTATATGCAAGGACGGCACTTCGAACCAAGTAGTCGGTGCTCTGAAGCACGAAACGATTTCCCTGGTCTGCGGGGTCCAGTCCAAGCCACCGCCGATCACGTTCCACTGGACTTTCAACAATTCGGGGGAACTGATGGACGTCCCCAGCAGTAAGTTCGCTCAGATCAGGACCCCGAGATTGCTCACGAATCACTGGCATGGATCCAGGCTGAATTACACTCCCGCCAGCGACATGGACTACGGTACGATCTCCTGCTGGGCTAAGAATCGCATCGGCGTGCAGAGGACACCTTGCATTTTCCAAATCATCGTCGCTGGAAAACCCTATCCCCTGCAGAATTGCACCGCTATGCAAGCCGCGGGATCGTACGCCTATCGCACAGGTAGAGTCGCGTCTAATCGGCATTTTCTTAATTTTCTCGCTTTTTTTTTTCTACGATCTTTGGTTTCAGCTGGACACGAGGAATACAAAGCTGCCGATCCTAGAGACGCGGACTGGCTGATCGTCAGGTGCAACGAAGGGTTTGACGGAGGACTGCCTGTCACGAGTTTCGAGTTGGAGGTCTACAACGAGGAAAGCGTGTACCACATTAACACCGTCTACGTTAACCACACGGAGAGGTACAAGTCATTCGGTCCAGTCTTCGAGGTTCCTAACCTGGAACCTGGAAGGAATTACAAATTCCTGCTGTATGCAGTCAATGCCAAAGGCCGAAGCGATCCCGTCGTCCTGGAGCCCGTTACTCTCAAAGGAGTCGCCATGTACACCACAGGTGAGTCCGTTTCTTCGAGCCTCTAAATCGATATCCTTTTACCGCGACGTTTTTAAAAACGCTCAGAGACATCATTAGACTTCAAATACCCGCCGAGAAGGGAAGGATAATTTCCAAGAAAAGACTCGCTCTCGGGAAAGGAACGTAAAAATGTGTCACAGGTGGGATGGCGGCTCGCCGCAAACTCCCGAGGTCCGCGCGAAATTCTCGAAAAATTCGACATTAACGTCTGAAAGTTTAACCACGCGTCCGTTTTATTTACCCAGACGCGGGGAGGGAAACGCAGGGAGAGCGACGGTCTCTGAGGCGACGCAATTACATTTTTTCAATCCCATTTCCCAGCCGCAGGATCACAGCTTGGCGCAGGGGCTCGTGCTCTCGGGCGGACCCTGAATTAAAATCCCATAAAGCCGAGTCTCTTTCCTCGCGCCTGTCTCATTCCGAGCACATTTATCGTCTTTAATTTCCATCCTCATGGCTTATTCATGGGGGGCTCTCCGTGTACGTAGGTATATCCAGGAGGCAGCGAGCTGGGACACATGCTCGCGCCCCTGGACCAGGCTCGAGACCGCTCTGGATGGACCAGGACGGCCCCTTTTTCTTCGGCCTCTTTCACGGGGTAGAAGGCGAAACCTCTCTTCGACTCTCACGGCGAATCACATCCGGGAGCCGCTATTCGCAATCCCACCCCAAGCCAGCTAACGAACCGACGCGTTTTCTGAACCCCAAAGAGTGCGGCGTCCGGTCCCATCAACGTCGATGTTCCCGCCACTAGCTCTTAATCTTTCGCCCCCGGCCAACCCGTGTTTCTCCATCCCCCGATCCAATAATGGACAGGGAAAACGAATTCGGTTAACCGGACACGTTCTGGACACATTGCGGGGGCGACACGTTGTTTCCCCTTATCGGCAGAGCGCCACGATTAAACCGATAGCTGATGATGACACCCAAGTTTCGTTATTTCTTCACGTTTTGGGGGACTCCGGGGAGACCTCGGTCGTTCGGCTGGTCTTTTTGGTTGATCTTACCGCGGACTTATGCCTGACGCGTAGGGGTCCGAAGCTGGTGGTGGGTATCGATCTTGAACGAGATATTTTCGCGAAGTGGGAGGAACGATTACGTCTACTGTGGATTGGAGACTGTACGTGCTCTTGATCATTGGGCACTTTCGATCAACGATGCCTATTCATCTTATTTTTCTGAAATTCTTCCCGTGAATCGGCAAACGAACTCGCGAACCGGACTCGTTCCGCGCATTGGCGAAAGACGACACCGCGTTTTCCCTCGTCAACGGCGGAAAGGAACCTCAATCGAACGGGTCATGGCACTGACACTTTGGTGTTTTTTGACAAACATCCACAGGCGAGTGGAAGACTACACCCCTTTGGGGTCCTATTTCGGAGCTGACGAGCTTTAAAAGCAGCTTTGTTATTCGGTTTTGACCGACTGCTCTCTTTGGCTCCGCGTGCGAGCTCTGCGCACGGACCCTGCTTTTTGTTCTTCTTGCCCAGCATAAAAATACAGAGCTCATGAAAAACTTTTCCGAACTGAAACATTCGTCTAGCCGTCGATGTAATCCCTATGAAAAACCATCATCCCGGGTCATTTGTCGTAAACGGAGCCGATGGAGAACTGGCAAGCGCCGATTCGTCAGCGACAAGCCGGAATAACTTTCGGCAGAGGGGATTGGAGTCCGAGGGGAATTTTCCTAAAATCGAGATTCGTCGTTTCGTAGCTCTGGATTTTTTTCGTTTAATTTCAGGGCGAGGATCGTCCGAGGAGGTCGACGATTACAGCCTTCTCGTGGCGTGCTTCGCGGGAGGCATTACGGCGATCTGCATCGTGATCGTGGGAGTGACCCTAACCCTGTACCGAAGGAACCACCCTCCACAGTCGAGCAAAGCCCAGACCCAGCTGGTCAACTACGAGAGCAAGGACGACCTGGATCGGTCGTCCATCAGGAAGGAGCCGAAGGACCAGGTGGTCCAGGACCTGCCGGATGACGACCCCGACGTGATCCCCAATAAGGTGGAGCGGAGGCCGGACATTTTCGAACCCACTTACGTTCCCAAGGTAGAAAGGACGAAACCTTTCGGATGTTCGGAGGACTTCGAGAGTCCGTCGCCTTCCACCGTCCTTCGCTCCAGGGATTCCTGGATGTGTCCCAATGGGTTCGTGGACAGCCCGGACGGACTCAGTCCAGTTCGACCTAGCACGCTTCCGGTCCACAGAGCCCACGATATCTACACGAGAAGTTTGCGTGTTCAGGAAAGCTGCATATGAAGCGCTCCATGTTCGTGTCTTTCTCTCAACCTTTGACTCTCTTCCCGTTCCCCGATTCGAGACCGTGGACAGTACCCCGACTGATTTCGGATGGTCCCTTGGGCCGATGGGACATCCAGGATCGAGGGACGAGGTCTCGATATCAATCGATACCTCTCCTGGGAGGATGCTCGGAAGCGCGTTTCTGGATTTCTAAAATTCAACCCCCTGCGTCATTGCTCGAGAAAACCGGCAGTCATGACGTGTATCAATGTTTGTACATAGACAATAAATAACATTGTTAAGATTTCCCGATTTTTCTCCTTGTTGGATAGGAAGTAAACGGTAATTCTTTGCAGGATGTCGCGCATTGATCAGCTTCGAATAATCGCGACGCGAGTTGACCTCTCGTAAACGGCTTTCAGGACTCGAAGGAGCGCACGAGGATATTCTTTGCTGATATTACTATTGATTTTTCTCCGCCGTCGGGAAAAAGGGCTCCTTCGGTTTGTCTTCCATTTTTCTCGAGGACTCCGCGAGCCACTCGACCTACAAATGCGGAGACTTAGGTCGGGGCTGAAAGTACATCAGCTCGGACGATAAATCACACCGTTAGGACAACGTATTGCTACGGATTCCGTTTGCTCGCTGCGGATATAAACTACTACCAATCCGAGCGTCCGGAGGCGTCCCGACGTCGACGTATCGTCCTTTCCAGGACCTCCGATGCCCCGAAGCGCTACACCTTCGACGTAAGTACCTACGTACCCATTACCCTCCGAAACAAACATCCCTCTGTACACACACAAAAGGTCGGCCATCCAAGTCGCTGGCTTACGGATCTTCGATTCCA
This sequence comes from Orussus abietinus, assembly GCF_000612105.2. Taxonomy (NCBI): domain Eukaryota; kingdom Metazoa; phylum Arthropoda; class Insecta; order Hymenoptera; family Orussidae; genus Orussus; species Orussus abietinus. The sequence goes on from NW_019395988.1 coordinate 448,510, forward strand.
CCCCCGACTGATCACAATGCCAGATCGTCTCAGGAAATCACAGAAAAATATTATACATTCCAGCATTTTCCGATATTAAAATGAAATTTCATGAGCATCGCGTTCTTGATTAAAGTTTCATAAATATTATCACATTATGATATGTACAGAACGACCCTTTCATAACACCTTTCACCCCTGGTTCGATTCCTAGGTTTCCGTGAGTCACGGGATCGATCGATAGCTTTCTGGAAAATCGGACAGAGGAATCGAGAAAGTGGCCCTCCGGATATCAGTAGATTCGATATAAACGCCTAAATGCTTCGCCATACCGCAGGGGGTTCTTTGATGGGGGAGAAACGGACTCGTCCTTAAGTAGTCCGTTTGACCGTGACTCGGAGAAGTCCCGAATAAACGCGGACCTTCGGTCCGGTTGAATTATTCCGGGCTCCGTGCTTATCGCATGCCTTAATCGAGTAGTCGAAGGTAGAAAGCAGGAGTCGGGCCACGCACGAGATTGGCCGAGCTGATATCAGAGAAATATTTAGCGCGTTATTCACAGGATTCCCAGGCTCGAGGAGGATCGTAACTCGGCCGGGCATCGGATGCTCGCTCAGAGTGGAGCCATTTTCTTCGCGTTTATCGCGACTAGTGACCGCGGACTCTCGTTTGCGAATCGACGGGCTCCATTTCGGTCGGGAATGTCCCTCGGCCTGGACAGGAAAAGCCATTAGTGCCTCGGCGTCGAGGTTTCCGCGAAACCCAACCCCGATTTGCGCGACCGACCGGATCATCGCGAATTCGCGGTTTCCCCAACCCAAGATCGCCGACTTCTCCGGCTTTTCGTGGGCGGACCTCGATGACCACGCGACCGCTCTCGGAATTCACTTCGCAATGAAAGTGGTATTAATTTCGAGGTTCGATCCCACGCAAACTCGATAAACACGAGACTTGGCTCTACGGAGCGTTTTAGCTAGGATGGTCCACGAGCACTAATGAAAGAGAGCTGGAGTTTAAGTATAATTACGACTAATGTTCTTATTGCGCGGATTCATTTCCACGTTTGGAATTTAGGATGTCGGTGACGAGCACAAAGAGCAGATTACATCGGGCTCCGTGTTACTTTACGTAATTAATTAATTCATCATTTTTTTTTTTTAAGAAGTTTCGTCCATTCCTTTAATAAAATCGCGGATATTAGGAGTTGAGAGTCAAACGATATGGAGACTCGGATGTATTCACGAAATTAAGAGGTCGGTACATTTGATCTTTGGAGACGTCCGAGAATATACTTTGACCGGTCACCCAGCCATGTCGAGGTGTAAGGTCAAGTCAATCGAGGCGCAGGTCGACGCGGTCGATTTAGGAGCCATAGTCGATCGGTTTACCTCCCTCACCTATTAATTAGCCCTACCTGGCGAGCCGGTTAATTGTTTCGATAGTGAACACTCTCGTGGAACCCGAGAGCCCAGGCATCGAGCCATTCCCGCGTCCGAAACCGACGAGGAGTATCAATGGATAATAATTATTAATAACCATCGATTATATTAATAGTCACTGGCATGACGCTCGCTTCCCATACAGAGAATCACGGACTACTTACAATTTAACGAGAAGTTAAATTATTCTCGAGTATCCCATTATTTTGAAAAATGATCATGAACCTTTGTTGATAAAAATATTTCCAAGATGCTCTGCATTAAGAAAAAAAAAAAAAAAAAATTCACTCGCTCATCCGACATGAAATACCGACGATTAAATATCTAGAAATATTTATTCCCAGTGATTAATTCGTTGGCTGAAACGCGAATTTGTCGCTCAATGTCGAGTCGTCCCCAGGTCGAGTCAATGTTTGGCGGTTCCTGATAAAATTGTCAATCGTTCCGTCAGCGATCCATTTAGCATCCATCGAGTCCCCGAGGTGTGGACCCTCTCGACGAGGACGAGACAAACCATGGGGCGATATCGGTGCCCCGAGGGTCATGGACCAGGAACGTCCGGTTTCGAAACCGGGAATATTGGCTCATTGTTCGCGGCACGATACCATGAAATTTTACGGGGTTTCCGGGGTGTGACCGTGGATGTCCACTATCGCCAGGGCGTGCACCCCCGTTAGCTGGTCTCGGATTAGCGACCAGCAGGGAATTTTAAGAGCAACCTCTCCTCTCCGTCTAAATAAACCGAGATATATCCTAGGCGAGGCTCGTACCGTACATTTTCCCCTCTTTTCTTTTCCTCGATCGGTTCCTCTTTTCCCCTTTCCCCTGTCCAGGAAGGGCAGAGTCCATGGGGTGTAACGCCGGTTACAGCGTTATCAGGTCCGATTCCGCATTCGCATTTATTTTAATACGTTTAACCCACCCTGGGGTTCTCCGTAAAAATCGTGAATAAGGTTTTGCCCTTCGCAAGCAACAGCTGGTAGATGCAGATATTTCGTTTGGGGAGCAGCGCGGAATTTTCTCGCTACCCAAAGCACACCGGGACTCCGCTACGCCCTCCCGGTCTCTCTATTAAACGTCCATCTATTTGCATAGCAATGCATAATAATTACAGGAAAATTGCCGCCAGTGAGTGGCTACAGGGTTGCTGGTTTCCCTTGATTGTAACTGTAATAGGGTCCACGGAGCTTCTTTGCCGGGCGGAACTTCTGGCGGACTTGCCTAAACTCGGCAACTCCACTGAGCCTCGGCCCTCGGTTCAGCAAATAACTTCTCTAACGATTATTTAACCACGTTCTGATGTCTGTAATCGGCCGATGGTGCGCGCCTTTGAAATTCCCGACTGCTCGGATTATTCCGAAGTAGACAATTTTCCGCGTGCTGAATTTAAGCGGAGTCAGAAATTCATGGTATCGCGTGGCGAGAGGTCGTCGAAATGGTTTATGCAAGGATTTGCTAATCAGGGTACTTTCGGTGGGGAAGGCCTTTTCTCTGGACGGACTTCTTCGGAGACGTTTGAAAATAAAATGCAAATTACCGTGGAGGATGGACTTTGTGGGAGTGACGCCGATTTATACCCTCGATTTGCCGGTCTTCAGATATTTCGGTTCCCTTTTTGTCTTTTATTGTGGCAACCGAACTGTCAAGCCAGTCGGGTAGTGGGTAGTCAAAATCGTCAAAATTGTCTCTATGTGGCGCCCTATCGGTAGATGATTCTGGTGAAATCTCAGAAATTTCGTAAGTATGAGACGAAAAGCTCTGCCGGGCCCCTGGAATGGAACTCGAAGACCAGGTTTCCGGAACAGACGGAACGGAGGTAACGATTTACTAAAAAGGGGCCCTGTCATTTTTGCTTTTAACCCCCTCTGAAATTTTTAACCAGTTCCTATACGTTCAGGGATTATTTTGCAGCAATTTTCTCTCTGTCAGAATATTTTGACTAAAAATCCTATATTAAAGAGCCGTTCATAAATTTTAGAGGACATTATTAAAAATGTCCACAGGGTGTAAAAGTATTTTGAACCATTTCGACGCGCGATGTTGGATCGTGGATCGATAACGTGCATCGAGGAGGATATACGGAAAGATTTTCTAGAACTAGACTTTAAGCCCTGGCGCATTTGAAGGAAATAAAATACGCCGCTGACGAGAGACGGAGGACAAAGATCGCTATCCTCCTTCATCCCGGACCACCACAGAGGGATTACTATTTTCCTTCGATATCTCGTGAGGATATCCGCTCGATATTTTTCATTCCAAGTAGCCTGCTCATCCAATTCGATCCGGACCCTCGAGGAGCCGGGAAAACCTCTTCCACTATTTACACTTGTCTCCCGAATGCTGAATTCTCATTCTGTTTGAGGATCGACTGCTTTGCCAATATTGTTACGTCGAAACTTTCGAATTTTTCGTCTACTGCCGGAACATAAATCCACCCTCCCGTCCAAAAAATAGACAAAAAAAAAATCCGTAAAAGTTGACAAATTGATATGGACTTTTTCAAATGCCACTCTAACGCAAGAGATAACCCGTCAATTTAAAATAACTGGATATAAAGTAACCATACTGGACACATTTATATAGATTGTATTATTTTTTTTAGTCCGTCCCCATTGTCAAAAGACATTCGATCCAGAGGTAGCATTTTTTTCTCGTGCAGCCCGGGCGTACATAATTTCCGGAAGGGCGCAGGCGGTCCTCTCGACGGTCCTGGAAGGCATCATCGAAGAAGCCCTCGAGGATGCGAAAAATCTGGCGAAAAGCGCCGGAAAAAACTGGGTCTCTCGCGAGGACATGGAGAAGGCCCTGAAGAAGCTCTGTCTCCGTTTCCGAGGCACGTCTAACGCGACCGGAAGTCCAGACGAGTCCGGCGATTGCCAAGCGGAACGTCCCGACCAGCAACAGCTGATGCAGGAAGAGGAGCAACGATCCTTGCAAGACGAGCAACAGCAGGAATCCGTGGCAGAAAATCCCTTCGACTCGTCGCCGACCCCGTGACCCGTGGAAAATAATCGTAAATGGATTTCCATCGTCAGTTTACAATTTTTGCAACTGTCCCGACACAAATCGTCTACGAATAAAGTCTTTGTGCGATTATGTACCTTTGGGGCCATTTATATTTTGATGGATTTCGAGAGGCATTCCGTGTGAAATTTCCGCGGAACGGTGAAAAGGGATACTTGGTTCCTGGCTAAAGAAACTATCGCGGAATCCTCGATGGAGACTTTTGTCTCCGCGAGGGTGCGAGTTCCACGGGTGCGTTTTGGAGGGTGCGAATCGATGTCGGAGGATTGTAACGCTCGCGTTAACGGCCGGCAGATCGTCGTCGAGGCCATTTCCGATCGTCGAAAAATATCCGAATTTTATGTTGTCGCCGCATCATGGACGCGCCCGTCGTTGGGCTGGGTGGCGGCTGTCGCAGGACGGGCCGCTAGCGCGGGAGAAATTCATTTCGCGAGGCGATAAACCGAAAATAATTGCGTCGCGCATTGTCGGCGTGTCGCTTTAATGGGGGCGATCGTTTTTTCTCCACACTCGGCCGGGCAGGCCGCTCGATTTTCCGCAGCGAGTGTCAGCGGTGAAAAGCCACCGCCGGAATGGCGCCGAAGGAGAGGCCAGTTTTCGGCCGCCGCGGATTTTTCGACTTTTCCCCCGTTTTCACTTACCAAAATGACTATTAACACGTTAAACGCGGAGCCGATTTTTTCGGAGCTTTCCGTCCAAGCGGTATAACTTTTTATATATAGGATCCTTCATGCCGTGTCAGTCTCCAGAGTCTGACGTCGCGCTTAACGCGTTAATAGGAAACTCTCGGAAAGGCGAAATTCTATTTTCACGGATGTCGAAAGAAGGCCAAACGTCGTCTGGGCTAATTCTTAGCCTCGGTGAAAGAGCTAATTTCTATCCAGATTTCTGTCTGCCGGTGGAGGCGCACGTTCTATTCACGTTTATCCGAGTTGAACAATTATTCTTAGAATGTACAGAATATATCCAGGTGGAGGCGCGAGTTTTGGGAGCAGAGGGACCTCGACTTGTCGGAGAGGATGGCATTCCTTACGGTTTCACACGGTTTCACACGGTTTCGCGGGTCCTGCCCGGTCCCGAATCCTGGGAAGGACCTTTATTTCCGCGCAACTCGTTCGCCTCTTCAAAGGCGCCGATGCACCTCCTCGAGTCACGAGACTTTCGAGTCGGCTCGCCTCTTAAGGGACTCGATTCGTTCCGAGCCGTAACGGCCCTGTCAGTCCACGTTGGTCCAATTTCTTTCCGTCGAGACGATAAAGGACCTGTTCCAGAAACGTTGTATAACGCGCGTTAAATAGTGGAGTGGTTGGCTTCGCATTAGAACGTGACGACGGAATTATTATATTCGGGAGAAATTCCGACTCGTTCCTCGGAGACTTGAGAATTTACTGGACGTGCGTTCCGAGTCACGCTGTGCACGCCCACGAGTGCACGTCTCTTTTCGAGCCGAGATTCGCCGAAGACACGGACGGCAAATTAAATCATTGAGATCTCGGAGTTGCAGAGCGTGAATTAGAGACGAAGTGGCTGCCGGTTCAGCGAGAAGACAAGGAAACTTGGACTATAAAGTTAATAATCATAACAAGTCCCGGGAACCTCTGTACAGAAAGCGACGAGTCGCTCAACTCGTGCTTATTAGAATAATTGCGTTATATTTATGAGAACGAGATAATTGCCTAATATTTTTATCGAGCCACGCTTGACCTTCCTTCGCAAACGAGGCTCCTACGGCGACGCCTTGGAATTTCGAGTAATCGAGTTTGCTCGTTCGATGCAACTGCGACTCCTCGCGAACGAGACCGCGAGACGTCTATTTCGGAGAGCTAAATATTCCTTGGTTTCGATATTTCCTAACATGTACTTCGAATCGAATTGTGTATCGACTCGTAGGGGCGATACACAGACGGCGGTCCGTTTAATTTAATCTTCGCGAGACGTGACGAAGATTTGCCTCACGTCCATTTAAATCTCGGTTTCCAGGATGAATCCGGCTCGTCCATTTGCAGGAACGCCCGAGGGATCCGCGATCTCGGCGGTTCGTAAACTAATAATTTGATGGGACCGTCGAGGAACCGGAGGCGGAGGACTTCGATGGAAGGAATAAGCGCAGAGACGGGGGTGAGGGGAATCTCGTCCAGTTTCGGTATAACTAAAGACGGCAGACGGAAATAAGTGAAACGGGGTCCGAAGGACTCCCTCGGATCCCCAGAAAAGAGAATCTCGTTCCGACTCGTGGTTAGAGGACGCGCTCGGAGAAACTGGCGAACTCGTTTTCGTTCCTTCAAGAACGGGGAATTTTTTTTTTCTCTTCGTTCTAAAATACCAGGAGGGTAAATAAGATCTCCGTTCTTATCGAGATAACGCGTCGTGTTAAACTAAATATTTCTTAGGTACTGCTCAAAGAGATGCGTATTCCCGCGGGTCATCCAGGAATGGGTTGACGAATCGGGCTCGAGGCGATCTTTGGTTCCGGACCGGAAAAGCCGGCCGGCTCCTCGCGGAAGCTCCGACGCTCGCGATGGATGCGCGTAATGCCGTCCTCGTGCCGCGTGCATAATGCAGCGACTAACGTAAAAATACTCGTAAGGGGCGGCGCGTCTCCGTATAAAAGCGCCCGGCGAGAAACTTGTCCCGGCGACGCGGAGGCCCGGGGATGAAATTAAAACGAGCGTGGAAACGCGCGTAGCCAAAGGCGTCCCTCCATCCGGAACCCTCCTTATCCTTCCTTACCTCTCGGCCCTCCCTTTTCGCTCCGCTTCCTCCGGCACCTCCGCGTTTTTAAATCCATTCCTTGACGACCGGGCGAGAAAAATCTCCGCTCCGAGCCTTCTAGTTTTCAATGTTTAAATCGATCGCGGCGGTAAAATCCGCGATATAAATATTTCCGGCACTTCCAGGCAAGGAAGGTAAGTAGTCGCGAAGGGACTCGAGATCGGCGAGGGTCCCGACGAAGAGGTCGATCGATCTCGGCGCTCGCGGGCGACGTCGTAACGGGGGCTGCGGGTAAACCAGGTTCACTTTGCAATGGCCGAGGGTGCAACGTGACCCGGTCCACTCCGAGGGATCACGTATCCTCGATGGCTCACGTCCTCGTCTTACAGTTTCTACACGATCGTCGCAGCCCCGCCGCGGCCTCTTCCGCGCCGGCGGCCAACTTTCGCCCTGCGACCGTCGAGCGTTTTCCCAATTTCAATTCCGCCCTCGACCCGGACCTACCCCTTTATCCCGGAGGCGGTAAAACATCGTGCAGACCCTTTCGTTGGATTAAAATCAGCGACAACGTCCCGAACGCGGAGGCCGATAACGTACGCACGATACAACGTCGAAACGATTAGCGCGAGCCTCGACAACGTTCGCGTGCTTTGACTTAAGGGGTGACCATCGAGGTTCGAAAATGTGTCGGGAAAATAAAATCTGACAGGCCATAATTAAAGAGGCGAGCGCGAAGGGCGGACCGATCCATCGCCGGGGTAAAAACAAAGGGGATGCTTTTCCGCGGAAGCGAACGGCGGGGGTGGTTTCCCCGGTGACAGAGGCGGCGCCTTTTATGCTCGGAATCCCGAAGGATTAATGTCGGCGGCACGCTGCCAAAAATAGAATGGCGACCACCCCCTAGGCGCATCCCGGGGGTGCGGCTCAAAAACGCCACGCGGCACACCTGTAACGTCCAAACGTCGATTCTAATTCCGGACTGATCGTCGGGGATCTCCTCCCTCCCCTTCCCTGCCTTCTTTTCTCTCGTGCCGGTCCGGAACCCGTGCCATTTAAATCGAATGCGGGAAAAATGGAGAAACGTCAGAGCGTCGAGTTTTTTCGCTCAGGACGGTCGCTTCGAGCGGTAGGTGACGAAACCGAGGCCGTGGCAAAGGGTGGAGGAAACCACCCTTAATTCGCGAAGCCCTAAACCCTAGCGGGTCGTGAGTCAGCCAGGAGTAACCTCCCTTGGACGCGTTCCGTCTTCACGGGGGGTCCTTCGAGAGTGGCGCCGCTCCCGGAACGGAAGAGCAAATAACGGTATCGCTTACGGGTTAATTCGGGTCGAGTGGTGAAAGGGGTCTTTGCCTCGCGTGTCTTACCCCCCTACTTGTTCCTCGTCCGAAGGGTTTCCCTTACGAGTCCTTTGTTCCCTCTCAGGGACCATGTCCGTCGATTTACGTTAGAGGGGTCGAACAGGATCCGGTGTATCCGAAGGACACCCTTCGATACGTTCGCCCGGAACCTTAAACCCTCCCTGTTCATCCCTTCGAACTGAATGTCGATTCAATTTTTTTAATCGCCCGATCGCTGCTCTTGCGTGCTCGCGATAATTGCGGAACGATCCGGAGATCCTTTCGAGGATAACTTTCGATCGAGTATATCCCAGGGCCCGCTGCACCTTGCTCTGCAGCGTTCGTCAAAAGTGCTAGGGGAAGAATCGATCTTCTCGAAACGCCGTTACCTTGGGGTCGTAAAACTAAGGTGCCGAAGGACATCGAATCGCGTCCGATCGGCCGTAAAAATCGAAATTAAGTCGCCCTTCGATCGTCGCGCGGATCTCTTTGCGGGGCACCCAGTGAACGGGAAGCGCCCAGAAAGGATCCCGCATGGGGGGCAATTATTCCGAGGATTCCGAGACGCCCAAGACCCCTTTGTCCGTCCGCCGCGGGCGGAAAGAAGGAGGGAAAAACGCTAGAGAAGCGACCGGAGGGTAAAGATCGAAGGCGTGCCGAATCAATAAGCAGCCGTTTTCGAAGAAGGGCCAATCGCTCGAGAAGCGCCCACCCTTTCCGCCACCCACCGCCCATCCCGCCCGGGCACGCGTGCGTCGCCGCGGCGACGCGACGTCAGCGCGCGGTAACGTTGCGGGAGTGACGGGCTCCGTTGGCCGTATTACGTGTAAACCGGAGTGTCACTTATCCGGCATGGGGCCGACGTAGGGCGTCCCGGGCATAAAATACCCGGGTTCCGTGTCGGACGCGTAAATATTTAGACGCGCCTCCCGCGGGATGGCGGCCGGCGTGTAACACGTGCGTCCGACATGGCCGCTTCATCCCCTACGGCCGCCGCCCTGGAGCATCCATTATTTTATCGCCGGTACCCTAAATTATTTCCAGGTGCAGGCCGGGGCATCCCACCCTGGATGCGGATCGATGCTCCGCGCGATCGAGCCGGAACACGGAAACTAGCTTCCGCGGATTAACGCGGCGAACCCTTTGAGAAAACCGAGGGTATAAGCGTTTCCTTCGATTTCATCGCGTTTACTGACGTTCAAGTAAATGCAGGATTTCTTCATTCCGCACCTTTGCGTATATTCTACGTCGTTTTGAAGGAGATGCGAAGCGGAGGAAGAGAGGGGTGCACGGCACGTGCGCTCGACACGGAATACTACCCCGTGGCAGGGCGCTTCATCCCCTTGGATATCCTGCGTCGATTATTTTCTCGTCGGCCCAGCCCCCGTGACACCCTAAATTATTTCCAGGTGCTCGGCGGTGCATCCCACGCCGGATGGGGATCGATTCGCGAGTAAACGATCCGTCGAATCGGGGAGGGCGCACTCGGGGAAGTTAACTCCTTGTTTGCCAAGAGGGCTCAGCGGGGTAAGGTGACACGACGGGGCGGATAATCGTGGCCGGATAGAGTAGAGTTTCAGGAGCTCTTCGTTAAATTATTCTTTTTTTTTTTCTTTTCCACCCGACCGGAAGCGAAGGAGGTACGCGAGAACGGGGTGGGTCAACGAAGACCGTTCATTTGATTCTCCGACCTCGAAGGAATGAGTTCCTTGGCGCTCGGTATCTCCGAAGGAAAATCCTCCCGAAATCGAAAGTGTACGCCGTAAGGGGTGAGTTGGATCGAAAAACCACCCTGTGTGGAAGGACCGGTGACTCGACGTCGATACGGTCCGCCCCTCGGTGTCCGGAAGGACGAGTGGAAGCGGACTTCACAAATCTCGAGGCCGGGGTGAAATGGCCCGGCATCGAGAGACGAAGAACCGAGGCGCAGCGGGACCGGAAGATGTTAGCTGAAATAGCGAGGGCATCGGGCACACCGGAAGGAGATAAGACGGGGTGGTGGGAGCTGAATCGGAGAGCGGAACTAAAAGTTTGTCCTGATATCGCCGGACGGGATGGGGCCGGAAGCGCTCGCGCACTTAGCTCTTGGGGGTGTAACTCGGAGGGTATAAGTTATTTTATTAAATCCGCGCCCTGAGGCAACTAGGATACGTCGCGTAGACGAGCTACGAGGAAGAGTGACGTAAACGGGTCGGGGAAAGAGATCCAACGAGGTCCGACTCTCGATTCCCGGTAAAGGTCCTCGCTCAAAAATCGGGACTCGAAATTGAAGGATCTTCCCACCAAGTCCGGATTGGCGAAGGCTGGACCCTAATAAAAGTCGCTCCCTTTGAGTTCCGAGGTGAGGGCGGAGACGACGCGTTCATCATATTTATGCCTCTGTAAGAATTATTCCCAGAATTCCGCCCGAAGAACCGGAATTTATTACCACGCATTAACGAGGCGGGCACCTCGGTAGAGTTTCGCGCCAAGTACGTATGCGCATCTAGTAATCAAGGAGATATTTCCTCTGGACGTATCGTAAGAAATACCCGGAATGCGGTACTTTGCGAAGTATATACGCGGCGAATTAACTCTTTCGACGAACTTTTCCCGACGGCACGCCACGTGGGGGTGAGTTACCCCCCCGAAATGTTCGGAATTCTTGAAGAGCGGCCCGGGGGGGAAATAATTCGAACGATTCGCCGCATTCGTCGAGCGGCCGCGCGCGCATGGATCCGGGACATGCGAGGGCTGACAACTTTATTATAACGAAGGGCTTGACCCCGTAATGGTGCTTTCGGGTAGAAGGGGTGAAACGCGGAAGGCACGCGTGCCTGCACGCGCGCTTTCGGCTCGCGTGCGCCCTCTCGTTTCGACGTTCCACGACACGGCCTTCCGGATAGCGTTGCTTTCCCCGCGATTAGTCGCGCGCACCGTGCAATGTTTCCACGTTAATATTTTCCGAGGGACTCCGGGAAAGAGCGCCCGACGAAATAAAGGCTCGAAACAAAAAAGAGGAATTGTCTCTTTTTTTTTCCATGGCTTAGGGTTCCAGACCGGATCGGAACCTGGGTTTGGCATGATCGAGTCCTGATCAGGGCCCTGTTACCATTTCTACTCGGGCGGAGAACCGTTTCCTTAAGAAAATCGTCTCTTCCAAGAGGCACCGAATTTCGATGAAGAAATCCACCCCAGAGGTAGAATTCTCGGCAGAAGGTGCAGCAACTACCGGCAATTTCGCCAGGCCGGTCTCCACCCAGTCGCAAACTACCCTTTGATCGCGGAGGCTCCGAAGGTGGTTCCCACCCCGGGGCGGACTCGTTTTCGGGAAAGACCTCACGTTTTTCCCGGGAGGCTGCGGCTCCGGGTCCCGGGGGAGCAATTAAGGGATCGTCGGGGGATTCCGCGAAGCCGGAGGAATTGAAAGGGAGCGGGAGGGAAATTCCGCGGCGTGCAAAGCAGGGGACGTTAGTTCGGGTCGTCTAACCGGGGGATTTGGATGCAAGGCTGCAGGGCTGCACTCTTAGGGGTGGTCAGGGTGGGCAAAGCGACTTAGGAAAAATCGCAAAGGGCCTTTTCGGGGACTCAAAGCTCTTTGGATTTTTCCTTCTTTGTCGCGGTCTTTCCGCGGGACCGCCATTGTGTAGTCGGTTTTATTGCGTACATTCGTATCGCCGGTAATATTCGGCTGCGAGTCTCCTTCCTTCTCTCCCTTCTCGCCCCCGTGCCCTCGGGAACCCTCGACATTAGCCAGGGATAATGTTGGGTCTACGACGTGGACTGACACGGCGAAACGTTCCCGAAACGAGTTCGTTCTTTTGCCCTCCGCTTCCGGATTCCGAGCTGGTTCCTCCCTCCCGGTTTCTCCGCCCCCGGGCCGGGCGAACTCGCTCAGCCGATAATTTCCCGTAATTTCCCTAAATTTCCGATAAACGCCGCTTTTTCGTGACTCCTTCGTAACAAGAGCGGGCGAATCGAATTTTAATGGAATTCACGTAGATTGCGCGATTCCGCGATCGAAGATGAAAAATTCCAAGGAAAGGGTTCGAGCGCCGGAAAAGCGCACTCTGAGAAAACGATTGACTCAAAGAAATACGCATTGCTCCTATAAAAATCCTGCGAACGAAATAATTGTTTCTTGCAATTATATATAATTTAGGCATCAATATATAATGGAGGATGGATCTCATTTTTCTTTGGATGGAGGAATTTCGCTCTTCTCGCGCCGGATAATCCGGAGCCCCGTTCATGTCACCATTATGCCGGGGAACGAAATCGCGAGCGAAATCGCGAAGTGTGTGCAGACACGCGACAGGGACCCAGGATCGATTCACGAGTTATGAGGTCGATAACTCCCTCGTGGAGTCCTTGCACCTCGAGGAGGCGTCGTCAAAGTTTCAGGACAGCTATTTGTCTCGCGTCCGAAATCAGAAACTACTTGGAGAGACTCCTCGAGGATTACGCTTCGCGAGGATCCCGAGTACACGCGATTTCTACCCTGAGAAAATACAAAATTCATTAAACCATAGAAATATATCTTTGGTTCAATGGAAGCTTTTTCTCAGGGGACGGTCGACTCTACTTTTCGACTGCGAACGCTGGTCTGAAAAAAGCGCGGGATAAAAGGTGGGAAAGCTACAGGAAAATCGCGGAAGAGACGACCGGTGGCGGAAACGAGATGCGGAGATTGCTTTATGATAGTAATTATGCGAACGAAGCGCATCCCTCCCGCAAACTATGCGGAAGTGTGTCTCTTTCTCGCCCCCGCCGCCGTTTTCTGGACAAGCGTGCCGCCGGTTTCGAATTGCCAATAGAAACTTCGTAATTGTCTCGCGTGTGGTGGAGGAGGGTGGACGAACGAGCCCGTGGCCCCCAGGGGACAGAAGCAAGAGGTGCCCCATGGAAACTCGTAGGGGGTCAAGAGAGAAGGGCCACTGCGAGGGTGGGAACGAGGGGGTTCATTGTCATTAGAATTCGAGCACGCGCGATTTTCCACAAAGTGTCGACGCGGAAGCAAAACACTCTCGTCGAGGGAGGGTTTTCCTGGACGCATGGGGAAGCAGCTAGGGTGCAACGAGGGTGCATCCTTGCGCGTACCGAAGAAACCCACTCGAATAAATTCAGAGGCACCCTCGGAAGACGTCTGGAACCGAGCCAGGAGCGAGGCGCCGGGGGGACACTCCGCTTTTCATTTTTTACGCGCTTTTCCGGGATGCTTTCCTCGAAAGCTTCCGGAACGACGCCGCCCCTGCTTCCTCGCGGTTTTCGCTCTTAACGCCACTCGCCGGTTGCCGACTAATTGGCGCCGAGCTCCGAGGAGCCGATTTATAGGGTCCTCCGGGAAATACGTCCTTCCCTTGGATGACTCGCGACTCGTGGAAGAGGGGGAGAAAATATAAAAATTAGCGGAGCCCCCACTTGATGGGTCCTCGGGAAACGGTCTCGCCGCTTTGGCAGCCATGGCTAAACTTTCGGAACGTCAACCGAATTTCACCCTTCACCCCTGACCGACGTCGACGTCGACGTTACACCAAATACACTCTGCGCGATCCATCACCCGATCACCGTTTGGCCCCGCGTTTCCACGAGCCCGACCTGGATAGCTTTTTCCAGCCGACTCGGTCCGTCGAACCGAGCTTCGGCACATCGGCGAACGCAATTTCGCGAACCTCGGCGCCGATGCGTGCGAAAGCGTTTTTCCGCCGCGGCCGGAGATTGCGATTTTTCTCGCGGCGATGCAGCCGCGCTTTTCCAGATGGGGTCGGCCGGGGCGAAAAAACGCCGAGCTATCTTCGATATTATTTCGACTCTTCGAGGTTCTCTCGAGGTGGCCGAATATTCCGCGTCCTAAATCCGACTGTGTATCGAAAATCGCCGATCGGTAAAATTCGACCTCGACGCATTCGTCCGTCAGGGCCGGAGATTGCGACGTCGCGTCGGATTGCCGCGATTTCGATGCAGGAGCGGTAGGAAAATTAAATTATACGCGGTGAAAAGTGCAGCGAATCCTAGACAAGGTCCGTTGCGAGGAAATGGAGGTCCTTTGTCGGGGCGTTCTCGTCCGCACGCTTTCCGATCGCGGGGGTGCGCGACTCGGTGGGGGTGGCCTTAACGTTATTACGTCTCTTCGGGGTAGTATTCGGGTTTACGAGGCAGCTTGCTACCGAGTTATCGCCTTAAACCTCGGCAGTTCCACCGAGTTTCGTCTCGGGAACTGGAAACGATTCCTCGATCGGGGGTAGTAACGTCTGCTCCGCGAAGACGCCCCTTTAAAGAGCGTCGAAAAGACGGAGTCTCGACACCGTAATTAAATGGACGTCGGAAATTTTTCCGATTCGTCGCGGCGGAAGAGCGTCCTCGAGGGATGAAATTCGGAGCAGTCGAGGGGTGGGTGTGTTCCTCTTTCGGGTATTCCAAGGAATGGCGCCCGTTTTTCGGGGATCGAGTCGTCGCGGGGATGATCGTTTCGAAGACAAATCTGGGATAAAGTAGCAACCTTCTCGGGAGAGAGGGGGTGGAGGCCCACTCGTAAAGATGGCGATTTGCGTGATAACGGCGCGAATTCGAGGTTTTTCGGCATTAAACTCTCGAGCCAGCCAACCGGTCTTGGGTGCGATTGTCTTAAATTTAAATAATCACGGAAAAATGTTAATGCCCCCGCGGCGTAATTCAATGATAAAACAAAGAAACGGTCCCGAGCCACGGCAGTCAGGAGTAACCGGGATAGCGGCCGTGGGGACGTAGAAATTTAACCGAGACGAAGAAAGAGCCAGAGGGCCGAGCGAAAGTAAGACAGGGAAAGAATTGCCCCGGGAAAGGAGGCAAATTGAATTAATGCGCCAGGGAAAAACATTAAGTCTAAGATACGACTTAAAGGGAGAATTTCGAGGAAGAGAGTCGCCTCTTCAAGACGAGTCCAACTTTCCCGACATCCGGTTCGACCCTTCCGCTCTCCGCGCTTCTCGGCGCACTTTTCGAAATGACAAAAACCCGGCGTCTTTTCATTAAACAAATATCGCGGAACGGTTTCCGCCACGCGGTGAAAAAATCCCGGTCGAGAGTACCCGCGTGCCAATTTCTATCTCAACCTCTTGCGTTGGAACGACGTCCTATGTCCAATGTTATTCACTTCTCAAATGGGAATGACGCGTCATGCACGTAAACTAATTATAGTATCTGAAGTACGAATCCGAGATGAGCATCTGCCAATTAATTTCCAGCGCAGGTTAAATTACAGCTCCTTTTTTATAGCCGTGGAAAAATCGCGCAAGCAGCGTCTTTAAATAGCGCACGGTGTACATTTCGTCTCGACTGTTTATTCGAACTTCCGGTCGTGGCCGGCGCGTCCCTCGGGATATTCCCGGAAGAAATTGCTCGGGGAGCGGGCGAGATCGACGGAATTCCGGGGAATAGAATTTTTCGTCGGGATATTCGATCCGGTTATTCGTAAGGGCCGAGCCGGGTCGCGGTATTGTAATTTGAAGGGCCGCCGTGTTCCCCGCGCGGAGTTTTCGCAACAATGGCGCAGATAAGGAGCTTGCTGACCTCCTCGACCCCATCCTTCCCTCGGCTCCTTCCCTCTCCGCCGCGCCGTTAATAATTCCAGCTTACGTAGCTTTTACGAGCTCGCTTTATCCACCGGGTCGACGAAGCTCATCCATTTCTTCCCCGCGAGAGCGCCCGGTAGTTTCGACTCTTCGGTAACTTCCTTCTACTTACGAGGTGGAGGTTAACTCGTAGATTAAGGATCGGCTGGAATTTCGCATAAATAATTGAACCGCGCCCTCCCTTCCACGCTCAAGGCGTCAGCGAGTTCGTCTCGGGAATTCTCCCTTCTCTCGGGATCCGTTTTCGAGATCCTCGCTCCCATTGCCTACGATCGGAAAGGACGACTCCGGAAAAACTTCTCCCTCGGATTTAATTACCACCCTCTTTCTTCCGGATGTCCTTTTTCGCAACATGGCGCACGCCGGAGAATTTATCGACTTTCGCCCCGAGGTGCGAAAAATAGGCGGAGAATGAGAAAGAAAAAGATTTCACCGTCAACAAGAAATCTTACTTGGCGCAGCAAACGTGAATGCAAGTTTTCGGGAAGCGGTCCCTTCGAATTTCCTCGTTGAAAATTTCCCGTCGAAAGAAAGCTCGATTTATGGTGGAGTCGCGAAGCAGGTGGCAGGGCCGTTTCGCGAGGTCTCCTTCGGTCGCATAACGACCGCGTTGGCCGTACTCGAAGAAACACCTGAGGACCGACTAGCACCCGGGGGTCGTCGTATCCTTCCCGGTGACGCATTAATCCGAGGTTATATGGCCGGTTAAGCGGTAAACTGACGCGTTTATGGCTGCGTGAAGACACAATTTCCCGCTACGATGCCTACGCGTCCTTCACCTGGAACAGGGAAGGGCTCGTCCAGCCCTGGATCGGAATCAGATCGTCTCCGGGAACGTCCTTCCGAGCGAAAGAGTCCCCGAAGTGCTCGATTTTTTCACCCCCCCGACCGAACCATGGTCAATGTTTAATTTCAAGAGTCGGCGCCACTTTCTGCTGCGTTTCCCATTGAGGATTAAATTCGCGGCTCGAACGGTTAACACCTTACCGACCGGCGAATTTCAAAGTAAATTTGGTACCGGTGTACACATCTCGTCCAGCGACTCGCACGAAAGCCTCTTACGCCCTTCAACTCGAGGCATTTCGAAAAAAGATCTCTCCCTCGGAAGAACGGGAGGTGGCGTCCCTCCCCTTTTGACGCCCGCGCTCGTTACGCAAACCGTAATTCCATTGCGATTCAACCGGCCATTTACCGCACGCATAAGTGCGTGCCGGTCTCGAGAAATCGCCTTTGAGTTCCAGGCGCGTTGCGCCTTTGCGCTCCGAGGAACCAATGCACTCTCTTTTTACTGCCACACCGCGGGTGAATTTAACGGGGCGCGTTTCTGCGACCACTAAATTGAGTTAAATCCACGGAAATACCATCTAAAGGCGGGAAATCGTTACGCACTAGGGACCCGTCTCGAAGGTCCCTTCCGTAATCAACCGCTAATCCCCGCACGCATTTCTCCGCAGTCCCAGACTTGAAAACCATCCCTTGAAAGAAAGAAGTACCCTCCACTATCGGTATAAATTCTAATTGATTAGAAGGAGAAAATGAAGAGGAGGAGTGGAAACGAAAGTCTCCCCCTGGGTGTTAAAAACACGGTTCTAATACCTCCCTCCGTGTTTCTTAATTACCCGTTTCCACGAGGGTGAAGAGAAAATCGATGGAGATCGATTCTCGCGCCGAAATCCCGGCACTGGGGTGGTTCCACCCCCGATACTCGGGGATTGAAAAAACGAGGAACGCGACGGAGGGAGATGGGCAAAGGGGTGAAGGGGTGGTCATCGGCGGAGGGCGCGTCTCTCGACTCGCGGGGCGACGTCCTCGTCGCGACGCCCACTCGACGCGGAATTTCGCGGGTTTTGATACCTCGACGCGTCGAGTGGCGTCCACTCGTGTCATCGATGTCGAACGCGGGGCCAAAAAGGGACGAGTTCGACGAGCCTCGAATTGGAGATCTCGAGGTCGAGGACGGACGCCGACGTCGAGCGAGATCTTCGCGGGGGACGAGACCTTGGGGGAGGAATCGGCCGCCAGATAATCTTTCGCGGAGGCGTTAAGTATAATGGATGTCGTTCCGATAAGTCTCCCGCAGTGGCCTGCCCTCGCGCAACCCCTGCACGAGCAGTTATCACCCTCGCACCGCCAAATTATACACACCTAAATGATGGATGGACTTCGCCGATGCACACAGGCTGCACGCTAATTTACCGGGAACCCCGTTCCGCGCGTGCACGGCCGGAGCAGTTCCTGCGGATGGTCGCGTCTCCCCGGGTGCGGTGACCAACGTCGACGTCGGCGGTTCCAAATCACCAGATTTCCCCGCAACGTCGATTTGGATACGAAGCCCGCAAAATTAACAGCTCCGAATTATTCCCCGCGTGAAATCGATTCTTGATTCACCGAAATATTTCATTGGTACTGTTTAAGGAGACACTTCTTTGGTTCAATAAACGTTTTTTTTCTCGTTGCGGATTGGCGAGTCCATTACGGATTCGTGGATCTATGGATTTTTCCGATAGGGCGATCCGAAGATGAAGTATTTCTGAAGGACCGATGTCGTTGCACCTGCAACGGATGCCCCGGGTGGCGGGGGTTAGAGGAACCGCCGGTGGGCGAGGGTAGTCGGTGGCTGGAAGAACGACTACCCTTCGAGAGCTCGCCGGGGATAACCGGCGACTAGGGGTAGTTACGTCGGCCGGATGTTTGCCCCTTCGGCGAAGTGCAAACAGCGCGGCGTGTACGCGCGGAAATGACCAGCAATCCCCTTTCCATGGAATCAAAGTATTTCCCATCGTGGGAAAGCAGGGGTGGATCGAGCTCCGGAAGGTGGCGTAAAGCCGGCGAGGCGCGGTTTCATCACGCAAATGTGCAGCGGGTGCGTTCGGTCTCCCCTTCATCCCCCATAAAATCCCGCGAGCCCTAAAAATTCAGGCACCCTAAACGCTGTCTCTAGATTGACTCGAGGACTTTTCGCGTTTTTTTTCTCTCTCTCCGTCGGAGAGCGAATTTTCACTTATTCATGGCGACGTCTCGAAGGCCACCCCGATTCGCTGCAGTCAACGAGAGGTCGAGGGCGGTTGGGAGCCGGTACGTCTGGTAAAACGTTTGAATTAACATCGCGCGGCGTTTCCGGGCCACAATGGAATTAATTCCCGGTGCTCCATGGAGCGCGACTAACGAGTTCGCGGCGAGACTCGCGAAGAACGGAACACCCTTAAAAGCGGTTGTCACGAGCCACACCTGTACCGGATGTTCACCCCTCGGGGGCGAATTCAACCCCCGGCAGACTTTCTCAGGCCGTGGCAGACGTCGAACGACCCCAGCACCCCTTTCGGTCTCCCATGTCCTCGAAACCCGACGATACGTCTAGGGAAACCGCCAAGATGAGAATTATTTCTTCGAGGAGGGTCTTCGAATGCGTTTACGCATCCGTCGGTTACGTCGCGAAACGACGTCGAACCAGAATTCAGCCCTCGAGGCCAGCCAAAAAAACGCAGCTTCGTCGAGTCCGCGGAACCGACACTTTATTTCCTCCCCGAATAAATATCGAAGTCCACCCTCGGAGGAGGGGCGCGTTTTCCCTTGCGGGGCGCCAACCACCCGGAAAGATGGCGTGGATTTTGCTCCACCGGGAAATATCGCCTATCTTCCTGCACCCCGGCGTACTTGCCTTTGTATCGCTCTGAATTCGGCTCCGAATGCAACTCCTCGGGAAACGAATACGAGGAAATACGGGGCGCATTTTCCTCCGCGAAATACCGCCGATCCCTCGCGCCTTTATGCACTTTCCCCGAGCTGGCTTCGAGGACGAAGTCCAACACGACGTGTCGAGGAAATTTAAATAACGTGCCGACCCTAGGGGAGGAACTGGACGGAGGGGTCACGCAAAGTTCAATCGAAGGTGACGTTCGTCCTTTTGCTCCCGAACCGGAAGTGCGCGATGCGTAAAGGTCGTCATTCAGACCCACCCGGGCGGAAGATCATCCGGCGCGTCTTCGAAGGCGTAGACGCGGGTTTGCAAATTCCGCCACGGAAGAAGGGTGTCGACTTTATTTCCGAATCCGGGTGAAATTCCCCCGCCCCGGTTCTTTTCTCCGAATGTCCTCTGGAACCTCTCGAAAGGGCCAGGAACGTCTCGGCCCGTTTCTCGATCGCCTCCCCGAATGGAGTTTCCTAATCCCTTTTTATCGCCTCTAACTGGCTGTGACTCTGGACCGTGCCTGGTGATCCAAAGATTCGATTCCTGGAGGGCTGCCTTTATAGTTTTCCCCTTTCCGACTTTAATCTGGCTGCTGCAACTTTCCTCGGAAAACTGGACGCACGCGTGACAAACGGTCATACTCGAGCAGGACATTTTTCAACGGATTAATTAATCCACGATCTTTAGAACCTCCCGATTAAGCTTGTCCGGCTAATCCCAGGATTTGTAATTCCCGTATGGTACGAAAATTTTCCGTAAAACTTTTATGCGCGCCTCCGAAACTTTGCGCAGCTCGCTGCATAAATCCACGCGCGGTTTTATTCGCCCTAACCCGAACGCTAGTAGTTCGTCGCTTGAAGTGCCCGTAAATTGTATTTAGCGCAGTAATTAATATCCCGGGAGAATTAATTTTCCGGGGGAGAGATTAATTTCTTAAGGGAAACTTAATAAGGTGCATCGCGGGGACAGGATCGGGCCGGGAAATTATTAAATATATGGAAACAATAATACCTAGTTGCGTCGATATCCCTCTCCAATAAATTCGTTCGGTCGGAAATTCTGACGAAGTCGTTTTTCCATAAATAATTTCCACCTCCGTTGAATATTTAATGCTCTGGAGGTATGACACAAAAAGAAAGATAGGCAAAAAAATATCTCCTCGTTAAAACGTCGGTGGGAAACAACTAAACCGTGAGAAACTTTCCCGTTCCTCAATTTTCCCCCTCATCTGCCAAAACCACTGTCGACCATGGAAAACCTTCGAATGCGAAGGGTCGACCTCAAAATGCGATTTCGATTTCCTCGTGTCCGCGCCGTCCGAGCGAGTTACTATTTTCTATTCGCCTATTTGACACTAGATATTACCAGCTAGTCAGAGAAATCCAATTCCCCGGTAATACCGTCGAGGTCGTTCATCGCGCGTTTGCCGTTTAATAACGTTAAAGAGTGGCTACCACCAGCCACCTCGATCACCCTCGACGCGACTTCCGCCCCCGTGATAACGCATCGCGTTATCGGCGCTTGCAGTTCCGCGCATCGCGTCCCAAAATCATCCCCAGGGGCGTTTCTCGATCCCCCTCCTCTCTGCGGATAAATCCACGGTATCAAGCGGAAAGAAACCGCCGCATTAAGGCGGCGGCATTATTTTCGCATTAGCCAATCGAGATATAATAAAGTCGGAGAGGGCGTTAAAATTCCAGTTATCGCGAGGCCGAGTTCCCGCAATTTCGCGAGACCGTATCCTGGAGAAGAAAGCAAGGTGGGAATCGAAGGGTGCGGATTCCCAGGGGTGACGGTCACTCCGCGGTATTCCTTCGCGGAATCCGCGGAATATTTCCCCGCCGTGAGACACTTCCGGTTAAAGGGTGAGAGAATACCAACGGGGTGGAAATGTCGGGGTGAAATAAGGCGCCTCAGGAATGGCACGGGGTGGAGGTTGAAGCATTGTACTATTTCTTGCGGGGCTCGTCGGGAAGAGCGAAGATATGAGGGAGGCGTGGTGGACTACCCCCGAGAGCCAAGAACCGAGCAAAAACCACCCCCGCCGCTGCAACCCTCTCATATCTCCGAGGAAAGCGCATCCTTTTTTTTTTTCTTTCGGTTCCCTTAAAGAGGCTTGCTCGCCACTTGATTCCTCCTCGATTCTCGGTTGACGAATCGAAAAGGCAAAAACAAAATGGCCCGGACAAGAAAAGGAGTCGCTTGATTTCGCCTCGTCGTTTCGGCGACGTCCGCTCGTCGGGGAGAAGGATCGCGCAGTTTCTCTTCCCGGTCCCTTGGGACTCCTCCTGGGGGAAATGAACCTCTTCGGGGTCCTTCTTAAACGTATTTCGGGTTGATTTGAAATAGGGAATTTTCCTATCAAATTAAACGACGCCCTGAATCGTTCGTCGCCATAAATAGTGCACGCTTGGCGACAGGTTTCCCGAACAAGCGACACCCTTGCATACGCGCGATTTAATCAGACGCCAGACACTTTGTTTTTTAACCAGTTAGCAAGTATGCCTTAATTGGGTCGACATCGATCGGCGTAATGAGAAAAGTTGGCCAACTCCTTCGTTACGAGCCTCGTTGGCGGCGAACTTCGCGCCGGCGTTTTCCCACGGATCGCGCGTGGCTTCCGGATTCCCGAAATTAGAATTTCGATAACGCGACGGGAGGACCATCGCGACTCCCTTTAACTACGCCGATAATTGGAGCGCGATTACAAATGTAGCGGCGATTAAGAAACGATCGAATCTCCTCCGTGATGGGTCTCAAACTGAATATACGTCCTTGCCGAGAATAAAATCGCATAAAATAGTAATCCGGAAATTCGATTGAAAATCAGAGGGTAGGCGTTTAGACGAGACTTCGACCGCGATTGCGCAGAGAAATGAAAAAGACTGGTTGACCATATTTTCGACTCCAAGGGCGCCGCCCTGGAGAGCTCGAGTTTTAAGATGCGCTCCACTTTACGGTCGGTGTTTCCTTCCGCGATTGCGCGGCGCAACTTCCGGTTTCCGTCGAGAAAACGGCCCTCGAGAAACGCGTCTTCCTCCGTGGAGCGACGCGACCGAGAAAAGACCCACTTCCTATGCACGCAACGAGACTAACCGTGGCAGCGTCGCGACGCTATTTATTGTCCTCTGAAACTTCCGACGAGTTCGCCGAGGAAACGACGCTCGCGAATTCCGTCGAACGACGAGATCGTCGAACGCGACGACGGACGTTTTAATCGCGACGTTTCCGCGCTTCCCGATAAAACCAGCCATGCGGGGAAAAACGAAACGTTCCTACCGAAGTCGTCGTAACAGGTCCAACAAACTATAAACGTAGGAATATCAGTTATCAAGAGTCACGACTACTCCGAGGATGATCCAAGACAGAAAAAGGCGCAATGGAAACGTTTATTAGGGACGCAGCGGGGCGTTTGTTGTTAACTTCCGCTGACAAAAGTCGATGCAAACAAGGACCCTCCTTGGCGTGGACTGGCACGGGAAAAAAAGGACGAAGCCCATGAAAACGTTAATTACGTCTCTGCTGCGTTCGCAAAGAGCTATAAGTTGGCTGCGCCTTTCTTCGTCGTGCCTCAAAGGCAAACTCCATGAATAAGACATCATCCCACATCCCTAAGCAACGGGAATAAGGAGCCCGGGAGAAACGCGGAAAGAGGAGCACGGAACACGGAACTCTTGCGTTTCGCCTGACGTCTCGTTCGCCACCTCGAAGAATCGAGCGAAGGACTCGAATCGCCGGCGATACTTGACGAGCGTCGAATTCGATAAGAGTTCCGGGAGTTCGACCCGTTCCACTGGCGTTCCGCAGCCATTTCGACGCGATCGATTCCGCAACGTTAATCGGCCGAGTCGGTGGGGGGCTCCCCTCGTATTTTCGGGAAGCGTTCTACCGTGAACCGGTGATACCAAACGGCGATGCCCCTTTTCCGCGTTTTTATTCCCTCCACCTGCACGTCCGTCCCGTCTGCGATTCCGTAGCAACTCGACCCCCATCCTACAATGAACTCGGAAAACCGTCGCCCCATTCCGAACCTCGCCTATTTATTTCCATATTTTCCGCGCGTATCTTATATCCGTATTTTGCGCTTTGCACAGCGTTCCCAGGGGTTTCGGCGCCGGTCGCGTTTTCCTCTTGGACGGACGCGGGACGTCGACGGGGGAGCACGGACGGATTCGGGAGGCAAGGTCGACCCATCGGAACTCACCTGAGCTTAGGCTTTCGTGCTCACCTCTTGCCACTTGGCGGAGTAGATAGGCGAGGCGAAAAAAAAATCGGCCGTAAAAAATGGAAGGTCGTATCGAGCGGAGGCGAGGCGGGCGAATAATTCCTCGGGCTCCTCGGCGATAAACTCTCGCTCGTAACGAAACGGCACGCGCTAAAGGTAACCGGCCGTTCCGGCGCGGCGCATCGATCGGCCTCGGGCGCGCTTCGAGTTTCGAGCGAGGAAAATTGAAAAAATTCGGATTAAAGTTTACGAGCCGCGGCGCGCACCGGTCCGACGTTAGCCGGCACGGCTTGCCGTTTCGTTTTCAATTTTCCAGCTTTAATGCGCCCGAGCCCGCGCGGCTTTACCGCGTCCGCCGATGCGGCGCGGCCGAGCGCGAAGACCGGCCGCACTCTGCGCTAATTAATAGCCTCGCGATACCAATGGTTATTACCATAATGACCGGCGCTATTTGAATCGGCGGGGAAAAAGTGTCCGCACCGGTGCGGGTTCCACCCCCGACGACGCCGCTTGCGGAATCGGGACCGACTCGTCGCGAGACTCTACCTCGATTTCCAGGTCGGGTCAAATCGAAACGACGAACGAGCGTTTCGGAGACGAGGTCGAGGTTTCGCGGTCGGTCGTGCGGCAATTAAGCGGCGGAACGCAAAGGAAGCTTGCCCGCGGTGCGGAGTAATCTCGACGTCGCCGGGCAACGTCGGGCCAGTTACCGGAGCATTTATGCCGACAATTAGTCGATTTTCTCGTCGGCGCGGTCAACGTAATTGGCGCGTGCCGCAAACTAGTCGCGGACAGTTCGGATCCACCTGTTTGCGATACCAAAATGGCCGAAGGGCACGGACCGCCGGTTGCGGGGCCGGGGGTCGGGGGTCGGCCGCCAATTACCGCGTAATAAATGCAAAGTTATGGATCGCGTAATTAGTTTCGCAGAAGTTAAACGGAGTCGCGCAAATCGAGGCCTCTCGTCGACCATCACCGAGCCCTGTCGTACCGTCCGGAATATATTAATTACGAGCCCCGCTCTTCCCCGGCGCTCGATTCGTTTCGAATTTCAAACTTTCCGTCGATTAAGAGGAAAGATTTTCAATCCCACGAATTCGGCTCAAAGAGTCGGAGAGAATTCGGTGCCCCCCTGGGGTGCGGAGAGATTTTCGCGGAGAATGGGCGGTTTTCCACGGCGTCGATGGGGGGTGCGGGAACTTGGGGGTTACTCCTGAGTGACAAGTTGTTCGGGACGTGGTCGGGTGCATTGAATTACCGGGCCACAGGGCGGCTACCTGAACGCGGAGTCGGTTTCTCGCTTTCCGCGTCTCCTCGGCCGCGAGCTGCCTCGGTTTGCCGTCCTCCGAGCTTTTCGAGTTCCCCCCGTGTAACTCCGTTAGCGGCCGCGGCCAAAGTTCAGCGTTTTAGAAAAAATCGCGAAAACGTCCCTGCGGTCGCACGAGGTTAGGAACTTTCTGCCGATGGATTCGGGAGCGGAAATTCCGCCTCCCCAGGAATCTTAAAAAATTCGGTCTCCTAAATAGAGAATATTTCGCGACGGATTTTCCTGCTCGTTAAATACTTTCTCGCGGTTCGGTCGCGGCCGGAGTACTCGGTGCGAGAAATCCCAAGCGTGACGCCATTACTAACGCAGCAGATACTGCGTATCGACCCATCCACGTCCACGTCCGTGGGGGGTCCCTAACGGGTGACTGCTGCGACGGTGATAGCGACGGAGCCGCGATGCCGTGTCGCCTGTTCATTAGCCCTTGGGCAGGTACATGGTTCGGAATGCAATAATCGGCAACAATTGTAACATTCATAATTACGGGCATTTCAGTTCCAATCAGTCCGCAACGGACAGTCGATTACCGCCCTTATGGAACGCGATTGCGTACGCGCCCGCAGCCGTGCATTACCGTTCGATCAAAAGTGTCGACAATTGCGCGCAATTACCAGGGAATCTCTTTTTCCGGTGCATCCTAGATTTAAGGAGAAACCGAACCGTCGAATCGCTTCTTCGAAGCTTCGTTCCAAATAAGGACGAGCACGTCGTTGGTGCTTGCAAGCGCTGCATAATGCAAGCTTCGAGTCGATCAACGGTCCGAATGGATTCGATGGACCGCGTTCCGGTGTCTCTGGTATCCCGAGGATCGTCAAACATGCACCGAGGGGCGTAAGACTACAAGAGATCGCGATTAAGATCGAATCGATCGAGGTTTGCCGAGAGTGTGGTATCCCCGCGAGTAGTTTGGCAAAGGGACAGAGAGCACCATGACGGTGGAGTCGGTCGCTGGAAAACGCGTGGGCGAGTCGAGAACCCGGATGCGGCCATTTCGAGATCATCGAAACGCGTCTGTCGGGCTTTGACGGGGAACGGGGGTGGAGCCACCCCTCGTTCCGACAAAAGTACCGGGGCTCTAGTTAGCCCCTTTCCCTCCGGTGGCGCGAAATCGAATCGGCGATTGCCGCTCTCGCTGTGCCCCGGGGGTGGAAAAGTCCTCCGGGAGGGCTATCTCGCCGGACTGTTTATTCTCACCCTTCATGAGTTACGTCGACCCGGAGTCTTTCCCGACTGGATTAAGCCGAGCCCTAACGGCTTCTCAAACAACCCGACGCAAACCGGGCCAGCGCTGGACCAACTTCTTCGCCCCTCCCCAGCATCCGGACGATTAAGCCCCCGATAACGGAGCACAGTCTCTCCGGCACCCCCCGTCCCATCGTCGCCACTTATTTCCCTCCAGAGTGGACTTCCCGGAGGACGCGTTTCGCCATGAAGAGATGAACCCGCGACGTCGCCCTTAACCGGGGACGGTGCTTCGCCCGGGTGGAATCGGCCGAGGACTCTCGTCGGACGAAACGCAGAGGGCCGGAATTGAAGGAAATCCTCGCATGTTCCGTTTACCGAGAGCGACGGCGCGGTAACTGCTCTAAACTCTCCTACTTGCACAATGGCGGACGCGCACTCGTGGAACGTTTCCCGCGGGCCATTCATTACCGTTTAGAGCGATTAAGCGCAGAGGGCGGTCGCGGGTCGGGCACGGCTAAAGAGCACGAATGAGCTTGTGTTTCGGTTCAAACCGAGCGGCCGCCATATTTTTGTTAGCGGGATTAGCGTGGGCCGAGAGGGCCGGACCCACGCGAATTAAAGGGGCCGGATCGTTGGCGAAGGGGTGAGCTTTGCAGGGCCACCCCTGACTTCCGATTGCGGAAAGCTCCCCTGCGCCGAGTGGCTTTCCGGAGGATTTGTCCGGTTATTTTATCGCAGCCTTTCCGGATCGAAGCCTTAATTCCACCGACATCGATAAGATCCCGGTAAAAAGTTTCCAGTCGGGCGCGTATTCCCACCTTCGCGGGGGGGTTGGTTTCGAAGACGTGGGAGTCGAGTCGCGGGGGTCGCAGGGGTGCATTTCGCGCCTGGTATCGGAGTCTTTTGGGCTCCCTTTTGAGGATCGGTTTCCGCGAGGGTGCCTGCTCTCCCGAGCCGCCCTTAATTTCGCCCTCGAGCCCGATAACGGGGGTACAGCCCTAAAAGCTCAATTTCGAACGCGAAGGGGCGAGTCGAAGGTCCGACGGCGATATTACGGAGGGCCTTAATCACCATAAAAGGGTGTCTATCCGGCGACGATTCGAAGCCATTCCGGTACGTGGGTCAGATTCGGGAGGGATAGCGAGGGGGTGGGTGCTTCGGCCAGAGCTTTATTATCTCTCTCGCGGAGGCGTTTGGGGCTTAATCTACCGAAGAGGAGCGCGTATCCTCTCTTTCGGGATTTTACGCGATAATTAAGAAGCCTCGTTTACGACTGCTCTTTTAAGGCCGAGGGTGGAGGCGCGCTCCTCTCTCTTTCTTTCCGGAGGACGTCTACTGCCGCTCCTATACTCCCTCCGTCCTTTTCCCTCTTGATACCACCCCTCTACTCTCCGGATACCTCCTCTCGGTCACCGCGGCCCTTCCGCGACGCGGAATACTGCTTTTACCTCGACGCGTCTTTCCCGCCGCAGGGCCTTTGGCTCCCCGCAACGAAAAACGCGCGGTCTGTGTACAGCTGCGGGGGCGGCTCGTTAAGTTAACGAGCGGCGGGTCCGCGACACGTGGAGACGTACGTGCCGCGACGCGGAAATGGAAGAAGCTACGTGTCGACGTCTCGAACGGACGTTGTCCCTACCGTCCGCCATGCGGAGGGAAAACGCTTCAATCGCATAAGTAAGCAACAAATCGCCCCAATTAGGGGGCACCGAGGACGGCACGCGACCCTTGCGAATGGAAAGTCGACTCGGCGGGGTACATATGAATTCATCCCATGAATCGGCGGTGAAAGGGTGGTTTCGGGACGCGTTTTCGCGATTTCCGCTTCGCCACTCAACGGCAGGGAAGAGTCGGAGGAAGGCATTCGATTCCTCGACGAGCAACCTGGCCGGCGTCGCGTCACTCGAAACCCTTAGGGAATGCAATCGACAAAGGGTGCAGACGGATCCCGCTCGTCGGGCTAAGGGTTGTTTTCTTCCGCTTATTGGAACCGGAGGGTGAAGTATTTTTGCTCGGGGCGTCTAGCCGAGTAAACCGTGTCAAGGGTTTCGAACTCTGCCGCCCCCTCGTCGCGCCCTAAAGAGCGAGGGGGAAAGAAAGCGCCTAGGAGAGCGAGGAGCTTCGGCGTTCTGACTCGGTTTTCCGCTTCCTTTCCTCCCCCGCATTACGTCCAGGTGGTCTGTTATAGGAAACTTTGAAAATGCCCTGCCGGGAACCAATGGGAGGGAAAAATCGGGGAGCGTTCCTTCTCCGAAAGGGGTTGCCGACGGGGGTGGCGAACTAGCCAGCCGATCTCCCGCTGCCATTTCTTCGAAACCACCCTTCCGTGGTTTCCAATTAATTGCCATTAGTCCGCATTATTAATCACTGTAAGAAATTATCGATCCCCTAAAGCTCGGGCGTGTACGAAATGACCTGAAAATGTGGAATTCTCGTCGCGAGTGAAATCGGTAACGAAAGGATCTACTCGAGGGAAAGCGGGCAACGGATTAGTTAAATCCACGCGTGGAAACACCAGAGGAAAACGCCGGAGAAGAGTTCGATTTATCTCGCGGGCTTTGCCCGACCCCGGATTCTTCGTTCGAGCGATTTCTACGGGGTTCCGATTCGCCTTCCCACCACCCCATATCTCTTCGCGCCGTGATCGCGGCATTACGGGGACAACTCGGTTTGCCGTTTCCGGCCCGTGAAGGGGCGGAAACCAGGGGCCGGGTTCCGGTGCCGGGGAAACTTTCCGACGCGTTTTCCAGCCTGGCTGACGGAGAAATGAGAGGCTCCGAGTGATTCGCGTGCAGAAGGAAATGACAAAGGACGAGATCCTGCAAAAAGGAGTCCAGGCTCGTAAGAACGACCTAACGACCCTCGGGGCCCTGGAGCACCCTCGTTTGGCACCGTAGCTCGACAATGGCACCACCTTCGGAAGAACAGGGCCGTAAGGACGAGGTAACGACCCCCTGTCTCAGCACATCCCCGACTTTCCTCAACGTATTCAACCCTTTGCGCGACTGCCTCCCCGTCCTCGATATTTCACCGCATTATCGATACGCCTTTGCGTTCCTTCAAAAGTGCCGTCTGACAGGCCGAGGTGGCTCCGAGGAAAACTGCGCGCCTTGTTAAAATTACGACGGCGCCTCTCCCATAACGAGGAGTTCGGTTACCGTGCGCGTTTCGCGAGAAAACCCCACCCAGACGTCGGTTGTCCGGATCCGGTTCCTCTTCGTCCTGGACAACGGAGTCGGATGAAAAACTGCATTTGACACAATTTCCACACGGATGGCTCGATCGTGATGCATTTTCGCCGGTCGCCCCGCGGTAAAGGGTGGCGGAATCGAAGTCCCTGATACGGTTTACTCTGAACGCGGGGAACAAAAATATCCGCCCTCCGATCTCAATGAGTGGATGGAAACGACCCTTAGCCTCGTTCAATGGAACCCACGGCGCCGTTTGTACACGTTTAATGTATCGCACCGAGCCAGCGGTATGTATCGTGCCGCTCGGCTCGGCTCCGCTCGGCAAATACGGTAAGCCGTATTTCCGGGAGAGTCGCATCATCCCGCACTCCATCCGCCGATACGTCTCTCCGGATCCGCGAATAAACTGATTACCGGTCGTCGGTAAGCCTCCCCTCGGAGGAAGCGCGTTTTCCACGCGGAAACGCGACTCGACATCCGGCAGATTCCTCGCGCGGAAATCGACTCGTCTCCGCGCCGATTAAGCGGCGCTCTTCGACCCTACGACAGGAATTGTGCGGAAATCGGCATTTCTTTCGACGTATTTGATCGCAGGTTGCAGCGGTGCATATTTTTTGGAATCAACTTTTTTACTCAGTGTAGGTTTCCCGGAGTCGCGCCGAGTTTTTCCCATTTTCACGAGGAGTCTGGCCGGTAGGATTAGGTTTTCCGGGTGAGAGGAGGGCGCGGAATTAAATGTTTCTCCCGGAAGTCGCTGTTAGCGTCTTCGATTCGAAGGACCCTCCGACTCGGCGACTTCCTTCGAGCGGAGTCCTGGGAGTGCCGAGTCATCGGCTCGCCGGGAGTCCACGTCCCTCGCGTTTCCAGCGCGGAATATCCGCACGCGGAATCGCTCCACTCCGCCGATAGAGCCAGTTTCATACTTCGCCGCTATCTTGTCCAAGTGGAGGGGAATCTCGTCGCAGAATCCGGAGCACTTTGGTCCAGGACTCGGCCTCCACCTCGTACGTGGGTCCGCAGCTCCTACGTGTCTCAAGGCCGTCCTAGAGAAATTCCGCGACGCGAACTCTTTTTCGAGTCCCCGGTCGTTAGCCGTCTATCGCACCCCTATCATCCGACTCTTCGCTCTGTCATTACCCGCGGCTCCTGAAATTTCGCCGGCAATTTTCGCCCTGGAGTCGCCAGGACTCGCGCTTCCTCTCGACCCGGTTCTCAGGAGTGGCTTGATTACACGACGGCATTTAAACGACGCCCTTTTTCCGCGACGCTTTCATAAAAAAAAAATCTTCAATTAAGGGGAACTAAAGGAGAAAGAATTTAATAAAGCGTCCCAACTACCGACATATCAGGACCAGGAATATGGAAAGTGACCAGCACGTAAACCACCCCCCCCTGCACTTATGAAAAAAGACTAATTCACCGAAACAAATGTATATCGTTGCCTGAATCAAATATAATTGCAAGAAAAAATTATTTCGTTGCGGTTCAAGAAAAGGTGCAACGAACGATCCAGATGCAAGGTGCACGCAAAACCACCCTGTTCCTCGATCGGTGCATCCGTCGGCACGTTTCCTGGACTCGATGCGAGTCCCCGAGGAGCTCGTTCGAGTCTAAGGGCGGGGGAGGGTTTGCAGGGGTTGCCGAATTGATTACGGAGTACGGCGGAGGGCGCGGGGGTGGAAGAGATATTCAGGATATGCCCCGGGTGGGGGTGGCTAACAGCGACCTTAATAAGGCAACGGCGTTGGATCTGGATGCGAGGCCACGAGTGGGGGGGTAGGAAAGCCGCACATAAACCGTAGAGCCTGCTGGGCTGCCACCGCGCGGAGGGAAACTACCCCTTGGCACGCGAGAATAGCGAACCGACCATTACCCCCGCGGCCTCGCACCCCCCACGCGACTGGTCGTTCCACCCTCCGAAACCGACCCGACCCGACCCGACTAGGACCGACCACTTTCGCAGTCACGTACTTCGCGCCGCCAACCCTCCTTGTAAAGAATGCTTAATTGTTTCTAATTAATATATTACATGTCGAGTGGGAGATAGTCATCGCGTTTACGAACCCTATTCCACAAAAATCCCCCCCGAATTTCAGCTGGACGTTGACGTCTTCGTTTCCGAGGGATTTTTTTTCCCAAGATAACGCGAAAAGGATGCGCGTAATCGGGGTGGGTAACGACGACTATGGAATTATTCGTTAATCGGATAACGAGGGGTTGCGGCGTGTCATCGAAAAAAAAAAAGACGGCCAGACTTGAGCGCAATTAATTTCTCGCGTACAAACCATCGGAGGATGATCTCGCGATGGATATTACGGAGCAAGGTGTAACCCGTAGCGAGAGGTGTGTAATTTATAGCTCTGCGGTGTATTTCGCCGGCGGAGCAAATTGTTGTGTAATTAACATCAATTGCGGCATGAATAGCAACGGCACCGTGTAATCGTAACGCGAGCAGCCAGCAGTCATTCCATCGTCGCGTACACGCAAATGGGTGGTAATTTCTGGCAGGAACAATGGCACGCCATTTTTATCAGGAGCGAAAGGTCACCCACGTGTACTCGAATTAAGCCTAACGCCAATCCGCGTAAATCGTAATCAGACTGAAACACCCTGCAGGGGCCGTAAACCCTTATGGTCCTGCTCCACTCCCGATCTAGACGTAGCCATCACCCCACCACGGGGGTTAAATGTTTGCGCACGGCTCCGGATGTAAACGCAAAAAGGGAGGAAGGGAACAACGGTTAATTCCTAGATTTTTCTATATATCGACCGAGGTTTTTATCATCGATTGCAGGAGTCGCCAGGACTGACGAATGGCGGCGAAGGGTGGCGACGCACTTCGGCTTGCGGAAATTTTCCGCGGTGTCGGGGGATGCGCGCGTATCCGTCCGCACGCGTCCCAGGGGATGCTGTAAATTCCTCGCGGTTTACGGTATGCGTTTACCCCGACGTCGGTATGCGTTTAACTGCGGTCCTTGGGAGGGTCGCGTAGTTGCAGGCGTAGGTGCACGCGTGTGCAGGGTGCACTTAGCGCCGCCCGAGCCATCAAGGATGGCGGGTTAACTCGCGGGGCGTTAGCGCCCCCAGCGGGGTGGAAGTCGTCGATCGTCCGACGGGGTGGAAATTCGAATCGGGGGCGATGCCGGGGGATGTCGGAGGAGTTACACCCTCGTCAGCCGCCGACACGGGGGCGGACAATGCGCGGCCAAGTCGGGGGTAGTTTTTTAATAAAACTTTCCCCCGACGCGACCGCGGCTTCGCGGGGGTCGGGAAGGGTCGCGATGACACACCCCCGAAAGCCGTTGACGATTCTCGCGGGGGAGCTCTACTCGATATTCCGAAGTTTCAAGCGGAAACGTCGATTTTCCTGTTAACGCCGATCGGGAGACCTCGAGAGTCGCGATTTAATTCCAAGTTCGTCTCCGCGAATTTCTATATCGAATGATTCTAAGAGATTAATATTTCTCGAGATTTGGGGCATTTATTATATTCCAATTGCCTTGGTTCAATTTTATCCGGCGTATCATGCGTAGCGGGCGTTTAATCGTAACTGCAAGCAATGCACCCCTCCCTGTTATAAAATCCCACGTTTTCCAGCATTTCCAGCTCCGGGAATTCCCGAGTTCGGATCACCCTCTCTCTACCGTTTCCGATGCGAAACTCGGCGTTCTCCGAGAAGAAAACGGCGAATCGCGAAGTTTAGCCAGCCCCTGTAGAGGAATCCACCCCTAACCCTCCGGGAGATCGCGTCTACGCGACGGTCGCTTCCGGCGACGGCAGCCATTGATAATTACTTACGATCGTAACTACGGAAACGAGGCAGGTAATTATAAAAATGATTACAAGCTACGGGGCCCCGCGAGAATGTCAGGGGAGTTCCTTCCGGACAAGTCGGGATGCGAGGCTGCCATTTAAGTTGTGACTTTCGCTACGGCTAACTACTTTTAATGAGCAGTCGCGAGCGCTTAATGAATAGAGGGAAGAGGGTGCAGTCGTGAAACGGGTGGATGGGCGAGAGCGACGGGGGTGAACGAAACAAGACGCGGAGGATGTCGGGGGGTCGGGGTGCAAGAACTACCCCCGATAAGACTCTGCTCCACGGAGACCATTGCGCACTTATTTTCGTAGAGGAAAAAAGAATCGCCATACTCTAGGATTACTTCGTTTAACGATATCGTGAAATTACATATGTGTACATCTAATCCGCACGAATGTACCAGCGCGATAAATCGTGGTGTAATCGTGCAGAATTACCGAAAAATGCGAAACCTATAAGGGGAGCACGGAATCATTCGAGCTTTCGAATTTTTATTTTCGCCGACGAAGAAATCGAAAAAAAGTCGCTTTCTTCGGCGACATCAGAGATCCAACGGTCACGAGCCGACTCCTGTCTCGAGACGTCCGGGGATAACCTCCGACCCCCCGCGAATCGCGTGACACCATCTCGCGAATCCTCGCCGTGTCGAATTGCAAATTCGATTCGCTACCTCTTTCGCCGCTCTCCGGGTACCGAGAGTTTATTACCTCGACTTCGCTGCACAGCGTGCAACTAACGGCGCGATCACCGATTTTTCTGCGCAGCCTTCAATTTTTTTTTTAGCGAGAACGAGACCAAACGCACGCGATTTGACTCTTACTCGCGGATTTTCTAATTTTTTGTCTTACTCTGTAAACGAAAAAAAAGAAGAAAAGAAACGAGCATCTTCCCCAGGCCTAAACGTGGTCATGCAAGATGCAATCAGAAGCTCGGCATTTCCGCATGCGTTATTCCGCGCGTTAATCCCGAATTCCATTCCCCCGCATAAATATGCATCATGCATAATGTGCGGTTACTCTTTTTATTCAAGCTCGCGGTGGATGCGTTCCCAATTTCGGGAACACGCTCGACCGCTTGTTTTATCAGGGAGTAAGGAAAAAAAAAATCGGGGAAGGATAAAGCGGGATTCGGGGGCGGATGTCAAAGGGAAACACGCCGACTAACCCGCGGGACAGCGTTTAACGCTCGGTGGTGGTCGGTGGTCGCAATTGTACTTGCAAATTCGCGGCCACGAAAGCAGGGCCAGCTCGCAGCAAATGCGCTTCCGGTTGGGACTCTTAAGGCCGGACCGACGCGAGGGACGTCACGACGCCAGTTCGCCGAAATGTCTGATCTTGATGCCAGTCGAAACTTTTTCGAGCTGACCGTTCCCTAGAAGTGTCGGGGGTCGACGATGCACCGGTGCATCGGTGCATCCGCGTGCAATCGCGTTTTTTGGCCTTCTCGAAGAATGCCCGATTTTCTTAATCAACGTGCATCGTCCGTACACGTGGGGTCTTTCCTTAGTGAGGTTCATTGGATTTCGAAGATTACACAGATTACAGAGAGTTCAAGGATACGGGGGAGCGGCATGATTGAGGGCGGCGCGCTCGCTTTTATCGCTAAGCGATATATTTTCATTTGCGCGGCTGGCGGGTGTTTTTCACGGGAAAATACGAGGGGGGGGATATTTGTCCGAATAGTGCATCTATACTTCGCTCCTCGGGACGATTGGAATTGTGAAATATCGAGAGGAAAGCGGCGAGATGAGTCGGTGCGCGCCTCCCCGCTCCTCCCGGCCGCAGACGGCGAGGCCGCTCCGTTTTGTCCAGGGACGTAAATGAGTTTGCCGCGGAATAACTTGCCGGTCCCTAACTCAAAATCCGCGAATTCGTTCGGAGTATTACTCCGACAAAGCGAGAGAACCTTCGTAATAAGCGAACGACTTTGAAAGAAATTTATTGAACCAAAGAAATATTTTTTTGATTAGAGTCAAAGAAATTTTTTTCTCAGTGCAGACCCTAAGAATGTCCGCTCGATCTCCTGCCCAGAAGAGCCCAGCCATCCCGCCCCGCTTCCCGATCAATTTTACCAAATCGCCGTAGAAAACGCATTCGTTCCGCGTCTCTCAGCCGACACCTGACACCGATTGCTCGAGAAAGGTCGGACCTAATCCTTGACGGCGCGTCTCTGGGTCCGATCGGCCCCGAAGATGGCGTTCACGGGGCGATCATCGCGAGACGGTATTTAGCGTCGAAGCCGACTCGCGAGGAATCTCGAGAGACGTCGAGGTAAGCGAGGTAAGGCCGTCTCGGAGGTAATCGAGCCCCGACTCGAGAAGGACAGGGACGACTCGGGGCCGGCGAGAGTCGCGAGGCCAATCCGACGAATCGCGATCTCCAGCAGCCGAGGTCCATAATTAAGACGGAGAGAGCGTGGCTAACGCGACGCTGGCGGGACGCTAACGTCCCGGCGTGTCCGCACACATCGCGAGGGCCGGTCTCGAGCGGAATCCTGGCGTTTAATTCCCGCAGCGGTCCCGGGGCTCTTCTCTAACGGGGCGCTTAATAAGATTCCACGTCTCGCGGGCTCGATCGGCGCGTCCGCCCTCCCGGTCCTCGTCTGCCTTATATCGAATATATATATCACGGGCGGTATCTCCCTCCTCCCGGCGGTCCTTCTCTCTCCGTGAAAAATTGCCCCGCTGAATTATCGCCGGGGCAGCGACTCGGAGATATATCAAGCGGAAGATACGCGCGCGCGGGCGATTTCCTTTTGGCCAACACGCACCTCGCGAAACGGCTAAAATAACGAATTCCCGGATCGCGATGCGAGAGGGAAAAGTCCGGCATCTCCCCGGAAATCCTCCCCTCGTAGCCCGGCCACCCCCTATCCGCCCCTACCCCGGAATTCCTCCCGTTTATTTCCCACCCTCTTAGGCGTCCCTCCAACTTATCGCGCCCTCCAGGAAACGAATTCCGAACTCTCCGAGAATTCCCCCGCGGATTCGCGAGTCCTCGTCTCCGACTTCGTCTCCTGGAGCACCGAAGAACGGGCGCAAATGTTTACCGCCCGAAGGAGGCCAACTTTCCCGATGGCTTCTGTCTCGGCACTTTTAAGTCGAGAATTCCAAGATTCACCTGCTGCCCCCTTCACCGATGCGACGATTTCCCCGACGAGGTCGGATTCAACAAAAGCGTAACAAAATGTAACGCTAAGTATAACGTAAGGGTTAATCGTCAAAGAACGGGAACAACGAGGATATGAGAAGAGCCAGGTGAAGTGGCGTAATTAGTGGACCATCGGCCGAGTCGCGGTCTCGTGCGGAACCGCAGCGCCGTTTGTCAAGAGACATTCGTCGCCCGGGGGTGCAACCCCCGGGGGAAACTGAATTCGAGAGTAACCGCCCCGAGAAACACCGACGTCGGATTGGATTAAGCTTTAATCGGAATCTTTTTTCGCCAGGTCGCGGCCAGGCTAACGAGTTTACCGGCGTAATTCCTTAATTCCTCCGCAGCCCCGTATCGTGGCCGAACCGTGTAGTCACCGAATGTCGTTAAACCGCAAGTGGAAATCGCGGACAGATTGGACCGACTCGAAAGCTTTCCCGAAAATCGGGCATCGCGGAACGTAAATTCGCGATATCGCAAAACGCAGCGCCCTTAACGAGGGATCGACTCGTCAGGGGGTTGGGCGAGGGGGTGGACAAGGGGGCACTTATCGCACCCCCCGTAATTCGGGCCGATTAGCCGCGTTACCCCAAAGGTCGTAGCCATTGAAAAGCGAGGCCGGTTGGTAATTCGCTCGGCTGGGCCGAACGGTAAAAGGCACGGTGTCAGGGATTTACTCGGCGGCGGGGTGCATTGTGCATTTCGGGAAATTGTTGTAATTGGGTTCTTTTGTGCCTCGGTTTACACGAAGAACTGCATCCACGGGAAATGCGCAGCGAGCCGGTGTTTACGCAGCGCGAACCAGATAATTGGGACGAATGTAATACGCGCATTGTGCTTTAGGTACGCGCACCTGGCGTTGCGGCCTTAACTAGGCTGCTTAATCAACGGGGCTGGAGGAAAATGGCAGGGTGCTCAAAAATGCAATTCCGCCATTTGGTACCCGGGCTAATTTGCCGCGTTTTCGGGGGTAAGTCGGGCCCCGAACGCGCGTCCAAGGCGGGCGGACTCTTTGCGGCGGGGCGCAATTTAACATTAACGAGTCGACTCGCCTATTCGCGCCCGGCTCGCAACTACGCGATCCTCCGCTTTCATACGCGGGCTAATTGCGCCGACGTTAAATTACGGTGCACGGTGCAGCTGCAGCTGCACCGGCCGGAGCCGTCCCGGGACCTCGGAAAACGAATGCCGCGATTACCCCTCTCGCGATTAATGCTACTCTACGATCGGCATCTCTGATTTTCTCATCCTAAATCGCCTCTACTGAGCGTTTCCACCGCCACGTGATTTCCCGAGCGAACGATCCCTCTAGTGCACCGGTCGAATCCCAGCACTTATATTAGGTTGAGGAATAAATTCCCGCGCTAACCCTTGTCTCGAGGAAAAAGGGAAGGAAACGAAAGGTACTTGCTGATCCGGTAAGCCGGTCGATTCGAGTCGCCTTCCTTACATCGAGGCACTTGCAAGGCAAACTAGCGATTACTCGGCAGGCGACACGTCGGGGTACTTCAAAGCTCCGTCCCGGCAGTGCGGAAATCCTTGCAAGAGAGAGAGAGAGAGCGAACAGGCGGAGGCTCCTCCTTTTTCTTCGTGGCTTTTCGAGATGCTCGGAGCGTAAAATTGCCGGTAGGATCGCATTAGAGCCAAAGTCTATCTGCCTCGTGGGGCCGGCAGCGACCCTCGTCCAATTCGACGGAGCCCGGAGGACCCGGTCGCGGTCCCGGTTCCCGGAGCTGCAGGACCTCCAGGAAGAGCGAGTCCGGGAGCGCGGCGCACGGCGCAACGACCGTAAAGTCCGTCGCTCGTCGGCAGTTCTTGACGAGTTTCCATGGGATCCGAGTCACGTGACCGGAAGTCGAGGACCGACAAGGATATACCGTGCACGAGGCGCCCCGGGAACGAGCTCTGGACTTTTCTCCGAGCGGAGTTTCCTGGGGAACTTCCTGGCCCGGTCAGGCTCGAAGGAGCCTTCGTAGGTTCGATTCTCTCCATCTTTCTCGTTCCCTCTCCATTTCCTCCGCACTGGAAGCTCGGACCCGTTCCTAGGACCCCATTCGAGCGTGCCGATCGTTTTCCCTTTTCTCTCCTCTTTATTCCCCCCCTTCCCTTCCCGGTACATTGGCTAAACGGACGAGAGGGAGAAAATTCGAAAGTCGGAGCAAGCCTCCAGCCCGTTCACCCTCTGCGACAGCGCCCTAAGAATCCTTCTCAATTTCACCGAGAACGCCCTGATAAAAATCCATAGAAATTTACATTCACTTTACGCACTTAAGTTTTACACGAAAAATTTATATGGGCATTTCTATCAGTGTGGGCGGAACGTTGCAAAATGCCCTGCAATTGGTCAGAGAGAGAAATAGAGAGGGAGGAAGAGTGCAGACGTATGGAGTTAGCGAGCGTGCCAACTTGCCCATCTCCCACTTATCGACTTCCCCGGAAACGGAGCTCCTCCGACGGGCGCGAGGTTTTCTTCTAATTTCTCAAACCTGATTAAAACTTGTCCGCCGTGAAAATTAAGTTTCGCTCGAGCGCGGCTGCTCCGTTTTCTCCTCCCGTCTCTTTGCTCTTCCGGTTCCAAGAGCGACGATCTTCGAGGAGACCTTCGCGCAAAGGAGAGGAGGAACCACGAAAGGGAGCGAATAAATCCTGATAGGGACTCGGCGTTATTGAGATTATGACATCTCGCGACAATCGCTCCCTCCACCTTCCGATCTAAGCGAGCGAATCGGCGAAGATTCGGTTTTCCAGCGGATTTTCTCCGTCCGTCGCGGGCCGTTTCGACGAATTCGCGCGCTTGGCACGCTCCGTCGTGGGGAATAAAGTTTCGCCGATGGCGTTCAGTTTCTCCTTCCCGGTCCTCGAGGCGCCGGTCGATATCCGCGGGCGCCGAGGGGGAGGAGAATAAAAAGAAACGGAGAGATTTCCATATTCGAGGAGCGCGAGGTGTGAAAAAAATGGGCCGGCTCCTCGCGCTCGATTTTCCTTCCGAGCAATATCATCCCACGCGAGGATCGACCCAGAAATCCGTTGTTTCCCGGAACTTCGGCGAATTTACTTCCGATCAAGACTCGTTATTCCGGGCCTTCTCGACGGCGGATTGAAATTCGTCAACGCGTCGCCCGGAATAAATACGCAGCGAGGCTGAAAAATCCGCAACGACTTTGGCGCGCGCGCTCGATTTCCCGGGAAAATCGTCGCATCGAGAACGAGGGTGATCCCATCGCGACGAAGAAGGTGTGCGATGATGTCGGCTTCAAAAAGACCGGTGGACCGGGATTAACGATTTTCGAGTGGACACTTCCCGAGAATTACTGGAAAACTGGGCATGCCGCGTCGACGGGACTCAGAGACGAAAAAAATGGCGAAACGCCGGCCGATGCCTCTCATAAATCGTCATATCGCTCGCCGGCTCAATCCCATCGCGAGCAAGACCGATAAAAAGCCCTATTGTGCTTTTTCCGCGGCGGTGGATGAACCTGACGAAAAATTCAGGCTCCTGCCAAATATCCCTCTCGATCGCCTCTCGATACTTGCGCGAATTTCGCGGTACTCCACGCTTGATACCCGTGATGGATACCTTTTACGATCGTGCAAACCAATGCGGCGCAGGGAGACGGAGCCGAGAGGGATGAGCTTTTTAGGGTGAACTTTTCCGACTACTCCTATCCTCGCGCACTCACCCTCTCCGCCCTGAAAAAGCGCGCGGCGTAAAAGCTCCGCCGGGCACGGGGCCAAAAATCGCTCCGCGGATCCATCATTGACGTCAATTATTTCGGTTAACGTAGGGTGTTATTTCGATCCGTTTCAGGGAACAATCTTGTCCGACCCTTTGCAACGTTACTATAAAGTGACCATTCTCGATTCCGCTACTCTTTCGCTATTCTTCCGCCTCGTCCTCCTTGTCCAAGTAGGTAGTGTGCAAATACGGAGCCATTAATTCCTCGCTGACGTCTGGGTCGTAATTTCTGTTGTAAAAGATCCGCATTTTTTTTTTCATTGCATTTATACTCCGAGCAAAAATAATTTGCAGTCGATAGATTGATGTAAATTACTGTAGAATTTTTCTACGGTATTTTGGATGCACTTACAGATAGTATTCTCGTATCCGTTTCTGCTTAGGGTTAACGTAAAATATCCGAAATAACAATGCGTTTGTCGCGGCAAATATGGCGGCCGTTATCAAGTTCCGCTTAATCTGCACGGTCAGCAGGCCCCTCATCCGCGGCGGAGGATCACACATCTCGGTTTTCGATAATTACGGGAGATATTAAGGAAAATCAATATTTCCTAGGTTAATTCCCCGCTTCCAGAGGCTCTAGAAGTAACAATTGCCGCGAACGATACGAACTTGTTCCCACATTCGGAGCATACGTCTTTCCGGTAGAACCGTTTCACGAAACCCACTATGGCATTAGAAAAAAATCACCAATTCTTTAAAAATATGTCGATATCATAATGGACACCCGTACAGCCACAATGAGTTAACAAACCAGGTCTCGAATCGGTCAAATCCGAAAAGGGGAAAAAACCAGCGGAATTTCGGGCGACAGCCGCACTGCGGCTCATTTCTCAATCTGTCGTTACAAGAGGGACCGCCCCGGAAAAAAAAAAAAAAATTAGGGGTGGGAGAACTGAAAGAATCGCAGAAAAAAGTCGGGCGCGGAGGGCTCTGTACGGCTGGCAATTTATAACGAATTATAATGCATAATCGTTGAATGGCCTGGTCGATTACTGCCAGCGCCAGATCTGCCGGACGGATATAAAATAATTTAACTGCAAACAATGCGGAATCAAGTCCGGCCGGGCGTTCTCGCTGGCAACGGGCATCAAACGGCGTTTCGCTTTATTACCATGGGATTTTATTAAGCGTTTTACGATTGGTCGTGTCGGTCAGGGGTGCACCGAGACCGGGAGCGGGGCCGCACCCCCCGCGAAGGGTCGGGGGGTAGGGTAGTTACCCTTGTGGTATTCACTGGCCGAACCAAATTGAATTAAGCACCGCGTCGCTTTCCTCCACCGCGGAGACCGCCAATCCGAGCGTGATCGCTAGTTGCCAGCGAAACGCGCGATTCGAGAATCGAGTTAAGCCCGAAAAACGAAGCCGGACGGCTTCGAAAAACCCCGAAAGCTCGAGTCAGTTGACGAATTCTCGACAAAGAAATCCGTAATCACGATAAACTGCAAGGAATCGTGTATCGTTCCACTAGATACTCATACACTGAAAGTGCCTGAATTTTATGAATATTTCTAACAGGGTGGTTTCGTCCACGACTACGTTAGGATTGACTGCTCTAGGTTTGTCATTTCTTTAAGCGTGAGCGCGTATTGTCTCGAGAGGCGATTTTCAGGTATTAAAAAGAGGTAGTAATCGATTGTTGTAACGACGGTCTTAAGCGGGCACTAGAGGAAGGTGTGGTTTTCAATCGACGGCGACTATGAGGCGTCGTTGGGAAGGTGGTAAAACCGAGGGTGGTTATGGAAACGGACCTGTTCGTTTATTCAAAGGCTAGGGCAGTCAGGGCGAACCTGCGGCCCAGATCTCGAAGACGCGGCACGTAGCCCAATCGCGCCGATACCGCCCAGGGGTTATGATGGCCGGCGAGCGCAAACTGCACTTAGTTGAACTCGCGAAGGCCGAAGCCACGTGGAATACGAAATTGCCGCTCTCTCACGTGCCGGATATCGGCAACAGCCCTTCCCCTTCCTCGGCCCTCCCGGCATTCGGCACTTACTTCGCAAGGTAGGACCCTTTCGGCCACGAACGCTGCAAGTGGACGAGGGGTAATCACCCTAAACGCCTCCAACGTTTACTCCTAACGGGCCTCGGAAATTACTTTTTACCGTGTGACTGCCGCCCTCTTAATTTCCCACCATTTCTCCCAATTAATACCAGAGAGTCGTTACAAACACCGGCTCGAAAGGTTCGGCTCCCTCGTTAGAGATATTCATAAAATCCATGCACTTTCGGTACATAAGATTGCAGTAGAATTATAAATTTCATGTAGGATAATATTTTTTTATCAACAGGGTGTAGAACGCTTCGTCCGATCGATGATCGGACCCTCATATCTAATAGCGAATTTTTCAAAGTTAGGCGAAATTATGAAACCACGAGAGCTTTGTTTTAGCTGAAATGAAATTTCAGGGAAATATCGCAGGGAAGGAACGGAGAGGAATCGAGTGGAAGTGTCCAAGTGTATAGGGAAAGAGAGAGTACTCTTCCGTGGAGTACTCTAGAGTTATGTTAATAGCTCCCCGCAGTCATAGGCATATACGTTTCCACAACGGCGTGTCTCTATCGAATTTCACGGAGGAAAGGAGAAGCTCCATGATCGGGAATTATTTTCCGTTTAAACGAATGATTTTTCCGTCTCGCCTCTAGCGCGCGGAATTCTCGCTCAATCTCCTCGTGAGTCCCGATTCCCGCGAAATATGCGACGATGATAGCTCATGTATAATTCACGGCCGCGAATCATGGCTATCCCTGATTGTCGATCGCGGTATTGGGAAGCTTGAAAAATTCCATGGGGAATTCCTAGCGGGATCTCAATTTTTAAGTACTCTACTACTGCGGTACGATATTAAAGTTCTGTCGGTCCTTTCGCATAAGGAAGAAGAAAAAGAAAAGTGGAATATCAATTCGGTCGATAGTCCTAACCGTCAACTAATAAGTTGACTAGTAAGCCATTAAGCGGATGACGAGTGCCGCGATTACGGGGGAATAATGACGGCGGTAAAGTGATCCCTTGATGAATCGACGAATCACGGAATTGTCCTTTGTCCATCGGATCGGGCGATTCGGCCGTCGAGAGCGCCCCGAGCGGAAGGCTTCTTTGTCCGACTTTTCGACGAGAGATCGATCGGTCCAAGTTTGTCATCGCGTCGGTGGTTTGTCCGCGGAAGACGCTCCCGACATGATAATAATCCTTTGGATATGACAGAGTCCAACGTATGACGACGTCGAAGAGACCGAAGCTGTTATTACAAACGGAACAATATTTCAAAGAATAATGAAAAGCTTTCGTTAGGTGAAGTGTATATATGTTAGCATGAAATAATTTAGTCTACAAAGGTTTTGTCATTTTTATTGTACTTTATCAAAGAAATATTTCTTTGGTGCAATGAAATTTTTTTCTCAAAGTGTACGCGCAGATTTTCCACGTTAGAACAAGACCCACGGTAGATCGGATATAACACCCGGTTTCAATACACTAAACTTCGGGAGCGATTCTACGCGAAATCGAAGTCGTTTGTTCTCTTGGGCGCGCTCGTCGATGAGATATCTATCGGAGGAAGTTTGTCGCGGAAGAAAAGTGGCGAGTCGACCGTAGAGCGAGTGGGTAGCGTTTTCCCGGGATTCGAGGATGACTGGGGCAACTAACGCGACCGATCCCGGAATCGGGTCGACTGCTCCTCGGGAGAGATGATCGGTGCAAAAGCGGCCAGGAGCCAGTAATTATACCGGGCGACCAAGACCGGCAATAGTTGGCGAGCAGTTTTCAATGGTTACAACTTCGGAAACGGTTCGGTTCCAATCGAACTTGGCAGGAACTTGAGCGTCCATTGAAAAGGAAAACGCAGAGAGGGGATGCTCGTAACTCTGAAACCTATCCCCAAATCCTTGGGCCAATGGCGACCATCCAGGGTCGCTCTCTCTCATGAATCAGGAGAGGGATTAAATCGAATTTTTGACGTGACCACGTCGGACCCCTTATAGGATGCCTTGGCTCTCAAAGGGCTTTTCTCTCGGGAGCCATAGTAACCGCCTTCCTGGGAGTTTCCTTTTAGACCGGCGCTACGTTAAATGCGTGCCCTCTCCTTCGGGAAACGCGGATTCAATTTGGGCCGAAAGACTAAGCCGCTTTCCATGGGTCCGACGATGGTCTCCCGGTTACTTCCGTTTACGACGTATCGGGGGGCACCGTAAACTTGTGGACATTGTGGACTCTTTTTTTTTTTTTTTTACGCCTCGAGAGGAAGCAGGATCGGACTAGCCGGAGTTTTACCGTTGCGACACGTAGCTTCATTATACGGAGTCATTTCTCCGGGGTGGAATATCGAGTTGCCGGCGGAAAAAGTTGAGGCGAGCCGACGGGGATGCTTCTTCGCGTTGCAACCAAGTAATCAGCAAAGTTAGAGTCTAGTTTCCGGGAGGGGAGAGAGAGTCTTTGGTTTCAGCTTTCGTACATTCGGTTAGCGAACTCGTAAGCGAGATGCGGCGCGAGACGTGTACGAGGAGACCGCGAGAAAGAGATC
Organism: Orussus abietinus; assembly: GCF_000612105.2. NCBI lineage: Eukaryota > Metazoa > Arthropoda > Insecta > Hymenoptera > Orussidae > Orussus > Orussus abietinus. The sequence goes on from NW_019395988.1 coordinate 493,425, forward strand.
TCTCTCGACTTTCTCCTTCCAAGAGTTCCCTGATCCGTCAATTTCAAGGAGAAGGACGGAGGACGTCGGATAACGAGGCGCCCGGGTTTCGAGCAGCTAATTTAAAGAGCATTACGAGCCCGTCACCACCCTACGACGGCTCTCTCGGTGACAGCCGAACGTCAACCGACAGCCAACTAATTACGGGCCGGTGACACTTTTCTGATTATTGTAATTAGTTGCCGGGACGAGTGACACCGTCGACCCGTTCCCTGGCTTCCTCCTTTTCTTCCTTCCCTTTCTTCGCTCTGAACCGAGTTCGACCGGACCCGAGGTACAATTTCCGATCTCGCTGTAGCGTCCCGACGCGTTTACTCTCAAAGAGAAATTTTAGCCTTTTAAATGCCGCTCGAATTCGTATATCGTTTAACATGGTCAACGCGTAGAAAGTAAATGTGACAAAGCACGAGGACGTTGATCGGCTGTTTTAAAGTCCAACGGGACTTTGTCGCAGAATTGATGCACGTGGAGGGCGAAACCTCCCTTCAAGGGATGATTCCGTTCTTCCTATTACTTCGACACACCCTCCCCTTTTGCTTCTATCGCGGCCCTTTTAAGAAGCGCGCCTTTCAGAATTCTTGGCCGCGTTGTGAAAGGGTTGTACGGTGCAAACTTTTCGAGTAGTCCCTTTCACGATCGGATACGGGTTCGATAGGATTCCTCTTGGGCGAGGTCGGGGATGAAAGCCCCTTAAACGTAGGTGAGCGTTCCCAGCGACCTCGGAAATGCAAAGCGAGGACACCCCATTAGTCACATTGGCTCGGGTATCCACCCTCCAGACGCACCCTCTTTTTCTTCCCTCCTCTCTCCCACCTGTTATGAATCTTGCCAATTTCCTGCTCCTCTTTATCTCCTTCGCGAGACAATTTTTTTCCCTTTCTAGCTCTTATTTTAAAACAACCTTTTCTTACCCCCTCTCTCTCTCTCGGTTTTTCTCGGTTACTCCCGTTTTCTGTAAACCTCCCATCGCGATGTCTCACGGTTTTCTGGAATGCGCGTTTGCTTTTTTCCTCGGTGTAAGATGTTGCGTTTTTTGTGCAACTCCCCTCGCGTTGTGCCAGTCTCTAGAACCGGCAGCCAGTGACGATCGCCGAGTTCGATAAGTCGCGGTTGCCGTCTCTCGTTTCAAGTATCTCGCGGTGTCCGAGAGTTATCGAAGGGTGGAGGCGCAAGATGTAGTCGACGGTGGCGTCTTTGGGAAGCGACGCCGGCTCAGACCTCGACGTCGTCCCTCGCTCGAGTGCGTAACTCCGGCGGGTCCTCCTGGACTTCGAGGAGTAAATTGAGAGTGGCGGTTCATTAGGTTAATTGGATATCACGGACACACGAAATGGCGGTAAATTTACTGCGGCAGTTAATTCCGGACGCGGCGGAACGTCCGCCGTGTGCTCGCGCGGCGAAGCGCGAGCACGCGCAAGGAACCCCGGCGCGAGGGGGTGCGTTTCTGTCGGTAGATGGAATTACGCCATTTTAATTGGATCATTAGAGCCCCGTGGTGATTTAGGAGATTTTGTAAGCCGCAGGGGGTCGCTCCTCCGCTTCGCCGTCCGTCTACATCGATCGCGCATTCGCGACGTGAGCTCGACCAAGTCAAGTCGAAGAGTCGCGTAATGGCGTCCACGACGCAATCCCCAAAACGCGACTCCATTTTGCGGAGAAAGTCATTTGAGTTGCAGAATTTTAATCGATTTAATTTTCAGTCTGGAATTTTTTTTATTCATTGTTAAGGGGCGGATTGATGGTAGAAATCGCCGTTCTTCCGGTTTCTATGTTTTCCGACGTGACCTCGAGTTTCCCCCGAATTTCACCGTAGGTCGAAAATTAGTCCGCCGGTGCAGCTAGTCGATTTCCTGCCTCGACCACCCTCGCCATCGAAGTTCCGGGGCTGAAAAAGAAAACACATCGTCGCGTGAAAAGTGTTTCGAGGTCGCCACTTTGCGACACGAAGCCATTCGTCGACGTCCCCGCGTCGCGCGGGATTTACTCCGGAAGAAGTCAACGTCCAGAGTTTCCGGGGGGGGTGGAAAGGGGGGGCTGAAAAGTTTTTTCGATTTGGCCCGACCGCCATTTTGGAGGGTGACCTTAAATTTCCGCGCAAACCCGCCGAGAGAACGGAGAGATTAAGGACGAGAGCCGGGGGCTTAAGGGTGTCGGCCAGCTCCGAGAATCGCGACGTAACCCCCGCATTATCGATCGATCCCGAGGGGGTGTCCCGAGGGAGGTCTTACCTGTATTACTGGCCGATCTCGCGAAAATTCTCCCAGGACGGGAATTTCATCCCTTTAACGGAGTTGCGCCAACTTCGCGCCCCTAACCGGTTGCCGATGAGGGTAGACACCCCCTCGCATTTTTCCTCCATCCTTCAAACCGATCGACGCGAATTTATAGCGAATCGATGTAACGATTTAACGCGACGCGAAATTTCGCTATCCTGTACTGAGAAAAAAAAATTCATTGACAAAATTTCGGACCAAACACGAACATCACGAGTCAGACTCGTGATCAGAATTTCGAATGTTTAGCTCGGGTTATGCCGAGTTAATTTGTACGGCAAGAGGTTTTGTCGCGTGGAATCGAAGGAGCGAAGAATGCGAGCAAACCAAAAGGTGCGGTCGAGAGGTGGTCGAGATGAAAATCGCTCTTAATAAGCGCTTGATATAGGAGCTTAATAAGAGCGCGTCGCGGGGGTCGGGGGCGGCGATCGTCCCCCCGATAGGAGCGAGTCGCTCCTCGTAATCCGCTTTTCTCCCCCGAGGTCTTTCCAACGACGCAACGCCGGAGGTTCTCGCCGGGCCAACGAGCTACCGGAGACCCGACCAAGGAGGAATAAGCAAAGCATATTCCACCGACCCTTATCATGACGCGACACGACTGAAACAAACGACTGTCGTATAAATTACGATGATATCTGCGAGCCGGCTGCTCGGGGGGGTGGAGACTGCTCGGCGTTGGTCCCCAGTCTCCTCTCAGCCTCCCAGTATCCTGCTCGCTTCCTCTCTTTCTCTCTTTCTCTCTTTCTCGCCCCCTATATTTCTCTCCGTCTATCTCTTTGCCGGCTTCGCCCTCGTCGCTTCTCTCCCTTTTATCCCTCTCTTTCCGCCCATGGAGCACCCTCTCGAGCACGAGTATCGTCTCTCGATACTCGACCGCGGATTGCGCGGCTACGTACTCCGAGTACGAGTTCGCGTCTACTGTCATCCGTCCGATTTAATTAATGAGTCTCGAGCAAATACGGCTTTTGCCGCTCGAACAGACACCGCGCGGCTTTATTAACGGGTGCCGATCGCGAAACGGTACGTTACCTCGCTCCTTACCTCCCTAGTTTTGCGATTCTTTGGATCGATTGCAAGCCTGGGGGAGAGACATGCCGACGGCGAAACGTCATGGCGGAACTGCAAAAATTCTCAAATAAAGAGACGAGAAACGATCGTAATGGTCGAATTCAAGAATTGGAGATTTCGGCGCGACTTCAGAGAGGGAATTTTTCTTCGAGGTAATCGTCGGCGAAACGAAAGTTTCTTCCCCCGAGAGTTGAATAGAGGTGTACGGAGAAGGGAAGTAAGATGTCCGCGCGAAATGACGGAGCTTTTGTGGCCGAGTGACGGGGAATACGATGGGATTAAGCTTTTGTCACGGGGTTGACGCGCCGCTGACGTAATTATACCGGCCCCCCCCGCGAATGGGGCATCTGTTACCGGAGATTCTTTATTACAAACTCGGGGATTAGCTCGCCTCTATGCGTCATATTTTATAGCCGTCAGCGTTAATTCGTTCGAAGTTGCGAGAATAGTTTAAGGTCGCGCGAGACGTCGACGCGATCGTCGGAAATTGGGAATCGAGTTAACTCGTGGTTTTTGATACCTCTTTGCGAGGGGAAAAGTTGGTGACGGGGAAAGGGCTCGGAGAAAAATTGGGGGGGAAAGGAGGTCGGGAATTTAAGTGACGTGGGAACATGGGAATGCGGACCATCATGGTTCGCATCCATCGCTCCGGAAAACGGGAAAATACCTGACGAGGAGTCCCTCCGTGTTCTAGGCTGGCAATTTTCAAGCCCATTGTACTCTCTCCCCGTTCCTGCGCGATAAATGACTCGGTGTGACACTCAGGAGGACATTTTCGAGCTTAGGAAAGCTCGCCGAGGGAGTCTCGAGGCCTGACGGGCTGAATTGCCGCAAAGAATTAATTTTCCTTGTAAGCCGTCTATTTTTCTACGGATCAGCTTTTTTGGACTGATTTTTCTTGGCTTGTAAAATTTAACTCCGAGTCCTCTAATCCTGGGCCGACCCTGGGATTTAGGGATTTCGGTTCCTCAGAGCGAAACGTAAAATTAATCCACCCGGACGCAGCTGGTACCAGCTGTCCGAGTCGTAACCTCCCTTCCCGGGAAGCATTAACGAAGAACCAAGCCAGCTGGCCACGACATACGCCGCGAAGGCAGTCGTAAGGATACCCGGGGATCCGAGATTGGAACAGCGATTTTTACGCCACCTTGCTCGTCTCTCACTCCCAACTGGCTTTTAATATCTTTTAACGTCACGTTTTCTCACAATAATTGCTGGACACGGACGAACTCCGAAGAAAAGAGCAATAATTTTAATTCATGGGGGTCAATCGTTTCGATTCGGCACACCTAGTTCGGAGAAAAGTTTCATGAACGATTAACTCTTCGGATGCCACTTTCACATCCCCTTAAAGTGTCTCCGATCGGAGTCTTTAATCTCCCGGAGGGATTCCGCGTGACGACATCGGCGTATCGGATAATCACAGTCAGCACCGATTCACCGGATTAAATGCAAATGCAACCTTATTCGCAAGTCGGGCGTACCTGGGGCAGAAATGACTACGTGCAACCTGGGGCAAACAAATCGTCGAAGTATCGCCGAAGTGGGTCGTCGCGTTCGCGATGTCCTCGAGAGGTGTCGAAAATCCTATCTTTTTTTATTTCTTCCTTCCGTTTCCGATCCAAGGAGATTCTCGACGGCGCATTAGTACGATTAATCATGGATGAATTAAGGTCTGTTCCCTTATGAACATTGTGTTTCCGTCGCAGGTGCGCGTAAGATTCCGAGTGCTTTATCATCGTCCTTGTCCCCGACGACGGCTGTGAATCTGTGATGTATGATCAAGAACCTCGGGGGATTCGCCAGTTTATGCTCGTAATTCGCGAACGGAAAAATGGATTTCCACGGTTTCGAGGATAAATTAGCATAATGCCGTCGCGCGAAAGATTCTTCGCGGTCGCGGGGTCCGCGGGAAGATTTAGGGAATTCTCGGGGCATTCCGGAAAATTCGCGGCGACCCGGGGAAATGTAAAATCCCAGCGAGTAGCATTAATCACGAGTGAATTACAGCTCGAGCGGCGAAAACGTGGCGTTTCCATCGCAGCTGCGGCTAAGATGCGGAGCGGTTCGTCGTCGCCGTCGTCGGCGGCGGGGCTGAACTCCGTGATTTAGAAAAGCCGTCAGTGCGAGCTTACAAAAGCTCTGATGAAAAATTCTTCCCTGATATCGACAGCCGGGCGTATTTATATTAAAATAATATTGAGATCCGCCGGCTGTATAATTGAGAGCGGCCGGAAGCTCCGAGTGAACGGGCTTGGGAGGGAGTGAGAGAGCACGAGGCCACAGCAGGGCGCGCGAGAAAGACGTAGAGAGGCCGAGGTGGAACTCCGCGAAATAATCGGACTCCTGCCTCGGGATGACCCAAATTATTCGAGTCGATTCGCGATTTCTATCAATGAGCAACTTTAACCTACATACTCGCTCGATTGACGTGCCTCATTTCGACGCCGGTACACCCGCAATCGCGATTTCTATCAGACGTTTTTTTTTTTAAGTAGCGAAAATGACTCGATCGAACGATGAAAAACGTTTCGCTTACGAAAATCGAAGTATCTTTGTCAGACGTTACCGAGAACTATTCTCGATTTACTCTTAAGGACGTCGGGAACTAATCGGGCTTCTCTCTCCGGTTTCCCACGGTGTCGAATCGTCGGATCAATCTCGTCGCCTTCCTTCTCGTTGCGGATGAGGCTTCCGCGAGAACTCTTCACGGTCTTCGAGAGCCGAGCTTCGAGAGTATCGAATGCTGCCGCTCGAACGTAAGGCGCCCTCGATGGTCTCGTTAAGTAGATCCTCCCGGTAAAACGGCTCGATGGTTAAAGTTTCGAGTGGCCGCCTTCCGCTGCTCCTAATTTCGAAAGGCTAGAATAACCGGATGCTCCGGAAATTTCGGAAGGAAGTAGGAGCCGCAACGAAATCGCAGGGCTTCCGTTGACGAGACGCGAGTCATCCGGTTTCACTCGCGTTTGGACAAGGGAGAAAAAACAGGCATATATAGAAAATAGAAAACAGAAGAATATGGGAAGGAGAAGAAATAAAAATATATAAAATGACCCTTTTTATCACCTTGACGTACGTCTATGAATGAAATAATTAGAAGATTTACGCGAAATACGTGACCGCCTTTACGTTTTGAGGTTCGGGGCTGCTGGTTTAGTCGCCATCTTTGTACTTCAGGGCTTTAGCTCCTTCGCGACGAGATTAGGCTTTCCTTCGAGGGCACGAGGGCGGATTTCCACGGAGGCGCGGACGGGCGAGCCTCGTGGCATGCCGAAGGGGGGTGCTTATAGAAGAGTGGGCGTTTATTAGATTTACATGTAGATAGCGCTCAAGCAGGGCGGCGCCGGTGCCAAACACCTCGCGAGGCACCCTCCGGCACAAATTGAAAATCAGAGCCCAACCGAGCTAAGATGGAATAAATTAGGAAACGACAGACAGAGCGACGGGAAGGAACCCGGAGGATGGCGGAACGAAGGAGAACGCTCAACGAGGCGTTTCCGGAAGTCTCTCAGTTTAGGGTCGGTTACTCATTTTTGGATCCGTACGATTTTCCAGGCTGAACGAAATGTCACTCGAAAGCGTCATAAATCGAATTAATTCCGGTTCTATGATTCCTGGCCTCATCGACGGAATTTTGCGCGTCGTCAAAGTCACTTCGAAAATCGAAAAACCCACGTGGGAGGGTCGACGCGAGGGAGCCATTAAAAGGCCGGGCGAAGGCGGAATCCGCGTTGCGGCAGCGCGGCGCAGCATCGAGGAGGCCGCGTCGGTGTCTTAGGACGGAACTCCTCGGTCCCGGGGACCGCAGAGGACGAATGGCGTTCGAAAACTCTGGGCTAACTCGATTAACCGGGCGCCAAGGGAAATTCATATATCTCGGTTAGGCCGGGCGCGAGAAGTCACGGCGGCTTTTCCTTTCGCGGGCGGCGCGGCCGAAACCGGTCGGAATTCCGGCGGCCAGCCCTCCTTACGTATTAATTTCGGCCGAATATTAATCAAAGGCCGGATCCTCGCGCCACGTCGCAATTTGACTCGCTCGGGGAATTTCATTTGCGGACGTCGCGGCCCTCCCCGCGTCGCCCCGGCGACACGCCGTGAAAGAAACCGAATTACGGGGGAGACTCTCCGAGGGGGGAAAATTACCAATATTCCGGCGGAAATTTGAACGAAGCCTCGCAGGCGGCAATCTCGTCGAGTATGCGGGGCGAGTGCGTTTTCCTCCAAGGTTCTCCGCGCGATTCCGCGAGTCGATCGACGAGATCTGCGGAAAGGCTCTCCTTCGGTTCCGCGCGTCGTTACCCGGCGAGGAGACCTGAATATCCGACGCCGTTTCCGTTCCGGTCGCCGTTCGAGTTACGTCGAAAGGCACTCCCATAATCGGCGCGGCGAGTCCGCGATCGCCGCTCGGAATCGCTCGTCGTTTCCCCGGTCCGATTCCGTATCGCGACGGCGCCATTAGACGGAGCCGCGTCATTATCGTCGTGCAGGTTCGAAAGAGAAAGGCCCCCGAGAGCCGGCGAAAGCGCACTTCCGGTGCCATCGACGTCCCTCTCGAGAGGACTGCGTCGTTTCGAAGCGTTCCGCGCGCCCCCTACCTCTTTCTTCCCTCTTTTCCCTCCCTTCCTTCCCGCTTCCTCCTGGACCCGCGCCATCGAGGACACCGGAAGATGCCTCCTTCGCCCCTCCGCGGTGATTCTCTCGATAGACTAGGGCGATTTTTTCCCGACCGGCGAAAAAATCTTTCCCTCCCGGCTCTGTTGTCCTATCGCGTTTCCACTCGAGTCCCTTTCACCCGTGACGAAATCGGATAGTAATAAGGACTGTATCGCTCGGGAGCGTCCCCGCGGGAAGAATACTCCTCTGTCCCCTTGTATCCGACGTGCTCGCCCCTCAAGATGCCCCTCCTTTTTTCCAGCAATTTTCTTCGTTTCCCCATTTTGTTTGATATTCAGCGTCCGACGTGCGCGGTAAAGAAAAAATAAACGTCCGCACGCGGTCTCTGATTCCGGGTCTCCGGGATGAGACGTGGCCGTTCCTGCGGGATGGCTCGAATTCCACGGTTTTTTTTTGTATCTTTCCTTCCGTGACGCGTCCTCGTTTTTCCCCTTTGTCGGTCGTTGCAAAGGTAAAACATCGTCCAGGCGTCTTAGCCCACGAGGAGGGGGCGGGATTTCCGGGAGAAAGCGGAAAGAGCGCGGAAAGTCGCTTTGAGATAAGGGAGATATGATCTGGCGCCATAGTGCGGCTAATAACCTGCCGTTTATGCGGGAAAAGTGGCGAAAGGCAGGGGGGTCGAGACGAGAGTCAGGGGGCTCACCTGGGGGACCTCCCGCCACCCCGGGAGAGACCATCGGGTCGAGTCTATTAAAAAGTTGGAGATAGCCGGGCAAGGGGTGGACGGTGCTTAACGGAACCCCCGGTCTCTATTTACTACTTCATAAAACCATGAAAATCCGCAGTCCCCTCCGTGGCGGCGGAGGGCCCGCGGGGGCGGCCGGGTTCGCGCGGTTGCATACGCCGCCACTCCCGCCCCCGTAAACGCCACCTCTCCGAGTAATTACCGATAACTTTTAACTCCTCCGTAACCCGCGCGCTCGAGGTTGCGGTTACGATCTCGCCCCTGTCTGCCCCGACCTGCCCCAAGGGGATCGCGGGTCGCCCCGGACCCACCCCACGCCCCGGCGCCGACCCGATTTACGGCGATTGGCCACCTTTTAACGGCGACTCCCCGGGGTCAACTGCTGCTCGTACGCGTGACACCTTTTCGGACCTTTGGGTCGATCGTTTAATTATAAGCGATTTCTCGTTAGGACGTATCGGATCGCGTAAACGCCTCCGGAAAAGCGTTCGCCTCGCCTCGAGTCGCACTCTTTATATCACGAGAGTAATATCCACAATGTCCGACGCGTTTTGAGGTGAGAAAAGCTCCACCGGTGGGAAGGGGTGCGAGGCGGCACTTATATCGCGCAACCCCGTCGGAACGGCAAAAGTGGCCGGGATAAAGCCGACTTAGGAATATGATTTATACTCCAATATAACTGGGCAGCAATAAAATAAGAAGCCATCTTTCCCTGCCCCCGTGTGCCACGGCCAACCCCCTTCGTGGACGGGGGGGTATGGAGTGTTCGGCTCACGGAAATTAATATCCCAAGGGCCGAAGTAAAAGTAATCCGTCGCGTATGTCCTCGGCAAGACTTCCCAAGAGGGAGTTTCGCGATTTTCGTCCTGATGGGGGGTTGAACCTTATCCCTTATTCCGCAAGGTACTCGCCGGGGCTCTTCCTCGGCAAGTCCACCCCTTTGGAGGAAGAGTACTCGAGTACCTCCCGGACTAATCGAGCGGATAATTTTTAGGAGCGATTGTTCGGAAACTTCCTAGCCGGGAACGGAAGCCGGGGGTAGTTCCCAGAGGGGTGAGGCGATAAGATGGAGGACTTCATCTTATCGCCGGGACTGATTGGACCGATTTGTCACCCCCTCGGCTCGTGAATCGCCGGTGAGGAGCGCGTTTACCCCCCCTCCCCGATGGCTAATAAAAGCGGAGGATCTCCGTGGAAAATTCCGAACGGCGATTTTCCAACCGTTTTTCGACGCGCGGCGAAGTTGGTTCGTTTTTACCCCCTGATTCCCTATATTCCGGCGATATTTCCGGGTCCCAGGAAAAACGCGAATCTTGGACAAGGGTTGAAGGTGGAAATTCCTCGGAACGATCGTCGACCTGCCGGGAGGGCCTAATTTTACGGCGCCGTTGAGCGTGCCTAAGTCGCCCCTTCGGGATCATCCCTCATCCGGGCTACGTCCACTTTCCATTATCCCTAAACATAAATACGAGTTTGCGGGGCGTAACCAAGATTTCTGCGACTCATTTGGAGGCTTTATGTGCCGCCCTTAGGCGGCAGTCACGGGGTATCCCGTAGACACGCCGTGGAATCAAAAGGGTGTAACCCGCGTCGTGTATCACGGGGGATGACGGAGAGGCGAGTGTTCCGGCTCGTCTTTCAGGACGGTTGCCATTTTGCCCGAATTTAATAAAGTACATCCGAAACGACCGCGATAAATCCGCGACGCGACTCGTAATGCGGTGCTCGCGAGGTCCCCCGCGGAGGACCAGGAAAAAAAAAGGACTTAAGGAAGACACATCGCTGGAAAAAATCCTAATGAATAGTAATGGCCAGGGTGGGAGCCCCTTCGAAGGAGCGCCCAAGTACACCGCCGTCGCCCTCCTTCCCGCGGGTGATCAAAAATTCAAAGGACCTAAAAAATGTCGGGCTAGGGGGGCGTCCTCCCCCTGCGAGGGATTTTCGGTCCGGATTTCGCGAGAGGGAGAGAGAGAGAGATTTTCGGCGAGTGTCCCCGGAAAAAGGAGAGGGACGCCACGTGGATTTACCCCCGGAGTAAATGGGAGGGCAAGCGGGGATTAAGAGCTTAACGCCGTGGAAAGTCGTGTAAAAAAGCACCCTCTCCTGGCACCTCGTTCCGCAGCCGCGTCACCCGAATACCGCGCCACCGTCCCTCCGTCACTCGCAGGTGAGCGCAGGTGAGCGCCAGGTAATCTCTCCTCGAATTTCCGAAACATCCCCGACGTAGCGGGGAAGAAACCCCCGACTTCGACCCTCTCTCCGGCCGGTTCTCTGTTTTTGCCGCCATCGAATCCGCTTTCGATTTTTTTTCGAAACCCCCCTCAGAGGAAGAGGAAGCGAGAAGAGCTTAGTCTAGCTCAGAGAGTAGCTCCGTAGCCTAGCTCACTTAGCTATGTGAAACTCAAGTTATAAAGTGTGTAAAGGTGAATGTAAATTTTCATCGAGTTTTTATCAGTGCGCGTCCGAGAGGGGGGTTATTTCTCGAGGGGCGGACCGGGGTATTTTAGGAGGGTGGGATAACGGAGTGAGACGTTTCGACGAGGAGGGTGCGTCGGGGGCAACCGCGAGGGGGTCCACTTTTCCAAGGCGCGTCGACACCCCGTCGAGCCCGAGGGGTGAAACCGACACGGACGTTTTACCCGACCCAGGTGGGGTGGAACGACACCGCTTGCATTAAACATGCAGAGGGAGCATAAGGCGACCCCCGAGGGGGCTCTCTCCTCTCCGGGGGGAGGTTCGCGAATCCACCCCCGATGAGACGAGTCAACGTCGACGGGGAGGGGTGGGTTCGGCCGCGAAATTCCATTAGGCCGTGCCCTGCAAGCGCGGTCGTGAAGACGTTATGCAAAGGCGTAAAGTAAGTGAGCGCCGGGTTAATGGCTAGTTTACAATGCAATATGGCGGGGCCTTCGAGGTCCTATACTTTATACTTTACAACGCACTCGCTTCTAATAAGCAAGTACGCCCGGAAGGGGGGGCGCAGGTCGCAGCCCCCACAAGGGGAGGGGGTGGGTTGTTGGCTCGGCTCGCGGAGTTACGATTCCGGGAGATTGCCCCCGGAATTATAGGACTTTAGAGTGAGCTTATATCATTTTAGAGCGGTTATTAAATCCTCCAACCACCCCGGGCTCTCCGACCTCCGATCGGCCGCGGGCTCTCGATGAGCTTTCGAGCCGGAAGTCGCGCGACGTTGATCGGCGACGTCAACGTAGAGCGACGCGACGCACCCCCCGGGTACCGCGACGCACCCCTGCGTCCGACAAGGGGCTTTCCTCCATGGGAACCCTCGTCAAGTGCCCTCCACCGGTTGTCAAACGGTGGCTCGAAAGGGTGCGATCGTCCCTAAGGATAGGCGCCGTCGCGGTTATCGCCAGGCCACCCCCGAGTGTCGGCTAGGGATTAATTCGCGCTCCGAAGCCCCGTTTATGAACGTCCGGGAATTCTCATTAATCCTTCTGTCGATTTATTTTTGCTCCGGGGCTCGGATGGCAGGGCCGTCAAATTCCATCCCAGGCAATCCGCTGCCGGACCGGAGCGACCGAGTGCTTCCTGGCTCCGATTTCAAAATTTCATCCGCTTTTTTTTTTCTCTGGTTACATAGTTTTCGAACGAAAAACGCTGCCGCCGGGCAATTATCCTGAAATGTTGGATACGAAATGCCGGGTCCGAACGAAACTTCCCACACGCGTTACATGTATTTCATTGTATGGTTTTTTAACGGTGGCTCAGGGCGTGGGAGGACCCGAATACTTCATCGCTCTTTCTTCTCTCTCTCCCTTTTCTAAATTCTTTTCCGTAATTTTTAATGTCGCACCGAGGGATATGTCATCCAGTGACGGGAAGCAGAGGAAGCGAGGAGGGACCGAAAGCTAAGCGGGGGATTTTTACGTTTTCCGCACGGTGAGCCGGGCATCGCCGCACGAGACGGTCGGGGCTGATTCCGCCGGTGGGGTGGCGTAGCAATAAATTTCGACAAATTATATTACCCCGTTATATACTGTCGCACGGAGCCAAACCGTCCCACCTCGTATTCGGTTTCCGCCCCCGCGAACTACGCTCTTCGGAATTGCGAGCAAAGACGGCCGCGCTTTAAGGTCTCGACGAAAACGTTGCTCTTCTCATCCCTTCGTCTCTCCCCTTTTCTGGTGCGCTTCTTTCCGGCGCCTCCGTCTCTGTCTCTTTCTCTCTCCTGCAACCCTCGATACGGCGGTCTCTCTCTCTTTCGTTCCACCCCTCGCGGTCCCCGTCCGAGTCCCTGCGAGCACTTTTCTGAATTCCCTCGTAAAGCACGGCTTTGCGCATCGTTTCCTCCCCACCGAGGGCCTCCATTCTCCGGAACAACGAGAGATCTACCCCGAGACGCGACCTGGCGGTCCCCGGGGTTCCTTTCTCCCCCGAAACGCCCGTTTTGGGAGCGATACCCAACTTCTCTCGGTTCTTTTTACTTCTGCCGTGGAATTTTTAATGCCGGTCGCGCCAGGATTTCCAGCTTTGCCAGGAAGAGGCGAACGGCGCACTCGAGCCGATTGAACATTAGATAACCGATATCAAGGATGGAACGGATTAAAATAATAGTACAATCTACGTTGGCCGATTTTCTTCCTTTCCCTCTTTCTCCGGATTCTTCTAAATTATTATTCTCGTTAGTAACGACGCAAGGAAGACTTTGTGCAACTTGAGCGCGGAAACCCGGGGGTTGATCATGCGAGCGTATCCTGCGGTAGTTAGCCAATTTGTCTCCGCCTGCCTTTGCAACCCCGACTCGCGCTTCGGGCCACCCTCTACGGGACGTCTACGGGGGTGATGACTGTAATCTGTCGGGTGTAGGGTTACCATTAAGGCGAAACGTATGGCGCGGCGATGTACGGAAGCAATTCGCGCGGTCTAAGACCCCGAAACGCGAGCTCCGAGCCGGTCCGTCGACGGAAACGACGTCGGAAACGACGCCGAAAACGACGACCAACGAGGCGCGGCTCATTGGGGATCGGGCGTAACGCTTAAGGCGCCTTGTACACGAAAACACCCCCTAAGCCTAACACCGCGGGACACGGAATTGGGGCTTTACGTGTAGAGAGTTTCGTGCAACCCGTCACGTTATATGCGAAACAATTTCCCAGGCTCAACCCCTTCCCCTAGGAATTTTTCGATGGACACGTTCTACTCGTTACTCGAAGCTCGAAAAATTACTACATTAGGGATGAATCGCATGTATGGACATTTTTCTTCCGATACCTGGAAATATTTTCCATATTAATTTCAGGATGTTTTCGACGCGTTACGTGGATCCGTGAAATTTCTAACTAGGTGCCGGGATTTTGTAAGTCACTGGAAAACGTTGGGAATTTTTTTGGCGGTGGGTTAATTTATAGTTAATGCGGTTTCTAATAATAAGTACGAGGTGACCAATGCGTCAGGCATATCGAGCAGTCTCGGAGAATTTATTTTTGGCCCAGAGCTGCATCCGCGCGCCATTGGTCACGGAGGAGACGGGGGGTACGTACAAAACGAGACGTTTTAATGAGTCGCTATAATGAGTCGCGGTAACGAGCATCCTAGACAGCCCTTCAGGAATTAACGACGCGGGGATTTCGGCAAAACGGCGGTCGGCTCTTTCCGACGCGTTTAGTCGCGGGGGCTCGTCGATTTTTCACCGTTAATGGGTCAAACGAGACAATTGCCGTACCTCCGCTTGTTCCTCCGTTTCCGCGCGGCGGAGGCGACGCGGAATCGGCGGGGCTGGGTGCGGAGAAATTCGCGGAACGTTCGTTTCTCCTGATTTCGGGGTACCCTGCGCGATTACTCGCGAGGAAATTCCGCGAAGCTTCGGGATTTCCGCGCCCTACCTCCCGCAAGCACTTGAGCCACTCTTCCGTGTTTCCGGGAAACTTTGCGATTTCCGCGTCGCAGCCCCGACCGCGGAACTTTTTCGCCGGGCTCTCGCCCTCGGCCGGCGCCCCGGAAAATGGCGACCGCGGAGCTCGGGAAAATTCCCTCGCCCTCGCAGGTCCGAAAAAAGGCTCCGGGGGTTCCGATTCCGCGGACCCGGAATAAATCGACGCGGTCTTCGAGAACCGGTGATTCTTGCCGACGTGAAAATCCGAAAAGTCCGCCGCGAGTGCGAAATGCAGGGGCGAATTTCCACTCCCCCCTGGCGACTCCTCCGAAACTCGGCGTTTTTCCGCAGCTCCTCGCTCGAACAAGTAGCGGCTCGTTGCCTCCCTCGGATCCGCCGATCGATCCCTCGAAACCGCGAGATTTCCGCGGGCTAATTACGCGGGGCGGATTTTTCCGCGGATCCGTTCCCGCGGTATCATCCGCGGGGCTTAACTTCGGAGTCGGCCTAACGAGCGGAAAACGACTCCGGGGATTCCGTCGAAGGGGAGCGAGCACACCGAATGGACCCTGACGACGACTCCGCGACCCCAGAGTTTGCGAAAATTCCGCGGAATTTCGGGGGGAAAAAAAAATGCCCTCGGAAGAGCGTTCCGCCGAGTCGGCGCGTCCACCCGCGGCGCCGGATCGCGCCGAGATTTCGTCGGTGTTTTTCGACGTCGTTGGAGGATTTACGAGTCCGATATTAATAAAATAACGTACAGCCCGACCGTGGGGTGGGCTACGGCTGGCTGCCAGGAGTTATGCGTATATTTGCTCGGGCCGCCCCTACGTACGCGGCCGCGTATACGCGGACCCGCGAATGTGCCGTGTGCGCCGCGAGGACCGAGTTATACCACACCTACCACCCCCTGCGCCTATACGTAATGCACCAGCTGTATGTGATTGCGAATAATTATTTAATCCCCGCCTCTGTATCGTGCCCGGGATTCATACTGTCCGCCCGTAAATCAGCCGCCCGAGGCCGCAACCTCCGACCTCGCGAACCAACCCCCAAGATGCACCCCTGAAAAAGGAAAGACCTTCCGAGTATCACAAAACAATTCTTCCGATTGATTCGATCACGCCAGGCGGAACAAGTGGAAGATAAAGCTCTCGGCGAGAGGAGCTTTAAAACCGTCCGGAAAGTCGGTCGACTTGGGCACGCAGCCGGCCGCGGGAAAATTCGCGCGCAAACCCGGAGTCGTTCGGGCACGTAGGCAAATTCGTTGCAAACACCGAGACAATGGCGCGCGCCTTGGCGTGCGCGGAATTTCAAAACGCCTCGGCACTCCGCGTCTGGACATGCCGTCCTTTTTTCCCCGCGGTCATAACTCGCCCCGCGGCGGAGGGAAAGGGACGGAAGAGAGGGGGACGGTGCGCCGCCGCAGGATTACCCGGAAAAGCGAAGCAATTCGCGGCTCAAAGCGCGGAAAAACCAAATCGGGCTTCAAACGCACGACGAGGCGCGCCGTAACCAGATTTTCCGCGTCTCTCTCGGCGGCTTCGTCTTTGTTTCTCCTTCGTTTCGTTTCCGCGCCCTACCGAGAGAAAACGCCGCGGAGAAAATTCGACGTTGGCCCATTAAGGTGATATTCATATTACCTTAACGCGCGGTTTTCCTTCCCGATACTTCGCGAGGGTGATACGCAGAGGAAATTATTCGTAATCGTAAGTAATTATTGTGAAAAAATAATTAACCGCGACCGCGGGTTTTTTGGATGGATTTTCGAGAGAACAGAAGCTTTCGTCGCTTCGAGCCCGCCTTTCCGCGGAAGGCGCGGCTCGCGGAATTCGACGTTCTCCTGAATTGGCGTTCTCGGGAACCACAAAGCCCGCGTCTCGTTACGGCCGTAAATTGCGGCGCGGGTCTCGACGCGGACTGCGTGCGAATCGCTCCGCCTGCGGACACGGCATCCCCCGCACGCGCGGGGCCACGGCACCGCGCGCGGCTTCCGCACCCCGCGGCACGCGGCCGAGGGGTGCGGAAACCGCCATAACGATCCGACGATGCACCATGCACCGGAATTGCCGACGTGATAACGATCGGCCGCTGCGATTGGACCGCCGTGGGTCGCCCTCGGCGACATCACCGCGGCGGATTGCGCGGGAGCTTTTTGACTCCGTTATATTTTTCCCGCGTTTTCCGCTTTTTCGAGCGCGAAATCATGGACAGGCGTGCACTGAGAAAAAAGATCAGTTGATCGAAACAAACGTATATCGTTACCTGAATCATGCATAATTGCAATGAAGAAAATTTTCTGAGGATAGCAATGAATATTTCTTTGAGTCGAAGAACTTTTTTTCTCAGGGGTAGGTCGCAGTAGAAGGGACTCGACCCTTCGGGGACTCGCAGGCCCCGAGCTGGGGAAATCAATTTCCTCGATTTCCCCGATATCCGCGATTCCCCTTTGACCGACAGGTGCGTTAACCCGCCCATAAACGGGGCAATTAACTGCGCCTCTCCCAGGCCGCCCCTTAACGGACTCCACCTGCGGATCCCCCGGGAATGGCGCACCCTTTAATTCAAGCGACCCTTCGTGCGGTTCCTGCAGGATAATCCCGGCTCACAGTCGGGTCAGCGGCGCGGCGATCAAAGCGCCCTCTGGTAGAGTCCGTCCATCTCTGGGCGGGAGGAAGAAAGGGACGGAAAAATGCAGCGAATCATCGCGGGGAGGGAGTAGGCGCGCGATCGCGCGGAAATTTCGTAGACGCGCGTCGCGGTTGGATTTTCCACCCCTTCCCTCAGCCCCCCGGTTCGCTCATCCTCCCGGGCGTCAGGGGCGCCCGCGCATTCCGAAGCGAAACCGCGAGTTTGCATTGCAGATTGGTAACGGCGTTCCGATTTTTCGCGGACGATTTTTCCTCCCTCACCCCCGACGATTTTTCCCCCCTTCGCGGATCACCCGCTCGCGGAATACGAGGAAAACTAACCAACGCACGTACGGTCGGCTATTTGCGGACGCGAGCACGGACCCGGGGCTCTCCCTCGTCCAGGACTTTCCGCGAGACTTTTCCGCTCGGCGAAACCGCCGCCGACGATGAAAACGTTGACGTTCGATCGCCCTCCCTTGCCGGAACCTAAAAGCTGGAGGAATTGGGGCGGATCGTTTATTTATTTAAGTACGCCGGCAGGTGCGCGGGGAGGAGCTCGTTACACGGGACACCCGTTGTACGAGGTCTCCTCCGTCGTTGCAACGGCAAGAGCGCGCTTTAACGGCACCTCCACTCGTAAAGGCTGATTTGCAAGGCTCTGCTCCATTATTGAACAGGGGCCGTCTTGCGCATAACCATGCGGAACCCCTTTCCCTCCGCTTGGAAACCACTCCGAAGACGGTCGTACCTATCCCCGGAAAATTCCACGGAGGAGTGCGTTAATTGCGCGACCTCGATTCCGATCGAGGGGTTCCACCCTCCGGCGAGGCCTTTCGGCGGATTCCGCTACGCTATCGCGATTCTCGACTCCGGAGGAGAATACCAGGTCTCCGGAACTGGTTTCGGGTCTCCAAGGAGAATTTCCAGCAACGCTTTTCCGGCGTCATCCGTCCGGTCGCCCTTTCGCAATTCGTATCTCCCGAGGGTCGGAAAACTCTCGGCGAAAAACCGGGGCAATTCTCCAGGAGTCGCGTCGGATCCCGTTTTTCCTCGAGGTGAAATGAAATTCTTGGAAATTAAATGGGGCGGTGAAAAAAGGAGATCGACCGTGCTCCGGCCATTCAGCGGCGCACGAGACGCATTAATGGCTAGTAACGAGAGCGGAAAGCTCCGTGATAATTAATGCGAGCTTAATGCCCTGGAGTGACGCCGCGATCGTCGCGGCTTTCGAGGCCATTGAAAGGGAGGTTCGCAGGGGCCGAACGAAGGAGCCGGTGGACCCGAGCGGGATTTATTCAGCCTCCTTCTAGGGAATTTATTGGATCGCACGCGAGCGAGGAAGGTCGCCGATAACGTTGATATCGGAACGATCGGCGGGAATTCTTGATTCTCGATTCGCGGTTCTGCGGATTCCCCCGATCGTCGTCTACCGTAAATTACCCGAACCAGTAATCACTGGGTAACGACTGAACGACAGAAACCCCGATAACAATAATTCACGCGGTACCGCTGATCGAAAGCCCCGCATTCGCTAATCCGTACTCAGAACGTGGATCCCCCCAGGCCGCCGATCCGGCGTTGATTCCATTAATTAGTTACTACCCCGCGATTTGTCTCCCGATGCGCCGCTTTTATCACTGACATAATCCGCTCGATAAGCGATCCCGTGATTACAGGCCGCGGGGTGGGCCTGCGCTCCGCTCCGGGTATCCGGCCAAAGGCGGAAATAAAAACCTCGCCGCATTGTTCGCCCGAATCCGGCGAAAGTTCCAAATCTGCGGAATCCCTGAATTTCGACGGGCGAGTCGCGGCGGGCAAGAACGGCCGGAAAACGGGACACTCGAGTCGGGATCGGAGGGTCGGGACGGGCAAAAAGGAACTCGCGGAATTCGTCCGCGTTCTCGCGGAAAGGCCAAATGGATGGGAATAAAAAATCCGCCGAACGCTCCCTCGAAAGCGGAACTGCGTAATCCCGCTTTGAGAGGGCTCGAGCCGCAATATCCGCGAGGCGCGGAGCATCTTCGGTGATTCCGCGAAACCGCTCCGCGTCTTAGATGGGGAATTTAATCAAGGAGCCTATTATCCGTTCATAATTAGACGTCTCGTGTATCGGGAAGGGGGGCGAACGGGTTCGGGGCCGCACCCCGGAGATGCCGTTGCCGGTTATCCGAAATGTCTAGGTGCAATCACGGCTGCGGTACCTTTCTCGCGATTTGCGCTCTAAAAATCATTAAGACCCGGGTAATCGTTCGCTCCGAAGTCTCGGTTTTCAATTCCCCCGGGACGCGAGTCGCCTGGAGGAGACGCAAAGCGGAGGGAGGAAGTTTCGCCCGCCCCGGAAGTATGCCGAAAGCCTTATCGGGAGGTTGCGCGGAAGACGCCGGGGACGATCCCAGAGGCGGCGGGGAAGTTCGGCAAAGTACGGCGAGACCGGGCGATCGTTAAGGAAATTCCGCAGGCTAAATTTCCGCGGGCTAAATTTCCGAACCCGGGCAAAACGGACGCTGGGGAAAGATCTCGCGCCGTCCCTGAAACCCGCTGATCCCAGGAAGAGACCCGACAGGGGTGCGTTTCCCGCAGCACGTTAGCAGCCGCCGAACAACGAGCCAAGGGGCAGGCGCATCCATCATTCCGCGGAAGCCAGCCGGCACATTGCCGGAAGTGACGTCACGTTTGAAATATCGACTAATAATTTATACGCAGACGCCGGAGTTCGCGTTTTCCCGCGCGGCCGGGGTGATACAACAAACTCTCGGGGCACGGCACGCGATTTCGGAGCTCCGGTCCACCTCTAACGTGTTCCCCGAGGGAGGGGACGCGCCCTCGACAAGCCGGAGCTTCGACGTCGGGTAATGACGCGGTCGTGACCGGCCGCGCGTAATAAACCTCCGGCCAAAGCGCGCCGTGTACGCGGATTCCACCTCCCCGACAGGTTCCATCGTCCGAGGGATCCTCCCTCGGATTTTCTGCCGGGCGGGAGATTTACGGACGTCGAGGAAAAGGGTGGACGCCACCTTGGGCTCGAATTTTAGGGACGGTTCCTTTCGTCCCGCAAATTGGCCGCGGAATTCGGGCCTCGTCGGGGGTTTTTCCTTGAAAAGGGAAGCACGACACGCCGGCGGAATCGAGGCGAGCCGCGATCGAAAGTACGGAGCACTTGGCCCCCTAGGGCCGTACGTAGCCGTCACCATGACGACTTCGCGGTCGCGAGCCGGCCCGAGGAGAGCGACGAAGAGAGAACCCTCGACGCCTCTTCGAGTCGAGCTTTCCTCGGCGGAAGCTCCCGAGAAGGGAAGCTAGAGGGAGGGGGGGCGGGGCGAGGGGAACCGGGAGCTTTGCGCCCACTCAATATTCCATATTTCTCGTGACAATTTCTCTCGGTAAATTTATAGACTTCCCTTTTGCGCGCCGGGATCGGGACGGCGAGGCGGACCGGGATAGATGGCGGGAGCGGAGGATGCCAGGTGGAGGGGACCGAACGGAAAGCTCCTTCTCGGTCCGCAATTCGTTACGACTCCTGGGGTGGGGGTTCACGCGGAACGGGGGCGCCGGGGCGTCGAGGCCAACGGAGATATCCTGTCCAGTATCCCTCAAACAGGGAAGCGGCAAAATTCAGGGCCGCTCCAATTGGCTCTTTGGTTTATCAAAACACATTTAGGGATTTGCATGCATCGCGAGGTGATATTCACCGTTTGCCCCCTCCGCTCGGCCGGCGCGATTAATTGGTTAAATTGGCCAAAAAGGGTAATCGACCAATGCGACTAATCGGCCTTATAATCGACAGGGTCGCGGGAGAAATCGCAACGAGCCGGGTGATTAACCGGTGGGAACGACCAAATCAAAATCGGACGCGACCCCCCAATGGCCGCCCCCTCGAATCCGCGTATTCCGCGCACCGACCCGTCCAACTTTCTTTGGGAAGTTCTTGGGTTATAACCGCGGTTACGCGCGCAACTTCGGATGCCGAGTGCGGCGCCTGGCGTCGGTCAGTTCTCGAGGAAAGTTCTCGCCAGGATTTTTCAATAAACCCCTCGCCGAGGCCCCGCTTTTACGTCGCCGTAAAAACACCTGGGGTCCGAAAATTACGGAGCGGTGAACTCATTAGAAGCGGCCGCGATCGGTGACGCGCGAATCGCGAGCGTCGACGTTCCGATGTGTTAACCATTCACGTTAGCGGGTAATTCACCGATGCGTGTGCCGAAATCTACTAGAGGGGAACGATCGTCGATCGCCTTATTGAGACGTTATCGATGCCCGATCCCCGTCACTGGAACTTATGCTAATCGCCGGTTAGCTAACGAGGAACCTCGTGGTCTGGCAGCTTGACGAATCGGGCCACGATTAGGGAACGGGGGTACAAGCGGCGTCCTGCCGTAAAATCGTCTCGGCTCTCGCCATCGAGGCTTTAACGTCGATTCGAGACTTCCACTCGAGCTGCTTTGACATCGGACCGATCGACCGCGATAGGCGGACATTTTCGGGCGATCGCGCTAATCGATCGCTCCTCGGTTTAGAGGATGGAGATCCTTAAGTGAAGGGACGAGGTCCTACCCGAACCGAATTTCAAAGCGAAGACGATAACGATTTACCCGCAGGCATTTGCATAATGGATATCGGCGCCTCGATAAGGACTCAAGTTCTTCGATCCTAAACATTGCCGTCAGCGCGTTCGAGGGAAAAGTGTCGGGCGCAATTTTTGGAATGGCAAACCGGGGTCGATAAATAATGCACTCTGCGGTTTACTCGTTAAATGGTCGATCGATTGATCGGCAATTAATTCGGAGGATTCTCGTTAAAGGGGAATTACGATAACTCGATAGATTGACTACTGGCCCGTCGAGTGATGCATTATTTATAACACTTTGATATCGGCATTCGTTGTAAAAGTATTCATGGAATACAAATTTGTCCGAGGGTAAACCCGCCGGTGCACGTGTTGTACCTAATGAAGTAATTACGAACCGACGTTGGGTGGGACCGGTCGATGTGGAGCACCGAGGGAGGTAAAGGTACGATGACATTTTTCTAGTGACCGCTGTTTATCTTCTCTTTACGGCATGCGATTCATTGAATCGCCGGGTCGTTAGAGAATCTCGCGGAACGCACGGAAAATATGTTTTCGTCGGTCCTGAACTCGATATGAAATCCCTCTTGCTTCTCATATTTATCCTTTCCGTATCGGTTGATACGTCGGAATATCGCGGCTTTGCAGTCGATCCGAAAGTCGAGCTCCTCCGACGAAATCCGCTTCCGTTTCGCCCGTTCCTCCGAAACGGAATCCCTACAGATTAACTGTAAATAGGTGTACCGGCAGAAAATCACCAACCCGATTTTCCTGTCTGAAAATGCCCGGAAAATCGGCAATTTCGTCGATTTCACTTTCTCCAGCCGAGGCGCGCCGGTTTCTTTTTCTCTCTCCCGTTGTTTTTAAAAGGGGGGCGAAATCCCGGGATCGGCCACGGTACGGAAACACGAGCTGGATGCACCGGAGCGCCGAACATGTCGCGCGCATCCCGTCCATAATTAAAGCTCGAACTGCACCTGTCAGGCGAGGCGAGTCTACGGGAGCTTGTAAAGCGACGCACGGATCGACACGCTGTTTACTGAATTCGTAACGGCGCCATGCCGGAATCGGAGCCGCTGGATGGGCTCCAAAAATCGAGGGAAAAAATCCGCACCGCGGAGAGGGCCGCGTTCCGTCGAGTACGCAACGAGAATCGACGCTCTTATCCGCGGATCTCGACGGGGAAAATCGGCGGAAAATCCGCCCGTCCACCGGAGGCTGCGATTATCCTGCCGATTAGCTACGTACCGAGGGGCTATTCATTTGGAAATCGGTGAAAATAATTTTCTTCTTTTAGACCCGATTGTCTTTGATTTCATATGATAAACAATGCGATTCGGTAACAGGTGAAGTTTGGTGAAATTTAAAATCGTGACAGTGTTTTGGAGTTTTACAGCGATTTCCCGGGATTTCTGCTCGCATGATGATTCCGCATGATTTCGTTAAAATCCATGATTTTCTGAATGAATACCCGGGAACGCATGGAACGCGCATGGAACGGTTCCGAACCGGTACCCATCTACTCTTCGAGTCGTTCGATTAGTCCTTTCCGCGGGAGGCGTCAACGAGGTGCGGACAACCTCGCATCCGGATAAATACGCGGTCGTCTCGCGGAACCTGAAATTTCCGCACGTCTGGACGCACCGCAGGTGCGTACGTCGAGATGCAAAATACCGGTTGGGAGGCGATAATTACTACACCTCGAGGTACTTCGCGGTCTCCGAGCCTCTTTGATTCCGCGGTCGAGAGTAATAACGCGCTGCGGGGCGATCGAAAAGCGATCCTTCGCGTTTTGGGAGATCAGAGGACCTCTCGTCGAGGTCTCTCGCTCTCGGAGGGAAAAAGTGGCGGGCAGAATTCGGCCAATGACGGTCATTACGTCGGGGACTAACGACTTTCCAACGAGTCCCGGCTAATCCCTCCTCTTGGCGGCGTTTTCGCGAAACGATCACCCCCGGGGACGGAAATCTTCCCACGGGCCGAGTAATTCCGTCTCCGAAAACGCGAAGATTACTCGGGCGATTGCGTCGGCGAAGAATTCCAATTAAAGGCCGACGGGGCGAAAAGTCGGCGGGGGGTCGGGGTCGGCCGGCGGCCACGAGAGGAGGACTCGGGGCAGGAACAATTGCGCCCTTTGTCGATGCTCGAAGCAGCGTGAACGCACCGAATGCCAAGCATTCATGCGAGTTCGTCATTATGCGCGCGGCATAATGCACCGCGACTGCATTGCGACTCCGTAATCATTGGAGCATACGAGTCATTTGAATTCGCGCGAACGGCTGCACGCGCCATGGGGTTCGAGAGCCCGATTCGACCCCCCGCGACTCCGTTTAACCCTTGCCCGCGATGGACGGGGCTGACCATTGCCGGGCTCTCCGGACTCCTGGGGAGCTCGAGGAAATTGAGAGTCCTTCGAGAGGCTTGCGATCCGGGCGGAATGACTCCGTGAGATGGATCCCGCTCAAAGATCCAACGTTTTACCGGAGAAACGGATCCAATGGTTTTGGGCCACGAATGGCTCGATGGTAATTAAACAACCAGGAGGCTCGGGGTCAAGAGCCGTTTGGACCGCCCTGTCCAACCCTGGGTAAACGGGGGATGTTTCCGTAGGGACGCCGCCCGTTGGCTACGACTTTGAGACCTCGCGACCTATGCGCTTCGAAAGATAGCAGAGAGACCCTGGCCGGTATCAAAGGGCCGCTGCCCGTTTGATGGATGGATCCCGTTAAAGGACGTTTCCATTGCCGGCGTAATTGCCAGGTCGTCCTCGGACCGCTTTCGCGCGCGTACGTCTAGTAATTACCACCCCGTGTTCCCGGAGTTCCATCCCATGCGCCTTCCTTCCTCCCTTGAGATCCAAAAATGTCTTACCGGCGAAGCCTCCGTCGTCGCTCGATCGGGAATAGATCGATACGACCCGCGCTTAGTCTTTTCGACTCTGGATCCCTGGGAACGGAAAGTCATCCGAAAAATGGACCAAGGACTCACGGGGGGGCGGATCCCTCGGAGTGGTCCAGCGGCGTCGTAATCCTTCCTTGTTTCCCGGACGGAAACTTTCCCGCTGCGAGGACGATGCGGCCCGACCAAGAGCCCCTCTTGCAGGGCGGACCGGTTCCCCATTTTTACGAGCTGATTTACGACCGGTTCGCGACTTTCCAGGACCTTGTGGAACCTTGGCCGGGAATAAATAAGCGCGAGTCGATAAAGCCAACCGCACCGCGCCGGACCGGTCCGGAACCGATCCGATCCGCGAGATCTGGAAACGCGTTTCCTGGGGTCGTGGGTGGTCCGGATCGGCCTAAGGGAGGAACTCTCCTAAGAAAGGCTCCATTGATCTCGACGGGGTAAATCGATCTCCCCGGATCGCCCATCCGCGATCCGATCGCGGACCGAAGAATGGTCTTTGAAGGAAGAAAGAGGCGATTCGGGCTCCAAGGGTGGCTGCGAAGTGATCGACCGGGGCGGGGCAAGGAACGAGAGGGATGAGAATTAATGACGTCATAAGGACCCTCTGTGTTGCGTCCGTAAGGGTTTCGGGACTACCCCTTGGTGGGGACCTCTTCTTAACTCGATTGGAATCGTCAACCCCCGCCCCGCTCCTCCTCTCCCTCTCTGTTCTTCTTGGAAATTCCACGATGCCACTTCGACACCTCGTGGCGCACCCTTATTCGATAGGGTTGTTAACGACGTCGTTGATCGAAGAAGGGTGGCTGTATAGGGGTCCCATCTTCCCCGATACAAAGGGAAAAATCTTGCCACCCCCTCCGGGACCTCGATAGCTCCGCTCGCCGGAAAACAAACAAATTATTCCCCCGCTTTGCCCGCCGATATCGCCGATCGATTAATCATCCGCTGCCCGCTTAACTTGTACCTCGACCTAATCTAAACCGGCTTTTGTATCGGGAATTACAAGCCGCGGGACGGATATCGGCCCGAGAGATTAACCGCTTGGAAGACCCTCGCTGCCGGAATATGTAACGTCGACGAGGGGCTGCACCTTTCACCCCGAAATCGGGGCAGAAATTAAATTCGTTGACTTATCCATCACCTTCGACTTCGTTGCAATTGCCACGATTTATATCGACAAAATATCGAACTTCCGGAGGGATTATTCAATAATTTGGGTTTAATCGCTCGTGTGAGCGCAGCGAAGCTTGGGCGAGGTCCATGTGCCCAGCAAGGCAGCGTTTAATTTTTCCGCACGCGGGATAATTCGGTTCTCCGCGCGGAGGAAACAGTCAGGGCTGAGAAAAGACACCATCCGTGTGGGCGCGATGGCACAGAGTAAATATTTAGAGTTTGACAAAACCAGAACGGTCGGAGGGGAACGCATTGTGGAAGCTCTTGAAGAACGCAGGCGAGGTGCCGCCGCGGTTCCGTCTCGCCGCGTGCTTATCGGAGTGCGGAGGAACGGAATAAAAAGCCGGAGCAAAAAGTCGAGGGCGTTCTGGAGGCGCTCGGAAAGGCACTTTGGATCTTCGGGGTCGGTCGGACCAATTTTTCGCCATTTCCGTTTCGAGGAGGAAAATAGGTGCGCGGGCAAATCGGAGCGTTTTGGCCGGTTCCGAATACGAGAATGTCCGACTCAGGAAGGGCGACCGAGTCGGAAACGTAATCTCGTCGACTCTTCAACTCCTAATTGCGCCTTAGGTCCGCATTCAATGACGCTCCAGGGCTCGGGCTCCCTTAAGGGAGCTGAAAGTTCTGATTGCTCTCCGGCGATTAATCACCCTGTGCTCGAAAATCCCAGAAAGAACGAGGAATTTATCTTTTGAGACGGATCCGTCGACGCTCGCCTACGCACTGATAAAAATTCCCTCGTAAATTTACATACTCAATCAGTGGTTGTTTCGATGCCACAATAAATTCCAGTAAAATTGCATTGTCTCCGTAATGTCGCATTTAGCATCTGAGTTAACTTGTAGAAAATTATAGAGCATGGAGGAATCGACGAGTGAGCGTTTCTTTTCTTCGTTTTGCCGAAACAAAATGACGGACAAGCGGGGCAACGGAAGTCGGAGGAGGTCAATTAGTATTTTAATTTACGGGGGAATAACGAATGTCCGTTGCACCGAGATTGGAAGGAAGAAATCCAGGAAAGATGAATCGCCGTCCCCGCTGACCGTTCCCGGGGGCGGTCTCTGTCTTTGAAGCCGCTTCGATTAAATTCTCTCTAAACCGAGTCGCTGCTTACGGAACTCGGAGCTCCGCTCGAGGGAACCAGTAATGAAGAAGAGTAAAGCTTCGAAATTGACGGCGGAGAAGGATCCCGCCTACAAGAGGAGGGCAATATCGGAAGGCGATCGCTCTCCGCTATGATAACTATATGATATTATTAGCCCCGCCAAGATGGCGTTGGAGCTGCCCGAGAGTCCGAGCGAGACGGGCCGACGTCGGATCGAGCGGAGCGACGAGGAAGAAGCTACTCGGAAGGGCCGGAAAAGAAGAGAAGAGGCTTCAAGGGAGAGACGCAATTTGCCCCGGCGAACCGAAACTTTCCTTCGTTCCCCAGATAACGCGATAGACGTGGTCAGCCAAGCGTTTATTTGCAGCCGGGAAAAATGGAATTACAATAAAGTGAAATGGAGTTCTAACGGCTCGGTTTTGGATCCGTACTTTGCTCGACTTTCTCCTTGCCGTTACTTTGCGAATTTTTGGTCCCAACTTGCAACGATCGATGCCGTCTAGAACGCGAATTAGGGATATTCGAAACGAGAAAAACCACGCTCGTTTAAATTTCGGCCTCGAGTAGACGCGGGCAAAAGACGTCGAGAGCGCAATTCCGGAAATGCGGGGAATAGACTCCTCGAAAGCGGTCCATGCATTTCGCGATTATCCGCAGGATGGATGCATACAGAATTGGGGGATACCGAATTCGGTGCCACCGAAGTCGGCATCTCTGGACCAGAAGACGAAGCCGCGCGGCATTTGGGTCTCGAAAAATGGCGGCGCCGGGGAAGCTGAACGCACCGTTCCCTCTTTATTTATCCCCACCGCCATTTCCCCGGGCCGCCGTTTCCTCGCGACACGGTACAACGGTGAATTTAATGGATACTAAAATCCAGGCGGTCTTCGCGCCTCGCGCAAAAGGGGCCATCCCTTGGCCCTCCGTTCTTTGGCTCGCCAGAAGCCGGACCGAGCTCTGCCTTTCCCAGCATCCACGCACCCGGCTCCGTAACATATGCGACTCCGTGTTATCTTTCCCTCTCAACGATAATATTACTCTTGCCGCCGCGTTCCTTGCTCGAATTCCCCCTCCCCTTAGCTGACGCTCTTTATTCCTTCCTTTTTCTCCGTGTGCCGACGTACCCGTGGGTACGTCCGTGTACGTGGTCGTCCGTCCTCTTTCCACCACTTTGCGCATCCGTCTTGTCCCCCTCGTCCCTCTCTCGGAGCGCCGTCGCGTCTTGGGATTCCCAGGACCTCGCCCAGGGACTCGCAAAGGAGCTTTTTAATGGCCGTCCACCGCTGAAACAACCCCAGAAACGAGCTCCGCCCGTGTTCCGCACCCAGCCGAAGGCGCGGCGCCTTCGGCAGCTTCTTAGGAGCTGCGTTTTGCGGCCGCAGCGGGCGGAGCTCCTTTCTTCAAACTTTGCTTCGCGCGCTTCTTGATCACGCCCTACTTTCCCTGCGGAGAAATTCAAAATTTCAACGTCAGGACGTTCCTCCATTTTTTCAGTCCCTCCGTCGAAATTATGCACAAAATTCCTCGAGAACATAAAACGGGCGTTTAAGATTCAAACGTTATTTTTTTATACGCGAACCGAAGACCTACTTACAGGTCTTTCGAGACGATTTACTCGATTAATCGAATCTCGAATTTTGGTCACGGACTCTCGGAGCTCCGGCGTCGAGGCGCTCCTTCGGGAGGGAAGGACTCCGGGGAACGGCTGCGGCCCGAATCAGTCGTAAACATTTAGAGCGGCGTAAATAACCTTACGTCCTGCGGATGCGTTTCCGTGGCGGCGTCGACGCCGTCGAACCGCGTAAACGCGAATCCGGGCGGCGATTGGACGCCCATTCCAAACGGGCGTCCTCGTCTTCCGCGTCCCATTAGGCGTCGCGTTATGTCTCGGAGGCTCCTTCGGAGAACAACCGGCGTCGTTCGGTTATTCCGTGAGCGTCGTAACGCCCGACGTCGCGAATTGACTCCACGGAAACACCCTGCGGAGGAGCTCGATTTTCTCCCTCGGGACGTGCCGTCGAACCGACGCATACACGATTTATCGCTTATCACTCGACGCACTTTGGGACGCGATCGGGCTACTCGCACTCAAAGACTCGAAGATTTTGGAAATCTCGGAATTTTCGGAAAAACTTTTCCTCGAGTTCTGTCAAGCAGCCTCATCGATAGCTCGATTCGTTCGCGCCTCGAGAGTGCCAAGAGAGCGGCTTCGGGGATGCATTATTCATGAAAAATAGCGCCGGCTATATCGACGTGCCCGAGCTTTCGACTAAAATCGTGTCAAGTGTCCGCAAGGTATCGAAAATCCGGCGAAACGCTTGCGATTACGGGCCGGATAAAAATGCATCGCCATCGATGCACCGCGGGACCTTCTCTCGCTCGCTCGATCCGAAACCCGTTTCTTAAATATCGTTAAACATCAACGTCCGCGATTTCACGCCCTACCAAATGTCGTGACGAGATCGTGAAATGAATATCGTTAAAAGTACGTCGTTAATAAATAGTTGATTAACGACGCATCGATGTTGGAGACGCTCCCGGGAGGAGCGGGGTCCCGCTGGATTAAGACCCGACGACTGGTCGATTCGTTCGTTTTTTCGATTAGGATGTCCCGAATGGGCCTCGCCCCATTTATTCCCGGGAAGAAGAACGATCGCCCGGTCCCGTGACACTCGGTTCTCGAAAAAGATGACGAAGTGCGACAAGGCGGCTCCGCGGTGTGTCCATTAAACGGGGCCTGGACGCGTCCCTCGGGATCCGGAGGACGATAATGCCCGGCGATGCCCCCGGAAGTGCCCCCGGGGGGTCCCGGGGACGGGGGCCCGAAAGCGCATAAATTCCCTTCGTCCCTCGGCCGGAAATACGGCTCTCGGTGCATCTCCGACCGGTGGCACCTCCCGAGCAGACCTGCATAATTTCGCCCCGTTTAAGTAAGGGCGCTCTCGACCTTCGAACTAATCGCCCGGGACTTCCTGCGGGGCAAGAAACGTTCCAACGGGATCCGGGACGATCCCGGGGTCGGTATTCGCGAGATCGGCAAAACCTCGCGCGTTCCCCGCTCTTCGACGGCCGAACGCATCCTACATACTGATGAGCGTGTCCCTGAGAGGGCGCCTCGGCTGCAGGCTGCAGTCTGCACTTTCTGCATCCCGCCACCGAGGGCATTCTCCGCTCTAAAAAGGACCTCGTCCTTCCCGGGTCCTCGACCTGCTCCCTGGTAATTTCTACAATGTTCGGTTTTTCGTCAAAAATTCATTTCGGCTTCCTGACGGCGTCGATGCCTACAAGCCATATGGGGTAATTTTGGAAATGGGCTTCCTGCGTGATTTATTAAGTCGCTCCCCGTCGGAAAAATACCGGCTTTTTTGGGCTGAGTGCACTTCCAAGTTTGGATCTCCGCTCGAAGAGGGAGGGTGAGGGGATGATCCTTTGAAAAAGTGGGAATGGATTTGATAATTCGGAGGGTGCGGTCAAAGGGAGATCTTGGAAACCTCGAGGAGGGTCCTTTAAGCCGCCTTCGACAATGGACGGTCTCGGATCAAGGGCCGACACTTGGGCCACGGATGGAATTGTAAGCGTCGATTTTTCCCCCCGAAGTCCACATTTTTTGGGATCCAGCCGCGAGTTGCGATCCGGACCGAAAGCCGAGTCGTAAGTTTGAACTTCGTTATTCATCAGGAACCGGCTGCGACTAGGAATGCTCGTACTCATGAATTTATACTCCATTATTATTCATACCTCCCTCTGTTTCGTCAAGCGTCGCGCCACGCCGAACTGTAACTCGGAGATATTAAGTTCCGGAATGGCACCGTATTTTGTTGGCATCCCTTCGCCCGAGTGCCTCGGCGAAATACCGATTCATGACCGACGAAGCATGGCCCCCTTCGAATTTCAACTTCGCGTACCTGTGTATATTTTTTAATAACGACATTCGCGTCGCGTTTCGTCCCGGCATTAACGTCGCGCACGTGGCAGCAGGCTGAACGGCTCAATCCCCGTGGACGTTAACGCACCTCGAATGCGACTTCGCGTAGCTTGTTTCCAGTCGATTCCGCGCGAGATCAAAGGGCCATCTTTGACGAGAGGGCCTTTCCGGCAATGTCACGAAGCCCGTTAACGGCAACCGGAACGGAGGCGCTAAACTCGTCCGGATAAATAAGCACCGCGTGACGTTGACGGGCTCGTAAATCCAGGCAGTTTCTCGACTTACGGAGAAATCGGGGAGGAAATTAGAAAAACTACGTAAAACATCCGCCGGGACGTACACCCTCGTGACCGAGGAAATCGGTGAAAACGATTTCCCTCTTGGGGAACCTTGATTGCCTTTGAGGATATTTTATTAGATTTCATTTCCGACCAAATTAGCTCCTCGGCGAGGGGCGAACGCATCGAGAGCCATTGCATCGCCGTTGTAAATTCTTCCGATTGGGGGAAAGTCGCAGTTGCAGCCCCGACTGTTGCATACCTAAACGTCTCACGGCCGTGTCATTGTCGCTCGCATATATGCATACGCGCCGAATACTCGCATATACGGGACTTAGGCGGCGGTATGTACTTGCTTAAGTATATGCCCCGGTATGTAGAGAGGGCGCCGGGGTACAGGCTCGTATTTGTTATTCCACGTGCATATCCGTTTCTCGAGCAAAGATCGGGCACGGGGACGACGAGACCGGCGTCGCGGGGGGCCTCGACCCCGCCGGGGCTTCGGGGTTTTCGCTTTCGGGCTTCTCCGCCGCGAACGGGGGAAAGGAGGAGAAACAGCTGAACTAACTTCCATGCACGAGGTGCACCGTGCATCCCTACCTCCAGGGGTTTACTTCCAAAGTGGCGGTTTCATGCGAGCCGGATACGAGGCTCCTGCTCTACGGGGTGGTCCCTATAAACGGAGAACACCGTGTGGCAGCTATGGTGCCCAGAACCAAAGTTCTTCCAGGAAGACCCGGAAACGACCGGACGCCGATCCCATCATCGGGATCGGAAGTGGGACCGAGAAAACACTCGTTTCGGGGAAAACGGCACTCCCGAAACTGCATAATCGAGGACGTCGCGGGGGATTATCTCGACGCCTTCCGAAATTGCGACGCCAGGGCCACCCTGTGTCAGGGAGAATTTGGAGAACCCGCCGAAGGGCGACGCCGTGGATGGATTAAAGGGGGCAGGTGACTGAACCGATGGATAGACCTCGAGGGGTGCAGTCGTCTCACTGTCTTACGACTCGGTCTCATTGAAATGCGAGAGGGTTGGGGGCGGCATCTACTTAGATCGGAATACACACCCCGCCCCGCGAGTAATGGGTTTCGCGGGAATTAAATTAATTATCCTACCGCCGAGTGCATATCGGTATCAAGTTCCGACTGCATAACGAAAGTCCGCCCCGGCCGGGGGAGCTCTCCTTGATGAGGGAGGACTCGCTCCGAGCCCGGACCGGAAGTCGAAAGCCGGAAGGGAACGAAGTGGAAGACAAAGTGCGGGATCCGCGTTTCTCCTCGGGTACGCCGGCGAGCCGGAAGGTGCTCGATTACGTCGCGGATCAACATTGATCAACCTTTCTGGGCCCGCGATAAGAAAGTACCCCCCAATGATCGCTCTCGTTTCCCGAGGGAACCCCTTCGATCGGCGAAATAGCCGAATCGAGGGAGACGTATTAATCTCGCGTTGTATTTTATTCTCTTCGTTCGGGCTCCTCATCCTATTATTTTTTTTTTCCTCGAGTTTTCGGATCCTCGCGACTAGAGCGACTATGGTAGAAGAATCGTTACGGGGAGGATAAGTAATTCGACGGGATAATGTCGCGGGGTGATCGAGATTAAGTCTGGTGGAGCGACGTCGTTGCCGATTATCGAGGGTGGCGCGACCGGCCAATCAGGGCCGAGATTATCGATAAGTGGAATTGGATCGGGGCTAACAGGCTCCGGGAACGAGGACCCAGACCGGTGACGTAAGACGTCGTTTCGTCGACTCGGCGACGTCGGGCGTCGCCTTTGTCGACGCCTCTCGGTAACTCCCTATCTGGCGGGCCCACTTTTCCGCAAGTTTCCGCAAATGTCGCATCGATCCGAGCGGCTTCTCCGCAAAGAGAGGGTGAATCCCCTCCCGACCGAAATTTAACCCTTAAAAAATATACCGCGTTCCGCGTTGTTTTTCAAGAATTCTTAAAAACTTTCCCAAGAGGTGACAGAGCCAGTCGGTCCCCTACTTTGCGGTCTCGAGGTCGAGAAAGAAAATCGACCAAAGGACTCTCTTTTTTACTCGAGAGGGAAGCAGAGTCTCTCTCTTTTCTAAATTTCCTGCCCGAGGGGCAATCGATCGAACTTCCCCTTCCTCGGAAATCTCCTTCCGGAAGTCCTCGCGAGAGATTAAAATCGATCCACTGAACTTTCCTCCTCGCCCCTCGGAGGGCCCGATATTAATTTGTCCTCCCCGGAAGTGCCTTTGGAAAGGTAAAATCGATCTGCCGGCTCCCTTATCCGTCTTCCTTATCCGACCCTATCGATCCCACGGAGAGTCCCTTCGGAAGTCGCATCCTTCGCGGTCTAAAATCAAGCCCTGGGATATCCTCTCGGTCTTTGAAGGACCTCCCTTTTTGTCTCCCAGGTGACTTCGGGATCCCCGAAATCGATCGGCTTAACTTTCGAAAGGGGTTGCATCGATCTCCCCATCTTTCCTCCCTATCCGTCTCTTTCGAGAGCCTAAAACACGAAATCGATCCGCGTAAAGGACTCCCCGGTCTTCCGGTTTTCCGTCTTCCGCGACGACCCCCCGCGAGGTACCCTCCAAGAAACGCGTCCGACCTCGTTATAACGACGTCGCGACGACGTCTCCGATGTGCCGCGTCGGGAATATCGATCGGATCGGGAAGGTAAAAGCCCAGGATGGGAGCTAATTAATCGAGGGAACGTGTCCTGCCGAGTCGATAGGAATCGGCTCCAGGGAGGAGGGAGAGTCACCCTGTGGGAACCCGGGACCACTTGATCGGGAATAATCGATCCGCGATCTGCAGCGCCCGGGACGACTTCGGGACCTCCAAGATACTCCCGATAGGGATGCCGTCTTCGAAAGATATCGACTCGCTTCGAGGGATGCTGCGATTAGAGTCTCGTGGGGTGGGATCGGACACAGGGAATTAAGATGTCCCTGTCGTCCGATAAGCGGGAATGTGTGGCGTCCTCGGAAACGTTCCCCGGAACGCTTGACGCGTCGCTAAGGAGTTCATTTATTTTCTATCGCGAGTTATCACCACGATGATCGAGCCGAGGGAGAAATCCAGGTTGCTCGCCACCAATTTCCTCCTAAATGGGCGCGCGACACGTAATCGCGCCTGTATGAAAACGCGGAGTAATCCGACTAATCGCTTCATTTATAATCGAGCAGGAAGTACCGTGCAATCGCTAAAAAGGGAGAAAAACGACCGGGCAAAACCGTTCATTTTCCGACATTACCCCGCAGGTGCACGTTCACGGGCGTCCTCGTGCATAGCAAAATCGAGCGTCGGTCCCTGGCCTCGGAGGCGCCAAATGCGATCGTGGACGATCTTTCCGACCGGTAAAATGAAAAAAAAAAAAATAGACAAGAGGGAGGACGTTGCATTTAGGCCACTTTCGAGACCGCCAGGCAGACGTCGGAGCCTCGTTCGGACGAATCGACCGGCGATCCCGATTATTGGCCATCTATCGGTAGATCGATCTCGCCAAGAGATGGGAGATAAGGGACGCTCTCGAACGAAAGATCCGGCTTTTGATCGGACCCTGGTCGATCCTTTAGCGGTATTCGAGGCAAATTCAACGGCGAGCTGACGTGCGCCGCGAAAAGGCGTTTCATGGTAATACACGGCCGAGTTTTCTACGTAATGGCGGCCCTCCGTTTACGAGCGAGTCGCCTTTTCGATGGCGTGACTCGTGATAGCTGCCCCGGGTCCCGGCGCTTCCACTTTGCCGTCCGGATCCTCCGCGTGCCGATCGACGCGATTTCCCTCGGGCTCCCGTCGAGAACTCTCGATTCGAGACAATCCCGCTCTCCGACCGGCCGTCTTCCGGGTGGAGGGCTGAACGAGAAACCGCGAGGATAAATATGTAATTTCGAGCGAGGTCGAAAGCATCGGCCCTCCATTGTGACTCGCGACTCTGGAAGCTCGATCATCGGCGAAAAATTAATCGACTTCCCTTCTTCGCTCCTGGATTTCCAGGCAATGGCGTGTCGGCATTTCTTGTCGTTCTTCTCTTCGTAAACGTAATCGGAGGAGGGCTCCTCCACCTTTCCGCAAACGCGCTCGACCTGTCTTGCCCACTTTGGGTGGCCAGCCGCACTCGGTCCGAATGCGCCCGGGAACCGTGAATTCTCACCCTCCATAAGCCGAGAGGGAGATGTAATAATTCATCGAATCCTTTGACTTTGTCGCCACGCGGACAGAGAAGGGCCCAGAA
This sequence comes from Orussus abietinus, assembly GCF_000612105.2. NCBI lineage: Eukaryota > Metazoa > Arthropoda > Insecta > Hymenoptera > Orussidae > Orussus > Orussus abietinus. Next base: position 528,799 of record NW_019395988.1, read on the forward strand.
TTCGGCCTCGCGTGCATTATGCATCAAACGGGGCGCAGAGTGCAGCGCGGCCTCTGGTCAGCGCTTGTCCTTCGGCCCCCGGTCTCGTCACTTTTCGGTCGTATTTCAACCTGAAAAAGCTACGCACGGCGCGGGCGCAATTAAAACGCGCGTACGGCCTGATTAAAAATTGCCGGGTCTCCTTTCGGGACCGCCGGTCCTCCTGAATAATCGAATCGAGGACCCGCGACGCGATACTCCGGGACACGTTCCTGCATACGCGACGAGTCGTAAATAAATAAGCGGACGATTCGAGCAACAAATTCCGCCGCCGGAGCATCCACGTCGCGTTGTGCCTAATTTTCTTACGATCCTGGATGGGACAACGGGATAAATTTAACGTTACTCCCCCGCTTGCAGAGAGATCGTCCACGACCGCCGGTGTTTCGACTTACCTGCACCGAGAAAAAAAAATTCATTCGGGAGTTACGACATTTTATTTGAGGAAAATAATTATTCTTTGAATGAACAAAATATTTCTTCGCTTCAATGGAATTTTTTTACTCGGCATGAGCAGAATATCGACGGCTTCTAATCATCGGTATCTTCGCCTGGGGCGGTCGATCCGTTCGATTTCGTCGGCCAATTCTATCTCCGTAATTCGATTTAATCGATATACCGAACCGAGCCGTGCGTTACGCGAGGCCAGTCGGACCTCGTCTCGTTAAGAAAAGGAGGAAAGGGGTCGAAAGGGGGGTAGAAAAAGAACGAGCGGAAAATTAATAACAAGTCGGTCCTGGCGAAATCCGGAGCGGAGAAAAGGAGGACCTCTCCTGCGGACCCATCATTATTCCCTCGGCGGGAATTCCTCGAAGGCGTCTCGCGCACACTCCCGTCCGGCTGCGTGTTTGTTTAAAAAAGAGGCCGCGCACCGGCGACTGCGGTCGTCCGAAAAAACCGGGGCCGCAGAGCGGCGCAAAAAGCGCGACGAAGAGGCGTCAGCCGCCCGAGGTGCCAAAGGAGAAGCGAGAGGGCGCCGCGCCGCCACAGGGGAAAGTGCACCGCGAGGATAGGCGGAGGCGCCGTTCCAACGGAAAGATATCATTTTTTTTTCCTACCGTTCCGAACTCCTTACCGCGATACCTCGTTTTCAAACGAGGTTAACCTGCGTTTATCGGCGTTTATTCTATTATATATCCGTATCCTTTGTCGTTTGCCGATGGGCAGCCGACAGAAACGCGCGGTTTTCGAACGCAACCGCATGGAGGATATTAATTATGAAATCACGCGGCGTTACGGTCGCGGTTTCTCGACCGATCGAGCAGGAACAGTCGGTGGAAATTCCTGGGGGAATTTTCATCGCGGCTCGTTTTCTCAGGGTGGAAGAAGATGCCGTTTCTCGCCCCGTTTTCTCCAAGTGAGCCTTGGGTATCGATCGCGTAATGATTGGCGTGTAAGTGCACGTCATGTGCCCGAGACACGGGAGACCAGCTCGCGTGTGTGCCGTCATCACGGGCATTGGTCGCTGCGCCGTGTGCATGGTCGATCGTCCGATCGGTTTTGCGTCGATGCACCCGTTGTTCCTCCATCTGCCACGTTCTGGCGATTCTCGTGATTCAGACTGCAAGTCGGAGACCGACGTTTCGGTCCGGTCGAAAATTTCAATGCCACGGAAAAAATGAGAAATTAAGAGGGAAAATTAGCACCTGCCCAAAAACCAATTGTAATTTGAATACTCGTTTAACGACTCCTACGATGCGGCGTCAACTCCTCCTTGATCCTCCTTCCCGAAGGACTAGAATCGACGTTTCTCGCATGCCGATTATCTAATGCACGCCATAGGAATTACACACGCAGGGCATCCCACCTGACCATATCGGGACCCTCGGTGATTGCTATATCCGAACCCTTGTTAAAACGCGTCGACGCCTTCCTTATACAAAATTTGAGGTCCTGCGCGAGAGGGAGAGAGAGAGAGGTGTACACAAAGAGGCTATAAAACGGGTAAAAAAGGGGCGAAACCGGGAGAAAGGCGAGTCGGAAGAGCGCCAAGGAAGACGAGGGCTGACAGCGAAATTGAGTGTGGGCACATTCACGGGGCTTGAGTAAATAATTAAAAAAGAGAAAATAGGTGGGATAAAATGGGAAAAAGAAGGTAGGAAGGAAGGAAGACGGAGGCAGCGGGCCTGAGATTCTCAAAGGGCCGAAGGCGAGCGATCGACCGTCGATGCCAGCCCTCGAGTGTCGATTTTCGATCGATGACGCGACGATTACCAGCGTCATTATCGACCATTATCGCGCCCGATAATTTTCGACCGCGGGGAAGCCGAAGTCACCGATGGCTGATATATAAAGTCCAGAAACGTGCCGCTAATTTTCGTGCCCATCTTCGAGCCAAGGGCCGAATCGCAGGAGATCCGATCGGTCTCATGATAAATTCTCATATTAAATTCCGATAATTTAAAACGGTTAAATGCTAAGCCCTAATCCATATTCCCGTTCTCCGAGACTTCTTTCTGGTTTTGCATCTCCATTTTCGACGGCGATGTCGACGCCGATCGCCTCGAGGACGCGATCGGACCCAAGTAATCGATTTTGATTGGGACCGATCGGGGCTCGTCGCTGCTCGTTAACTCGACACTTAATTTCGGAAGGTGTAGACTTCGGGATCGGGTGGGAAGGTAGAGGATACCAATCAGCGTCGATTCAGCCATAATCGAGTTACTAGTAGCTTAATTGACTTTGCGAACCTCGCGAAATTTCGACGATCCGGTATAGTCCGCGTCGTTTCGCCAGCGTGCGGAAAGCGGAGCGGCCTTCGAAGACTTCGAGCTTCGCCCTCCCCGAAGAGAAACGCTACCGGACGAGAACATTATCAACGAAACGCGAACCACGTAACGGTCGGAGAAATCGAGGTTTTTTCCTTCTCGGTGCTGCTCGCGCCTTCAATTAAGCGTCTTTTTCTCGCGCCAAAATGGCGGCGCACTCGACCTCCGAAGACGCGAAGAATGACGCCTCGGATTCGAGGAACGCTCGCCGTTCCGTGGCAAATCGGAGCCGTGCCGTTATGTCGCGCCTATGTACGCCTGTCGCCGTCTCGAAGGCACCTTTGCTTCGGAAAAAGAGGAGACTTTTTCGCCCCTCTGTTTTCTCAGACAACACGCGAGCGCAAAGGAAACACAAGAGCGAGCGAATCGAGACGGCTGCACAATTAGGTCATTAACACCGGAGCCCGTCGAGGGGCACCTCGTGTGCGAATTTTTCCCACCACCTCGGCCTCTCTCGGCCTCTCCTTCGCGCTTCGGGCTGCCTCCGAGGTGGCTCCTCCGTTTTTCGCTTTGGAGAACAGGTTGTCGAGGCCACTCCCGGCCTCGTTACGCGAGTCCTTCGTGCCGGTCCTCTGCCGACTCCTGCCTGGGTTTATCACCATTTTCCAGGATCCTCCTCGATCGATGGTTGCATACCTTATCTCTCGGGTGTCGAAAGAGCGCCGTCGAGAAAAATAATTTCTCCTTTCTAGGAGCGGGGGAGAAGTCGCCGCGTCGGAATGAAAAATGGAAGGAGTGCCACCTCGACACGCGATATCCGCGCGACTTCTGCACCTCGCAGGACTCGGTCTCGATGTTCGAACCGTATCGTATCGTATCGTTTTTCCCGCTCTCGCAGGTCCCACCCACTTTCCACCCCAGCGGAGTCCTGTCGCTGTCTGCGTCCCTCTGGGCGCTGCGGCGGGATCTGTCTCTTTTTCCCGGCTGATTGTGGAAAAATATTTGTTTTATTAATCAGCGGGATCACGTGGCGACCGGTCTCGCGTCCGATTGTAAACGATACCCCTGAATACGGCCGACTGATCGAAGCGATCGATCGATCGGCGGAGAGCGAGGATAGGACCGACGAACGGATGGCGAATCGGCGAGCGAGATAGGAATCCGTCCCTCTCCGTCTCGGCGCCTCGAATTGCGGCTCGAAGATCGATATCGCTTTGCTATCGATAGCGTTGCGATCGCCTGGTAGCCTTTAAGCCGGATTAGCGGTGACTCGTTGCCGCAGTCGAGAGACCGGCCGCCGGCAAGATTCCCATCGATTAGCTCGCCGATCTCCGTCGCTTTATTATAATAAATATCCCCCCTGGTGATAATATCTGCATAGGGCAGTTTACACGATTAATCGACAAATGTCGCGAGTCAGCCCGGAGGGTCGAAAGGATCGGAGAATGTCCAGCGATCGCGTAACCCACGGTCTCCTTCCTCCTGTTTATCGGTCCTTACAAGACTCGCCGAACGTTGCATTGTATTCCCGTCGGGAATATTTTATCCGGCCGTCCAAAGCCGTCTCGAAAGGCCAGGGCGACGCGTTTATCCAGTGAAATATGCGGTATTATATTTTTTTCGACGGCGTTATCGCTAATAAATCCCCCGGTTCACCGCAATCAGGAGACGGGGCCCCATCGATTAGGTCAACCTTTCCTTTTGGCGCGATAAATATCGACGACAACGTCTTGCGCCGAACTGTTTGCACGATTAATCGGAGAACGGTCACAGCCGGATTTAAATCCATGTGGAGCACGGTCCACGCAGTCGTCCTTTGAGTATCTTTCCCCCGAGGACCCGAATGATTTACACTAATCGGATGACCAATTATCCGCGCTGAAGGTGCGGGGTAAAAAAAAAAAATGCGGTATCGGAGAATTTGGTCCGGACTTTACGCGTTCATTCCTCCAAGGAACGAAATAAACGAGATAAACGGGAGTTTCAAGAGTTTTGCGAGACGAGCTCGGAGACGCCTCGCCGCCAAAGGCGGCCTCCGCGACAATAATTTCCGCCTAACGAGCCGCAGGCGCATTAACGCACACGTAAACGGGAATCGGGGCCATCCGTCATTGCCGAAAGAAATTTAATGGAGCCCCGAAAAAGGAGCGAAAACGTCCGCCCGGAAAGGCGGCGATTCGGCCGGCCGGCCGGCGTCGCGACCCCCGGGAAGCTCGCCAAGACGGTTTTTCTCGCGGGCACCCGCGGCTCGATTTCCGGAACGGAATCTGTTTTCGACACTCTAATCTAGCTCAAACGAAGCAGCCCCGCAGGCGGAATAAATTGGAGCGAATTAATCGTTCGAGTGCGCGAAACCGACGAACGCGAGAATCGTGCATACAGGGTGTTCCAAAACGGACGCTCCGAACGTCGGCGAGCGGTTTAAAAAACGCCCCTGGATAATTATGCGTTTTGGAAGGACTTTAGTATCTCGCTCGTCGGCGGAAATTACGTCGAATTGCTTATCGAGCTTCCATTTCGCGGGACCGCGTATGCCGCAAAAATGGCGGCACTTCCGTCTCCGCGTCCCCCTGTCGCGCGTTTAAACCGCACTCTCCGCACAGTCGATAAACCGCGCGATTAAAACGCCCAGACGGATTTAATTGTACCAAACGGGGAAGCGTCGTAAAACGGGCGGAGAGAAATTGCGCCGGAAGAGTAGACACACTCCGGAATGGTTTATTCTCTTTTCGAGGAGGGTGTACACACACTCGCGGCGGGTTCGACCGTGCGCCAAGGGGTTTAATTACAAGACCGACTCGTTATGTCGGATAAGAAGTCGCGATCCCAGAGGGGGCAGGAGTAATTTCTCTGGTTACCGGGGAAATAGTGTACGTAAAAGGAGAAGAGCGGCCCGGTAGGCTCTTTCGCGAAAAAGGCCCGCAGAGGTCGGCCGGCCTCGCATTTTGAAGAAACTCGTTTCGCCAAAGTGGAGGAACTTCTTGGCGGGCCACGCGGAGGCTCTAATTGAACCTATTAAATTAAGAAACCATCCGAATAATTAAGGCTCGCGGGTATTTCCGCGAGTATCGCCCGAGTGTCGCTGCCAATCAATTCCGAGTTACTTAACAAACTCCTCGTTTGACGAATCGATCGTTAATATCCTTTCGCCTTGACCCTTCGACCCGAGGGTCCACTCAGGGGACAATATTTGACCAAAGACATGACATTTGTCCGAGCGCAAAAGATTAACGACTCGGAGACTCTCATTTGCGTGCCACCCGCTCTTTGAACGCGCGAGACGCTGTTTAATAATTTATATTATAAAACAAGAAATAATTTTCATTTAATCCCTCTTCCCAGATAAAAGCTTCTTCCCGGGCGTGCCTTTGCAGCGAGGAAAAAAAGTACGAAGCAGGGTCTCCGGGAAATACTGTCCGTTTCATTAGCATCCCCGAGGGGGTTCCGACGTCGCGGCTCGCGGAACTCGAGGGAAATTCTTCGCGAACTCCCCCTCCTCTTGGAGGTGTCGGCGATCCGAGGTGCATCGGAAGATGCACGGGATACTGCATAGGAGATGCAGCTCCGTTTGGAGCGCCTTCGGGTACCACGGGCGCAATTTAATCCTCCACCTGCTCGTCGCTCGTGGGGACTCGGCGGGTTATCTTTGATCAGAAATATGTTAATTGCATTCCACGTTGTTCCTGCGTCAGGTGAGATAACGGGCTTGAGGATTTAATCCGGAGAAATATCTTTTATGGGTATTTATTTAAGACGCGTAAGCGGCTCGCCGGGAAATGGACGAGGGGAAACCGAGGGCCAGGATGCGTCCTGGGGACGTCCTTCGAGACGTCCGGGGAGACGCATAAGTGGCTCTCGGAACGGACCGATAAAGGAGCCAATCGCGGCCGATCTGTAGCAGGCTCCTACGGAATCCCGGCCGAGATTTAATCGCTCGGCCGCCGATTTGCCCTCCTGGGGCGACCATTGTCCCACGTTTCGGGTCTCCTGGGAATGCCGTTTCGAGACCGAGCCAGGATTTCCAAATTGACGATCCGTAATCGATTTCGAACCTATTCCGAGTAACGACGTCGTTTTGATATTCCTGGGCCTACGAGCGGTTCTTTTTTAAAGGGATCTGCGAATATACCCCGAGAAAAAAAAAATCACTCGACTGAAAGAATTATGTATCGTTGTCTGAATCATATACATTTGCAAGACACAATTATTTCGTTGAGAAAAAAAATTATATCCGTGACTTAAATCTTGTTTACTCTTCCTGACATTTCTTTCAGCGTACTCGATCGCAGGATTTTGCTGCAGCAATGCACATTTCTTTGAGTCAACCAATTTTTTTATCTCAGTGTATAAATAATGGAAGGCTTTGCAAGTCGGCGCGGAATCCCCTGGGAATTCGGACAATGAGCTTGTCAGATAATTACGCCACGTCAGTCGTGAAACGGGCTCTGGTGGGAAAAAAAAAAAACGCAGCCAATCGCCGATGACTGACGCACCATCGATCGCGTTTAATGCGGCTTTTGCGGCGGACGTTGACGCGCTGCGCTGTTTCATAATTTGTTGAAAAATTGTTTCTTGCCGCGTCACGGGGATTCCGAATGGTCGGCGTCCTCATTAGTACCGCCATCGAGATGTACCGTCAATTTCTAATGGCTGTGACCTATTCGATTGCCCATGGCATGCCTTTCAGTTGCGGAACTGACTAGGAAGAAATCGTGCAGTCATTTAGTACGAATTTTTTAAACATGGGTTTATGCTCTCCTAATTCACCTGCTAGATTTTTCATACGGCATGTTATTAATTAGCTCCAGGAAGATAGAGAGTTAGGACGCATAATGATCAATGATTTAGGCGAAATCCGATTCATACGCGAGACGTCTTCCGCGAACCGCGCGCAATCCGCGTTTGCATGCCGACCGATCGTGTGCGTTTAATTAGCTCGGTTAGCTTGTTCCGAACAGATTCCCCTTCTAATCCAGATATTTGTTCGAGCAAGGCTTCGTTAGCAGATCGTTGCCGCTTGTGTTGACAGAATCTCACATCGAACTACGTGCGATGTCTGTTCGCTGATCTCTGTGCAAGAACCGCTCCCACGAGTTCTCTTAACAATGGTAGAAACGGTCGATATATTAGTATTTATTTATTAACGAAATTCAATGGAGAAGGTAGGCCTTTTTATTTCATCGGAAGTGAAGAAATTAAGTAGGGGCATGGAAATAATCCGTATTTACTCCGAGCGGTAAGCCAACTGCGACTGGAAAGGAAAGGGAAATAAATATCGCTTAATATTTTATTGAGACTCGTAAGGAGGCGCGGGAAAAAAAATGGCGAATTTCTAAAAAGTCGGGAAAACCTTTTCAGGGAATTTCTTCAGGCCGGCTTCTCTTCTTCCCGTTGTCTCTTGACTTTTCTCGGGGCTTGTTTTCTCCTGATATTTTTTCTCCAATCGGCAAACACGACGTAGAACCTCTCTCCTTGTGTATTCTCGCCTCGAGGAACCCTCGACGAGGCATGCGAGGTCCAAAAAGACGCAATCAACGCGATATCCAATGGGTAAAGATTTTTTCGAGGTCCTGCGGACCTCGACGTCCTGGGGAAGGAGCACTCGGAGCAGAGATCTCTCGAGATGCTGCATAACGAGTGCTCTTCAAGGTCAAGGCATTTTGGAGCACCTCGAGTGGACGAATCCTGAGCAATACGTTCGGTCGGGATTTCCTTAATGGTGGACCTCGTTGGTGAAAGAACCAACGCACGAGTCGCTCTAAATAACGACGTCTACGGGAACGTGTGCAAATGGCACCTTCAAATCCGTAGAAATACTTCCCGGCGACCGATTTCCGAATCTCGTGGATAAATAAACCGTCGATCTTCGTAAATCTTGCCGATGCAACGGTTTGCATAAGGTACAATGATCCGGATGTTTCCCGGAGAAAATAATTATTCCGCAGAAATTGAACCCCGTCGCCATTAGGATAATGGTCACGATAGACACGGTAATAAAAATTCGATGATTGCGGGCTCTATCACGGTCTCCGTGGGACTTTTTCAATCTAAATGCAAAGCAATACAAACTTTCCGGAGAGCCAGCTGGAATAATGAATAATGAGCAAGTCTCCATAATCTGAAATAAGCGATTCGAACGGGTCCCTTAGAAGCATTTCAATCTCTTAATTCTACCGTGGGCCGATCCACAAACTAATAACAGTGGTATCCATTTCCGATTTCCGGCGCGAAATCATATTTCGGAGGGACTTCGAGCGAAGTCTCTTTCCGTGAGGATCTATCGAGGTCTACCGAGATCTCCAGGATTTGTCAAATTTCCAAAGTCCTTCCACCTCGTCGAAATCGTCTCGCGTAACGCTAATCCGTAATTCGTTAATCCGCGGAATAATTAGCCGATTCGAGCCCACCTACTAATTCGCAGTTGGCAATGTCGAGTTATCTGCGGAATTAATTCCGCGGGCTGCCGTGACTTATGCAACGCTGCACAAAGAACGATAATTAACGAGATGTGCGAAGGGATTACCCACGGAGGTTCGCAAAAGGATAGCTCGCCGTTTACTCAATTTTAAATTCAACGTTAATAATCGCTTTGACATCTTATCCTTGCCGAGGACGTTCTCCGGCCTTCCTCTCTGCCACCGTCCCACGAATCTCATCAACGAACCGCGTGAAAAAAGAACCGCTTATAAAAAATGCGGTAACGTCAATTTCTCGGTAATTTTTCTCATTAGACGGAAGCACCTTTGCCAACTAAGGACGACTTTAAATTTGGAAAGGAAAATTACGTTTCCTGGCAATACACAATGAAAATTTTTTCCTCAGGGTAGCGACGTTGTATTCGTCTTTTGCGCATCCTGCTCGTTCCTTAATTAATTTTAATTTAATATCATTAATTACTCAATGGAATTACGTTTTGGAGGCATCTCGCGTTCTCGCTGGTCGGTACCTAGGATTTTTAGCCGGTGAGTGTCCTTCGAATTTAAAAATGGCAGACACGAGTCCATATTCGCCGAGGAGAGTTTTCGTAATATCGGGTCCCTACAAACGCGAATACAAGTCGATCGATCCGGCCTGCATGCCGGGATTAAACGGAAACACGCGTGACGCGTCCGCGACATCCGCTTTCCGTTGCACCGTGGGCTGGTCCAAGTAATTTCGAAATTCGGAACTGTACACCCTGCGTTCCCCTCGGGCCTGCCGAGTCGGTTTGACAGGACCGGAGACGAATTCGGACGATTAGGCGACCGAACGCGGAGGACGTTCGCTGGAAAATCCACCCTAACGAGACGAAGCCGCCTCTATCTGGTCGGACACACCAACGTTTCCTCCATTTCCTCAATTTTTTTCCCCAAACTATCCCCGTAGAGTCGGTATTTTTTCCCAAATTTCCCACGTTTTCTCCCTTTTTCCCCCGCTTGTTGAAATCGATGCACTACGGTAGGGTTTGTAATATCTTTTCAAATTGTTTGATAAAATGGCCCGCTCGACTATTGAACGAGGTTTTACCCGACTTTTCACGAAACTGTCGGCGAAAGGTGGCGCTTAATTGACACGAGATCGCTTTTTGCCCGGTAACTTTTAACGGCGCACCAGTGCTCGTTGGGACGCGTTATGGCCGTGTTAAACTAGCTTTTCGACGACGGTAACGTCGGATCGCCTTTATCGATGAGATTCATTGGCTGTTAAATAATTTCATTATTTTATTATACGATTACCCGAGGTTTTCGCGTTACATTTAATAACGCGCGCGCGAGATACTCGCCCGGCTAGTGGTTGGGGGGTTTAATGCAATTATCGAATTCCACTGAGATTTACATTATTTTTCATTCGAATTACCGGCTCGGTAAAATTCACGCGAACTTGCGCGATAAATCTGTGCGCGGATGAAGTGCGTCGGTCCATAAGCAAAGGTTACCGCGCCCCGGATAACTCGTACGAATTTTTCATAGACAGGGAAATTCTTTTTTTCCACGGCAAATCCACGTCCCAATAAAAAAAAATTCAATTCAATCACGGAATATTCCTCGGTCCATTTGGATGCAAATCGGTCCTAAACCGGCGTTAATACCTACTGTTCGCAGCTGGAGGCGTCGGAGGAACACGAAAGCTATGCAATTTTTAAAATGGCTCCGCTCTGGTATTATTCGAATTAAATAGTGGACCACCGGTGATAGAAAATTCGAGTCTCCGTCGCCGTCGCCTTTTTATCGGCGACTCGTCGCCAGGGGGCCGAAGCGCGACCGAAGATGTTTCAGCTTTAACGAGGACCTGTTCTTTATTAACTGGAGGAAAACCAGGGCGACTTCTGACTCGGTTATCGGGCCTCCATGTTTCAAAATTATTTCTGCCCTGCTCGAGATATCGTTACCGCGGCCATATTTCCCGGCTGCCCCCCGCGGGATATCGAAAATCGAAGGGGAGCTTCATCTTTCCAGGGAACAAAAACGTCTTGGTGTTCCTCCTCCACTACGCCGAGGACGTCGAAGAGACGTACCCGGTTCGCTTAATAATTACCCGCCGTCTTTGCCGATAAAGTCAGCTACCGCCGCCAAAGAACGGCCGTCAAAAGCCGTGTCGACGGATCGCTTAATTGGACTCCCGGAAATCCTCCGAGTCGCTCCACGCCGTTTTTCCCTTCAATTCGAAAAATCGTTCGCGATACTTCGATACACCGAGGAACCGTTGATAAATGTGTCCCCGTTTCATTGGGCTCGCGACGCACTTTAAAGTGATATGAAATGGTCTTATACATATGTATGAAACATTTTCATAACACTTTAACGGCGCCGTCCTGGTTTTCTTGTTCCCCGCCAAGTTAAATGAAATTAGCCGTCATTTATATAGCTCGCGATTAACGATTGGCCATAAGTCGGCGAAATGAAGCCCGCAATGCGAGAGAGGACCCGCGAAAATATGCGCGGCCATCCGCAATAAACTAGACTCGAAATCGCCGCCAACCGAATTACCCGTCGCAGTGTCGGCGGCGCCGGGCCGTTTGAAGCCGTTGAGTTACCGCCGGCATATTAAACGTCCAGGTGTTATTTCGCTAATTATAAAGCATAATCGCGCGACAAATGTCGCCCCGCGAGGTCCCCTCCGTTAAATGGACCGCTCGGGAGTTCTCGGTAGATCACGCTTGATTCGCCGTTTAATTTCCACCGCGGTTTACTTCCGAGAATAATGTCCCTCGCTTGTGCGAAAATGACGTTTCCCCGTGCCCCGAATCGTCCCCTGGAGTACTCGATAATTCTGCAAATAAAAGTACCGATTTGTCGGTGCTTGCTCGCGTTGGCGACTGGAACGTGTCATTCTTTTTCCCGGCAGAAGCGTATTTTCCCATAACCCTTTAACTACGGTGGAATGCTAATATTTTATGTAAATACGGTATTCATTTGTCGCATGGTATACCTGGGAATGAAGCGGCAACTGTAGTGGCGTTTCGTAATTAAAGGGTTAATTAAACGAGGATCTCCGGTTCGAAAAGGGAATCGTCGCGCATACCGCAGACCGAGAGCGCAGATAGGGAGATCGATAGGGAGTCAATAGTTGCCGTCTGCATCGGTGTAATCAATTATTTGGACCGCGTTCCTCGGAGGTTTGCTCGTTGGGGGAGGGCGGGGTGGGGGAAAAAAAAAGTATCCTCCGTGTCTTGTCCTCGTTAAGTCGGCGGAATGTGGGAAAACGAGAGGCCAGAGGAAAAGGGACGCGCGGAATGTAGAACGCGGGTCGTGATGGAAGGAAGATAAAGACGCAAATGGTGCAACTCGACGCAGTCCGGAAACGCCGTATTCGAGCTTAAGGTTGACCTGGAGAGGGAAGTAAAATAACTTTCACCCCCTGCAGGAGCTCGCAGGGTGGAATCGGCGATCGGCTTCCGAGGAATACTGGCCCTGAAAATTCGCGACCCCCCAGATGTCTCGGTTTGTCCATCCCGTTTTATTCCTATAAATTCGCGGGAGGTCCGGCGATCCCCCAGGAGCTGCGGGGAGGGGACTCGATCTTAATTCCAGACGGGAAAAAAGGATCCCCCGGGGCACCGAGTGTCCTCCTGGAAGGCCCGACCGGCCCTTAACGAGGAATTCTCGATTGAATTCTTCGCGGAGCGATAATCGATCCGGGCTTCCATTTCGGCCGGTTAATGAGAAGACGAGGGCACGGGAAATAAATCGACGCGGACGACGGGGCCTCGGAAAGAAAAAAGGGGGGCGGCCGAAACCTACAAGGTGAAATATAGAATCGGTCCCATCCCGAGCAAAGATTCGCCCCGGGCTCTTCTGGCCGCACTATTATACGCGTCCATTCAATTCGCAGGGATCAAGCGATTTCCGCTGCGCGGTGGCGGCCGGGACGGAAAAAAAGGCGCCGTGCGTCGGGGGCAGGGCGCCGGAAAAAAAATAAAAACCGGAAAAACGACAATACAAAACGCGGAAAGAGAGCGCGGAAAAAAAAAAAGAGGCGATCGCCCCGACGTATAAATCCCCGGGATTAAATGAACTTTTCGTTTAATATCTACAATTCAATCTACAAATGGGCCCGACCGGCCGAGCAGCCCCGCTTTATCGCGCTTATACGCAATACAAATTTGTAATGCGTGCAGAATTTTGACGTATCGGCGCAGTTCGGCGCACGTGGCGATGGCGAGCGAGCGAGAGGTCGATGGAACGAGAGAGCGAGAGATCGAGGGAGCGAGAGGACCGCGAAACGAACGAGGGAGAACGAGATCGTGTAAACGCCTCACCCCCTAACCACCACCCACCACCCTCCACGAGGGTGTTTCGCTATTTGGTCCCGTATACGTGTTTTATGCCAAAATCGGGTCGGAGGGCCGCCCGGGCCTCGGCAAATTTGCCCGGGAACTGCCTCGTCGGACAGTGCTTAACATCGGCTGTCGATGATAATTTATTATTACGCCTGCCTCTATTGCGCGTAATCTGCGTCACGTTTTACAATTTGCCCGAGCTGCGCCCACGTAGCGCCGACCGCGTCCACTCTTTAATTACGTTCATCCGATTAATCGTCTAATGACGTTGAAAGTCGCAATTCTCGACCACGTGCCTCGCGGGATGCCCGCAACGGAGGAAAATGCTCCTCGTAATTACCTAATTCCGGCGTCAGTCCAAACGAGTTGCAAGCGATGCCGCGTCGAGGCTGATCCGAAATCTTTTATTTCCCGCATATTTTGTTTGATCGCAAAACCGATGGACGTTCCGGGCGTCGCTGCAAAAGTTTGCCGTTGATCCGGAATTTTTCGAAATTTCCGCATTTTTTCTCGGTCGCGGAATCGGTGGACAGTGGCAAGCGAAACTCGGTCGAATTTTGGAATTTTGGAATTTTTGGGTTTTGCGATTCGAGCGAGTCGAATGTCGATTTGTTGAGGGAGGTGACTCGAGGAGGTGCGGAAATCGGGGCAAGTTAATCGCGCATCCTAGAGATGATCTCTCGGGTTCGGACGGCGTGAAGCTCGCCGCGACGTTCGGAGCACCTCGACGTCGGCGTCGTCGCCCTCGTCGAGCAACGTCTTCGACGTTTAAGCCGCTTAAGTTCCTCGACCTCGTCCGCCCCCGACCGCCGTGCTCGCTCGTGTTCAATAAGGTATTCAATAAGGTTCCCCGTAGTCCCGGGAGATTACGGGCATTCCAATCAAATTACAACACCTTAGTCGGCCGATAAGGCTTCGCCTCTCTGTTTCTAATAACCCCGAGCCACCTCCATCGCCGAGCCCCGCCCCGTGTATACCGCTCCTTAAGGCCGCGACGTATACTTGCCTCGCACCGTACCTGCTCCTTATTAATCCTCGGAGAGGTCGGACAGGTGCGGCCGCTCTCGGTTACGCGGCCCGCGAGGCGGTACTTCGCCGAGATCCGCAAGGGCGACCTTAATTAGACCCGGGTGCCTTAATTGAAAGGGAATCGGTGCGTCGGGGGAGAAATCGCCCCCTCGTTTCCAAAGGGGTGGCCGACCTCTCGACTGCGCACCAATGGAAGCGGTCCGCATCGATACGGATACGGAAGCGAACGAATACCCGGGATGAGAATCTAAATCTAAAACCTTCCATCGGCGCGCGAATGTCCCTCAATTTACGCGGAGTATACGTTCGAATACTGATTCGAATGAAAATCGCGCAATTAAAAAAAAATATCCCTCCGTTGCTCTCGCGGCCGCGCCGCGCGTTCTCTCCTTCTCGCGCGGGCCGACTTTTCATTAGGATGGCAGAGTTGTTTCGCTCATCGGACAGCCAATCTGCATAATGCGAGTTCAGTCGAGTGTCGGTTCTCACGGGAGTGCATCTTCGCGTAAAGAGACTCGGTGTACGCGACGGCCATTGTTGCCCGGTCACGTTCCCGGCCGCGCCAGCCATGGCTGACGTCTTTGTCCTTTCCGACTCTCGCCGCTTCTCTCCTCGTCTTGGCTGCATCTTGAAGCGATCGATCTTCGAGCTCTGGGACCGGCGATCGACGCGACGATTCTTTTTTTATCGAATAAAATTCACGTCGTCGCGTCTACGTGTTCTATCGAGTCGGTGGAAATTTAGACGTCACCGCGGAGCGTGGAACTCGACGAAAGGGAAGGATCCTTTCGGGAGAGACTTCGTGACTGATTTTACGAGCGTTACGAGAGGGCCTCGATGCGTTAGGATGGTAGAGAAGGCCGATCTTTCCCGGGAAAAGATGCGGCCTGGGAACCCACGTGGGTGGCAAACACTCGGATAAATTTCGGAGCAGCCTCCACCCTTTCCTGTCGTAGAGTTCCCCGCCTTACGGGCTCTCCCGCGGCTTACTTGAAATTTTTATCATCCTCCCGCCTTGCGAGCTGCGAGAACCAATTACGAGGCTCCCGCCCGGTCTCCGTTATTGCCAACGAGTGGACCGGAATTGAATCTCGAAAAATCGCGGGATGTCTTAATTAAAACGAAAGTGAAAAGAACGGGGAATTACCCGCCGCGACGCCCTCAAAACGGCCACTTGAAACATAACTTGCGGAGATCGATTTTCGAGCCGGCGTCGATCATAAAGGATTCAGAGGGCGCTAGGCAGCTGTCGGAATCGGTTTACAAAAATCCATTACGAATGGACGAGGCAATTTTCTATCGACTGGGTCGCCAAGTTCCGATGCGCCAATAAAGTATTTCTATGGTTCAAGGATATTCTTTTTCTCGGTGCAGGATGGCCGTTTACGCGTCGCGCAATTTCCAACCCCGACTAAAACACCGTCCTTACGACTGCTCTTCCCGATGTCCCCTGTCCCATTAATTTCTACAAAAACCGTATTCGACAACAGTTATCCGTCGAACAACGAGGCACTCCTGACGTGGTACCGGGTAGCAAAAAAGTAGACCGGAAGCGGAAAGCGCCAAAAATACGGAGGGTTTCGGGCGGATAGGGGTGGAGGAGGGTGTCGGTATCGAGCCGCGGAGATCCCGCGCGGATGGACGGTGTAATTTTGGAGCGGGCCGCTGGGCAAACGCGCGGCCTTCGGCTTCGGAAGGCAGCTAAAAACACGGACGCAGGGGATGTACGCAGGCGACGCGTAAGCGCTGGGACTGACAGGCTTCGTGCGTTATCCGACAAGTCCGGAACACACCGGGAAGCCTATTACGCGGTATCCGCCAGGGTGGCCATACGGTTTGACCAAACGACAACGCAGCCGGTCCGCGGTTCCGCGTCCGCCGTTGAATATCGTGGCAAGAGCCCCTGGGATCGGCGAGTTCCTCGAAAAATTCCTAGAATCCCTCCTGCGGAAAGGCACTGCGGAGGGACGCGTATTCCAGTCCCTCGACGTGCCTCCGCGGAATTCCTGCGATACTTTCCGTTCGCGAGCTTTCCGCCTCCTCTTTACGAGCGGTTTGTTTTTTATCGCGGTCTTTCGCCGCCCAAGTTAGAACCCCGGGGACGAAGGACGGATCGCGACACCCAGGGCGGTCGATTTCCGCTCGGTCGTCCGGGAATCGCGACGGCGACGGGGAAGGGGATCCCATTGTCGATGGAGCGATTCTTAATGGAGGCTCCTCGACGATTAGCGCTTTCGGACGCGCGTCACGTAGTCCCCGCGCGCCGGTTTCCCGAGACGCCAGCCGCCCAGCGCGATGCGTCTCCGTTGCGGAATGGCCGGACCGATCGCCCCCTTGGAATCGTTTTTCAAATCCTGCCCCTCGCTGCGAACAATCGCCCGAAACCTCCCTTTACGTTCTGCGTGCTGGAAGGCACGTTCCTTTGTCCGGGCGGCGACCCTTGCGAAACGTGACAATAAGTTAATATTTATATACCCATTCCGGGGAGTTTATCATCCACCGTTGTGGGGATTGGATCGACGGTAAAGCTTAGATTTACCTGGATTTTATGATATATTTCGGAAATAAGGAAACTACGCGGAAGGACGCGCGGTTGAGATATTATTTCCAGAGCTTTTAATAATCGTTCCGACTGCTTTTTCGCGGAAGGAAGTCCTTCAAGGGGGGCGGAAAAAATGTGTAAACTCGAAAGCCACCGACGCCGCCGCGTGTGGCTTCGCCGGGCACGAAGACGCGCGGCGTCCGCGGAAGATCGATGCGAGCGCCGCCGGTAAACCCGTGAGACGCGTCGCGACGAGGCGGGGGGCGTCCGTTCTTTCGGTCTCTGATCCCCGTAGACGTTTATAGCGTTTAATCCGCGACAAGGCGATTAGTGGGCGACCGAGTCGCGGGCTCGCGACCGCCGCCGGTGGTCGCGCGAAATCGGAAGCGCACCCCTAAAACTCGGATTTGGGTAAAAAATGAACGAGCCCCTTAAACTGATTAAAAAACCGAACTGCAAGAGCGCGACACGTCATCCCCGAGGGATTGCTTAATCGTGAATTACCTGATAATTAATCGGCGAAGGTAAAAGCAACTGCGCGCATTTAGGATTTTCTCCCCTCGATTCGAGACCGAGAGGCTGTAACTTTAATCCGGGGAAATGTAGTTAGTCCTAGGTACAACATGCTCCCTGACAGGCGGTCAGCTTAATGCCTACTTTCTTTTTAATCCTGTTTATTACGAGCATAATCAATGTAATGTGCCCGCTTGAGCGCGGTTCCGTGTAACGCGGTTCCCGCGAACTCACACGGAGGAAATAGGACGTGGTAAAACCCGCAATAATGGCATTGCTAATTTATAATCGCGTGGGCAGTGTTACTCCTTCGGTTATAAAATGTGCAACCGAGGTATAAGTATCCGTAGAGACTTGGTCGCGAGTGCGCTCCGACCTGCTCGTTTAAATAATCTAGTCACCGTTCGCGTTACTCCAATTTATCACGTTTATAACTCCCCGACTCGTATCGAACCGTACGTTCTCCAGATACGCTGGGAAAACGAATATTATTCAATGCACATTTTATGCCCCACAATTAGCGCAATTAATCGACGGGGAGTAATTATAAAACTCGCGGTGTTTTCCCGATTTAAATCGACGAGCCTCGTTATTGGCAGTAAAGTGGAATTCTTGCTCGCTCGATATCTACCCGGAGAAAATGAAATTTTCACTTCTTTTGCACATCTCTGATAAATTATTCCTCTTACCGCAGGAAATTGTTGCAAATAATTGTTTTCAATATTTCTGTTCCTGGATGAAAATTTTCTCGGTGCATTTTCAAATGTCCGCGCTTATTGAGGGAATGAAGTTTCCTATTCTGAATTTTTTTCCCGCCCGTACGATTTGATCTAGTCTCGCAGCGAGGTGGAAACATCGAGAGAATGTATTTTCAATTAGATCCGAATTCGAGTCGACTCCCGATGCGCGTCGCATCGATTAGGGCGAGTGATTAGCCGGCCCGTAGTAAATCATAGTGATCCCGCGGCGTCGGCGTCGAGCCGAGCGCTCCCGAGGATTGCCGAGCGCGGCCGAAAGGCGCCGCTACGAAGTCGCACGACTTGAATGGTTTCAGTACCGAGCCGCCGCGGGTGATGGCTCGACGTGTTTCGCGCACGCGGTAGGGGTGGATTCGTCGTCGAATGGTCTGACTGGTTCGGAGCCGCGCCACAAGGTGATCGCCGTGCGTGAGAAGCCTCGTGGCAATTTATACACAGAATATAACCATCGCGTAAAGTGCACGTCCGAGGATAATCCACCATGCACCGTGGTCGATCGATTTATCTCGAATTTCGCCGATACTAGCCATCGCCTAACCAGGGACTGCCGCCGATAATCGTAGTTGAAAAAAAAAAGAGAGGCCTACTCTAAACGACGATAATCCAGAAATTCTCGCCTAATCACCTGATAACCCGTGCCGAGAAATCTAAAATCAGCATCGCGATTGAAAGCTTTCAAAGCCTAAAGATCCACGAATAAAATTATTCCTCATCTTCCGGGAGACGAGGACCACTGCCCCATATTTTTAGGAATTTATTACGTTGGAAAAATCATCGAGAGATAAACTATAAAGCGATTGAACGGTTACGTCGAACGTGTATGGGCGTGCCGATCGGAGAGAGGAATTCTCCCGTTTCGAGGATGCTTTTATTTTGGTCCTGGCTAGGAGGATACCTCTAAAGTTTGTTTTGGAAAGTACGCGGAGAAAGAGGCTCGAGGAATTTGGGTGAACGTTCCATGGCACCGAGGTTTCCCTGAACGCGATCCAGGCGACCCGAGGGTGCACCGGGACGCACCCCCCAAGTGCGCATGCATTCACTGGAGGGAATTTATTTTTCTACGTAGCCCCCCGAGTGCCAAATCGCGTAGGCGAGTCGAAAAAGGGGCGCGGAAGGAAGGGAAACAAAAATCGGAGGGAGAAAGGAAAATATGCGCCGATGCGCGGCATATCGGACACCGGACCGCACTCCGGCCGAGCAGCGCTCGAAAACCGGAAGGGTCGACCGGAGGATCCAGGATTAAGGCGAGAAGGGATCGAACGCGGCCTCGTGGATCGTTGATATTTGCCTTTGAGAAGTGGAGGACCCTGGAAAATTCGATCCTCGATTTATATCGACCTTTGGCTAGACAAATCGAATCTTGGCTCGGCCGGTTTATTCGCGTCGATTAACGAGCACTGGAAGGTCGAGATTTACCGGTCGTCGGTGCCTCGCCCGGACGGAGAAGAACAGAGGAAGAACCCAAGAGAGATCGTCACCGGGCCGAGGAACTCGCTCCGGAGGCTTTCGACCGAGCTGTCGGCGGCTGCGCCACTCGCCGAGAGGAAGGAGAGGAAGAATCGCGAGAAATGTAGGAAAATCGGGGAAAATCGAGGAAAATCACGAGGGACATAATGAATCGTAATTGATGTCGGCGAATGGCCGATTAGCCGCGTCGAGCGCTTTCATAAAATAAATCCCGATCGGCCCCGGCCGATTGACGGGACGGGTCAATCGACGTCGGCGCAACCATGGACGCCGGTGGACGGGCGTAAATCACTCGATTTTCGCCGGCTGATTCGGCCGATCGCAATTACCGGCCGATCGATCGGCTCCTCCCATACTCGGGAGGTCGAGGCTGCGGAAAAGTTGGACCGGCTGATTCGATCTCGCGGCCGGGCGATGCGAGGGAGGCCGGGCCGCGATCGGACGCGAACCGCGAGTTCGCCCGGTAACACGTAACGATCGCTCCGATTCCGCGACTCGCGAGCCCCGCGACATCCGCCGAACCTCGACTCGGCCGCAAACCCTTCGCCGGAGTTCTGGTGCCCGTGCCGCAGTGACGACGGAAAATGTGGTGGTGTTTTGCGACAATAATTTTGGTCCTCCGCGCCAGCGCGGAGTACTCCAGGGTGGAGCTCGCCGACCTCGACAGACCGAGTAAGTACTTGTCTTCGTTTTCTTCTTCCAAACGATGACATTACTCGGTCTGACATTTCTTTGGACCTATTCGAGCGCAGGATTTTAATTCTGCAATACATGTTTCTATGAGTCACCCAATTTTTTTCCTCGATCTTTCCGGGACGGAGGGTGGTTTTGGGTTGAAATTAGAAATTTTTTTATTGGCTGAAATGTTGATGGATGTCGGAGTTTTCGAGGTTGGGAGCATGGAGAGTATTCAATTATAGGAGTCGAATGTCTTTCGGTGGTCATTCGCGATCGCCTCCGGCGGTTCTGGACGAGGACCAGATGCTTATGCTAATTCCGCGACAAAATGTCCTGACGTAACATCTCGGATCTCGGGCCTCGGAATCCGCTCGGCCGGATCGGGAAGATACTTCTTCATTTCGCCCCGTCGACGCGTCACGTTTTCTCCTTTCTTTATGGCCCTACCGAACGCGACGCGTATACCCGCGCGGAATCGCATTCCGCCGATGATCGAAGCGGCTTCCGACTAAACGTATGGACGAACGGTGTTCCGGATTAAAGGTTTAACGGTTGATACTAGTCGAAGGCGTCGAGGAGAATACGTTCTCCGTCGAGGAAGTCCTACCCCACCCGACCTCGGTTTTTATTGGCCGCGCGAAAGGTGGAATAGTTTTAAATAAAAAAGCAGAAACGAAAGGAGAAATTACGGTGCCTGTTTGGAAGCACGAATAGTCGGCCATAAATCCGCAAACACCGGGGGAGGCGCTTCCTTACTTTCCGCCCGAGATTTCTCGGATTTCAATCGCGCCCGATCGACTCGCGTGTCTCTCGGGGATGTGGAGTGCAATGGGAGGAGAGACGACAGAGATCTCGATCGATTCGATCCGAGGGCCGGGAAAGATATCCCTCCGCGAATAACCGGCGATGGGTGAGCCCGTTCGATTAAACCGCGGCAATAATCCGCCCGCGGATTTATGGCCGGTCGATAAAGGAAGGAAAGGGATATCTTCGAGATAAGAGTCGAGATTCTCGGGCACGACACGATCGCGACCAATGACGAGCCAAATCGGTCTTGATCCTGGTCTTACACTTTTTCTAAGATTTCATCGTGAATCGCGACTCGACTCGACGCAATGCGATTTCATTTAAATTCGATCCGATCGCCGATCGAAGAAATCCACCAAAGGGGGCGTCGCTTCCCCGTGGGAACGAGGAAGTCGTTCGGAAAGTTTGGCGCTCTCGTTTCTTGACTCGGGGTAGGTCTCTTGCGGCGAATCCGCGGCGGTTTTACGCGGCTCAAGTTTAGCGCCGCGCGAACGACCGCTGCGGGCCCGTCGACGAAATTATTGCGCCCGTTGGGGCGTTTTATACTGCCCGGAATTTCATTTCACCGGCGAGCGCTTTGAAAAGACGGATAACGGTCCTCCTAGTGTCGAATACGCGCCGCCGCGGCCCGTTTTGCGGAATTTTTCGAAGGATTCTACCCTCCCCCAAGAATTCGCAAATTGCGCGGATTCCGCCGGCCCGTTGTTTCGAGAGATCGAAACGTCGCCCGCGAGCGGTCGCCTCCTCGGCTTCCTCGAGGCGAATATTCATCCTGGCGTTCCTTGGGGGCCGGATCGATGCCAATTCAGCGGTCTTTTTTTTTTCCCCCCCATCTTCGACGGGGGAACAAACGAAGAAAAGAAATACCGAGATTATAGCGGCGCGGAATATTAAATGTTGCGTCCGTTTGTTTGCGCCGGTGAAGGAGCTTTTTCATCGGCGGACGTTTCCGCCCGGTTTCGCGCTCTGCTTCCTTTTTTTGCGCGTTTAATTGCGCGCCAGGGCACGGCGTGCCGAGAGGCCACGGTTTCGTTTCGATTTACCGTTTGCAATTTCAGACACGTAACCCTTTTCCCTCCGGTCCTCTCTTTCGCAAGACACGCTTCGCGGAAGGTCCAAGCGCTTCGCCGGAATCGAATCGAGGCGGCCAGTTTTATTCCTAGGACGCATCGGGCTATTTTTTCCCCTCCTTTTTTTTTTTTTATTTATTATATCGGATCGATTCTCACGCCGTGCATTTATGCGACACCCTCGGGCAAATTACACCCGGCCGTAATGACGTGCTGCGCTATCTGCTCGCGATGCGCCTGCACTGCAATCAAATTGTGCAGCTCTTACGAGATCGCGTCGACGGGTGATAAGCGCTATTGCGAACGCGACCGTGTTCGGGGTAAAAAAGCCTCGTGATCGTTTTCAATTAATCAGTCCGGAATAACGCGCATTTGCGATGGGAAATCGTGCCCCATGTATGGATTCGAATTCGATCGGACGTATCGGAGTCGCGTCGCGAGAAGTACCGGTATAAATCATTTTGAAAAGGAGGGATCGATTTTTTTTTTCGACGAGAGGGAAGACCGATTTCGGGGATGGAAGGGTATTTCTGAGCCGACCGACGCGTCCACCCCCTCGGAGTCTAACGGAGGTACGTTTTCCCCGTGGTCCTCCTCGAGGACGAGCCCTGGGTCGACCTCCGATGTCGCGATGGCCCGGGAGATGGTAATTAACTTTTTGCGTGTCCCGGGTACACCTAGGCGTTGAGAAAAACCACCGAATAACCACGAAATCGACCTAATGGCCGCGCATTTGTCATCCGGCCACGAGGAGGGACGCCGACCCGGCGGCCTCTCGTCCCAGGGGAAATGTCGGAATAAACGCGCATTAAAAGCGTGTCTTCAATTTAATCAGGGTCGTTAGGAGTCGGTCTGGATCGTCGAGTGGTCTCCTCGTGTCGAGAGAATCCCGGATTTACCGGAACAAATTCAGGACTTCTCAGTAGTGCGAATTGCTCGGGCGGTTTGTATAATCGAGACGAATGATCGGGGGGTCCGGGTCTAATAATTCCTATTCTAATTCCTTGAATTTTTATTCCGATCGTTTCCGACCCAACCGGCGGTTGATCCATCAAATACAATTCGCCGGTGGTAATGACCGACTACGGTGCCGCTCGAATTTCCGTTTCCGTGCCGGTGAGATCCTACGGTAACGTGTGAGTTTGCTAGGGCTCGCTGGAATTGAAATCGATGGCATTGACTCTTTTTAATATTCATCGAGCGCGCGGTGTTGCGTTTTGTCGCGGCGCGGGTACTCGCGGGACGAGGGACCGGGGAAAAAGGGAAAAATGGAAAGAGAGGGATGCACGCACGCGTATGCACCCGAATGGAAAGGGAAGGGAATAAACTGTTAATTATTTTATACCTCCTGCCCCTTGACGATACCTGACAATGGAACCGTTGGACGATATTCCGTGGAATCGCGGGCGGAATTCCGGGGGTGTAATCGGTGCCTCGGTACGGGTCAAATTGACGAACGATCGCAATTACCGAGATGATATCGCGGTCCTATTAATCCGGAGGATCGCGACGCGCGAAAAGCCCGAGTGCACGAAACGAGATACTCCTGGGATCTCTTATTCGCACATCTCTGCGGCCGCAGCATCCGCTGCGGGATCGCGGGGGCGGGTCGAAGGAGGCCCCGAACAGTGACAAATTCGATCGTGCCCTTCGGAGGTTCGATCTCGAGCAGCCGGATGCTGTTCTCCCACACTTGGCCGCGCGTGTACACGTACACGAGGACGGGTCGATGCTCCGTACTCGATACGATTTGAAGAACGACGTAATTACGGAGATAGCATCGCGACGCCATTTATCCCAATGAGCGGTGCAGCAGGACAGAGATTCGCGCCTCGGATGAAAGGGGAGGTTCCCAGTTGCGGGCACTGGAGATAAAGGAAACACGGATAAAGTCGCTCGGCGGGAGGAAACTAACCGACCTAGGGGAAAAACTTAAATGTCTGGACAAATGTCGGGGAACGATGGGGCTCGCGATATATTCATTCGAGGAAATAAAGGGGCCGCGGTGCATGATGCATAGGAGGAAGGAGGAATCGGCGCAGCTTCCTCGGACTTTGGTGTACTCCGCGAGGCGACTTTGCAATTAAGGGGGTATTATCGGCCGGCCATTAATTCCCTCGGTAATCGCTCGGCGAGGGTCGCCCTCGGAGAGTTTACGGGAACCTAACGAGAGGCATTAGCTCCGTTAACGCCAGGCGGAACGAGTGTTGCAACGGATCTTACGGTGCACCTTACACTGTGTACCCTCTCTCGTGCTTCCCCTCGCCGACGGTCTCGGGGATAAACGATCTTGTTATAAGGCCAGGAATGCGTCGCGATCGACGCCACGCGAGGGAAGACGATCTTGCCGGCCCCTGGAAAGGAGCTTCGTCCCTTTTCTTTTCCTTTTGCGAAGACCGTTCCAGTACCCCGAGGGCGTATATGAAAAAAAGTGACATTTGCACTTTTTGCAAGGGACAGCCTTGCCGATATAAAGTTTGCCTGTTATAAATAATCCCATCAACGAGAAAAGGCATTTGCAATTATATCAAATCCTACATGTAACCGCAAGTAGGATTTCTTGTTACTACTGTGAATGTTTTTTTTTTTTTCTTCTGCGTATGGGAACCGTCTACTCGATGACTATGTCGTACAATTTAAGTGTGACTTCTTGTGGTTAGATTCGCCTCTTTGCGATTAATGGTACTTATCGCGGGTAATAAATAACGCCGCGATACATGGAATAATTTTTTTCGGGGGGAAACTAAAAGTGCCCGAAGATCGATCCGGTGGCGTGGCGCATTAGAATGAAATAAATCGCTGTTCTCCGTGAAGAGGATTGCCGTAATTGGATCGAGGGTCTCTCTCTCTCTATTTTTTTCTCTTCTCTTTTTCAATGGAGAAAACGAGGCTCGTGAAGCAACGCGGCCGGACGTTAAGTGGGCTGAGCGCGAGGAAGAGACGAATCTCTGTTGTGGGAATAAATTGACCGTGGACGTGAATCCTCTTAGGGTATCGCGATTACGGTTAAAAGGAAACAGAATATCCGTTCTCGTAACCCGAACCGTTCGGTTCGGCCGGGACGCGGGGAAAATATGCGGGGAAAAAGGAAACGCACGAACCTTCCCGACTTTTTAGCGGCTCGGAGGAGATCCGACGTGGCACGGGCTCCAATTAACGCTAAATCTGATAATATCCGCGGTTAATGATAACCTGCGTTAATCCGACCATAACACTCCCCTACGCGTTCTCTTCTGCGAGTAAATAACGGCGCCCGTACTCGGCTATAATTACAATTATTGGGATGTAATTATACTCGACCGATGTAATGATATTAATTCGTTCGCTGCAGCGAGTCAATCCTGAATCTTTTATGCGGGTGAATTGAAATTAAAAAGTAAATCGGTAGCGGAGTTGAAATCGAATCGAGACGAGTCGGGAATTCCGGCGGTTTCGAGGGGGAAGGAATAAAACGCACCTCGCTTTCTCGGCCCGGAGTGTTTAATGCAACCTACTCGAGTGCAATGCCGATGCAACGCGCATTTCGACGGCGCACTCGCGCGTTATCGCGCCCATAGGCTCGGCGCGTCATGGCGGCAGTTCTCGAAAAAGGAAGAGGGAGGGGAGAAAAAAAAAAATAGAAACGAGAGGAGCGACCCGGCGATTCCAGTCGAAACGTTCGCACGAGTATCGGCCGATGATTTACGGCCCGGCCGCACGGCGATCCCGCTGCGGTTTTGCAGAGTGCCCACCTGCAATCATCGCGATAGCCCGCGAAACGAGAGCAGGGCTCGTCGGGGCGTCGCGACGCTAATCGGCACTTGCGTCGACTCCTCGAGCCTCCCATGGAGCCCTCGATGAATCACGGGGAAGATAACGCCTGATTCACGGGATCTGTCGGCGCCGAGTCGATTTCAATCGATCCCCTTTCGATTCTTCATTCGACTCGTGCTAGTTCGGCTGGGTGTTTTTTTTTTTTCTCTCCCTCCCCAAAAAGAGGCGATAAATCCGCCCTATCGCCCGCGGCATCGCGACCGCGAAAAACTAGCCGGGCGGATTTTTTTCACGGGGGACGTGGGAGGCGGGTGATGACTTCTCGTTTTTTATCCTCCATCTCTCTCGTGGGTGTAAGAATGTGCGCCGATTGCGCACGTAATGTTCCCTTCGGCTAGGAATGACACGCGACCTTTCGAAGAGCGGAATATGCGGACGCGTCCATTCGAGAACGAGATTTTGCTGGATGGATCGTAATGGCGTTTATGATACTTGGTGGTTTTTCTTCCTTTTTTTTTCTTCTCTCGCAGGAGAAGACGCTCGCGAGAATGGGAAAAATCGGTCGGCTGGGTTAATCCGTCCTTCGCGGCGTAATCAGGGATCCAGGGACGAGCGAGGCCTGTAATTATCGCGAAAGCGCGGAATTCGCTGGAGGCGAATCGACTCGCGAATTTTTACACGGAGAAAAAAAACATTTGCTCTTGCAGCGGGAATAATCGTACCACGCGCGAAAATATTTGCAATTACCTCGAATCTTGATGGAATCGTTGGAAAATTTTTTTGGGAAAAGATACTTGGTAAATTAGCGAATGGTCCCAGCAAAGAACCGCGAAAAGCTGTGAAAATTTCGCACTTTCTTTTTTCTTTTCCGGAATCCTCTTAAACTTTCGCACATTTTCAGTGCCAGTAAATTTAACCGCTTTTGTTCCCCGGATTCGGGAAACTCGTTCAAGGCGTTTACCTCCCGGTTCCAGGCTCGGGTTTGGATCGTGCAATTTGATCGCGGGCGAGAATTGGTTCGTTCCATCCTCTTAATCGGATTGCCGAGATAACCCCCTGGATCTTTTTGCGGCTCGTCGCCGCGATCCCTGGATCCATACGACGTCGGATCCGCGTCGAGGTCGTCGATTTCGTAACTCCCCTCTAATCCACCGAACGCCGCCATTATCCCGGCCGTTCTTGTCGTATTAACGGCGCCGCGGCGCGCGTCGCCGGCGTCGAGCCACGGCCCGGAACGACGCTACCGACCGCGGGGTTAGCCCTTAATCCCGGGAAGGACGACGCTCCCCGATACGACCAGTTAGGCGTCCAGGAAACGTCGTCCGGGAACTCGGCCTCGATTCCGACAAGACCGAATATCGATTCGAATTTTCCGATCGTCGAATTTCTCGGACACTCCCTTTCCCCCCGGTACGCAGGTGCGAGGGAGGATTTCCTCCGACTCGGAAAATCAGCCGGGGAAAATCGCGCCGGGAACCGCTCTCCGACTTGAGGATTTTTCCCTCGCGGCGAGGTAGTCCTCCCGCTTCTTTATTCCCTCCTTTATTTTCCCCTTCATTTTCCTCCGCGGCGGATCGAGCACGCGAGCTCGGATTAATTCGTCGCCGTGGGAGGAAACGGGGGTGTCGATGAGAAAAGCCCCGGAAAAGCGGAAGCCGGTTCGAACTTTCGCGGCGACGATTTTTATTTTTACCCCGCCTCTGGTCTCTTTCATTCGCGCCCGACCGATTGGCACCCCCTTTCCCGGTTTTGCGACTGCCGAGAGACGGAGGGACGTCAGAGAGGGTGGACCTCGGTAGGGGGTAGACGCACCCCTCGAGAGGGACTCCTCTCTCTGGCCTGTGGACGCGCTCACCGTGCGTCGGCGAGCCTCCTCCCGCTCATGCTAATTGCCCGACCGTTCTAATTGGGAGTGCCGCCGAGTGCATTAATTATCTAATTGACGGTCGCGGATACACCCCTGGGCCGCCGCGAGCGCGTGCAACCGCGTGCAACCGCGTGCAACCGCCGTCCGCTTCCGGACTCGAGCTACCCTCGAGTGCCCGTCTCCGCCGCCCTGATTGGTCCTCCGACTTGGCCGCTCTTGATGATAACCGACGATATATCACCTCGATTACCCTCGATTGCGAGCATCGAGTACACCCGTTGCGAGGGTTCTCGCGAGTATCGATACTCGCGGTGTCGATGGCCGCGGCGACGTCTCGCGGTGGACGTCGGACGAGAACCGGAGACTCCGCTCGGTCCCGGCGGTGTCGTTACGCCGACGCGGGGAGATCGTGACGTATTAAATTATGCATTATCGGGAGAAAGAAATTGCGGTATGGAGAGAGAAAGAGAGGGAGAGAAGTGCGCCCAGGTACGCGGTCTCCCCTATTTCCGCGCGGAAGGGAAAGCGAGGGTGGAGGGTCGATTTCGAAATCGACCCCTTCGGGTCACAGGGCGCTAAGCCACCTCGATGAAATTGACTCGCTCCGTCGAGGATGACGTTTCCTCGCGAGGCAATAAAGAGGCCCTCGAGGGTCCTTCTCGGATAAAGAATCGAGGCTCTCCCGGAAGCGGGAATAATTTCCACCGACGCCGCTCAGCGGTCGAGCGACGATCGAGGGAAACGGGACGCCAGCCGAGTCGTTTTATACCACGGCGAGACGTTTCCGATTGAAAGGGCTTAGACCGAGCGAGGTGGACGAGCGGCTTGTAAATCCAATTAACCGGATGTTAGTCAGCTTCGATTTCACTCGGTGGGAACCTCTTGCGGGCAGCCATACTCCGAGCGTTTATCCGACGCGTTGCGGAAACCGCCGAGAAAATAACGGGAATAATTGAAAAGGAAAAAAAGAATAATTAATGAATGGAGAATGAACGTAACGTTAGGACTATTCAAGGGAATACTTCGTTGGCTCAATGAAATTTTTTATTCACCGTACGCGTCATAAAGACGCCGGCGTCGTTAATCATCTCCCTTGTGTCGGCTTGTGTCATCCATCGAGCTAAGGTGTCCGCGCTAGGGCTCGATAAGGAACCACGAAGTTTCTCAAATACGCCATTTGCTGGTCTCGGATGACGCCATAGCACGCGTCACTTCGATTGCGATACTTCTTCTTTATTTTTATTATTTTTTTTTGTCATCGAAAAAGACGCGGAAACGAAAGGCAAGGCCGTAAGAGCGAGCCTTCCTGCGGAT
The DNA here is from genome assembly GCF_000612105.2 of Orussus abietinus. Classification (NCBI taxonomy): domain Eukaryota; kingdom Metazoa; phylum Arthropoda; class Insecta; order Hymenoptera; family Orussidae; genus Orussus; species Orussus abietinus. The sequence goes on from NW_019395988.1 coordinate 558,103, forward strand.
GACCGTCTCGTTTCCTCGAGTCACTTAATGACACCTTCGTCATCGCCTCCTCCCATGGGAAAACGAGTCCCGCTGATTATCCCGTCACCGAGCATCCGGCCCGGATCCGACGTCAAGGAGCAAAACGCGCGAGGTCGTCTTCCGGGAACGTCGAGTCGTTCCTCGAACGCGTTCCGCACCTCCGGTCGTCGTTTCGTCGAACTTTGTTGCCGCATCGCTTCCTGGTCGAACAGAACACGCGATGATCGAAGAATCTCCGCTCCCTTTAACCGTATCGCCGCCGATAACCCATTTGATGAAAATCCCGATTTAATATTAATTATAATCGACTGATATTTCTGTGACAAAAATCACGATTGAAAAATGACGACTCGATGGACGAAGGGATCGAACCGGTAGATGTCGACAATTCTTGGTGAACATTGGCTCGGTCCGATCTAGAACCCCTTGCCACCCCTTCCCACAGAGGGTGGAGTGTTCCCCACTCGCGGCGAGCACGCCGCAAGAAGCTCGAAACTCCGCGGAACCCCCGGCTGCGTTTCCCCGCTCGGGCGGCACCCCCGGCTCGTAAAGCAGGCGAAGCCGCCCTTACGTTCGGCCTCACCTCGTAAACTTCTAATTAACAACCAGTAATGCGGTATTACCGGGTGTTTAGGTACCGCGGGGGGATGAGGAGGGGGTTATCGCCGCTCCGTGGCGGGAATTCGAATCCGCGGGTGGGTACGGAATTCGGATGCGGAGAGCGCGACTCCGCACCCCGGGACCACTTTCATCCCCTGCGAGCCCAGGACTCGAGGGGTGCGCCCCGCTCTATTTATTATCGACTCCTCCATTTATACGTGTACATCTATGTACGTAGACACGCGGGTATATTAGGGCGTTTGCCGTGCGTAGTCCGCCCTCGCCGGCGAGACGAGCTGAGTTATTAGTTTTTTATTAGCGCCGATGCGGTTCATCGTGGCGTGCATCGGGGTTGGGGTTAGCGACCGGATTAACGAGGAAGCCTTCCGTGGCGAGGGCTCGAATTTGAAATCGATCGGAAGTCCATCGATCCGGGGGTGGGCTAAGCTCTTTATAGACGAATATCTGAGGCGGATCGCGCGAAATTCGACCACGCGGTCGGATGCGTACCCGGATTTTTTAAGAGCGTTCCTCGGGATGAAAGGTACACGTCGATCGGGCGTGTCTATGTAGGCACTCTTCTAGGGAGACCTCTTACCCTTGTAACTATACTACGGACGCGAGTAAGCCGTAAATTGTTCCGCGGGAGCTCTCCCGGCGGTTCTTTGCCGGCGACGTGGAGCGCTCTCCGGCATTCATAGCGATTCCTCGATTTTGCGAAGCCATTAAGGCAGCTTTGTGCGATGCTTGATTGGTTCAAACGGCGAAATGAAGGGCGCCGGCACAACAATGCGAGGAGCGAGGATGAATTCGGTCCCCGGTCGAGTGGCGCATCCGATTCCGCAGCGGAGGGGTGGCCGGAGGCTGCAGGGGTGTTTCGGGCCCTCCACTTCCGATTCCTGGCTCCTAGTTGGCTCCAGCAGCCTCTTCTTTCAAAACGGCGTCTGCTTTCCTCGCCGGGAAGAATCCGTCCTCTCCAGGACTCTAGGAACGCCTACGGCGTTCCCGGTTTTCCCCGAATTCGAGAACTCGACTGTCTCCTGCGGGAACAACTTGCCCGGAGCGACTTTCCGAAGAAACTCCGAGGTTCTCTCTTAGGGCCGGTCGACTCCCACTTAGGACCGAAGTCGAGCCTCGATTCCAGGACGATCGATCCTGCCCGTTGAGCGCATTCGGCGGAAAAAGTGGAGAGGTCTCTTTGCGGGAACTTCGAGCCCATTTAGGGGGGAAAAAAGTATCCCCGTGCGCGGACGCTCTTGAGGTTTTATTTCTTTTCTTTTTTTTTTCCCTTTATTCCTACCCACCAGAGTTGCAAATTATCACCTCGCGAGATCTTCTTTTGAGGAGCGAAACGGCGCGAGTCGGCGACGGCTTAGCCCCGTGGAACCTCTAAGAGCAAAGAAACGTCGATTTCCCTCCGTTCGTTACCGTAATTGGCGGTAATAGAAACGTCGGATCGAGAGACGGGGCGGGAGATGAATCTCGCGACGTTATCTCCGCCTCCGGTTTTCCCGCCGTCCCGGGTACCCGCGCGCTTTGACCGAGCGGTCTCGAGGTGCTGTAACGCGCCTCGAGTCGGTGAAAACTTTAATTAAAATTTTTTAATTAATGCATGCTTTATGATCTAACGTCGGATTTAACGGCCATGAAAGTGTAGAAATTATCGGCCGGAGCCGCTTTGGCTAATGCGACTTTTAATTGGACATCGGCCAAACGGACGTTCGCGCTTGCCTCGCAAGGGCGCGTTTCCGCGCGTACCGCGTAGGTACCGCAATTGTGCGGTACTATCGAAAAGGTGACGTCCGAAATTTAAACTTCCCCCGATACTCGATCCCACCGTCGATTTCGAACGAGGCTCGATTAAATCCGGCGAATTCGACGCCGATCCCCCGCGGAAAGAAGGAGGACGCGGAACTCTCACGAGTCAGGAACTCCGCTCGATTAGAAAGTAACCCGTCCCGGGTGATATGCGGAAAACGCCGCAACGCGGGACGGAGGACTACGGGCGTGGGCGTACAAAGCCGCTGCGGCCGTTCCGCCCCAGGCCCCGGGGGATTGCTATTGCGGAAAGAGAGCGCGGCGGCCGCCGCGGATTTCCCTCGCTCTCTTTCTGTCCACCTGGAACGAGCTTTTTCTCCAAATCCTCCTCGGCTCTCCGGGAAGCTTTCCGCTCGTTTTCAGGGCGCGAGAGGGCGCGATTTTTTCGCAGGCGAGGGAGGAAGGTCCGGGACCAGGAGGAAGAGAAAGAGAGACATCGGGGTCACGAACCGACCCCTCCGGTTCGTCTTGTTCTGTCTTGGATTATTTACGCCGGAGAGTCTAACCTCTGATGGTGCAAGGATCGGTTCCGCGATTCCGCCCTCCAACCTTTTGCTTGGCTATTCCTGCAAATGAATTTGCTAATTTGGCAAGAATTTTTTCTAAAGGAAATGTCTCGTTTGCTATTAGTGCAATTATATTTCCAACAAGAGCAAGATTTCGTTTGCAGTGCCTTTGACGACAGTACAAATGTCATTCCTTCCGAGCACGTGGAGTGGTCCCCCGTGGAAGGAGCGTTCCATGGGGAATCTCGCACCCGCGGATGAATCTCCTCTCTCTCGAGGAGATTCGATTTAACCCGAGGCCTCTTCCCCTCTCCTGTTGGTGGCGGTCCCCTTCCTGCATCCGCCGGGCCCGCTCCAATTAATTAACTCGCGAAGCCATGTCGTTAATCACAAGGGTCTCTCGTCCGGGGACGCAAGGTGCGCCACCTGGCTGATATACAAGGCCGTACACCTCGGATCTCATTGTTCCCGTGATAAAGCGTCGATACGTCGCGCGTCATCGAGCGATCGCCCCGGCGCTGACCTATGGGGTGGCGCGGTTCGACCCCTCCGCGAAACACCCCCGTTTCGCATAAAATCCCCTGCGATCGAAGATAATTATTTTCGAATTAAAAACGAACGGGGGCGGGAGAAAGTGGAAGGAAAAAAAAATTCTTTCCTTATTTCCAGAAACTGCCCCCATACGCGAGGCCGTCCCCTGGCGCGAGAGATCTAACGAGAACCCGTCGGTTTATTCGGGGCTAATTAATCGCGGAAACAAGCCCGAGGTGGTGCGGCTTTCGTTCCCTTGCGTGAATGGCCGCCCCCTTTCGGTGCACCGGGGATAATTCCTCGTAATTACGCCTACGTCCTCCTCCCCCCTCGGGGCGACTCCTGGGGGACTCGCAAATCGGATCACTAGGTCGGATAACTTTTTTTCCTGGTGGCATTCCGGCGCCTCCGCGGCAAATCTGCGTCGCTTTTATCACGGACTCTCGTTACCGGCTCTCAAAGTCCCCTCAAGGCGGATTTCAATCCGAACTAATTTCAATGGGCTCCTCTAATCCATTTCTTCTCCCTCCCCTCGTTACTTTTATCCCCCTCGGCACTCCCTTTTGATGGGCTCAATTTCGAATTCGCGTCGATGGAGCTCCCTGATCCATTTGCGGGCTAATGCTGTCGCGGGTTCGCGTGATCGCGGGGGGTGGCGGCGACATGGGGGGCTATTTCGTGATGGTCTGAATGGCTCGGAAGCATTGCGTGTCACTTTGTCGTGAATTGGACGTGAAGTGGCACCGTCTCCGTGCGGTGGCCCAGCTTTGCGGGCCGTTATGACACCTCCTACCTTCCATCGGTTCGAGGAAAGCGGTTCCAGTTTCCTCGGGAAGAGTGGAGGCGACGATGGGAGTAAACCCCATTGACGGAGGAAATCATCGCGCCGGGGCAATCGCTCGTTAACGCTTTTTCAAAGTTTCGCGCGCACGAGCTTCCATGGGCGTTTTGGATTTTTTTTTTCTTTCTCTATTTTTTTTCCCTACTTTTTTTTGTTTCGAGGATTCATTGAAAGCCTGGAAATGGGAGCGTCCCACTTGGAGCCGTTGGAACGTTCGATGTGGGATCGGAAGTGAAACGTGAAGGATGTTTAAAACTGAGTTTACGGATTTTGGTCTCGCGAGATACGAGCGGCGATAAGGCACGCGAAGGCGACCGGTTAATTCGAGGCGACGGCAGCCTGAGGGACCTAACGACGACGTCTACGGGATATTACCCGTGTAACCGATACCCTGGTCGAACCTACGAGCGTAACTGTAAACTCGCCTTCGGGAAACTCAATTAATTGGATTATCCGACACTCTCCCGGACCGAGAGCGCCGATCGGCTTCTTTGGGACGCGGATGAGAAAAGACGCGGAAACTTAGGGTTCCGCAAGTGGCTTGAATTAATTTGCGCAAGTTAATCGGCGGTATGCGCTTTTCGGGACGTTCAGGACCCGATGCATCGGGAGAACAGAAGGAACGGACGCTTTCGGGCGACTCCAACGGGATGAAGACAATGGCGTCGTAGTTTGACCGCAACCGGGCCGCGGCCATTGTTTTCCCCGCCATTGGCTGTAATTAGCCGTGTACCAGCAAGGCAACGTATCCGCGTCCTCAGGCGGCCTGCTCGAGCGATAATTTACATATAACAAAAAATAATCCGGGTAAATAACGACAACGGCGAGCGTCCTCCGTTTTTCCCGGGGGGAACGCGAAACGCTCATTAATTCCCATTCCGCGGGCACCTCCGCGGAAATGAGGGGGTGGCTGTGCACTTTGACGGCATTGCCGCGCTTTCGACCGGTCCTCCTTTCGCCCCTTTCAACGTATTTATTTTCTTTTCAATTATTCGACCTAATGAGACGCGACTCCGGGGATTGGCGTCCTCCACGTCGGCTAATTCGAGCGGTTTTCCCGCGGCTCTCTTCCGCGCGGTTTTGTGCCGCCCTGAAAGGGACGCCCTCTCGCCGCGGGCCAAACGCCGCAACGCATCGTTTTGCGGGATTTAATCCGAGATTACCGATCGGAGGGCGACTGCATTTAGGTGCACGCATATGCAACTTTTTAGTTGAAGGTTGTATTTGGGTGCACGCGTGTGCAATCTCCGGGTCGAAGGTGGCGATCCGTACGGCTTCCTCCAGACCGGGCTCGACGACGCGGAAGGGATTCCGCGGAAGCACGACGACCTCTCCGACGTCGCGACGCCGACGACGCCGATAAAGCCCCGCGCGAAGTCTCGCGGAAAGAGTCGAGACTGCCTTCCGCTTGTCTTTGTCGGTGCCCTCGGTTTCAGGAAAATTAAACGCGACCGACGGTAAGTACGGGGAGCCCCGGAAACTGTCCGCCCTTTGCCTCCACCCTGAAGGGGGGTGGTCGGCTTTATTCGAGGGCGAGCTTTCCCTCGGCGATCTGGTCGAATTTCGAATCGGGGAAAAATATAGAAATATCGAAATTTTGCGAACGTTTCCAAGTGATCCTTTATCGATAATCGCGACAATCGCGGAGACATTTTTTCGGTAATACTCATCACCCTTGAATTTTCACATGGCGGAGGAATATTAACTCCGGCATTTTTCCGGGTCGAAACGCGAAAACCGGAGAAAATGGCGATGGTTCGCGGAAAGTCTTTCCAAGGCTGCCTTTGGAAAAATTAAACGTGACCGAGAATAAGGAGGGAGGCTCCCCCGGAAGCCCTTTACGCAGCCCTGGGATCAGGGAGCGAGACACCCCTTATTTTCTGAGTGCTCTGTTTGCCGAAGGACATTTTTACGAAGCACCCTTTCGTACTAACGACTACATCGACTGCTCGAGTGACGATTCCCCGAGACGCGACGTCTCCTCCAAGAATGAGATCCTCGACGCCACCTCGTGGGAAGGTTATCCCAATTGTGGTTTTCCTGACCCTTCTTTTATTTTTCCGTGAGGCTAAGTCCCAAAGCAGAGTGCATCGCGACTTATCTCCGACATTCGTATTATCGGGGCGAAATTACGTTTCCATCGCGACCATTAGCATCTCTCTCTCTCCAGTCCTCTCCGTCGCCTTTCGACCTCCCCCTCGGTCGGCGCGGCGTATCAATCACACCGGGGCGCTCTAGTCGGACGTTATTGGGTTAGTACCTTTGGTGTTTATTTGCGGGGCCTCCGGTGCCATCGGGCCCGAGAGGCCCGCTCGTTCGGCTTTCATCGATATTAACGGGCGCTTCCACGCGTCGCCGAATTCCGCCCCCTCGCGCGTCCACCCTCACCGGGCGGACGAAACGCAAAATAATGCCCCGGCACTCCGCTAAATCATCGTTTGCATCAGATTACGCATGATTTCGGGGAAACACCGCTCGGCCGATTTCCGGGGCTAACCTCCACTCGGCAAAGCTCGCATTTTACGGGAACCCGATTACGCAGCACCGCTAAAGGCGTCGCGACGCAGGGCCTGGGGGGTATTCACGCGATATCGATGTTTGTATCCAGAGCGTTATTTAAAATCGGCCGAAACGACTGTATTTTGCTCTGTCGTTTTTACCCCTTCTCTTTGGCGGGGGTGGAGGCACCCCCGTGGACTCGCGTTCGTCTTCCCACCCCCCAAGACGGCGGAACGTCGAAAGGCCGAGGGACGTACCGACGATTCCGACGGGTGCAGGGATGAATTTCAAGAAACCCGTCGCCCTGCCATTTTCCACCCCTGATAAGACCCGGAATAATGGAGCGGTTGTCGGGGCTGTATCCGGAGCATCGCCACCCACCTCGCTTCGCGGGGGGGCGCGAGTGCTCGGAATGCCGGCGACGCGACCTCTTACGTGCGAACGAACCTCAATGAAATATCGACAGTTCTTCATTCCGCAATCGGGCTGGAATTCCGTCGTTGTGGGACCGCGCGGTCGCTTCCCCTTTCGCGCGGGGGTTGAAGCGTTTAACGTCGTTCCACGTCGCGACGCCCCCGCAGGCCGTCGCTCTTTCTTTTCCCCGTCCTCTTCTCCCGGATTTCCCTTCTTTCTCCCCAACCCTAGGAGGTGCTACCAACCCTTTGAATAGGTTACCTTAATTTGGGGGAGGCAATACGTCACGACGTGATTTTTTATCGCTGGGATCGACTTCGCCGTTGCCTCACCTCGAGGGGGGTGGCAGGGATCACGAGGGTTGCTTTTGGAGGCCACCCTTTAATACGTGCCCGTTATGGGACGTTTCTCCATTTTACGCGTTTCCGTGGATTAGGCGACTTTTCATATCCGCGAGGGCGGGGGTGGCCCGGGGGTGAAAATACGAGAGGTGTCCTTTTATTAATTCCCCGGTGGCCCTCTTAAAATTATTAAAGGGGCAGGTCGACCGTTCGCAGGGCGCGGTATTAAAAAAATTCAGCCGCATCTGCGGAAAACGCAATGGGGCGCGGGGGTGACCGGGGAGGGAGAGAAGGGTTGCGAGGTGGCGGGATCGTAACCTCGAGACCGTAGAGTTTTATCGCCAGTCTTCAGGGGTGGTCTCCGTTCGCCTTTCGCGAGCCACGAATTGCGAGAGGAGGCTAGGAACACTTAAGCTTTATGGAAATCCATCCCGACTATCCAACCCTACTTTCCACCCCCCTGGACACCGAGGTAACATCCGGCCGAACCTTTGTAAACCAACCCCCAACCGATCCCCCTCGGTATTATGCACTGCCGTCTAATGATATTAAGGCATCGGATAAAAATACACCACGGGACGAGCGAGGGGTGAACGGCTAGGGGGTGACTTGATATTTTTTCATATTCCCGCTTCTTTATATACGGAAACGTAAACCCCGCCGGGCGGAGGGGGGATAGGGGAATAAACGATCTCCTAATAATTTCCGGGAGAATTCTCTTTTAACCCCCATAAACTCACCCCCCTTTTCCTCGGCTCCCTCGAAACCGGCTTTTAAGGCAAATGTACCAGCAAACGCTCCTGTCCAGTGTTCATCGCGGGGTGCCTTATCGCGTTTATTTAACATTCGAGGCCCCTCCCTTCCGAATATTCATAAAAGAGGAACCCCTCGCCCTTGCGCACTTATTTTCCAAGATTATACCCCGTTTGCGAGGATAAAACCGATCAAGGATCGATCGATGACCGGACAATTGGGTAAATAAAAAATACCCCGAATTTCATGTAATATTACGTTATGATTTTCTGTAATTTTACTGCAATTTGTCGTGTAATCGAAATAACCACCGATTGGGTACGTATATACAATTACGGAGTAAATCAGGGGTTCTTTCGTCGCCCTTAAGGAAGGGTTGCTGTCCATGGGGAAGGGATCGAAATCGATGGGGTTCCAACCCAAACGTCTTCTAGGGGCGCCTTCTTCCTTGGGCGGAGAAATGGCGGCCGGCGGCGGTACGTGCGGTAATCTTTCTCCGATCTTTCATTGTACGGGCCCGCCCTTATCCGAGAGTAATAATGCAATATCGGGCCAACTTGTAAGCTGCTTTCGAAGCTACTTTCCGCGGTCGCCGGACGAACTCGGGCCATTATTCATGGTGCACGCGTGCCGGGCATACTCGCGGCCGACGCCCGGGACGACGCTCGAGACGACGCCCCCGGGCGTCGAGACTTGACACACGATTCCGACGCGCTCCGGAACTTCTCACGTGTTACGCCGCCTAAGGATGCATCGACTTCGAGAGACGGTGTGTTCGTGACTAGATTGATTTCGCGCCCCGCGGCGCGTCGCGACGCCCTGCCACGTGGATATATCCGCGCCGCCCAGACCACGCCGGGATTCTCTCACCTCCCGCGAACACTCGGAGCTAAGATTCTGTTTCGTCTTCGAGACGCTTCTCGAGATACTTAACGCGACCCTGAGAGGGACTTTCAACCCTTTTCGCAATAAAAATTCTTCGAATCATATCAAAATATTTCTTCGCCACTATTCAAAGAAACAATTCTTTGGTTCGATGGATCTCCTTTTCCTCAGTGTAGGAGAGTGGTGCAGCGTCCCCGAGTCGCGTTTTCTAGCCGTCCCCTTTGGCTGGGACCACGGGGGTGGTCACCCCACCCCTTATCCATCCCTTGGCATCCACCACCGCGGATTCATGGCTGCCACGTCTGCGGTGGAATGCCGTGCAGCCGGCTTCTTATCGTATCCGGCAGGGACGTTAACCCTTCCTGCGGTGGCAAGGATGGCGTTTCGATGAAACATCCTCCCCTCGTCCTGGGCCCTGGCTGACTCGATGGGAATTAATTCGCGATGCTGCGGTGACAACGGGGCAACCGCACAGGGCGGCTCGCTGTTGCGGCCGAATATTCGCGCGTATAACTTTTCTTCCGTTGCCGCGAGTGCGACCACGCGCACTCTTTTTCGACTCCATTTCAGCCCGCGGGCTCGGGAAACCGCGGCCATTAAATATTGGAAACTCCATAGGTGGGATAATTCACCGCGAATATATTTTCCACCCCTTTTTGCCCACTTTCGGGATTGAAGATTAAAGAGCTTAATTTTTAAGGCGACGACTCGCCATTGCTCGGTTATAGAGGGGGTTGGATTTTTCCTTACGAATATATTTGTTGTCAGGGATTATTCAATGACTTTCCGTTGTAAGGGTTGAAGCGGTTCCGGGGATGGAGACGGTTACTCGGTCGGACCTCTTCGGGATTGACGGAAGTGTTAATCGAAAAGCGTCGATCCTCGACAAAACCGCCTTCAACCGACGGAGCTCACTTATCCTGGAAGGACCTATTCCCACCCCTCCTCCCTCCTCGCCCCTCGAAGGAGTTCCTCGACGAGGCGATCGAGGTCGGCTCGTAAACAGGGCGAGCTCGCAAAATACCCTCGACCACCCTCGGAAGGAAGGCTGCCCGTCAGGATGATGAATCGCCAAAAAGGATCAAGATGATAATTCCCGATTACGGGGCCTGCACCCTGCAGGCGAGCCTTCACCCTCGCCGCCCTTTCCACCCCCGCAACCCCGTTTCCATCGAGTCGGAGCTCCGCGTTTAACCCCGCGATTCCTGCCAGCGATGTACACGAGATATCGTTTATTAACGTTTTAAGATGGCGAGACGCGGAATCGACGTCTACCCTGAGAAAAAGAATTTTCGGGAATAATTATTTTGACTCGAATGAACGTTGATAAATTGTCATAATTATCGAAGGAACGTTGCATCCAATTTATTCGAGTTTACTTCAGTCAATCAGCTCGATGTATTTTTTTTTTTTTTTGAGCGGTTGAATAAATTGGGTAAGATTAACAAAAATTAATATCGCTCCTGGTCGAAGAGGGAGGACGGAAGATTTGAGTTTTCTTGAGGGTGGGGTTTCGTTTTAAGGTATGGTGTCGCGTGTTTGGCGGTTTCAAGAGTCGCAAGGGCGATTCGGGACGCGGTTGTGCGTGCACGAGGACGGCATTTTCTCTTCCCTTCTCGGGGGCTTTCGCTCGTCCGTAGCGGTGATCGCCGAGATGTTTATCCCTCGGGAACGCAATTCCGAGCTCTCGCGAGCTCGCTTTTCGACGTGCCCCGTCCCGATTGCGGGATATCCGATCCCCGGTCTCCGGGTTCCCGGCTTTCCCGGCTCTCCTCGGGGAGGATATTGGCGTCCGCGAGCTGGAGGTCCTCTTGAGCGCGAAATCCAAAGCAAGGAGAACTTTGCGAGAGAGATCCGCCCCTCGACGGATAAAGCAGGAGCTTTCCGTCCCGACGTCGGCCGCGGCGCCGCCGCGGGAAAGCTTCGGCCTGGGCTGCGGATTCCGCGAGCCTTCCACGGAAGACTCCACGGCGATTGGCCCCGCGTCTCCGCGGAATGGAATATAAAGCCTGCCCTTGGGGTAGCCTATTACGAGGGACGTTTCACCCCGTTCCCCCTTTACGCAAATCGCCGTATAAACTTCCGTCATCCGCCGCTCGGTAAACAACCGAACGCGCGGCTTCCGCAGCCCGGGGGGGCGAGATCCATTCCGCGACCAGGGATCCTATTCTCGAGTTCGTACGGATTTTTTTTTTTTATACGACCAGGATCGTATACAAAATTTCGTTAGCTTTGATAATTTCCTCGGGTCTTACATCCCCGCGAATTCCACCATTTCAGCGTTCCCGTTTATTTTCAAAGCCCTTAGTAACTTTTCAAGAGTTATGCGTCGGTTGTTCCAGGCTTTCCGCCCTCGCGGGGGGCATGTACCGGTGTCGCAAGTGCCGCAGCACCTTGGCAAATAAAATAGTTTATTGAATTTATCACGACCTCGCGCCGGGTGCGTTTCAACGTTACGCCGAGGGAGTCGATTGTTCGGCATCAAAACTCGCGGCAACAAAGTGCAGGCCAACAAGAACATTCGCGCGACGTTACGACTCCAAGCGACAATTATACAACGCCGGTAATATCGCGCGAAAGGTCTCGTTACGTTATTCCGCAGCGGGCTGACGCGCGGGCCGCCCTCGCTAAACTCGGTTCCGGATTGTTGGGAACCTACTTCCGGGACTAGCCAACCCTACGACGTAATCCTGCCCCTAACCTTACAGGGTAATTCGAGCCCTGGGACGCGCCAACCCTATAACGTTACGCTAGCCCTTTAACGTGTACACGCCGTCCTAATTCCGCATGCGGAAAGAGAATTCACGGGCATTGCTGTACTTTGCTAAAAGTGTAAATGTATATGTATTTTTTCCCCGTGCACTTATGCATAGTCGTTAACGTTAATAATGATCAATTTCGGGCGCGGTTCGAAACACTTGACTCCTCCGCTCGAGAAGGGACGTTCCGTAGAAACTCAGACGTGGCGTCAAGACGTCGCTGTTTCCGGGACATTTGATGTTCGGATTATTTGACGCGTCCCACGGAATATTCAACCGGGTGCATATTTAATAATGCGGTACAACGGTCGAGCCCTGGGTCGCGGAGCGTTTCCGCAGCGGGACTGGTCGAGAATTCTCTCCGGGGTCGCGAGACGCGGTGACGGGGATATTGCACGGCGTCGCGGAAATTCCCCGGGAAATTCGGAGCCGTCACAACATAGAGCTGCGGGAAAGCCGCACGCGGAGGATTGGGGAGGATTCCGCGGTGAGGGCTTTCGAGCGGAAGTTCCGCGATCGCGCGACGTCATTGGAGTCTGACAATCGCGCGAATGCGTGGAATTATGTCGAGTCAAGTGTCTGGAAATCTGATTATCCGATAGGGAAAATCGTTTTTCACGTCTCGTGGGGAATCGATCGACCGGCTTTCCCGACCGCGGGGGAAAGGCGCCGCCGCAAGATCGCCCCGGCTTTTTCCTTGCCCGATGGCGGAAAAGCGGCTATGAGAAATCGCTCGATGCTCGGAGGGCATCGGGGAGGCCGACATCAATTTTCCCCCGCTGCTCCGCGCGTTTATCCGCGGGGGTTGTTTATCGAAACTCTTTCGACGCGCCGGCCGCAACCTCGGAGGATATTTTACTTCGCGAATCTCGCCCCTTCTCCGCCCCTGTAGAATTTCAAGAATCCCCCGTGCGTCTTTCCCGTCCTGCAGAGCAAATATGTCTTCGCATACTTCGTTCCCTCGGAAGCGTACCTCGGGCGTCCTTTTTCCAGAATTTTGGATCGTTTCCGGGAATTTCGGTAGAATTAACGGAGGCGCTCGTTTGCTTTTCCGAAACACGCGCCGTGGGTTTCCTCCCGGGAGGGTTATTATTATCCGCGGCGGAAACGCCGGGCAAACGGCCGTTCCTCTCGTCTAATAAGTTTTCATTGTGCGCGTGCACACGAGTCGGACGCCTATGACGGGAGGTGTAAAAGAAACGGGGAACGGGGGTGAAGAAAGTACTCCCTCGACGAAAACACGTAGCCAGTAATAACACCGGGAGGAATGGCGAGAAAATAAGGGGGCAGGGGGGCTTCGCGGGGGGGAAGGATTACGACCAATCGCGCGCCCACCCTTTTGCCTCGTGCCGACCTATCAAGCATCATTTTCACACCTACGGCACACCGGGCCCATTCCCACGTGATCCATAAAGTGTCGCCGGATGCGCGTCGCGACGCCCTGAGCCGACGCCACGCCGAGACACGGGAAATTGACCGCCCCGTAAAGGACCCTCCAGGCCATGCTTCGAGGGCCGGCCGGAAAATATAAGGCTCGAAGGACGGCATTTCCTTTTTTTACTTTTATTTTTATTTTTGCATATTTCTCAGGAGTTAATTATGGAATTTTTGCAAAACCTCGTCAAGCAAATGCGTAGGATAGTTTCTCAGTTTGCTTCTGCCTCGCTTTCCGGAATAATGGAATTTTCAGAATTTTCCGAAATGGGTGGCGCGGTATACTCGGATAGGGTCCTTCCAGAGTTATGACGGGAATTACGAAAGGCGTGGGAAGGGGGAAATTTCTCGCGATCATGCCGGACGCGGAAAAGTCGTGGGAAAGGAAATCGAGAAAAGTCGCGACGGCGTCCCAAGACGCGTACACGTGAGTCGCCTCCGTCGCGGGGAAAATTGAGCGCCTCGTAAAGGACACTCGGCCGGGCCGACGCGGCGCGAACCGCGTCCGGAAAATGAAAAGTTAAACGACGGTTTTTATTGCGAAAGCAGCTTTTCCCCCGTGTTTTGCACCCCCGAGCCGCCTGCCCGGCGCACATCCGGCAAACGTGCGAAGAATATATGAAGTTGGGCGAAATCCGGGCGCGGAACTTGCTCCCGCGGTGCATACGAGCGCGGAACCTGCAAACGAGATTTCTCGGCCCGAACCGCGGCTCTTTCGATCGCGGAATCCCGAGTTTGCGAGACTTCGAACTCGACGAGGCGATATTAAGTATAGAATTCGGCTGGTAGTTCGCGGCGGAATGGCGGAAACCCTGCGGCGCGCATACTTCTCGTCTAATAATCGATTTCGAAGTTAGGGCTTGATTCTGGATTGAAAACCAAATGATCCTTTCGTATGAAATTCAAGGAAAAATGAAAAAGTACTCGGAATTCACTTGTCTCAATTCTCTGCCAATCATCGAAGCGTCCGTCCATTTCGAACTTTCGACCCCGGAAATTTTCCAAATCGCGACGTAAAATCCTGGAGTACGACATTAAGCACATTAGAAAGGCTTCGAAGTTCTCTGCCCAAGTACGCCCGGTGATTTACCATCGGCTTAACCCCGAGGTTCGGATAATAGGATTACGGTGCGGTAACTAACGCACACGAGCCTCGAGAGTCCGCTTGTCCGGCGATACCCATTTTGGGTCGGAAATTTCGGGAACTCCGTTCAGAGGAAAATTACTTGAATCGCCGCCACTCGATCCACATCGAGAGCCAAGGTACCATTTGCTCCGATCGGGCGTAAAGCGAAATCCCAGTCGTTTGGCAATTCGTCCCATGTACTATTTCCACGGCCCGCATGATTTCGACCTACCCCGCGCGACCATGCCCTACCCCAAGGAATCTTACCTTAACCCGCATAATCTTGACCTATCCCACGTGCTCCTGCCTCGACCCATCCGACGCTGACCTACCCCATGTGCAGCTGTCATGACCCGCATAATATGCCTCACGTAAACATTCACACTAAACCTGACCTATCCCAAGGAATCCGCATGATTCCGACCTACCCCACGGAACCGAACTCCCAGACCACGTGCTCTTGGCTCGCCCCACGTGGTCGTACTTCACCCCGTATAGTTTTACGCGCGTAACCGCGTTAGCAGTAATACTCGTTGTAAATGTCATTACGGTGTTACCGCTGCATCTCCGTTGGCACGTGTTCGCATTCTGCGGTTTGTACGGGCTCTTAGACTTCAAGACGGGGAAAGGGTTGAACGAACTTCCCGGCGATTTTCTCACTAACCAGGAGATGAAACGCGTCGACCGAGGTGCGGAAGTTCGGGCTGAAACTCGGAGTCCCGAAATTGGGCGCGTTGTTTGCGAGGCTTCTCTCGGCATCTGCCGACTAAACGAGGCCTCGATAAGTAGGCGATCTCGTCTCCCTTTAAACGCGGCTTAATGGGCCGATTTACAAGGTATCGATTCGACCCCTTCTCGCCGCGAACTCGTTCGGGGCTCGGAGTTCGGCAAAGTTCGGGGCCCTGCGAGCGAATCGCTGCGTCTCCTCCGCCCCTAACTGCATCGGGCGCGGCGCAACCCGCGGATGCGGCCGCCAGCTCAGGTGGTAAATTAACAATTAAACTGTAACAGGATTCTCAGACATCCACGGTAACGAAAATCCGCCGGCGCGGAGACGCCGCCGGATAATTAACGCCCTCCCTACATGACCGACGTATGCCGTCCGCGGAAAGGGAGCGGATTTCGCGCACCTCGCTGCGGACACTGGAAGGAACTCTGGTTTCCGGAATTTCCGGAACCTCTGATTCAAGCTCACGGGAGTGGAGGCGCCCCTTCGTCCTTTTCCCCCGTGAATTCTCCTCTTCGCTTGGATGCTCCGCTATAACCTGGACTCTCGCCGTTCCCTAATTCCTCGAATTTACCTGATTAAATCGTTTAATAAATTAATAAATATCGCGTGATTCGTAATTATCCGATTTGAAAAATTATATGAAGGCGCAAATTATATTCGGTGCATCCAGTTTGGGGAAAAGTTTTATCAGTATTTTATATGTACATAGAATGACCCTTTCGTATCACCTTACGTTCTCTTCTCGCTGAGCTTCTCGTCCGTTGCGGTTCCCCCGCGGGGGAAACGCTCGTAATCGAGCGCGCGATTCTGGCCGAGCATCGAGGACTGGTCGGGATGTAACTACGTTATATTAGGGGAGAAACACGTTTTGGCTCATTTACAATGTAAAACGCGCGGTGGCGGCCACGGCGACGACAACGGCACCGCCGTCGACGACGACGGCGTCGCCGACGTCGAGGACCCCCTCGTAATTAAGGTACGCTTCTCGGCTACCACGCGTAGTTTACGGCGAGAGCCGGACCCCCATAAAGGACGCGTTACGTCGTTTTAAGCATCCGACACTTTACAAGAATTATCTGCCTCCCATCCCCCTCAGCTTCCCTTTGTCTTTTTCTCCGCCGCGCGAAAGAGAAACAAAAATCTTAACGACGCATTACGCTAACTCGGCAAATTGCCTGCCAACGACATAATTCCGCCGTTTCCCCTCCGCCGGGCGATTAGCCGACTTCTGCCTTTTGCAGATTTTTCCCATGTTTATTTTTTCCTCCCCGCCGGTATTTTAAGGTGATATGAAAGGGTCATTCTGTATGTATGAAAACGTGAGAATATTTATATAACTCTTCTCTTGGGTGCTCCGAGTAATCTGGAACTTTAATCCGGGATTATGGAGATTCTAACGAAGGTCTTGAAACTCGCGACATTTCAAGTTTCGGAAAAAGAAAAATCCGGAATAAATAGATGATTTTTTTTTTTAATATCTGGAATCGCGGATTTGATTGCGGTAATTATTGGAGGGAGATTCCATTAAGAGGCCTTGGTCCTTCGTCATCGGGAGGCTGGCCGGGAACGGGAACTCGATTTTGCGGAAACGTCAACGGGGTTCGCGGGAGCCGCGTCTCTTCCGGTCGCTCGGACGTGCGGGAGTATTTCCCCTGTCAGGGAAGATGCAATTGCAGTCCCCGGGGAGCTCCTCGTCCCGGGACATAAATAAGCGCGTCCTTTTCTCCTCCCGCCGGCGGAAACGTTTTTCTCTATCTCCGCGGAAATGTATCTTCCGTCGGAGGTTAAAGAAGCCCACTCTCCTCGGAATTGCCCCCGATGTCGCGGTGCTCGACTTCGCCTCGAATCGATCTCGAATACAAAATCTACGCTCGAGTCGATCCTTGACTCGCCTTCGTCTCGAAATCTCAGAATCCACAAAGTAGCTTTTACGATACATCTCGACTAATTTTCCCGATTCCCTGAACTTCGACGTCGCGAATCGTCCAGAAGACGTTTCCGCATTTCGTGGGAATTCCCGGAGAGCGAACGAGTAGGCGAGCCGTTCCGGATCGGCCGGCGTGATCCGCCGCACCGACCTCGGGGGAATTAAATCCAGGGACCTTAAATCAATTCCGGAAATCGACAGATTCCTCCGAAGAGAGATATTTCACGGGACCCTCTGGTGAACCCTTGCCCCGAGGAAGGTGGACTTTTCGACCGGACGCCAAGGTGGGACTCCGGGTTCGCGACCACAGGATCGATCCTTGGCCGGAATCCCCGCACTGAGAGAAAAGATATAATCGACCGAAACAAATATATATCATTGCCTGAATCATGTATAATTGCAAGAAAAAAATTATTTCCTTGAGAAAAAGAAAAATACGATATCGTCGGTTTAATCGAATTTTCTTTACTTTTGTAGCAATGAATATTTCTTTGAGCCATTTTTTTTTCCTCGGTGCAGGCTATCGGCGAATCTCTCCCAGATACGTGCGCTAGATTTTCCCAGTTTCCCAGGACGTTCTTACCTCTGTCGAGCGCTTTCCCGGAGCCGGCGGAAAAGCCGCTCCTCTCTGGGGTGGCAATCTTTCAAACCTAATTCCCCCAATTTCGGGATTAAGCCCACCGGCACCGTCAAGTTCACCGGTCAAATCGAATTACCAGAACGTCGGCTTCCGGCGACGTCTCCTCGGCGGAACGGGATGCGGAAAAAAGTCGGTCGAAAAAATGGAGGCACCAATCGGACCGGGGATCACGTCCTAGGTGGAGGCGCCATCCCATGTGAGATTTATCCCCGAAATAATGCGGAAACTGTGGAAAGCGGACTGATATGAAAAGATTCCGCGGAAGAGGGCATAAAGCAAATATTGCGAATCGTATTAGTTCGGCAAACGGGCGCTGTAACGAAGTTTCCCGTATAGCGCGGAAACGGCGGGGCGACGCTCTTTTCTTGGCTCCTTTCGTTCCCCCCTCTTTCTCAGTCGCACCTTTTCGCGCCCTTGCTTCTCCCTCGACTCCGTCTCTTTCTCCTGCTCCACCTTCCACAAAGGGAGTCGTCTATAGCGATGGACGAGCGCACCTGCCGAAGAGGCGGTGTCGGCGGTGCCGCACGTACGCCTCGACGAAGAGGAAGAAGAAGAAACCAAGTCCTCTCGAGAGGGAGCGAGACGAGAGGCGTGAAAGCGAGACCCCACAAAGTTTGCGCTCCTCCGCCGCAAAAGCGCTTACGGATGACTTCGCCCCCGGGTGTATATTT
This sequence comes from Orussus abietinus, assembly GCF_000612105.2. Taxonomy (NCBI): domain Eukaryota; kingdom Metazoa; phylum Arthropoda; class Insecta; order Hymenoptera; family Orussidae; genus Orussus; species Orussus abietinus. Next base: position 576,599 of record NW_019395988.1, read on the forward strand.
TTTAATCAAGCGCGCTTAATTAGGAGCCCAAGAAACGGAGTCTAGTAAATACTCGGGCTTGCAAAAGTTGATTTTCTCTATTTCTTTATTTTTTTTTTCTTTTCGAGAGGTGGAGGGAACGGAAGAGAATGGGAGCCAGGAGTCTCGCGATCGCTAGGACGATTTCTCCAGGTTCGAGGAACCGATCGAACTCTGCCGAAAGGGGTTGGCCGGAATTCGGTCGGCATTAACTCGAGTGGCTCCGTTTGAAGGGAGGAGATTAAGTCCGATTTCGAGCGGTCGTTTCGCCGCGACCTGCTGGGCCGGGCTTTCAAAACACTCGGGTTGCCGGCACTCCAGAGAGTGGTTATCTCTCTCGGTCCCACCCACAACGATAGGACGAGGGCCTGGCTTTTAAATAAGGCCTCGTCCACGCCCCTGACCCGACTCGCCGGCCAGTTCTCACCGCCGAGAATAAAGGCGGCGCGCGAGTGTCGAGAACTTAATTATAAACCGGACTTGTCGATTTAACTCCACCGAATTCCCCGGGGACGACGTGCTAACGAGTTGATAAAGTTCAAAGGCCTGCCGCATCTGGATCGCCGGACGATGCCGCGGTTCACGCTTCTGGAAACCCTGAGCGAAGTCGCCTCAAACGTACAAACTTCTACTTTTTAACGGACGCAAAATGACGAACGCGATTCCGTTTCGCGAACTCTACCTCTGCGGCGGGAATTTGTCTCTTTTCTTAAAGCTCGCCTTATCGATGAAAAGTTTCGACGAGGTGGGGGAATCGTCGCGTTTTCATACACTCTGTGTATTTTTTTTTTTCCTCGATTTTTCGTCCCGGGTATCTGTAGGAAAAATGACTACTCTGTTGAGTGGGAAATTTGAGGAAGAGGTGATAGCGTAAAGAGGCGACGAAAGAGCATCGGGTGCATCCGGTGCACCGGAGCCCTTGGATGGCTTAATTGTAAACCGGACCGCCAAGGTTCCGACGTCACCGATACTCGCTTTGGGAGGATGCTCGCAAATTGATTAACTTCAAAGGAGAGCCCGACATCTGGATCATCGGATCCGAGTCGAACCTTCGACGCGAACTGGCCGACTTTGGGAAACTCGTTGCAGAAATGGTCGAAAGTCCGGCCGAAGTTGCGTCCTGCGGAGACCGGGTGATACATCGAGCCGATAAAGTTCAAAGGGGGAACCGACTATGTTGGATCTGCTTGGGAGTTCTTGATTCCGGCGAGGAAATCCGACTCTGGTTCTGAGCCGCCTCCGATTTCCAATTCCAGCAACGCGCTCCAGGACGACCCCGAATTACCGGCAGTCCGTCCTCGTCTTCCCTTTAGACACGATTTCGATTCAAAGCCCGGGTATCATTCGACCTTCCCCAGAAGATGGATCGTCAGCATATGAAACCCTCGCTTGCGACACCACGAAACGTGTCACGATCTCCAGGTGAAACGCTTCCCAAAGAACGAGGCTGTCCCCTCTTTCTCCGCCTCCTCTCTTTTCCTCTCCGCCGAAGATGGCGGCGGCTTGACGTTTTAATATTCCGGCCGTGAGGGCATTAAAACGAAGTCTCGGGGGAAGGCAGAGCGGTACAATTCGGTACCACCAGCAAGTGAATTTGCTGCACCTACCAAAAAAATATTCTTGGCCCTATTCGAAGGAATTTGTCGTTAGAAAAGAATATTGCATCTGCGAATAGAATTTGTATTGGTCCGGTGAGTTAATGTTTTTTATTTTTCTTGTCGATCCGTGAAAAATTATGTCGGCCCATTTTTGAGCGCTCGGGTTCGTCGCTGGGAGTAAAATTTGTCGTAACGACTGTGGATTCTTTTTCCGCGGGTCGGTGGACTCGGAACCCGTGCACGGAATGACATAAACCGGCGTTTAACGGGGCGCTACAAAATTTCCTGCGTTTAACGGAGGTCCTAAACCCGCGGTCCTCTCGTGGGGTCCGGTCTCTGTCCTGCACGGTGTGTCGGTTTTAGTCGGTTTTACGGGCCCCTTCGAAAGTTGCGGCGCGATCAAAGAGTAATTAGGTGCGCGGGGTGGAGGGAGCGATAACGGATCGTTGATTAATTACCAACGGCACCGCAAGCGGCGCGCGACATCGCTGATAACGATGGTAATACGTTCATGGGCCCTCGAAGCCATGTGGGGCTCCAAGGAAAACTAGGGCCGTAATGACGCACGGGGTGTGCGTCCCTAATTATATTCCCCCCGTGGCTCCCATGTTTTGCGGACTTGCGGCCGTCAGCGAGCGTGATTCGATTTTCATCACTTTTTCTAAGAGGGCCCAGCCACGTAAAGCATGGCCATTGGATCCTTGGACACGCGAGGGGCCCCTTGAAGATCCAGAATGACGCACGAGGTGCAACTCGCCACCACTAATTACACGGTGTCCGGGACGAAGGGGATATTTTATGGAAAACCGCTCCTCCGCCTTGTTCCGATTTTTGTCTGCCGGGGAAATTATAAATACCCTCGAGAGGCTCCACCGTCTTGGAGGATGTATCTCTCTCTCGCGGGATCGTAAATAGATGTTCTCTTCCCATATGCTCTCCTCGCAGGCAACTCGTTATGTAGGACATCTCAATGCTCCCCTGGGAACACCTGGGGGACGCTGATTGGTGCGGCTTTAATGAGGCATTCAGACCTCATCGGAGAGGAAAATGGGGCTCGATAACTTTTTATTTTACCGACTCGTCGCGGATTATATGGGGAACGTTCCATGGTGGGTCTTTAGGTTAGGATTCGCGGTGGGGTCGAAGGTAACGGAAGCGAAGCGCTTGGGAAAGGCTTTGGAGATGCGCGCGGTTTCTGCGTAAAATCGTAAAGAGAATAACCGGTCGTAAAGTGGCCTTCGCGTGAGTTAATCATTTCAAATCGTTCGGAGCGCTCCGAGGTAACGTACCGCTCGATTACTCGACTCGTTTTCGTTCCTCTGTACCGAGAGATCGACATTTACCCGCGCCTAACGCGAGGCGCACGTAATGATTTAACCATAAGCCCGAGAGGTAACCTCATCGAAGGAAAGAGCCAATAAAATACCGATCAATTTTTGCCGAGTGCGTTAAACCTGCAAATCGAGTCCACCGACGACGATAAATCATCCCGCCGCGTAAATCCACCGCGGAGCTAATTTCCCTTTCTCTTACTTTTGCCCTCTTGTCCTACATGACAAATCAAGCGATTAAAGTTCTGGCGCGACTATGAGGCACTATAAAACGCAAACTGTCATTTTAACTCCCAGTTTAACGGCGTCAATTAAGAAATTAAATTCGGAAAATTCGTTTTCAATTGCTTGTTAAGTGTATCGGCGGGTCGAGACCCTCGAAGTAAATCGGAAAACGTTGAAGCAAAACTGCCACGTCGAGGATCCTCGAGACGACGTCGTTCCCGGGGCGTCGCGACGCCTCGGTAGGTACACGTAGGACGACGCTGCGGAAGATCGATGACGTCCTAAAGGGACGTACGGCGTCCCGGACGACGCGCGACAGCATCCTTCGGGATGCACCCCGGCGCCCCCCGGGGACCGGTGCTGGGATTTATGCAGGAACGACGTAAAGGATTCGCGATCGCTATTGGCTCGTCGACCGCAGCTCGGTCGCTGAAAATAGCCGCGGAATATCCGCGCGGTTTTACCGTCGGCGATGGACGGCTCCAGGGGAAATCTCGGAAACCGATCCGAGTCGCCAGACTCCCTTCTCGACTTGGTTTCTGAATATGGTCCAACTACTTAAATTAATGTTATAAGAGCGATGCTCATTTGCGGTGCGAGGTTGAGGGGGATAGGAACATTACTCGCTTTGTTTGCGCTAATGCCGACTCGAAAGCGATTTCCGGCAGGAGCTTTCCGCGAGTGGGCCCGTCCAAACAACCGGCCGGATTTTCGAAAGCTTCCGCGATCCGAGTCCAGCTTCTTCGCGATAAGTTGGTCGTGCCCGTCAAAGCGAAGTGTTTAAAAATTAGAGTCACCCCCCTTTGCCATCGGGTAGCTCCTCCGGGGCTTTCACGGCGGATAAATAAATAACTCGGACGAGCGAGCTTTGAACTCAGCGGACTCCGAGCTTACGGCTCGCCGGAGCTCGGCGCCGTGATTTGCGAAATTCGACGCTAGAAGGGAAATAAATAGCGTTTTTAAGGAAACCCTGGCAGTTCGTTTCCCTCGGGAAGCCCGCGAATGCTTTACGACTTCCTTAACTCGCAAGCGTTCCGGCAAAGCTCGGATTCCGCTCGGTAATGGCCGTCAGCTCCGACCGTTCCTCGTCGACCTACGATTAAACGGATGACTCTATTCGCCGTCTCTTTTTGTTATAATTATCCGACCCTCTATTGAAAGATGTATAATAGTAATTGTGGGAGGACCCACCTGTTTCACCTCGCTCGGTGGATGGAATACCGAAGAAAAAATTGCGGGAGCCTCCACGGTCCGCATAATAGGCCGCGGCGAGTTTCCCCGATACGCCTCCAGCTGGTCGCTTTATTCGCCCGGACAGTCGGACTTGCGAAAGCAAATGAATCCCGCTCCGTCTTCTCCGCATCTGGGCCAGATCCACCGGAAGTTCCCTCCGGAAGGGAGCCCGTTGTTTTCCTTGGCGTCTCCGTTCTCCCCGGGAACTCCGCGAGGGAAGCGCAACTTCTCCGCGGAGAAGTCGAACCCGTCCCCGTCTCGAACTTCGCCATGGGGATTTATATTCCCATGAAATTCCCCATTTATGGAAATGCCCCGAAGAATAATAAATTAACAATCGCCGCCCGTCTCTCTCTCTCGGCAGATTTATTTACCCCGAATTTGCATAAGAAAACCCGAATTATATCGCGGATTCGTTAAATTCCCGAGTCGTTCTCTTCTGTCCTCTTCTTTTTCTGGCACCCTGCAATTCCTCGAGCAATTGGGAGGTATTTCTAGATTTTTGGCGTTAAAATGAGAAACTCGCAGGGGGTAAAAAATTCGCGAGAGGGTCCGTCCTCCAGGTCGTTGCTCTATGGGGGGTGGCAAGAAAAGAGACGGATGGACGGAAGCACGTGGTGCGGAGTTCGAAAGTGGTCCGCAGGAACGGCTGGCGGAGTTCTGGACTCTCGGTGGCGTTCTTCCGGGGTACCAGGGACCGGGGGTCGTACTTGGCGAGACGCGCCAGGGGGCGGAGAACGCCCGGTCCAGCGGAAAGCGCGGCGGTCCCAGGGGAAAGAAGAGACGCGCCGACCGGGAGGGGCGGAACTTGGCACGCGTCTCGCATACGAGAAGACTACCCCGTTAAAACCACCAGAGAGCACCGAACGCGACCGACCATGGCACGACCTCGTCCATTTCCCCTGGACCGCTCCTCTCTTCGTGTCCCACCTTTATCCTAGACGGATGAAATTTTATCCCTCCCCATGGATCACATTTTCCGTCCGACCTTTGCGCCAAGAAGAGCGTTACGTAAACTTTGAATAACGTCCCTCCTATTTTTATCCGTTTCCACTAATACCCCCGATTCGCTAATTTCCGCCCCCTCTTCTCGCGGCGGTTTCCGTTGGCTCCTCGCGACGCTCATTTATGGACGCGGCTTGAGCTTTATTGCGCACCCCGTGCACCGTTGTCTTACGTTTATGTAAATTACCGACTGGATTTAAGTGTCCGTCGGGCGAGACCGTGGCCGTAAAGATCACGAGAAAGGATTTGAAAGTATCCATACGTGAGCAACGGTGGCGCGAACCGTCCATTTCCCCTGGACCCCCATTGTTTATGGACGGATGATCCTTCCATTTTGGGTATCTGGGACCTCTTCGAGAACCGACACCTCCGGGCACGCCCGCGGTTTCGAAAATCTCGGAAATAGCAACGGATGTTTCATTGAGTAAACCAACTTTTTTTTTCCCTCGGTGCAGGTATTATTTGTCGATGTCGTCGGTCCATTTTGCCGTTCTTCGGTATCCCCGCGTCCGCGAAGCGCGCGTTTCCGCGGCGGATTCCGGGGAGCCTGGCTCGACTCGAGGCCTGCGCTTCGAGAATCGATAAATCTCCGGGGCCTCGAGACCGCACATTAGGGGCCAACAAATTATTTGCACCGTCGTGGAGGCCTCTTTACGAGCCCGTAATTTGGCACGTGTGAGGCCCATTGTTGCCGGCACGAGATGCGAGCGGAATCTCTTTCCTCGTCTGGGAGCAACCACGGGTGATACGATGCCGTGGAGGACGAGGTCCACCTCGAAATTGTCCCCATTCAGCGGAATCCCCCTAACCTCGCACGTAGGAAAACCATTTCCGATGTTACGTAAAATGGAAAAGGGTGGAAAGGAAGAAATACCGCTCGCGGTACTCGCCGGGAGCACAAGGGACGATTTGCCTAGGTTAGGTTAGGCTAGGCGACGAGGGCAGTAAAATGGACGCGGGGGAGGAGAAAAGGGGGTGAAAAAAGGGGAGAGATCCATGGCAGTTTCCGGACTGCCGAGCCGAGAAACGTTTCTCGTCGAGGTTCGATTTCGAGCTCTCCTTCGGCAACTCGTAACGACTGGGACCGTCAGCAGGGACCCGTAAACCTGGAACGAGCTGTATATCGTAACTCATAAGCGAGATTAATGTCTCCGGAGACTGGAGAGCTGTAAAACGGGAAAGGGGGTGAACTGGCCGGGGAAGGGAACGAGGAGGACAGCGCGGGGGAGGCCCGCCAGTAAAAGTTGTAATTACAATAAATCGCGATGTAATTGCCACCGCAATTACCGGCGTAGTAAATAGGCGAGGCTCGTAAATTAAGCTAGGCGAACCGGCGAGCTTACGTGGCCCCGTTCCGTTATTGGCGCTGCATTCGGACTTCGAAGATGCCTTTTCCATTATTTTCATTTTTACGCCTCTCTTTGCCCCCCGCCCCTCGGTGGAGTAACGAGCGGTGCGCGCACCATTTTGCGCAATCCCTCCGCCGGGACTTCGACGGGAACGGAGATCGATACGTCGATACTCCGCGAGCCGGAGAGCCGATCGAGAGCGGGAAGTGCTCTCTGATGGGGTTAACGAATCGGCTGCCGATTCCGTGTCTGGGTGTCGACCTGAATTTCGACTGTAACGGGGAACGTTGCGGACCACCCTTCCTTTCTGCGCCTCTTCCACTCGCACCTATTCCGCGAAGTTAAGGATTCTAATTAGTTCCTCCCAATTTGTCATCGGGCGAACTCTCGACTCTTCGGCTGCGATTGGAAGAAACTCGCGTTGAGACTCCTGACAGCTGATTCGATCAACTTTCACATGCAAAACTGACAGTTTCGTATGAGACATTCAAATGTTGACCAATGATGCGACTTGGCGAAGATAATTTGTATAAACTCGAGAATTTGGTCCCAGTCTTGGGAACGCTTCCCAGCTTCCTGGACCGCATTTCCCAACCCACGGGACTCGGTGAGGAGACGTCGCGTTCGAGTTCCTGGACGATCCGGATCGTTTCTCCAGGTCGACCCCTTCTCCGAGCTGCTGGACTGTAATGACTTCGGGAACTCCGAGTACCCGGGTCCGGCTTATTAATCTCCGGATTTCTAACGAGAGGCGAGAACGATCAATCTTCGGTAATCCCGAAGGCCTTCCATGGCTGAATACCCGGGAGCGCCGTCCAAGTCCGAACCTTGAAGTACGAAGGTACCATCGAAATGACATCCATGGATCGCTAGAAGTGCATTTTTTTTTTCAAGTCGAGAAAACGTATTTGGGCCTATTGATGGACGTCGTGCAGGTTGTTCCCGAAAAAAAGTTAAACGGTTCCTTGGCTTAGAGAAGGGCTCGTCGTCGTCGACCCTGAAGAAACAGCGGAGCGGCCCTCGACTCGTTGAAGTGTCGGACTCAATGGCGCGCCAGGAAAGGATCGAGCAGCGACATTCTAAAAGGAGACAATGCCTGAAAGTCTTGCCTGGCTCTTTCAGAGGCGCCGCTTAACGCGTCCACCCACGCGGCTAATGATTTCTTCGTCCTCTCGGCCAGCCTCTGACAAATCGGCGCCCTGCTGCCTTCGGGGCCGATTTAAATCCCCGGAGAGAGGACGAGTCTCGAAAATCTCTCCTCGGCCGAGTCTTGAAAGGCAAATGGCCATTTACAAAGTCAGATTCCAGGAGGCAGTCGCGAATCTCATCCTGGCCGCCTCCTGGGAGGTTCCCGGGAGGAACTTCGGAGTCTCTTCTTTCCCTGGAGTCCTCGGTCCAGACAATTCCCCGCACGCGAGGTGAGGTCTTCCTCTGCTCGGGAACTGTCGCGTGTCCATTTAGGACCGGAGATTGGCCCGGAAGGTCCCTTGGGTGAAGGTCACTTTCGAGGTTTCGTTAACGATCGGTAATTGGTAGTCGGAAGTCGACTTCTCTAGGGTGGAGGTTTCGCGGAGGAGGTCGGAAAACATTTTGACGAGCGAAATCCGGGACCGCGAATAACAAGGATGACCCTCCAAAGTCCTCTCGCCCTGTCCATGGATTTTCTCGAGGACTCCTTCGGGACGAGGACCTCTCCTCGTGCTTTCGACGTCTCGAACTTCGTCCCAACCCTGAAGAGTCCGCGTCTTCCCGGATTCCGCGTTTCCGCAGATTGGAATGGTGTCGTTTGCCAGGGTCGACTGTTCCCGACTTCGCGTGTTCCTCGGATTTTGAGTTCTTCAAACTTTTTTCATCCCTTCCGAAGTTTGCATCTGTTCGTGAAGAACGAGGAGGACGTTCCTCGAAATGTCGATGCTCGAAATCATGTGGAAATCACCGAACCGCTCTCCCGATTTTAAGACCAAACGTCACTTGTTACCGAATCGCATTATTGGCTATCGTATGAAATCAAAGACAATTGGCTCTTAAAGAAAGAAATCGTTTTCCCTGATTTCCAAGTGAATACTCGGCTAAGCGTCGAAAGGAATTATTCTCGCAGTCGGAAGCTGGAAGGCGGAAGAGATCAGCTGGTCCCGGAGAGGACGCTGCGGATCGGCCGCGTTGAATCCAGCGGAAAGTGACGCTCGGCAGAAAGTTTCTCGATTGAATCGCGTCTCGATTCGCTTCAGAACGATGGTCGGTCTGCGACCAATTCGCTCCTCAGAGGACTGGGGCCAAAATTCCGAAGTTCCGAGCTCGCCTATGATCGAGACCAATCGCTTCTCCGGAATTGACCCGACGCTGATGCGGAATCGGCCCTCCGACTGGAGAAACGATCCCGATCCACTTCTCGAAGAAACTTTGGCGCTCGCTTTCAGAGGGGGCAGATAGCGGAGAAAAAGAGAGACTTCCGGGATTTTCTGAACGGAAAAGCCGTAGAACGGCTGGGAAAGCGATCCGCCAACTTCTCCGCGAACTTTCCAAAAAAACGTAGCGGGACCACGGCAGAGAAATGCTTATTAAATTTCAATGGATTACCAGGAGATACTCCTGACTTTACATACCCTGTTAATTAAATTTATTACACATACATGTGTAACAGTGCGAAGATGAATATTTTGTTATTGTTTTTCACGTCACGTCTCGCTATAAATTTTCGCTAATTTCGGTAACCACGACGCCGTTACCAAGTTCGAGGTTTCCGGTTCCAATATCCAGTTCCGCCACTTCTTGACAATTCCCCTAGGTTCTCCTTTTTCCAGAGCCCCTCGGAAAGTTTACGAACACCCTCGCTCGCGGAGTTTAACCGCTATTTTTCTCGTGTTAAATGAAATTGTTCCGCGAGTCGAGCGCGCCCTCGTCCGTTGTCCTCGAGTTGCGGGAACTTATAATCTGCCATGTCGCGATAACTCGCGAGTCCTCCATCTCTCTCCCTCTCGTATCTCCGGCAAGGCATCGGTCTCTCGCCCTCTCCCCTCTTACGTGCCCCGATTCCGCCAGGAACTCCCGAAGGAGTCGGGACCAACTTCCGCTTTCACGGGATGCTGTTTTAAGCGGCGAATCGCGGGACGATTTTCACGTCCGGTGAATCCGGGAATAATTCACCGAGGGGTGTAAGAGCGTGTCTAAAATTTATTATCTCCGGGGGCGAAAAGTTCAAGTCGACGAGCAAATCCGCGGCCGAATTAACGCACTGGCGCCGATTAAAGAAGAAGCCCTTCGAGGGTGAAAAGCGTCTAAATTAGACGACTCTTAAATCCGACGCGGAAGCAGAAGGGGCGGTCCAAGTCCGAGTCCTTACATCTCGAGTTTTCGACGACGTAAATCCAAGAAAAATCCGGATTAAACTCTTACCGAGGCATTAAGAAGCAGAAAGACTTTTCAAGACTTTGTTCACAGTTCCTAGGTGCCGGGGCACCTCGATGCCGGGCTCCAATTAGTGGGATTCTTAATATTCCCCGCGGCCGAGGATGCCCGAAGGAACTGCCGGGTGCTGCTTTAAGGTGATGTGAAAGTGGCGTCAAAGAGGGCTCGTTTATGAAACTTTTCTCCGAACTGGGTGGACCGAATCGTTTCAAACGTTACTACGTGATTATGGAGGCTGTAAGGAAGGTTTCGACACTTCAATTTCCAATTTTTTTTTAATTTGTTTATAGACGTTTTTAGGTATTTTTATGAAAAATAAAGTTTTATGGGTGTCGGGACCTTCCTCGTAGCTTCCGTACTCACGTTGTAAAGTTTGAAACGATTCGGTGCACCCAGTTCGGAGAAAAGTCTCATAAACGAGAGACTCCTCGGATACCACTTTCACGTCCCCTTAAGGCCGACTCGAACCGTCCAGGACGGACCGACGAAATATCGCGACTCGAGTTTTAAGGCCTCTTTAATGCCTCGTTTACACGAAACTACCAATTTCGCGACGCAACGCTCAAAGTTCTCTCACCTCGCGAAATCTTCGGCGAGTCGGCGCGAGATAAGCGCCGATAAGAGGTAATTCGCCTGCCGCGGAATCCGAGCCCGACTCCCGATCACAATTTGGATAAGTGGTCTCCTTTTAAGCGTACGGAGGGATCGATACCTCGGAGCGATTCGATTATTCCCGATAATTCCCGATAATTCGGCCGGTCTCGCGGCCATGTGCCGCGCCTCGTGGGACGTCCGCCGCGTGGGAGGAGCCTCGTCGCGATGATCTCGTTAAGTCATGATTAAGTCGTGATAACTCCATCTACATGTAAATCTAATCGGGCGACAAGGCCTCCGCGACACGAGCAGCCCTCCCAATTGCCATCCCCAGGTCTTAACCGCGGCTTCAAGACCCGCTTAATTGCTCCGCAAATGTCACCCTTAAGTTCCGCTCGCTTGACGTCGCCTTAATCCTCGGTCCGCCTCGGGAGGAGCGATCTTCCTCCTCCTTTCGATCCCGGGATCCTCTCGAACGAGTCTCGCCTCCTGTAATACAGGCAATTTCCCTGTTAATGGCGCCGATTATTAGCTCGATGGACCCCGAGGAAAGAGTGGCTTTACACGCTCCCGACGCGGCCCTAAAGTGCAACGCCGATTTTACGCCTCGCGTCATTGACCCGGAACGACCGAAGGACCTCTCGAGAAAAATCGAGGCTAAAAGTGAAATAAGAATCTCCGGGTTACCCCTTCGAGGTTGTCTCATTTTCCGTTCTCTGGCATGTTGCAGTCCCAGTCGTCTCCGTCAGCGGGGTTGCTGGGAAGAAGGCCCAGCTTCCTTGCGACATCCAGTCGGACACCAACGACGGGATCAACATGGTCTTGTGGTTCAAAGAGGACGTTGGAGAACCCATTTACAGGTGAATATCCAGGATTTGTACCTACACCGAGGAAGAACATTCATTGTACCAAAGAAATGCAATCGTTCCTCAATTTATGCGGAGTATCCATTTCACAAGGATAATTATTAAATATTAAAAAAAAAATAATTATAATTATTAAAAGGTGATCGTTCGGCTGAATCGATTCAAGAATTGGTAGTTAAAAAAATAGATTAAAAGAAACGAGTGCATACAGAAAACAGGTTGCGCGATAATTTGTGCGGCTCGCCGGGCCGAATTCGTCGCACCTCTCGGAACTTCATTTAACCCGTGGCGGCGTTCCGCTTCCTTGGCCCGTGAAATTTTCATATAGAATGGCCCGACACATCCTACGGGTAGGTTAGTATCCAACGGGTAATATTTAAGAAATGTAATAAGGTGTAAGATATGTGCGCGCCTCGATGCATCGCCCCCGAAGCGCCGCCCTCGTAAAGGCCGGTTTAATCCGTGCGACGGCATAAAACTTCAGATTTATGCCCCACTCGCCGCGCGAATGTATTTATCGTTGCAAAACGAGCCACTACTTGTAAATTAACGCGAAAAGGCGATCGGGATTACACGGCTCCCTTGAACCATCCAGGGGTCTTCATCGGTGCAAACGAGAGAGATACCGGTGTTCTTAATTTCTGAACGGCGAAGAGACTAATCATTGGATATATCACGGTGAAATTTTACTAGAAATCATAGGAAAAATTGAGTGCTCTGAACCATGGATGGAAGACTCCAGTGAATCCTTTTTACGCACCCTGCGTTGTAACTTCGGCGGAATAATGCACAGTCGTAATGCGCCCGAATGGTGGGTATATCACTCGATGCGGTATTTATGGTGGGTTGAACCATAAATATCGGTCGGCGCATGGTTCCTCTAATGAGCTCCTCACGGCTGTAAAAGAAACGCCGTACGTTATGGTCCTGCCGCACGGGGTGATCTGGAAAAAAGTAATTGCAGCGCGATTTACAATGCGGCGATAAATCACGGCAGTCGTTCGCAGGTAGCATTCAATCCGGAGCGTCGATACAGCGCGGAAGCGGAGGAGACTAGAGGGAACTAGGGAACCGAGAAGAAATCAGGAGGAACCGGAACCACGTGGTGAACACGGACGACCAGAGACCCCTTTCGGGGGAAATAAGGGAAGGAGAAATTAGAGGGAGCCTCGAGACGGGCATACGAGAGGCAGGGTGGAAGTGCGAAGTAGAAGAATTAAATCGTACTTCAAGGTGAACGCCCCTGAAGAAGGGGGCTTTGGGAGCACTCAGTCACCGACAGAAATCCGCGCTCGGAGCAGTTGCGGAACGCAATTTAACTTTTAGTCGGTCGGCCGTCTCCTTCGCCCTCCGGATGCTTAATATGCAATCACGCACGGTGATGGCTCCCTAGGTGACACCGTAGAAGCCCTCTTTCCAGTCGGAATAATTCGGAATTCGGTATTCTCTGGAGGTGTCGTTTCCAAAAACCCACTCAAAACGCCGCACTCAAGGATCGATCGAGACCGCTCGAAGAGTCCTCGGGATTTTCGTGAAATTACTCCCAGGCGTCGAGAGGAACCTCTAACCTCCCCGACGGGTCCAGGGATGAGCGAATCCGCGAGGAGATGGAATTAAACCTGGGGATCTGGTTCGACCCCATCGACGAGCTCGTTTGGGGGAGTTTTTTCGTTTCTCTCGTCATGGTATTTAGAGACGGCTCATTCTGTTCGCAGCTTCGACTCCAGAGGCCGCCGGCAGTTCAGCAACGCTAGGCAATGGTCCTCGCCGATGGCGTTGGGGGCCAGGGCCTACTTCATCACTGCCACCAAACCGGCGCACCTCAGCATAGACAGACTCGAGATCGAGGACGAGGGCACCTACAGGTGTCGGGTGGACTTCGAGAACAGCCCGACGAGGAACCAGAAGATCAACCTCACCGTCATCGGTAAGATCGACCTCCGGGTCCGAACGAACTTCCCAGAACCTTGGAAAGTCATCTTCCTAACTTTATCTATCACGTCCCAAGTCCAACCTCGTCATTGCCGTTCGGACTCCGTTCCAAGTTACGTTTGTCCGATAGTCAAACGGAACCTTGCGAGTTACCGGCGAAACAGGAGCTGCCTGAGTATCGAATGTCGTCCGTTTGTTGCAGTTCCCCCGGATAGGCCTGTAATCTTGGACGGGACCACGAGGGACGTGTCGAGGATAGAGGAACCCTACAACGAGGGCAGCGACGTGAACCTGATCTGCGAGGTGCGGGGTGGCAAGCCGCCCCCCAGGCTGATCTGGTACCTGGAGAACACCGTGATAGACGAGTCTTATCACTACAAGATCGACACGGGGATGACGGTGAACCACCTGTCCTACCCCAACATCGGCCGGCAACACCTCAAGGCTCGGCTGGTCTGCCAGGCGAGCAACACCAACATGGTTCCACCTCAGACCAGGCTTCTGATTCTCGACGTTAATCGTAAGTCCCGGTTATCGATGTCCCATCAATCGTTGAAACGATCGTTCCCATACCTGTCTAAGTACCTCAAACGGTATCGACTCGAACCTCGCGAGATATCGTCGACTTAAAATTCCCGACATCGCTCGGGTCGAGTTCTTCGGCTCCATTCTACAAAGTACGCCGAGGGAACCGATGAGCGATCTTTATCACGTGCGATTAGCCCTCCACTGGCGAGCATTGACACACCCCCAACGCGACGTAACCACCGAGGGGCAATTATTCACGCGATCGTGCGACCCTCTCGGAGGACTTTATCGACCAACAGCCGGTGACCTCCGAATCCACCTCGTCACTTTCGAGCCGAGGAACGTCGGCGAGTTCGCGCCCGACGTGAGACTAGGCAGTCTCTTATCTTCGCTTTATCATCCCCATTTATCAACGATTCGACGAGCGGTTCGAAGGATCCTCGGTATTTCGCCCGTAGACAAATTTCAAGGAGGGAACACGGGAAACGCTTTGGACGAATTATGTTGGCGAGGGGTTGGGACGATTAAGGTGATGCGAAAGTGGCATCGAAGTGCCCTCGTTTATGAAACTTCTCCGAACTGGGTGTATCGAATAATTTGAAACTTTAACACGCGATTAGATGTTAGATTAAAAAATTATTCGGGGCCACTCAGTTTGGAGTAAAGTTTTGTATTTTGACTTTTTGGTATATGTGAGACTTTCATAACACCTTAAGCACCCCCTAGTGATTTGACCCGGTAAGGAAACGGTGTCGGGGGTGTGCCCTTCGCCGTCGCGGACCGCGTCGTGACGCTCACGTGCCGCTGCGTCGACGCCGCGATTCCGACGTCGACGGGGACCGCGAGATTCGTCGTGGCAGATAGGGTAACGCCTCGTGGGAAGACGGATCAGAGGATCGCGTGATGCGTGCCCACCTCCCTTCCTGCTCCTCGACTTTCGTGCTTATTCGTGCACCGGGGCGAGAGTGCTACCGGGGGATGAGTTTCGCCCATTGGCCCGGGAACCTTTGACCGAGGAATGCCACTCTCCGAAATCCATTTCATCCGAATGAGATTACTTTTCGAAGCACCTTTTTCCCATCCTAGGAGAGTTCGAATAAATGCTGGATGGCGCGATTTATTCATAATTAATACAGGACGTCAAACACGATACACTGAGAAAATACGATTAGTCGACTGAAACAGATACATGTATCTTTTGATGTAAACTAATTTCGTTCACTCTGACATTTCTTTGGGCGTATTCGATCGCAGGATTTTGTAGCGGCAATGTGTATCTGTTTGAGTCGACCAACTTTTTTTTTTTTTTTTCTCAAGATATGCTGAAAATTGTCAGGAAATATCGTCGAGCTATTTTGGGGATTTTGTTTGCGGAGGACTTCTGGCAAATTTCCCGGCGTTTCTTGGCTAGTTGCGATCGCAAGAAATTGATTTCACTCGGGTTAATGGCAATTAACGAACGTGCCGAGAAAGACGGTAATTAAGGTGGCACCGGTTCTCGGGGTTTTCGCAAAGCGTGCGTGACGCGAGGCGCGCGGCCATAAAGGAGCATGCCAGGTTGACGTCGACGTCGACGCCGACGTCTCTTCACCCTCGTCGACCGCGCCTCCCTTTCCATCCCCCCTTGGCCCAGAAATTAAATAATTAAGATGTATCGCTCCGTCGTGTCGAGGTGGGTTTATAAGCGGTGCTTCCGCAACGTCGAAGCACCTTAGACGATTCCGGACGAACATTGCTCGACCGAATGTAGAGCAACCAAGTTGTCTCCACCTGGCGTACACATGCGATTATCAGTTGTGCTCTACAGTTTAGTTTCGCGAGTGCCTACAATCCGTTTCTATGACAGATTACGTACAACTGATACGCAAGCACGAGTTCAGCCGAGCAAACGATTGCCTTCAGCCGGAAACTATTCATGTGGGGTGATGAACCCCTCTGAACGTCCTTTTCAACCCCTCAATGCTTGAATCGTGACCCAAGGAATTGAAATAAGAAATGGTTCAAATTTGTTTTCCAGTTCGACCGCTGATAGTGCAGATCCTGACGAAAGAGGCGCGGGTGTCCGCTGATAAGACCTACGACGTGGAGTGCCGGACGACCGGGTCCCGTCCGGAGGCGCTGATCACCTGGTGGAAGGCCAATAGGCAGATCAAAAAGATGGTACAAAACGTGAGTGGTTTTTCATTTCTCCGAGTCCCCTTTTCTACGGTCTGAGCTGTGATTTGGGCAGAACTGGCGTTATTAGATCGACCGGTGCATTTGCCAGGGACGAGGTAAAAGCTCCCTTTTCTCCATCGGCTCGATTTCACCCACCCAGAACGGTCTCTTTCGGCCAAACGTATCAATCACGAACTTTTTCCCGGGGAAACCGAGTTAATCCTCCGCGCAAACACCGTGACGGGTTCAAAGGGGAGCTGCTCGCGGAATTTCGGCGCGTCCACGGCGGACCAGCTCGGCCGTAACCTCCAACCGTTGCGATGGAGCCGAGCAGGGAGGGCGCCAAGGGACAGCAGTGTCCGATTTTTGAACGGAAACGGAGAAAATGGTTTTCGGCCAGAGTGGTTTTCCATCTCGCGGAAGATCCGCTCGAGAGCGCGTGTCTATTCTCCCGGAGCCGTTGTTAGATCTGCAGAGCAATGGCCTCACTTTTCCTAGGCTCGCTCCGGGAGCGATTTCCACCGCTCTAAGATTCGCCGCCCTTCCCTGCGATTATCGGCCGCCAGTCGTTTCCGGGGCGGAATAAATCTCTGGTCGTTCCGCGACGTCGATGGAAGATCGATTCGACCCCGTTAATGTACTCGGCGAGCGGCCTCCCCTGAGAGATGGCTGCTCGTCAAAGGAATCCCCGTTTCAGCCGAACGAAAAGTTCGCCCCCGATATTTTTCCGCTCGCAATCAATCAATTCGCCGCCTCTCCGCGAGCGGACAAACGCGCCTGCGATTTCTGCCCAAAGTCCGCTTCGACCTGACCGCACTCTCTCCGTAGGTTCCGCCGGTAGACGCGAACGTACCTCGATACCAGACCTCGATCCACCCCGGTGACTTCCGATTGCTCCGATTTTTTGTTAGAAAAAAAAAAATTCATTTTATTAAGTTTATACACGTGCTAAAAAAAAATTCTCGTCTTGGAACTGGAGGATCCTCGGGAATGCTCGCTGAAGCAAGGAGGGGAGGAAGATTTGGAAGAAATCTGAAAAGTCCAGAACAAGTGGATCCACCCCTTGATCAAGAGTTCCCACGGCTCTTGCAGCATCTTCCTAAAGTAAATTCGAGCCGCGATTCCGACGTCCCCTTTCCTCTCCAGCCCTAGATCTCCTGCAGCATCCCTTCGAGTCCCGCCGAGCGTTTAAGTCGCGATGGACCCAGGCTTTGCCTGGAAGTTGGAGGATGCAATTATTTTGCTTTTACTCCTTTGCAGGAGCCCCTCGTCACCGAGACCTGCACTCGGGCATCATTCTCCCGGTGCGCCAAAGAAAGTGGAGACCAGCGGGAAGTAGAAAAGTTGGTCGCTTCGGGGATACGAGAACCGGCAAATCCCTCCCCTCTTTTTAGTTTTTTCTTTCCGCCCCGCTTCCCCGTTTGCATCCCGGACGCAGGACTTCCAAGGTCCGCTTAGGTTTCCCATTAACACCGGGCACGTCCGTTCCCGTGTAAAGTATTCGAGAGGATAGTGGGATTCGAGGAGCCAGAAGGTCCTCGCACGAGGACCCAACGAAAGGGCTTTTCTGGAAGCGTTTCACCAAATCCGCGAAAAAGGAAGCGCCGTAAGAATCGAAGCAGTCCTTAAATGAACGTGGAAAGAAAAATCGATGCAGTTTCAAACGAGTTCCCTGGAGTACTGCCGGCGAAAGTATACAGATGCGTCGCAGGGAAACCTCCAAATTTTCCTCTTTTTCCACCGATTCCTCCCCGGATCCGTTCTCTTTCGCAGAAAGGATCTCTCAAGAATCCCTCGATTTTGCGAGTTTGAATGCACCTCCGTCGTCGGTTATTGGAAATAAATTTCCGATACGTGGGTCGCTCCCCGGGGGGGATGGGGGTTGCATTAACGGGAGGTAAGCAGAAATTGCGGGAAAAATTAGGGGGAGGAAACGAAGCGCCCCGTCGAAACAGCCCTTTGTCCGGGAAATGAATTCGCTCGAGTGCATTTCGAGCCCCTCGCGGGAGATCCGTAAGATTCAAGAGCGGATGCACCGGAGTGCGCTCGGGAGATGCACCTGGGATGCTGCGATGCAGCGATGCATCGCAGTCGAAACGAACGGAAGCAAATAAAGAGGGCACGGCCCGGGCCAGGGGAAGGAGTAGTCCCGTGATTCATGCGTAACGCGACATTCATCCTGACGATCCATTACTTCCATTCAGCGCGCGCGATACCGATACGGATACGGCTGCCGATGTATTCCTGTCGGACTGTCATTAAAATGACGCGCGGAGCGCGAGCTTTCATTCGGTCCCTCCTTTCCGTCCCGTCCTTTCTCTCTCCCGGCAAAAACGAGCCCTGGTAACGAACGAACGAGACGAAGACCATTTTTTTTTTCTGCCTTCTGCGCGCAAAAGTGCGGCTCGCTTAATTACGACCGATGCGTTTGGACCCGATAAAATGCCATTTCTGCGAGGTTCGCCATTTTCGCCATTTTTAGCCGGATATCTGGGATAGGATGGATTGCATTTTCGTACAGCGAGGTTTAGAGGATTTTTAAGGAAGTTACGCGATGCCTTGTTGCAGTTTCCGCCAGAGAACAACCAGAGCCTCAGCATCCTCACCTTCATCCCGGCGATAGAGGATGACGGAAAGAACTTGAAGTGCAGGGCCGAAAATCCGGCCATCCCGGACAGTGCCCTGGAAGACAAGTGGAGGCTGGATGTCCAGTACCAGCCGATCGTCACCCTGAAGATGGGTGTCACGTTGAACCCCGAGGACATCAAGGAAGGCGACGATGTCTACTTCGAGTGCATCGTCAAAGCCAATCCCAAGGCCTACAAGCTCGCCTGGTTCAAGGACGTAAGTTGAAGATACCTCTGAAAGATCGACTGGTCGAGGCTGGAATCGCGTTTCTCTTTGTTGAGCAGGGTAAGGAGCTGAAGAACAACGCCACGGCTGGGGTCGTCCTAACCGATCATTCGTTGGTTCTTCAGGGCGTCACGCGGAACTCCGCGGGGGAGTACACCTGCCTGGCTGCCAATAGCGAAGGAAAGACAGCCAGCAACCCTGTCCCCCTTCAAGTCATGTGTAAGATGTGAAAATAATGAATTATCAGTATTTCCAAAATTTCCGCAACGAAGCACGACTGGGTTACCAGCTGACGCTTGCCGGAAATCGCTCAGAAAGATGCACTCGAAGGGATTAAAGATTCAGGGCGGATGATCTCCCGATCCCGAATTTCGGGACTCCGCTCGCGAGGCGAGGTCCCCAGGCAATTAGAGGAGGTCCTTGCAATTAGAAATACCCAAACTGGCCGAACCGCGAAACATCCCTGAGGGAGGCTCACCCTCGAAGAGTCGGGTAATTCCGGTCGAAGAAATTCATTAGAAATTCATCGACAGGGCGGGTCGAGCTAGGGAAATTAGGGAGAGTTAACTCAACGCCGATTCGCTAATTCGGAGGTTCCCGGGGCGAGTCTTCGGTAATCACTTAATCGATGGCAGCACAGGAGTTGCAAGTACAAGGACCCTAGGGAGTGCAGGACCCTTGCCGAAGACTGTAGGAGATGGCGTTGCCCTGAAAGATGCAACCGAAGGGGGAGATGCAAGAAGGGGAGACAGAAGGGTTTCGGCGAAACACCGAGCACGGGTTATTCTATTAGAATGGTAGTACCTCCGGGCAGATCTGCATCTTGTAAATGACCTAAGTGGGAAGGAAGGACTGCGATGCATATTCAATGTATGTAAAGCGAGTTTGAATATTCATGCGTGGCCGAACGCCGGCCCGGCAATGCGCTAAGCCACGCCGTGCGTCGCCGACCGTGACCAGGTCGGGTCGGGCCGGGTCGGATTTTAAGCCCGACCCTGTCGTGGCAGCGGAAGACGACTTCGATCTCACCGGCGCGTCCGCGAACTGCCTTAAGAAGCTCGTTATCCGCTGATTAGGGGCGCTGATTGAATGTCGCGAAGAATCGAAGGCTGCGCCGGCCATCGGGAGTGGGATCGCGATTTCCCGCCGTAAATCATGGGGCGAATCTACTCGTGACGTTTCCGGGGCTAAAGGAGGGAAACGAAGGAGGGAAGCGAAGGGGGGAGGACGCCCCTGGGATGCCGGAATTTCGGGCGATCGATCAAACTCGTCAGGCCTGGAAAGGGCCAGTTCTGATCTGTCATGAAGGCTGCGATTGGACCGGCGGGAAATCTTTCTCCGCTCTGGATTTAGATTTCTCCCGGCGATCCTTTATTATCGCCCCCGGGCTTATTCGCCTTTCATTCCGCCCCGTGTTCGATCGGGGGTTAAAATCAATCATACGAGTAGGGGGAAACTCGTGCCCCCGTGTCGCGCCGACTGCCTCTTGACTATTTATTTCGCCCCTTGATTCCGCTCGTTCCCTTACCCTCCCCGACGAAACCTGCGGTTTAAATCCTGACTCAAGGGACGAAGATCCTCCCGAGTCCAAATTCGCGGGATTCCTGGGAAATATTTCCCGCGGAGCTTGTTATCTTCCCAAAAGCCCGCGCTTCGAGGCCTTCGTACATGACTGGGTAATATATACTCGAGGCTGCGCGCTCGCTGATAATTATAATTAAAGGGTTCCCAGGAAAAATAGCCGCATAGGAATTACCGGTTCGGAGTTATTACGGAAACGGGACGGGTGGTGGTTAAATAGCGACGAAATCGTCGGAGCCAGCTCGGATGCGCGCTCGCGACCTCTGACCTCGTACTTGGAAAGTCGGTTTAATCATACGAGAACGGGGAGAGGCCGAGGACTGGGGAGGAACAATAAGCGCCGATGTCGGCCACGTGGAGGCGGATATAGCGGGTACATTTTCCCTCGAAGGTGCGAGCGGATGAGGGAAATGCGATTATGGCCAGGGACGCCTTCGTTTTTCCCCTTTCGTTTTCTTTTCCCCTCTTTCTCTTATTTTTCCTCTTCGCCGCGCCACCTTCAACCCCCCTTTTTTCCTGCCTTTTTTTTTTTCATTTCCCCCCGAGTTGCGCGGAATTATTGCCGGTGCGCCGGGAAATCGCGAGCAGCGTGGCCGCGCGAAAAACTTCCGCTCGCCTCCGTTTATCCGTTTTTACGCTTTTTTATCCCCCGGCCGCGATTAATCTCGAAATTAAGGCGAGACTTGCCGCGCCATCGGGCTACCGGATTTTTCTCCGTTTTCCCGGCCTCTCTGGTTCCCCTCCGACCGCAGTCGATTTTTGGCCGAGAGAGAAGTCGAATCGATCGAAACACTCCGAATACTCGTTATCGATTCCAGGTTTACGGTGCGATTTTATAATGGGCGATTCGATGGAATTTCAACTCGATGAACACCTGAGCGGATTTTTATCACTTTTGAGATTATTATTTACGACATGAAATAATTTCTGGGGCGAGGGAAAAATCCAGTTCATCGCCCTCAAATATTTGCCATCGATACCGCATAATTATCCGATTTCTATTGTTATCCCTTGGCGCGGCTCTGCTCCAGGTAATTATCCTCCATCAAAGTTTGCTATTTAGCCGGATAACTCGAGCCGCACGAGATGGTCTACTTTTGGCGCATCATCCGCCTCTTTTTCCGGATTCGATTAAAAACCCGATAGCCGCCTCGACAGAGGCTCTTTGCCGATCGTTTGAACGATTCCCGGCACTGCCGTAGACCCTGCCAATTGTTCCGACCCGACACCCGTCAAACGCTACGTTTCCTTCCTCTCGATTTCCCCCTAACAATTTTTCCAGCTTGTATATCCATGCAGCGACCCAATCGATGCCTCGTGGCCCCATGACGCAAACAGTAATTATTGAATTTAAATAAATTCCAATAATTTGGACGCAATATTTCATTGGAATGATGACAGTTCATATGAGAGAAATAATTGTTGCACCCACCCGACACCCATCGAGTTCTTATATATCCGCGACATGGCCCAATCGATGTATCCGCGAGTGTTTTTGTAAAGACTCGGTTTCCTTTTGCGGATTTGCAGACGCGCCGATCTGCAAAGAAGGGAAGAGCGAGGTGGTGGTGGGCGCCCTGAAGCAGGAGACGGTGTCCCTGATGTGCTCGGTCGAGAGCCGGCCTCCTCCTTTGACTTTCCACTGGACCTTCAACAACTCCGGGGACCTGGTGGAGGTGCCGCAGTCTCGTTACTCTCACGCCCTGGCTGCAGGGACCCCCAGCGCTGCGGACAGCCTCAAGGAGTACCAGCAGTTCCACGGCTCCCGACTCAACTACACCCCGACCACGGAAATGGATTACGGAACGGTGGCGTGCTGGGCCAGCAACCAGGTCGGCAGGCAACGAGCACCCTGCCTGTTCCAGGTACGAACCCCGGGTGTACTCCGCCCGGGGTCGGCGACCCCCTGTCGGCGCCGACGACGTTGCTTATACTTTTCGGGCACCCTCTTATTACCCGTTAATTTAGCCGGCCGTTATTTAATCCGTGCCTGCCCGAAATATGCGCCGAGAGATCGCGTGATTAACGGCGCCGATCGATCGATCGGCTCCGGACTTCGGGGAACGCGATTCGAGGGGCCTTCCGGGGTGCTTCGCACGAATCCCGAGTCGGCCGGGCCGCAGATTGGAAAAGCGAAAAAACCGACGAGAGGAGCGCCGGGGCAAGTCGCTAGGGATCCGCTGAGTATACATCTGAGTACGGACGTGGACGAGGCAAAGTGAACGTACGAGGGTGGACGATCAATCGAAATGCGGATCATTCGACACCTTGACCAAGGGTGTTCGAATGCCGTTCATTGCCTCGGACGATTTTGTTCCTTTACGAGGACGTATCCGAGTACAAGACGTTTGTTCTGCCTCACCTTGCCTTGTACGCATTCGCATTCCCCCTCGATGACGGTCAGATTTTTTTGTGTCCGCGGAATTAACTCGCTTTGGCCGCCTCGATGGCTCTGGCACGGTCAATACGGAGTGAAATTCTCCACTTCTAGGATACGCGACCGCCTTACGACTCCATCCACGAGGGAGAGCCCGCGTCCCCCTTGCTCGCTCTCGGCCCATCCGAGAGGCTCTCGTTAACGGATGAGACGAAGCTTCGCTCCTTGAATATTTAACTACCCCTAGAGAAAATATAGTCGAAACGCGTGCGCTTCGGCGTGCTCGTAAAGCCCCGCGGAAAGCGTAAGCTCGGAGTTTTTACTGCCGAGCAGTCGCAGTCAGGATTTAAATGGCAGTCCCGGGACCGGGGTCAGGGGTCGACCTCTTCAGGGTCCCGAACCGCGGCGGGCGTTTTTCACACGGGGATCGATGCACCCCACCGACGGATCCACCCCGAAGAATGGGTCCGCGGATCCGAGTCGACGCTTCCCGCCCTGCCTCCCCCATTAGATCAATGACCCGGAACTGATCGGATCTTCTGGTTCCATTTCCTTTGGTCGCAGGTTATAGCAGCTGGCCGGCCGTATCCGCTGCACAATTGCAGTGCCACGGAGATGTCATCGGCCTCGGAGCTGGAGGAGCTGGGCTCGAAGTCGGGCAGCGGCCTCACCGTCCGTTGCCTCGACGGATACGACGGAGGCTTGCCGGTCCACAGCTACCAGCTGGAGGTCCTCGCCGAAGACGTCGAGGGTGGGACCGTTACGCGCAACGAGACCATCCCTGCCGGCTCCAATGGGGCACTTTTCGACGTGGGGGGACTCTCCACCGGGAGGAGCTACAGACTCTATCTGTACGCCGTCAACGCCAAGGGCAGATCGGAACCTACGGTCCTGGAGCCGGTGACC
This sequence comes from Orussus abietinus, assembly GCF_000612105.2. Lineage (NCBI taxonomy): Eukaryota > Metazoa > Arthropoda > Insecta > Hymenoptera > Orussidae > Orussus > Orussus abietinus. Next base: position 600,557 of record NW_019395988.1, read on the forward strand.
CTGAAGGGGGTCGCGATGTACACCACCGGTGAGTCCGCTTCTTTTCTCCCCGGGTCCTAGTATTTGGCTTGAAACCCTCTCGCGATGCTAGTCAAGGGTTAAACTCGTGATGCATGCGGGGGTAGGAGAGGTTCTCCCTGCAAATTGAATCCTCCGCGCCGTTGCTTCCTGGCGAGAATCGATTTCGCATTTGGTAGCGGTGAGCCGCGGCGAGGTATCGATCGGCTGCAGGTTCGGCAGTCTTGCGGAGGAGAATTCATTAACCATGAATCCTCCGTGTGTTCGTGGAGGAAGAAATCTGGGAGAACCACCAGGTGGGACCGCGAAATTCGTCACAGCCCGGAGCGACGTCTGGTCGATTGACGTCTCGACCTGCGTCAGAATGCCCATTACCTTTCGACACTCCATTTAATGCCTTGAAATTGGTCCCGGGATTCGTCATAATTACCACCTAGGCATCGAAAGGCCAAGCCGAATCGGCGTTCCAAATATTTGGACCGGTGGATTTAAAAGAGGTCCTTTATTTTCCTATAGTTTTTTATTTATATCTCAGGCGTCTTCGATAATGGATTAGGGATTACCGCTCGTCACAATATCCGGGGCCTGGCTCGAATATGCGGTCCTTTTGATACGAAGAATATGAATGCCTTTTTTCGCATCCGTTCTCGAAACGGAGCTCAGACTGACTTTGCTGCGGTTTCCAAAGCCGGTGAATAACTCCGCCCGGCTCGGGGCGCTCGGAATCCTGGCCAGCTCCTCCCGGAACTCGGATATGAGCTCCGATATTATTTTGGCAATAATTTTAAAAGCCCTTTCCACCCTACCCCGACTGCGAGCACTTTCCGGGACGACCGCCGAAGCCTCTCCCGCGAGTGTACGAATCCGAACGACAAACATCCCGAGCAAAAAGAAGAAAGGGGAAAAAAAATTCGAAGAGCGAAGCAAAGGGGAAGACAAAAAGCGCCTATCCGTCCCGCCGTAACGTCCGTCCGTGGAAAACCGGAAGCAGAGGCCGTGCGGAATTTCTTGGGGGGCCAATCATGGGTCCAGGTCTCGCGGTTCTGGTGCAGCTTCTCGAGCGTGATACCCGCGGTCGGGGGATATGATCGCAATTGCGCAAATAGTCCGAGCGGGCGCGTCAGTATTGCAATTAGTCGGTTAACCACTGTGCCCCACCGCCGGGGGCCGGGGCGCATGTAACGCTGAACGCAGCACAACGCAACCGCAGGTATCGGGCTCTGCGGACCTTGCAATTAACAAAACAGATTACTCTCAATCAACGAACACCTAGAGGGCCTCCGGAGAGGGGGGGGGGCGAGGGGGGCACCCAACATGGCGGCGAATCTAGATCGATTCGCCCCCGTGGACGAGAGTCGCGCTCTCGATCGGACTTTCGCGTCACGCGCCCGCGAGACTCGCGAGCAATTACTCGCTCTGGCACGTGATTTCTCATCCCTGGGGACTTCGTCTTTTCCCCGGCACTCCGATTGCCGATCCAGGGCCTATCGGGTGGGTCCTCGTGCCCGGAGTGGGAAGGAATAAGCCTGGAAAGGACGACTTGCCGACCTCGGAGCTCCTCCTGGGGACCCGACCGCCATCTTGGTCCTGCATTTCAATGCGAGAAGTGCGGCGAATCGCCAGGAATATTGCTCCCACTTGAGAATATAAATTCCCGTTGATGTGCCCTGCCGGAGAGTACGTACCAAAGTAGGAGATGCAGGATTCTCGCGGTCCTCGCCTGCGGCGGCGGCGGCGGCCCTTTAGGCGGGGCGCTATATGCCCGCCGTCACGTGTCGATTAATATGCCAGAAGTGCGGCGAATTGCGAGGGATATTGCTCCCACTTGAGAATATAAATTCCCGGGATATGCTGCGCTTGAAAGTACATTGTAAAGTACATAGGTACGAGGTGTCGGACTCGGATGACGCTTGGACGTGGCGTCAACCCCTCATCGGTTGTGCGTGCTTTTGTACAGTTTACGCGGGGTGTACCGCTTAATGTATTTGTAACGCGGCAATTGTCCGCCTACTTTCACGTCGGGTCGATGTTCCTATTTTTTAACGATTGGCGGGGATTTCGGGGAATCTTTTCTTTGGTGCTTCCGCGCGACTGGCGTCCCGTCAAACGGATGGTCCCCGTTTGGTGTTGGTCGCGACCCGGGGTTAATATTGACTTAACGCGTCCGGGGCACGTACCGATGCAGCGATCGACGAAATGGAAAATAGTTTCCGGCAAGGGCCCGAGGAGGGAACGCAACGAATGCGCCGAGTCAACCTCGGGCATTCCTCGCGACGCGGATTGCTCGGCGCGAGACCGGAGGGGGACGCAGGGGTCGGCTATAATGGACTCCGGCAGCCCGAAGTACATAATGGAAAGTCATTGGTAACATACGGTCGCGGGTCAACAGAGGGTTAATTCAGTTTACCAGCGATTTCCAACGCGCCGAGCCAGCTTCCGTCGGCCCCCTCCAGAGGGGCGAGCGCCTCCACCTGACTCGCAGGGGATCGAGGGCCAGGAACGGCGACGGAGGAGGGTGCCTGGGGTGCAAATATTGATTCGGCGACCGAATCTCTCCAGTCCCGATTCGCCACAAAGAGCACTGAGCAGCCTCGGGGGTCGCCGAATTCGCAACCTCCAGGATATTACACCTTCCCCGTAATCCGGGACAAGGTCGAAGGACCTTCGGGACCCTTATTAATATCTAAAGCATTATTTTCAACGTTATCGAGACCGCCGCGAGAGTTATTACCCCTGGGAGTTCTAGGCAAGCGCGCGGCTAAATTCGGAAGAGCCCCTAAACGCACTTAGGATGCCGTTTAAGCCTCCATTTGCATTTTTGAAATATGTTCCCTGGGAGGATTCCGAACGTCCGGGGTTCGATCTCTTCAGGCATCGTCAAGGCATCCCAAGATGGGCTAGGAGGCCCAAGGGTGGCGTAACTCTCGGTACCCCTTCTTTCTCTCTCCCTCGGCCGCCATCCGGGTTGCTCCGTCCTCTCCGTGAGAGATTACAGTGATTCCGAGACATAAGGAAGCGAGGGAAAGAAGGTCGAGGCGCGTCAGCCTCCCGGCTCTCTCGGAAGAAAACTCCGGCCATTCCGTAATCTCTCATTGGGCGACCCGTAGGAAATCCATTAGGAAAATTAACCCCGGCGCGCTTCCTTTTCCCTCGGAACCCAGAACGCGTTCTGGCCGCTTTGTTCCCCATCCCCGAAGGGGAGACGGGAGGGCGCCATTTTTAAGGGCTCCCCCGAAGGTGAGGACGCGGAAGCGAACCTCGCGGGAGGTTAAAGGGTAAGAACGAGAAGCCGGGGTCTCGCAACATCCCGGACAAGGTCGCCTCGGGGATGCTCGCGGGATCTATGCTCGACGCCTTAGCATGCAATTCTTACGAGATTGGTTTCGGGTTTTCGCGGAATTGGCTCGATTTAGGGCGAATTGCTTGCGGGGGTGAAGATCGGCCGCGATCGCCCCCTCCCCCGAGTCCGTCGGCGGTCGTATCGCCCGGAAGACTATTCCGGATAAGTAATGGGGTGTCGCGAGTGTCGTGATCGATCGTCGATCGCGTCGACGAGGGTAATCAAGGGGGAGGCGTTGTCCGGAGGGGACCGCGAACGCGACGTTAATTGGAACTACCCTGGATCAAGGGATGCACTCTGGGGTCGTCCAGGCCCCTCTTCCTCATCGGCGACTTTTTTCGAACCCGCTCCTTCTGACAGAAAATAGAAAAGGTTGAAAGAAAATGAAAGAAAAAAAAAATATATAAGGGAGTCGCAAGGGGTCGATCGCCGATTCGGGAGATTTATCAAGAGTCGAGGTCCCCTTTTGGCTCCTTCCTCTTCTCGGGGCCACCGTGGAGCTCGTAATTCCCAGCGTTCACGAGGCCTTTATCGTTATTGCGCGATATCGCCGAGCGGATGATAAAGCGCGAACAATGGCGGCTCTCCTCGGCCGTGGCCGGAGACGAGGTGGAGGCTGGAGGACGGTGCGGCATCTGCAGGGGTCAGCCCCCGTCCCTGGTGCCGTGGTTTATGGTGGAAAAGTTAAATTACACGCAAAACACCCGGCGCAAACTGGGCAAATCCACTCCCGAAGAGCTGCCCCCGATTCTTGCACCTACGGGGGGTAGCGTCTCCTTAGCCTCGCGTTACCCTTCTTTACTCCGAGCGGACTTTAAATTGGTCTGCTCGCCTGTCGGCCATCAAAGTCTAATCAAACTTTAACGAGTATTAAGAGGATGCACTTTTCTCCACTTGGAGCCCTCGCCCCGGTTCGACGGATCGATCGATTGGACGCGATCGGGCGTCTCGATGAGATCGACGAACTCCGGAGGCTGGTCTCGTAGACCACACCTCTTCGCGTCGTACACGAGTCAAGAGACATCGCGGCCATTTCCCGCTAATTATCCAATATACCGTCGCACGGTCACGCTCGTAAACGGCAAATTAGGAATGGCAACGCTTGCAGGCTTCGGGGAACTGCGCCATTGTTGCCGCTAGGCTAGTGGATTATTCTCCGAAACGCCCTGCAGTTTGGAGAACGCTTCGTGGGGGGCCATGGGAACGACTCTCCTGCCGATCGTCTCGCCTTGCCCCCACAGAGATCGAAATCCCCTCTTTTCTTCCCCCTTTATAACAAGTGCAGGTAGCGCGTAGCACATAAAGAGCACAAAACGATAAGCTAAAGAAATTTGAATTTGGTAAAGGGTGGGGGTGCCAGCCATGCGCACCTCTTAAAAGGCGCATAAAAAAAAAATACAAATTCTTCCGCAGCTTCGGAAGAAATTGATTTCTTGTGTACGATGCCTCCGGAAAGTAGGAACTATATCCTCCATAATTCATGAGGGGGAACCCAGGGTTGCTAAATGCCCCAAGCCTTGCAAGAGTTCGCCGTCCACCCTAACCGCCGGTCCCGTGCCCAGAACTTCCACCCCCGAGGTCGTCGTCTTAAACAATCCAAGCAGAACTCCAATTTCTGCCGCTTGACCCTTGCACGCGAGGGGGTCTCCAAAGTTGCGATTGTTTCCGCAACTGCTCGGCACGGGGGTCGAAGTTTCTTCTTCGGCTCACCCCAAAGACGCGTTTCCGCATCCGTAGATATAAGACGTGTCCGGGGGTGGACCGGGATAAAGGGGTAGGGACATTGTTCGCGAGTCATGTCTGGGGTGGCCCCGGACGAAAAACTCAGAGTCAAGGTAAATTCGCAAATACGTTTGCTCCCCCTCCCTCATTGTCGCTGGAAATTCAAGGAAAATCCCGAGAAGTCGAGGGAATTCAAGGTACGGTCGGCGGAACCGCAGGGTCAACAAGACGAGTCTGGGCCCTGATGTGTACGAGTTTACGGCGAGGGGTGGCGGAGACGGGGCGATTCCGTCAACGGGTCGGCCAGGGTGTGCGGGGTGTGTGCGTTAATTGATGTAATTATATTCTCCTTGCGGCGGAGCACGCCGCCTCCACCCCGCCTGTAAAATCGTGGGTGTACGCGACGCAGACGGCCCTCCGCACACAACGCGCGGATATTCCGCATATCGCGACCCGCCGGCGAGACCACGCATCCGTTTATGCGCGTGTCCGAACTTTAATAGCGACGTCATAGTTGCGTGAACTGCCCTGATTGCGAAGGCATTTGTCGCTCTCGAATATGCTCGCGGAATCCGGCGCGGCGGTGGCCGCTATTTTGGAATCCCGGCCTTCCGGCGACGGTAACAATTTCCAGGGTGCGGAAGCGAGGGTGATTTTTATCGGGTTATTATCCCTAATTTCCCGGACGAAATCCGCGGCGCTTAATAATCTGGAGGGACTTTAAGCGGGAAGAACGCGCGCCGTGTTAACAATGGCGGCTCGACGGCGAAATCGAGCCCGAGATAGCCGAGGCGCGGGGGTTCCCTTCCGGAATGAGGAGCGGCTTTAATTAATATCCTGTTTATTCAGCGGAAGCTGGTTCGGCAAGTTTTTGCCTGACCGGGACCCGAGTGGGCTCGTCGGGGTGAATTGGAGCAAAGAGGGTGTCTGTCGTTCCACCGGTGGATATCGCTTAAAATCGATCGCAGGCTCCGAGGCTTCGATTTCTCGGTCCCCAATTATCCATTTTCAAACTGGTATAAAAGCAAATCGCTTGCGTAAAGAGTATCGCGTATTAATGCACATCGGTCGTCAATTTTCAGGAAATACCGACGCGGCAGTCCTGAGTCCCTTGTTGCTGGGTCTCGCTGCCACCGCCACGTTGCTGGCTCTGGCCGTGGCCGGGATTTTGGCGGCTCTTTACCGGAAGCACTCGAACACTCGAGGAGGAAGTCCAAAACACGCACCGATCGTGTGCGAGCCACCCCATGCAGGTGCCACGACACCTGTGCATCCCCAGACCAAGCAAGCGGTGGACGACATCGACCCCGACATCATCCCGAACGAGTACGGTGAGTCCCCAGGAACGTCGACCCTCGAAACGGGAATCGATCCATCCGATCGACCCCGAGTACCGAATCGATCCATCCGATGCTCCCGTAATTTGACGCGCGCCATTAATGCGCATCTTGGTAATCCAGGATGGTTCGTGTCAGCCAGGGCGAAGACCCGGTGCAATATCGAATTCGAGTCATTTAATGGTGGAGGGATAGGGCAATTCCTTCGGCTCGAAACGACGATAAATCGCGACTCTCGACTGCGACCCCTTCGGTGTTTAAACCGTACCGAAGCGTGCAACTCGACTTCGGCGACTGGATTTTAGTCGATAATGGCTGACGGTGAATTTTTTTCTTGCGCCTCGACGCAATGAAGAAGAAAAAAAAATGTGTTTTCAGAGAGGAGGCCCTTGACGTACACCCCCGTGTACAAAACTCCACCTCAGAGGAGAAGGAAAGAGCGCGGGGAGGACTCCTCCCCGGAGAAGAAGCCGATCGTCCAGCCAAATTTGGATCTGCATCCCGATCCGAGGCTGGAGGATCATTCGACCTCTCCTACGGTCGATTATTCTCGCAACCACATCGCACAGCCAAACACCTACAGCCATCCACCGACGATGGCCGACTTCAAGCAGATGGCGATGGACGCCTACAACCAGCGCAACAACCAAAACGTAAAAGCAATTCGATCCTGGATTAATACTTGCTGCAGTCGATTTATCGAGGGCAGTCCCTGATTCGAAAACCGGCTGATTCGATGCCCGACGATCCCGCAAATTTATTCGCCCTAAATTTGCCGAAATAACTTGGTCGTTATCACCCGACGGGATCGTTAGAGATTTTCTTCTTTAATTCCATCGTGCACCCGCGATTATCGCGGAAAATCGAGGAGTAGAAAATCCGAATCGCATTAACCCTTCGCCAATTATGAATATCGGAGACGATCCGGAAATAGCGTAACTGCCATCGATTCCACCCGAAAATCGAATAGCGACCCTCCACCTAAATTGGCTTCTGGTAAGAACCCCTTGCGAATGTCTTAAGCAATTCGAGTTTCGCAAGAACCCATCGCAACCGGATCTTAATGCCGAAGTCACATCCACCCCAACTTTTCCAATTTACCGCGAGCGCGAGATATCGACGCGATCAGTCAACGAAAAATCGGGGAGCGAAATAATTAGCGTTATAAAGAATCAGGGCCCTAAAAAATTTCAATCGAATTCCTAGGGATAAAGCCCTCCTTTATCGTCGAGCGTAACCAGCCTGAGTGTTCCCTACCAACCCCCAGGGAACATTTTTAATAACTCGAGCTTTCGACGACCGATTGGAAAAGCGGGTATTTTTAATGCCCGGACAAACAACCAAACCTCGGGAAATTTCCCCGGGAGCGTTGTATTTCGCGCTTTTCTTTACACAGGGTCCCATCCCGCGTGTTTGCGATTTTCCTGGAAAATCGAAAATGTCCCCAGGACGCGCGCCGCTCCGAGTCGTTGCGAATGATGATAGTTTAAAATGTTTCGGACCGGCGATCGATACTCGACCTCGCGTTTGACGCCTCTTTTTGGGGTGTTTGGAGAAATGCTCCTCGTCCTGGAAATCTTGCCATCCAGATCCAGGGAAGAATCGAAGAGCAATGGCCGCATTGGTTGCCGCGTTCAGCCGGCACGATTCCCTCGAATATTTTAAATAATCCGAGGTTCCCTCCTTGGAGGGAGGCGGATTTTAATGCGCGGAAGTCTTCCACTTTAACTTTTCCGGTTTAGCGCAACCCTGGGTTATCTACGCTCCCGTAAGTTTAATTACTTGAAGTTTTCTCGATAATTCGAAGGGGCAGCCTCGATGCGCGTAACTCGGGCCCGAGTGGGTTTCGTTTCACTTTGGCGGAGGAACGGAGTTTCGCCGAGTGGATGAATATTTTAGATCGAGGGATCCGCACTCCCGGGACGCGATTCCGTGCATTTTCGGAAACGTCGATTCCTGATTCAAAAACGCAACGTCGTTTCCAATTAGCACGGTCGAGTTAGGACTTGGACCGCTTAAAAGGGTTTCGTCGATTCGTCGACACATTTTCGTCGCAATCCATAATTGGCCCCATTTACGGTCTGACTTAAAAGATCGTCCCCTTTTGTTGCAGGTGTATTACAGCCTCCAGAGATCGGGCAAAGGACTGCCAGCGTCGATGCAGAGGCCGGTGTCGTCTTCCCTGTCGGCCCACGGGAAGTTCCACCAGCCGGAAGTGGTGACGCGAGCCAATAGGATACAAGAAAGCTGTATATAATCCCAAGGGAGTCCCCCAGGACCTGGGTCTGGAAAAACCTCAGGGCCAAGGGCAGTAATCGGCCCTTGGGACGCGTTAATCCAATCCTGGATCGAGACGACCTCGGCAGGATACCCCACGTTGGGCAAGGAGACGAAACAAAGGCTCCCTAAAAGAGTTACGAAAATCTGCCAGGTTTCGACTCACGTTGCGGAATAGTGCATACAAAAAATCTCGACGGAGAAGCTAAGCTTCTCCGAGGAAATCGGGAAACGTCCGCAAAGTGCGTCGAAATTTGGCGTTCCCGGTGTATCCTGTAGTCGTGCGTCTTGGGCTTGAGAATTTCTGGACTCTTTCCATTCACTGTACAAACTAACAAAGCTAGGAGGCTCCTCCAGGAGTGCGACTCGAGCGGAAATCGGATCCGCCCTCGAGAAGCCTCCGCGGATTCGAGGGTGGAGGAACGAGGGGGATGCCTAGGGGGCGCGTAAGTTTAACCGTTTATACGAGATTAATTTTTGTACAGAGATCAAAGATATTGTACATAGGCCTAAGTCTGACCTAGGGTAGCCGTGTTACGTCCGAATTCACGAAAAAATCTGTACGTCGACCGAGGCTCTCGGAGCGGCCGGGGAGGAAGGGGTAGCTCCGGGAGGCGAATACGGGAATAAATGCATTTCGTCTGTTTTACACTACCAAGTCGCCCGATCTCTGGTAGTCGTCGCGCCGTTTTGAACCTTCCTGTCCTCGGGAGAAGCGGGACCCCGAAGAATTCCGCGGCTACGTGAGCGGAATCGCTTCCTGGAGATCGAGCTCACGGGCCACCGATTACAGGGGCTCAATTCTTCCCCAGGCCCGAGACCTGCCCACCTATCCTCGAGTGGATCATCGGATCCATGTACTTCCTGAACTTCGAATCGAGTCCCGGCGGACGCCACGAAGGGTGAGTATCCGGTGGAAATTAATTGCCGGCGAGGTGGAGCTCCGCGAACTCGAAGTCACCATAAAACCAGGGTCCCGCCTTGCTCCTGCAATCTTATCCAGTTTCTTAATCGCTCCCATTTTTGTCCCCTGGGTAGATTATCAAGAATCGACCTAACCCCCTTAGAGTAGTCCTGGAATCGTATGAATAAATCGACGATGGTCATGTTCCCTCCAAAAACCCAGAGCCTGGTGGCCGAGGAGCATTCTGAGGTAAGCAAGAATTCAATAAAAATTGCTTAGGGTAGGTACCGAGTCGAGCCCACTTAATAATCATCGAGAAATCTGCCTTTCGAGGAATCGAGGGAAGTTAGGTCGACGTCACGTGGCCCGGGGCCGATCGGGCCATCCGGTGGATTCGAAGTGCAGTAATTTGAGCATTTCCAGGGGATCCCGGGACGTTACACTGTTTGCATACATTGTGCACCCTCGTCTTGCTAACAGGGACTAACCCAACCCCCGCGCGCCATTATTCTATATGCCGAGCGTCTCTAGGGCTGTTAAGGCGACCCACTCGCCCTCCCTCTTCGACCTAACATCCCTCCACCTCCTAACCGTGAATACACTATATAATTACGAGCCATCCGAGCATTATAATCGCGAGACTCACCCCTTGCTGCAGACGCGTCGTCGGGCGCAATTTGAGCGCCATATTGGGGATGATTACTCGCTCGCGAAGAAGTCCACCGCATTTATTTTCTGCCGTGGGGAGAATCGCGGAAAACTCCCAGAGACCTTTCCGCTCACCTTTCCGCGGACGAGAGGAAGGAAAATATTATTCCGCGCCGTGACAAGTGGTCGGACGTCTTCGCGGAACCAGGATCCCTCCGTTCGATCGCTGCGGCTTTCCGCAACGTTTTCTTTGACCCCCCCCCCCCCCGAACGGTTCGCCGTAGCGGATCGTTAACGTATTCCGCCGGGAGGGTCGATTCTTGCACGCGGAAACGCGAAAACCCCGGAAATGACGCTCTCTTGTCTCCAATTACTCCCGACCTAGGAGTATGTCCCGTGCATATTCATCGCTAACAGGGAACAATTCTCCAACCGCGACCAGTAACACGCGGAATGGAGCCGTCTCCGTGTTTTTCCAACCCCTGTCGATTGCCGTCGATCGCGGGCGACGCTTTTTGCATCCTTCCGAGACGAGGCTCCGAAAAGTCCTCGCGGAATTTCCGCAGGTTACGCGCGCGATGGATTTCGTTTGATTCCGAGCGGAAATGTTCGTGCGGAATTTCGTTTCGTTGCACCCCGGGGCGGTGTCCTAGCCTTTGCCGAATCAAAAGGGAGGAATGGCCTCGCAATAAAATATTTCTCCGGGGAATGGCCGGCCCGAAGTGCGCGTTTCTAGTTTCCTCCCCCCGCCCAGGGGGTGGCGGGGGTTAAGGCTGTAAATCGAAGATCGGCTCCAAACGAGGGAATGCCCAGGGGCGGTCGAAGTGCCCGGGGTCCCGAGTTCCTTCGACTTATTTCTTTCGAGTTTACAGTTGACCATTTTTTACGGCGAGTCATAACTATCAAGATCCAAGAAAGTCCGCGAGTTCGTTCAAGTTTTAACGCGGCTCCGGTCGAAACTTCGTCCTCTCCCTTTCTTTCCCCGGTTTCCTCTGTGACTGGTTCTTCCCCTTCTTCCGTTTTTCCTCTAGGTCTCGATTTTACTCCGGCCTCTCGAATGGCTGAAACGACGCCCGGACGAGACGCTAAGGTTAAAGCAAGAAGAGCTGGAACTCGCGGTAAACTAAGATCAGAGACCTCGGAAAATCCCAGGGTAAAAATGAGCCCACGGAAACTTCGGATTAGAGTTTCCCATCGCGAGCGCAAAGTAAAGCACCCCCTTGGCCATCGGTGATGAAAAAATCAACGAAACTCCACTTATTTTCTAATTACCCACTCTGAAGGCATCACCTACACGCGGTAAATAATTCACGGTCGTAACGAGAAACTTCACTTGTCGCAACAAACGGTGAACACTTGAAAATGGGCCGGGAATATTCTCTCTCGTTTGCGGAGACGAAAATAAAATTAATTAGGAAATAAATTATGCAAATTTGGAGATGACAGAACGAATCTCGAATTGCTCAGAGTTGGAAAAGAGGGGGCGGAACCGCCGAATAATCCGTAGTAAACGAGATCGCAAGATCTCGCGTTTCGGACGCGGAAAGCGAATCGATCGGTTCCGCGAATCCGTTCCGCGTTTTCGCGGCCTCGTGGGCGAATTTCCTGGTAGGTGCGTGCGGCTGTCGGTGATTTTCTTCACCCCTCGTAAATTTGCGTTTGGATATTGGCTCCGCACTCGGGGAGCCCCGCAACGAGAACGGCGTTTCGTCGAACGCGGTAATTCGCCGCGTACCTAGGGCGTACCATCCCGCGCAGTTTGCCCGCGGAACCGCGTGTATGCACGAGGGTGCCCTACGCGTTTCCGCACATCGAGCACGTTCGGTGCTTCCCCGTTTACCAGGGCACATGAACGTGCATCGAGAGAACCCGGGGATGCACCTGCCCTGGCAGGCTCCCGCAGATGCATCGAAGAGATTTCCAAACAACTGCAACACGATGCACCTGACTTCATGCGTAACTTTCGGTCTTCGCCCCGTAGAAGCTCGCCGAGTCGAGTTTCAGGATTGGGTTTCCACCGCTGCATTTTGGGGGTTCGTTCCGGGACAAAGTATTCGAAAAAAATGAAAAATAAAAAAGAGGGACAGGGTTCTCGAGTTCATGCAGTTTTTTTTTTTCGAAGAGAGATGGACAGGGAAAAATCCGCGGTTTAATTTATACGCAGAGGCAGGGGATTTAGCGCAGGGTGTTTACGTATCTATCTAAACACGTGCGAATACCTGCTGATGAGGCCGCTTCGAATGGAAATAAGGACGTCAAGTTGAAATGTAAATTTGCGAGGGAATAAGGGGCCCGGCGAGATCCTTGGACTCGAGGAGGGTGCAGGGTGCACCTTCCGGCTCGCATCGTCGAGGAAAAAGCCCGGTTCGAGGAGGTCTCGAGTGGGTCGGAGTTTCCTGGAGCCGAGGGTCCGCGATCCGGATAATCGGCTCGTCCTCGTCCTCGAGACATCGTCCGGGCCGTGAATCGCGGCTGAAATCGGAAAATGGGCCTCTGAAAGGGGTACTCGCGGTATTGAGGCGAGCTTTTCGCGAGTCCCCGCCGAAAACTGTATCGTCGGGGCGAGGGCGAAAGCGCGGCCGGAGAGACAGAAGGGAGGAGAGCTTTCGTAAATTCGAAAGCGCAGAAATTCGCGGTCCATTGCGACGAGCGCTCGAATCAGCCTCGAAAGCCGGGTCGAAAGCGGCTAAGCGAGGTGGCGCTCCATGAAATTTTCCTTCCTCCGTGTTCATAACGGACCACTGCGGCTGAAATCCGCGAGGCTTCCCGTTTCCCTCTGGGTGGAGGCGCGAGATGCTCCAAATCTCCCCCCAGAATTTACATTTATTAATACCTCATGGACGTCGGTCCATTTTTCGAGACAGAACCTGGACCCAATTCTCTAGTTCGTACGATCAACTTTTGCGGGCGGAATTAACGACTTTCAAATGTTGCCCAATTACGCGACTTCGCAATAATGCACAATTTTTCATGGGAATCAATTCGTGTGGGAAAAAAAAATTCAACTCGAGAAAACGACCCCAGATCACCCTCGTCCGCGGTTCCGAATGGTCCATGGCGGCAGAGAAATGCTCTCTCGTTTCCATCCCTTGCAGCGAGAGGAATCTCCTCCTAGGGTGGTTCGAAGGCGTCTGAGGGAGCAACTCAGGCTTAGAAGTCGCGAATGTGCGACCCCTTCTCCATCCCCTACCCTCTCGTCGCCCAACGACGTTGCGTCACTGGCGGGGGTAGTAAATAGCATTAGCAAGTCAACTAGCGCCTTGCTTCTCCCGGGTACTTAGTTCTTGAGATTCGAGTTAATTTATACAAGTGGTACACTGTAACGCAGTTACGGGTCCGCCGCGCGTCACGGTTGGTTTTAGTTTTCGGCGGAGACCCGGGGGCGTCTTAAAGCGCGCGAAAAGCCACCCCCACGGGGGTGGAGAGAGGAAAGGTGTTAGGGGAAAGCCGAGGAAAATCGGGATCCCGGTCTCCGTATACTTAAAATAGTTCGGCCGCCACTCGTTAATCGGCCGAGCGCGGCATTAAGTACTCGTAGGGGTGGAATTTCGAACCGAGCCACCCCCGACGCGACTTAACGATATTCATGCGGAACTTACGCTCATTTACATTTACGAGTGCGATCCCGGTGCCTCGGGACTGGAGAATCATCGAGGGTAGAGGGGGGAGCCAAAACTCTGCGGTGCCAAAATTTGAAATCAACCCCTTATGGGTGGAAGGACGGTGGAAGGGTGCTTTCGGGGCGGTGATTCCTCCCGAAGTTTTCTTAAATCCTCTGGAAAGTGAACCTCTTTTCGCAAGGTATTTTATATTTGCGGAGGGGGTGAACTTTCGACGAGGTTGGATCGACCACCCCTAATCGCGGGGAGGGAACGTTCGACGACATTGTGCTCCGCAGCCCGGGGGATTTACACAAGGGGGTGGGTGAAATCGCCCGGAAAATCGGGAAGTCACTCGAAATTAGGGGGCGTCTTTTCGTGAGTTTGCAAAGGGGGTGGCACGAGCGGTCGTTAAAAGCGTGGCTCGTCTTTCCCGGATTCCGGGCTGGCCACACCTCGACGAGAAGGGAAACGCCTAACGATCTCGTTAATTATTGTCGCGGGCACTTTGATGTCGGCCAACATCTTACTTCTTTCTCCGGGCAGGAATATCGCGAGTAAGCGTCACCCCCGGTTCTACGCGATCTGGAACAACATTTCCCTCCCCCGTGATTAATTATCCTTTTAATTGTTCCGAGTGAAGTGGCGCTCGTTTTGCACGCGCGACAATGGGGTCGAAACGACCCTTAGATCCGCTGGCTCTTTTGAGGGATCGCGAGCGATCAACCCCTTCTCCCCAGAGGTTGATCGCTCGCGACAGGGTGGAGGGGACTCTCCGCGTCCCTGACGCGGGATGCAAATATTTAATTAAACCCGCGGCATATGCGCCCACCACGGTCAGGGTTGTCTCTGCGGATAGCCGGGGGATCGAGCAAAGTCGAGAGGGATGAGTCGCCACTGTAAATATATGATTATGCATGAGCCCCTGTGTTGAGTGCGCTCTCCCAAGCCCATACCACCGGCGGTATTAACTCTGCTCGGATATCGGTTATAAGTCACGCCTCGTCCTTTCGTCCTCGCGGATTTCCGATCGGCGAAACTCCTCGAGTGACTCGCAAGGACCTGGAAGAGGGGGAAATAGATGGCGACTTCTCGGACGAGGAACGCCGGTAGATAAGTTCGGTCCACTCCGGAGAACGAGGCTCGGGGTGCCGTGGGGTCATTTTATATGCATTTTAATTAATTCCACGCTCGAAAGCAGTGAGCAACGACACGGCCACAACTCAGCCCACTTTACGGCAAGCCGCGGCTGGCCGCTCTTCCGCTCTGTGCCCCCCACCTCGCTCGCATCCTTTCCCCACTCCCGACGAGCTCCGTCTCTTTCCCCACCACGACTGAACTGACGCCCCATCTCCCTTTCTCTCCTCGCTCCCAGTCCGGCCGGCCATTTGTGGTCTACATCTGTTTCTCCGTCCTCGTCTCCTTTGCCACGCTGATTTATTGTAGGTGCTTTTAACTGCCGGCAGGTACGCTACTGCCGCCGCTCTTGCCCCCCCACGGGCTATCTTCGTTACCGGTCACCTTCCGCTCCCCCTTGACACCCCGCCCATCTTTTTCGGGTTTAGACTCTCTCGCGACCATTTGTTTTCGTGGTGTTGCCACGCTACCAATGAATAGGCGCGTAGGAGATTAGAATCCACAGTCGATCCTGGACGAAGGGTGGGGGGTGGGGGCGGGGGAGGTGCGCTGTACGAGGAGGCTGGTATAATGCGAGGTAATTTTTAGATCACTGCCAATTTCGATGTACTATGACAGTGATAGTTTACGGGGTGCCTCGGAATTAGTTTAAATTAGAACATACGTTTTAATTCCTGGAACTTATTTGTAAAGATACAATTTTTTTTTTTCCCTAACTTAAATAATGGCAATGTGACGAGAATATTAATGTATCGAATTTGATGCCAAATGTAATGTAATTTGGTGGGATGTGATTTTTGAGGCACCGTACGTAAAGAATATTTCTCCAGCGGAATTTAACGACGAGCGAGAGGTTTGTTTTGAATTGGGTTACGTAGTGGGTAAATGAGGAAATCGAGTGGCTGCGTGGACTCTTTCCAGAAATAAACACCGAGCTCTGGTAACAACGCGGATTCCAATCGATCATTCGGGAAAAATCGAGTTTCAATAGTCACCGAAGTCTCGGCAGATATCAAGTTTCCGATAATTGCGGAACCGCCGATAATTACCGAATATCGGATCTCAATAGGACCTGAAGTACCGATAATTACCGAGATTCATATTTGCCGAATCCGCGATAAGTGTCGGGCTTCGATTGGCAAGCCGATGACAAAAGTTCTCCCGAATAGTCGATTCGATATCCCGAATTTCGTATGTTGGCATTGATAATTTCGCTAATCGTTTAATCTGGATGCCATCAACCCTTGTCCTCGTCACACCCTTTAGGAGTATCCAATGATTTCATGAATTGTTTAATTTGCATTAATTATATCCGCGACACCTCGCTGTTCGGCGGGTTTGGAAAAAAATCCCCGTGGGAAAACGAGACCGAAATAGAGAATAACTCGCAAAACCGGCGACGCACCCTTCATTTTTCCCGGTGCCATCCACCCTCACCCTTGCTGCGCCCCTTGGGACGCTCGGCGAGCCCTCCTTCTGCCCTCGTAACTCCCGGCCCTCGGGAAGTAACGAGATGTGTACGTACCTTTGGCTTTGAAGGCGCCAAGCAGAAGGGCTCGCTGTCAAAGAAGAACGAGATAATTGCACCCACCTTCTCCGTCGGCGCCGCCGCGACGCCGTACTCGCCGGGAATTGGCCGCGTCCCGCCAAATTCGCGAGAGATTCTTTCCAGACCCATTGTGCGGCAGAGACGCCAAGGTTTCCGCTCCCAGAGGGGACGAACGAAAGTGAAAAATTCAGAATCCCCGAAAATTGGCGCAGAAAGTGCCACCCTAGTTTTGCGGAACCGTAGTCACCCGCTCGTCACCTGAGATTTCTCGCTTAACGTCATGCAAGTATTCCGTACCTCGATTAATGGACTTAACTTCAGTTTCTACCGACCGGTATATTAATCTGATAACGTTTCCAAAAGACGCTTGTTATAAATTAAATTCTGATATGACGTTACAAAATGACAAAATTTAATTTGAAGTTTATCATAAATGTACAACAGTTCAGTTCTAAGAGACGTGAAAATGATAATTTTGCCAGTCTCATGTACCAAAAGTGTATGGAAATGTATGACTATTTTTAACGGTGCGGCATTATCGGGCACATCTATAGAATCCGATACGAGGAGTCCTAAGAGCGACCTTCCGACGGGTTGACGAACCGCGGGCAAACCGCAGCGTCAATCCCGCGAAGCCAATAGCCCGTCCCGTTGCATATTCAACCCCTTTCCACGGTGCATCTACATAACTCTGCATCGTGTCCGCGCGCCGCACGGCCAACGCCGCGGCCGTCCCGGTCCCCGTTTCCGCGCGGTTCCACCCGCCGCGGAAGGCGCGCGAGGGGCGGCAGACCCTTTGAACTCCCTAAACGGATCAGCGATCTAATAGACGGCGATAGAGTTCCGTTGTCACGCCTTCGGAACCGAGGGGGTCGTCGGAGTTCCCTTCGATCGCGTCGACGGAAGTTGGCACCCGCCACCGAGCCGACGTCGAAGAAGAAGCCCGAGGGCCCGCGGCATTCGAAATTAGGGAGGGACCTCGTAAACCGCGATGTATTCATGGATATGCGGCACGTCGACGGATCTTCGGGAAGCTCCTTCGCCGTGGAATTTATTGCGGCTACGGGGTAAAGCCGGGACACGGCTGCCGTTAAAGGATGCGACAAGAACCCCGTCGCGGTCCTGGGCGACCTTAAAGCCGATCGCGAGGCTCCCTTGGCAACTTTCTGGACGAATCGTCCTGGAGATTGCTGAAAATGTCGCGAAGGCGTTTCCTGGATTTCGCTTAAAAATTCGCCTTTGATTTTACGACGGATTTGAGAATTCCCTTGCTCGCGGCGAGTAGTCGCAGCGACGAGGAAAAAAAAATTCCACTGAACCATAGAAATATTTTGGGTAGAGACGCGGATGCAGTTCACGGGGGTACAGATGCGGATGCAGCGCGTGGAGCCGCTGGGGGGTGCTCGTTTGGGGATCGCCAACCCGGAGAGGATCCGCTTAAACGTTGACGTTCGCCGTCGACGCATCGCGGAAACGAGAGCGGCCGGCTCGAATTAGGGAGACGCGTCGAACAAACGGAAATTACGCGTCGTAATTGGTCCGGTCCCTTTTTGTCCCGCATCTCGCGCCTAGCGGGGGATAATTGCATGTAAACATTTGTATTTAAATGTTTAAGCGCCGATGGCTCCGCCATGTGCGTCAAAATAAAAAAAATCAGCAGAGAGACGCAGGGTCGTTGCGACCGTGTCGGGACAAAGACGTTTATTTGCTGCGTTCCACTAACGCGGAATGGTCGGACGACCGACCATGGTCTCGAACGACTCTCGGGTCCATCGATCTTGGTTTCGATTTATCGCGTCTGGAGGAAACGCAATTGCGACTCCTTTTAATGGTCGATCCGTCGCGCACGTCGGGCCTCGACCGTGGTTACGGTCGATGACGGAGTCGATACAGAGATCGACGACGTCGCTTCGGCTCGGCCGGGGTTGCTGAGTCGTCGCGCTCGTAAAACCCCGAGCAAGCTTTTTTCCAGCGTCGTTCCGCCGGAAACAGGAAGAGGAACCTCGGTTATAATCGAGCCCCCGGAAGATCGAGGAGGACGACGCGCTCGAGCGCGAAAGCCGGGAATCGCTCGTTTCGCTCGTATTTCGAAGTCGAACGACCTACCGAGCGCAGGAACTGCCTAGGAGGCAGCTCTCGATCGAGGGCTTAAGGTCGACGTGCAACGAATGGGCCAACGAAGGGCAGAGTCCCTGGGGACCTCCTCTTCTCGGCCCCTAACGTCCGACACTTTTTACCCAAAATCGTCCCGACCGATGGACTCTCCGCCGACGATCCGAGAGACGTCTCGACTCGCGATTCGGCCTTTCTTGGATCTCTTTTTCTCAACTTCGTCGTTCTCGGGAGGTAGTTCGGTGGTTCTAGGATAATTAATAACATCTTTCCCAGAGTTTTTCCATTTTTCCGGGTCGCACGGGTCGACCGCTCGTAAACCACCGCGTCGACGTGCACTATCTCTCGCGTCTTCGGGGGGGCGGCGGGGCGCGAAGGGGGTAAGTATCGCAAAACCGACGCCATTAATTTAAAATCCAAGTAAGTCACCTCTGTCGGGGACAGTGACTAATGACTCATAACCGACACGGCGGGTCCACCCTACGGTTACCCTGAAGAAGACCGAGGTACCGATCGACCGACCTCCGCAATTCACCGAGAGAAATCTTCGGATTCGTCGATTCAAGTGCAAGTGTAGTGCAAGAACTGAAGGATCACTTTTGGGACCGGATGGCTCGCCGAGAGGAAGACAGAGAGCACGAGTCGAGACGACGATCAGCCACGGCGCACATCAGAGAGACAGGTATTTCGAAAGTTTGGTAATGTTTTGAGGCGTTAATTATACCGCGGCGCCAAACGGAATAATTAGTTCCCCCGCGCCTTGATTTACCAGATTAAACAACCAATTACGTTACGACTACTCGACGGGGGTACGCGGCTTCGGGGTTCGCTTCTGGCTTTGCGAGCTCTCGAAGCTCGTCCCGGTGAATCCCGATATTGAGATGAAACGGGGAAAGGTTACTCGGAGGGCTCTTCAAGTTCTTTGGGCACTTAAGGGCTGCTTCGATAAATTGGAAAAAGAAACCGAGAGCGCGATCCCCGGGGGCAATTCCTGCGCGACGCGCTTGGCTTTTAATTATGAGGGGAGTTTCTCTAACCTGCGGCGAAATTAGGAGGGAAATCATTTCGAGGACGGACGCTTTCGAAGGACTCCACCTCCCGGTGGAAGGGACGAAAGAGAAAAGGGGAAGCGCGGGAATTTTTAATCAGAGAAAAATTGCTTACGGTGGGCTCGGAGATCTCGATTTTTACCGGGGGGGGAGGTTAACGCATCCCTGTTTCGAGGGTCCTGGCGCAAAATTGTAATTAAGAAAATTCCCTGGAAATACGTTTCGCCGTCTGGATGGCAGTTAAATTTCCACCCCCTGGCTTAACTCCTCGCGACAAGTATCAACCCCTCGAGGGTCGGCTCCTGGAGGAGCCTCTCGTGGTGGACGAGGGCGGAGGGTTAGAATTCCAATTTGGACCACCCTGGGATTTTTTATCCCGGCCCCACTGGGGGAGTCCCGACAGGGAGGGCGAGGGAAAATAGGTAGAAGTTTAAAGAAACTCGAATCGTAATAAAGATAGGGGGTTGCCACTTAAGGACCCTCGTGACTCGCGTAATAAATGTCGGAAATAGAGCCCGCCTTCAGACTCGAGTGGGATTTGTCCGAGAGCACTCCCACGGAATACCAAGCTCCGGGTTCTCTGTTTTCGAGAGACGCTACGGGAAATAAGGTTATTCGCAGCGATCGGCAAATTGCCGGGAGTGTCCCGCGGCAACGTGCCGCGAGTTATGGAATTGCACCCCGGGATATGAACGGAGGGGGAAAAATGAATCGAATCAAACGACTCCATTATGGCCTGCGAATCGATCCGCTCAGCCCGTGGACCTTCGAGAGCCGAGTTACGCAATGATTATTCCACCGCTCTCTTTCCCTCGTTACGAGGGCTCGAGAAATCGTAAAAAGGGGTGTCGTATCCAGAGCTTCCGAAATAATTTACAAAAACTCCATTTTAAGGTTTAAACCGACCGGTTTCTCCGCGATCGCGTATTTTTTTCCTGAGAAAATACCCCTTAGAAGATTCAGGAGTTGTGGTCAATAATGAGTTAGACCCTTTGTCGAATCCCTAAATATCAGCCTTGGGTGACAATCCGAGAGGCAATATGTCGCCTTGTTCTCCGATCCCACCACTTTTCTGCTACTCTCTCCCTCTCTTCCTTCTCCGCTCTCTATTATTTCTGGACGATCGATACCAACGAAAAGTGGTCCGTTCGTGTTCGGAATGGGTCACATCTTTCCCACCAGCCCCTGACTAGGTCCTCGTTATCCCGGGTTAATCCAATACTTGATAAGGCGAGCTTTAAAGCCGCAAACGTAAACTTAATCAGACCGTGCTTACGGGCCTCGGTGGCTCGACCGCCGCGATATTCCACCTCTTCCCAGGGGTTTCTTATAAGATCCTTTCCTTATCCCTTAACTTCTCTTTTCCGTCCTCGCCCTCGGGGAGTCGATGGTTATCGCGGAAATCGCATCTCCAGAGGTGGAGCACGGAGTCTCGATAACCATACGTGACTCCACTGACAACTCTCGGCGATATCGACACTTTTCAATGTGGTCTCCTCGAAATCCACTCGGAGTGATTTCTCGCTTTCCCATAATTTCGTAAATCAATTAAACTATATCGAAAATCCAGATAAACTTGACATATCCCTAAGCTAGTCCCCATTGACAAAAAATAATATAAAAGCTCATCGGTAAACATTAAGGATTTATCCAACGTCCCTAATACCATCGATCACTTGTTACGTACATTGTCGTGAATATCATCAGAATGATGGGATTAAATTTAATTTTCTTCAAGAACCTAGGAGAGCAGGAGGGTCTTCCTTCCTTTTTGCTTCGTTTTACGTTTTGGCAGGGTTTGGTTCCTCCTCTCCCTCTCTCTCCCTCTGCCTCGAGGTGTCGATAGATATCGGGAAATCGTATTACCACGAGTGCAGCTCGATATCTCGATAACCAAACGTGACCCCACTGACAACCCTGGGGCCACCCGGCATCCTCGAAGAGCCAGACGCTTCTTGAAACGGTCCACGCGTGCCCCTTGACTTCCCATCACGTGACGAAAATTAAAGCGAATCCCATCCGAGTCGATATATACGGATGGATTTACGGTCTCGATTACGTGCCCCCTCCCCTCGCCCGCCGTTCCCGCTTTTTGAGGGCGAATCTTCCCAACGATTCCCGGGACGGATGAAACGCCGTCCGGGGACTTAGTCGGCTGCTCCACCGAAGACGGATTTTGAGATCATCACACGTATCGCGTGTATTTCACGAGGTGTCATACCGGGGATGATAAAATTCTCTCTGACGAGTGGACCGACCCTGCTGAATTATTGCACTCCAGGGTGGAGGCGAGGGTACGAAGGGAATTTTGAAATGGGGGGTGCAAGTGTATCCGTTAATCCGGGAGGTGAATTAGCAGCATCGGAGGACCTCTCTTCTGCTTTCCTTGTCGTATTCGGGTCGGACCACTTCCAGGCATCTCCTGAGAGATTCCAAGCGAAGTGGAATCATCGGGAACGGGGGTGGTAGATGAACCACCCTTGGTTGAACGGCACACTTTGTAGGGGAGGGAGGACGAAAGGAACCGTTTCGCTGCCCTTTTTGCGACTTCCAGTGGAGTCCGCGAATAATGTCGCGTATCGGGCCGGAAGTCATCCCCTGGGTGAGTTTTTCGATCTGGTTTTCCGCGCTTTCCCGCGTGCCTCCGCGGACGGGAAATTCTGCAGGACCCGTACTCATTACTTAATGCACCGTGGAGCGGTGGCGCTATTAAAACGCGGATAAAATGCCGGGGATTTGTCTCTTTTTCCTTCGGTCCGGGGGTAGTCGAGGGCATCAGGGGATTATCGCGATACGTTCCTCCCTTAATCCCTCAAAGAGCGATCTGCCCGAAGCAGTTAACGAGAATTCGAGCTGCGAGGGACTTCCGTGGCGGGTTGTCCGGGGCGAAGTCCCCGCGGGAGAGGTCGTCATTCGCCCTCAGGATTTCACGTCGAATCCTGGCCTCTTCCTTTGTTCTTTTAATCCTTCAAAGTGTTCCTTCGAGCTCCGGAAAAAGCTTCGAAGACTTAGCGTCGAAACGACCGGAACTTATGAAAAATTTAGCCGCATCGGAGCGGATCTTGAATGAGAAAAATGAAATTTCTACGAGGCATGAGGTAATGGACCAGTTCGCGTAATGTCGCATTAATGGCTGTAAATAATTCACTTTTCGCAACGGAGGGTGAACATCCTGTGAAATGTCCTAAACCCGCAGGATATAATTTACCACCGCGTATTAATTGCACCGTTTTGAGGCATTCGGTGCAGCGAATGGCCTCATCTCCTAGAGGACTTCCAGGTCGCGAAGGAACACGCAAGATGGCGGATTCATTTGGTAAGTGGACTCAGCTTGGTCCTTTGCGTCTTCGTCCGGCTACAATGTTAAGGATTTACGGGGACTCTCTTTCGGGAATTATTTCCCCACGTACCGAGAGGTTTTCTGGGGTTTCCTAGGGTTTTCGGGGGAAAGGCTGGTTTCCTCCGCCCTTAAAGGTCGGTATTAATATCCCCGATGAAAAAGCGCCAACAAACGGTTCCTCGGCAGTTATCATAAGTTTTCAGGTTCCATTGTTTCCCGCAATTTCCGTAAGTTGTCGCGCCCTTGGGGACACTTCCTGCGGGGGGTAAACGGGCGCGGAATTACCGGAGGTTCATTAGGACAGTGGACTCATTTAATCCTTCGTGTCGTCGTCGCGGTGACAAAGTTAAAGGTCTACCGCGCCGGAACGAGGGACTTAGCTCGCTGCGCTGCAGCAAAGTCGACGGTCCCGACACAAGTGCGTTTTAATTGGGACACTTAAGGCGTCCCCCGACTAAGTGATTCGTATATATTTGCCGGCGATTAAGCCATTAAGGCGACCCGTGTCGAGCCTCCGGAGGAGTTTCCTACCCCCTGCCTCGGGAACGTCGTTGTAGCCCTTTTCGCCTCGCGCTAACCCTTCCCGCCGATCGCGAAACCGTCCCTCTCGGCCAGTAAAACCACTAAACTGCTTGCCTCGGTCGCCATTTCCTCAACCATCAGGCCTGGATCCATCCTCGCCCCCGCAGTAAACTCCTACGGCAACGATCAACCCCGAGGACCCACCCCAAAGGCCCCCCGAGGGACCGATACCCTGACAAAAATCGATGTAAATTTACAGGCACTTTAATACACCTAATAAGTGAAGTTTCACCACAATTTTTATTTATTTACCTCAGAGTTGAATGCGATAAGTAGGGATAAGTGGAAGCTCATAAGTGTAGAAATTTTTTATTCCATCGGTATCGCGACGTAACGTCTTGTATCGCCGCGTTAACCGGATTCCGCGTGGAGGGGAAACGCGCGACTTTTAATGGCTTTTTATTTCCACCGAGGTGAATTTCGAATGATACTTGCTTCATCCCCAAGGCGGTTTTACAGCCGATAATGCGTGCCGCGTTTACGCGAGCCATAACATTCGGTGTAAACGGAATCGTAGTCGATTCCCGGTGAAAACGCGGGGTCGCTATCATCCCTTATCGCGGAACCAGGGGTAAACGAGCCGCATAGGGGTGATTACGGAACTGGACTAACGTTTAAGTCGCCGCAATAAAATACCGGCCGATTAGCCGCCATTTCTCCGGCATCCCCTTTAAAGGGGGTGGGTGCGCAGGGGTGGAAGCACGCGACAGAGTCGCGACGAAAATAATTAAGTCCTCGAACCGGTCGGGCCGCACAATGCACCCTCTAAGGGGAGCGAATCTGTCGGTAAAAATTAAAAACTCCCCGACCACCCCTTAATTACCGGGGGCGACAAATTTTCAAGGGTGTTTCGAGGGGGCGGAGGCACTCGAATTTTACGCGACACCGTTTATACATTATTCAGCCGCGGATGTTCAACCACAGGTGAGCGAAGGACCCGAAGGTGCTTTTCACCCCCGCTCGGGGGGGTCACCGGGGTTCCTCAGGTGCGCTCCACCCCCCGGCCACCCGCCACACGCGCGCCGCTACCCACCCTTAGTCGGTAGCTCGAAGGGGTGGTTTCGCGGCGGTCCTCTCCCCGCTCCATCGCGGCGGAGAATTGAAGTGGGTATTTTATTTCCACCCCGCTAACCACCCGTTTCCACCGCCCTTTTGTCTCCGCGGGTAAAAATGATCGCAAACTGCGGTTCCGCGGGCGGTGCCGGTTCCCTCGGCGTAGCTGAATAATTCCCCGATTGTTAGCCCCACCGGGACGGGGGAAATTGTTTCAAAAGTTTCGCTTGATATTTTGTTGGGAATTTTTTAAAGGGTGGGAGCTAGGGCGTAATGCGACGTAATGAGTCCTTTGATAGGTATTCACCGGCTCCTAGGGTGGTTCCGCAGGGTCTGACGCCTGCCGGTCTCGCCGCACCGGATTGAAGCACATCATTTATTTCCACCCCCATCCCTTAACCGCCCTTTCGTCAAATTCCACGCGATCCTTTGTTCGCTAGGGGAAAAGGGACTCCACAATCAGGTTCGCAGGTCACGGTAACTAGACTCGCAGTCTGGCCTGATAATTTCTCGATTCTTATGGGACGGAGGAGGAGGAGGAAATCCCTCGAATGCCTCGCACGAATATTAATAAAATGATTGAAATTTGAATCGTCGGTAAAAGGGATGAAAATGTTGTAGGGAAAAAATTCATTGAATCGGACTTTCATTTTGATACATCGTCACGACATATCACGAGCAACTTCCAACATGGCGGCCCTTGGACCGCGTCTCCCGTTCGCCTGTAGTTTCTCGCGAAGGGCCGAATGCGGAATTCCGCATATACGCCCGGTATAAACTAAAACTACCGGTGTCAGCGGTGATATACCGTCCGTAGACGGTGCGAGTACGTTTTATTGTCCATTTGCATCCTGCCCACAGCGTCCAGTTCTCACACTCATCTCTCGCGCAGGAGCGGCGATGCTTTCCGGCCTTAACACAAATTCCACTAAACAAACCAGGAAATCCATGAAAATACCCGAACGCCATTTTCCCTTGTATCGTCTACAAATTTTACCGAATTTCCCTGAAACCATCGATCGAAGACCAGGAGTGTTACCGTCGAAATCGAATTTCTCCCGCGTTCTTCTAGTCAAGGGGCGAGTTTCCCCCCAAGTCGGCATTTGAATTTTGGATTTTGCACCCCCGAGGTCCAACGTGTGTCGCCGCTCTGTGGGTTCATGAATCACTGGAGTACCCCGTTGCTCCATTACCGCTCATGGAGGGGTCGATAGAGAGCCATCGATCAAATTGTCAAGGGGGGCGCGCGCCCCCGCCCCCCGCGAGCGACCTTGGAGGCGTCGCGACGCCGAATCAATCGCACCGGGCCGAATCCCGACCTCGGGTCGGCCGGCTCGCCTAGGTCACGGAGGGTATGCACCCCTTTGACGACCTCCAACCCTCGCAAGGGATCTCTTACCCTCACACTCTGCAATTTCAAAGATCCATCACGAAACCGAACGCATTTCGCGGGTTATTTTCCTCAAAACCCAGGTTTCTCTCCCTAGATCAGGAAGTCGGAGACGTGGGGAACCGAGCGGGGACAGGAACCTCTTGGAGGGAGCGAGAGTCCGCGTTTCGGTTCGTTAGCGTTCGTTATACCGGCGATGCGAACTTAATGGCCGCCTCCAGAAAGAGGCGATTCATTAGCCCCCTCCTCGGGGGATGGGAAGATAAAGAGGGCCCGAGGGGGGCTCGATGCAAGAGGGACAGCCTGGAATTAACCCTCGGCGCCCCGACGCGTCGATCTCACTTAGACGCGACGCGTCCTGACGCCCTTCGCGGCGCGCGCCGCAAACTCCGCCGAGCCGACGCTATCTCGATCTGCCGCGATCTCGAGGAGGCCTTCGGCGAATTCCATTTCGCCCTTTGGGAGTTAACGCCGACGCCGTCGGACGAGGCCCTGCGTCGCGGCGCGCGGTTAACTCGCCGCGGGGGGCGCGGCACGCGAGCCCTCGACGTCGCGGACCCTCCGGAGTGCTCGACGCTTGTAACGCGTTAACGCCGCTGATTAGGATCGGCCACACCCGGAACTCCTTCCCCCCTGAATAAATGATTCCACTGCTCGACTTTGCGTTTCCTTAAGGGCTGTGTATACATTCAGGATGAAAAATAAGCCAGGAGAGAAATGGCCTCCAAGTCTTGAAATACGGCTCTTTCCTGGGTAACCATCTCCTCGTGTTTCTTTAATTGCGGTTATTTTCATTTGTTATGCAATTGGTCGTGGCCAGTATTGTAAATCGTTGTACAATCGTCCTGACAGTTTCAGACGGTTCGGTCCGACATCCTTAAAATAATGTCTTCTTCCCATCGACCGATTTGAGGGGGGTTTCACTTCGCCTTAATGTTTAAAAAATTAATTCCTCCTAGTTTCTTCCGAGTGCTCTTTTCTTAGAGAAGTGGGTAATTTATATTGGAGAATTTCCGGTAGGATCCAGATTGCTTCGTTTCAAAGTTTGTGCCAAGTTGCATCGAGCCTGTCTAGGTACGGGTATGTCGAGGCTGGATAACTTCTCGGTACCGGGTTTTAAAAATGGGAAAAGAAAGGAGGAACGGGTATGTCGCAAGAAGTTGGCTTCAACCCTCTTGAGTGGTTGACGGACACGAGCTCCCCAGGCAGCTCGCCCTCTTGTATCGCTTCCATATCTGTAATGGCGTGTTCCTCCCTTGTACCTCGTAATTTTTGTATGAAACGCTGCTCGTAAGATGCGAGTCGATAGGCCATGACAAGATCTCCCTTCGCGATTCAGCGATCCGGCACGAAGCTCGAAGTGCGGAGGCCAGGTTGGAATTCTAGGCAATGGGAATTACGACGGACTGGTATGCCCATCGCATGACGGGGGAATCGTTAAGGCTTATCAGCCATGGTTTCCTTTAGTCGCGACCGTTTCATCCAAGTTTTGTCAAAACTAAGGAAATTCAAGAGAATTCAATTTGCATCGTCGTTGCTCTTTTTACGGGCTGTCTTTCCCGTGTTCAGAGTTAATTCCAGGATTTCTTTGAAAAATGAAACGATGAATTCCTTTTTTTTCTCAGTCTATGAAAGGTGGAGGCGCGTTTCAATCGTGAGATTTTCCCAGCTTCTTTCATTGGACGCGGTCCCACCCTTGTGAGAGTCCTGTCCACCGCGAACCCAATTTCCAGGCCGCTTTCCACCCTCCGTGGTCCAGCCACCCCTAACCCTGGTTCTCTCTCTCTCGCCCGGCGAAATCTCACCCCTTCGCGCGGGGGTTGGCTCCACCGGCGCGAGAGGGCGGCATCCGCATTTATCAAACCTTTATTTAACCTCGCGGAAAAACGACCCCTATTTCACCGACAAAGGAGCGGACGCCGGGCGCTTGCCAGGACCAGATAGAAATTCTAGGCGAGACGAGAAATCCACCCCTGGGGGTGGTGGGTGGCGGGGGTGGGAACTGAGCCCTGCGAGCTACGGGATTCGTATTGAAAAATTGCACAGGAGTTGTTAACTACTGACGTTGACGAATAATGAGCACTTGCTCGCTTTACGGCCCACCCCCCTTAGCACTCGAAATTGAATTCCCCCACACGGGCACACCCACGTGTAGCCTTTTTCTCTTAATCCGCGATTTCGTAAATCAACCTGGGGAAACCCAGAAACCCGTTACCGCGTCAAAGTTTTAAACAATATGTAATTTGAATCTGGGAACGGTCCGTTAAGTCCAGGGCTTGAATTTTGGTTCCGGCGTTCATGCAGTGATTTGAAAAGTGTTAATTGTTGCTATTAATACCGAGGTTAACTCGACAAGACGCCGTTCCTGGAATGGTGTGCTAGGGTACGAATTAAGCGGCGAGAGAATTATGAGCAGAAAACAATTAAGCGAACGAGTCAATGGACGAGAAAGTCATTATTACCCCCCGCAGACGATGACCCTGATACCCCGCGGATGATGGACGATAATCGCAAGAATCGTTTAACTCGCTTCTTCGGTTCAGCGAGGATAACTCGCCGAGAAATGTTCCACACCGGATGTTGTTAATTTTTTCAAGAAAGTGCACCGATGAACCTCGCGAGGAAATTGGAAAAATGTCTTAAGTACTTTTGGACATTTGCATATTTTTTTTTTCATCCCGTGTTCCTAGAGCTCTCGTTAATGGAGTTCGAATTGGAAGGTGGTCTCCGCGACTCTGGGGGTAATTACTAATTCATTAATTTTTCCATGTACACCGAGTGCACTCGTATATGCACGCCATGCAGTCGGAACCGGGAGCGGTTAACTCGCATATATATTTTCGCACTTATCCCCAGGCTGCGGCTTAAATTATTCCTCGTGTTGGTCTTGCCAGAGGACACATTGCGGATCGCTAAGCTTCCAATTACTTGCCCGAACCACCTAACCTTGTGGTTTACGGTCCACTTGCCAAATGCCTCTTTTTTACACTTTAACACCCGCTCGACGACAAAGCGAATTCCCTCCGAGAATACGTCCTGGATAGAAATTCCTTTTTTTTCTCTCCAATCGCGGGATGTATTAATTGTATATTTTTATTTACACGTCCCGGCACTCGTTTCTGCAGTTGCGGAGGAAGTGCCCCGACAAGGAAATTTCATTGAACTAAAGAAATACTTCGTTAATTCAAAGAACAATTAATTCACTCGAACTAGAATCAACTGGATATAAAGGTTCTGCGGAATTATGACAATTTATCCGAGGAAAATAATTATTCTTGAAGTTAACCAAATATTTCTTTGATTCAATTTTGTTCTTTTCTCGGTGTGCAACTTTCGCACTTATGCCCCAGCTGCGGTTTAAATAATTCCTTTGGGGCGGGCAAGGGGACACACGTGAACCACTAAGTTTCCAATTACCTCCATGGAGTCCTGTATCGCCGGGGGTCCCTAACGTAGGGGTTGGTGGTCCAACGGGGATGTCCGGTCCGAGTTTGCCGGAAATTGGAGGGCGCCACGGTGGCGGTGGCGCAGTTTTCCCTAATTCAGCAAACCTCCCCTTATCCGACCACCTCCTAGTAACCTCTTATGCCACCCCTCCCGCCACCCCTTCCGCCATTACGCTTTTCCATAGCGTGGAATAACGAATGGTCTCCATACGAGTCATCCCATTTCTCCACCGCCTGGAAATTCATCCGACTCTTTCGCCGGTTTCGAGACTTCCAGAAACATTTTTTTTTTATTTTGCGAAAGGTTCCATCTGGTTCGAAATCGAAAACGAGCCCGAAATTTTGGAGAGCTCGCGTGCTCTTGGAAATGTTAATAAACCCCTCCCGAGGTACAACACCGCGCCGAACGTGGTGCGTTCGTGCACCCCTTGACCAGAGGGGAGGATAATAAATTCCGCCTCGGAATCACGAGTGGGCACAAGCGCGTGTTCGACAAATCTAACCACCCGCCCTTTTCCGGAAACGCGACTCAGAGATCCTGGGCCTTTGCTCGCCGATACCGATCTAAAGGTCGTGAAACAAAGCCTTCAATTTCGCCATTTTTTCCCCGGTCCCAATCGCCACATTAATCTCCGTTTGATGTTCATCTGGTCACGAACTTTACCGTGTCCCTTCGACTTTTCCCTTCGCGACTAACGATAGAGGGGCGCGGATAACTCGGCGGTCCCTTTTCTTCAGGAGAAGGGATGCACCTCGCGTCCACCTTTGCGGTTCCATATCGAGCCGAGGCTATATTCTATATCGGTAATCCTATCGCAGCGACCCGGAGCGAGAACGTAGCTACGGGGGTGCAACGTGGTCGCGTAGCTACGTGGCCGCCGCGGTTCGAGATGGGCCGACCGCGGCGAACACGGCGGCGCAACTATAACTTAGCCTCAGTCGGGGTAATCGTTGTAATGCCCTGATTTAATGCCGAGTCCAGACGGATATATCCGCGAGCCTCGGAATTAATGGCGGTACGCATTCCGCGAAAGAATGCCGGGGAGAGAATCAACGCGCAAGCGCCCCGCCGGTGCCGCCGGCTATTCCCTCGGAATTATCGACGCGAGACGGATGGTTCTCCCGGGGGAGGCGAAATAAGGGAAGTCAAAAGGTGGAACGACTCCGCTCAAGGTACGGAGCGGAAAATCAGAAGGGTTGATGCGTCCGCCAAGGGCCACCCTTCGCCACCTTCCTGCCCCGCGCCTTTTATCATCCCCAGCTTTGCCTCTTCGCCCTCGCCTTGCAAATTAATTCCCATTTACGGATTTTGCGGTTCGATCTGGATTTAACCTCGAGCTAATCTCGAGATTTTCTGATTTTGGGTGGACTACGGCTCCTAGGACCCCGGAACCTCTCTGGGTGAAGTCGCGCAGGGGTTGCCACCTTCGAGCCCGTTTATCGTGATTTTACCGGGGCGAGGCCCCCGCGGTTCGACGAACTTTTTAATGGGCGACTGTAACGACCCTTAACAGCCTGAAACGCGGTAGATGCTCGAACGATAAATGGCTTAATCTGAACATCGTGTCGGGGTGGCCGCCGGGCTCCAAGGGGGCTCGAAGGGGGTTCGATCAGGGATCGGGGGAGGGTCGGCCGGGCCGTATTTAGGTGGGCACAACGTAATAACGCACCGCTTTACCTCGCACAATGGAGATCCGGGAACAATGCACGAGCCCCCTGTTTTCCCTGGGCTTTATCCTTTTGCTTTTCTTGCGGCTTAGAAACGAGTAACCACCCCTGCGCGTCCACCCTTCGCCGCTAACCCCGCTCGGGGATGGAACGTTTCGTCGCCTCTTGGGGTGACCACGAGGTCTCCTGTCGATAAACGGTAAGGGGTTGTTTCCCGGAAACGATAGTCGCGGCTTTGTTCGGTCTGATCGAAAACCGATTAATCGCGTTAATCGGAGTCCGAGATAATTAATCCGCGGTAACGAGTGAGAGAGAGTGCGATGTCGCATTTTATTATCGAAACAAGACCCCGAAATTCGGTATTAATTCGAATCTTCCTCCGGATTGCTCGCTCTTGCCCGCGGCAACGTCATTAGTTCCAATTTATAATACGCATCATTGTATCTCTGGGCAATTAGTCATACGGTCTCGTTGCACAATTGCGCTAAACGCGCGATTCGCATCGGGTCCGCCAGAATGGACTAATTCCTCAGATAAATTTAACACTTTGAGCCCCTGCGGCGGACTGAGCACGCGGAAACCGCTTCCCAATTACGCTAGGCCGTGCCCTAGGTACAGGCCGAAATAATACTTTAATGTAACTTAAGCATGATTTTCGCGTCTTTTCTGTCCTCTTCATGACTAGGAGTACTCTCTTTATCTTCCTCCGCCTTTGACCCCCCGACTTATGGGGGGTTCCATTGATGGCAAGAATTCGTAAAATAATAAACAGGGAAGTTCGTCGGGTCGGCAAAGGGGTCGAAGGCATCGTTAGCCGCAGTCGAGGCATTCATGGCTGTCAAATAGTTTAACCCCGAGTTTCGGGGTGAAAGGGGATAGGAAGGGGTGGAAAGGGGTGTCGTGCAGGCGGACGACATATTTAAGTGTCACGACTCGCGCCCCCCTCAACCCTCCAACCCTCTACAGAAATGCCGGGCCAGGGGGTGGATCGTTAATTGTCACTGAAAGTTCTTGCCTCTGTTCCGCAACTTTGCCAAGATTGCGGCCATATTACACGGTTTAGACGCACCGCTTAGTCCGCGGCCAGGGCCGACCCTAATTCTCACCCCGTTCCCCTAATCCACCCCGTAGGTGACGGACAGTTGACGGACTTGGAAACCTCGAAAAACGGAAACCTCCTCGGCACCATTGTTACCCTCCACCGAGTCTACGCGGAAGGTGGAACGACCGCGTCTCGCGTTTTTCCGCGTTTTTCGCGGTTGTTTTTTTTTTTCTCCTACCTTTTCAGAAAACCTCTTTTAACTGACGTCGTTTCCACTTCGAGGTTTTTCTACCGTGTTTCTTACCGTGGGTATTTTTTTTTCCCCTCTTAAAAATCCCTTTGAAAATTTCTAGGAGACGCGTTCTTGGGGAGGGTCAAGAGCTCCCGTCTGAAGTGGAATAATTGACCGCTGCGGTTTTGCGATTTTATTATATTCGAATTTATGGTAATTCCTTAAAGCGTTGCGTTGCTCCTTGCGACCCCTTCTCTTGATTCTTGAAAATGCCTCTTAATTTGTTTATCCTCGTTCAAACGTCGAGTGCTTGTCCTTTTCGCGAGAGAATCGCCGGCCGCATCTCTGTGAAGTCCTCCGCTCTTTCACCGTTTGTCTCCCTCGCTCTTTTCTCGGCGCGGAAAAAGGGAGAGAGCGAGAGGGCTGGAGGAATGACAAAGCGAGGGTTGGAAATGAAGACTCTAACCGGAAGTTAATGCATCGCGGGAAGCGTACCCTCTGAATATTACTCGCAACCCTCTCTTGTCGGCGGCCCATTGTAACTCTCCTCTTGCCACGGTCCATTGTCATCCTGACAGTGGCAGGACTAACAGTAGACAGTCTCGGATCGATGACAGCGACGCCGCCTACCTTGACGTACCTCGATGACGTCTCCTTTTCCCGTATAAATAAAACGTACCACCTCGTCGGGATATTAATAATAATTTAATTTTTTTTTATTCCATTTCTTTTTTTTTTCTTTGTATTTCGCGCGAAACTCGAAATACATTGAAAAGCATTCGCGAACGGCACCGAATAGTTAACGCCGACGTTCGGGATTTCAATTTGATAAATATCTATTTCTCATTTCGGAGAACTTATCAAGGATCCGTGTTTGGCATAATGAAATCATAATTTAAACGGCGGGAACGAGAAGAATTGGAATAATGGAGAATTCGTCCCGGCCGAGTTTGAAACTCCCTAGGCGACGCGCGCTTTTCCCGGCTTTCCGCGCGGCCATTCCGCTTTCCGCTGATACCGGAATAAAAGCGCGCCGCGGAGCTCTGTAACGAAGCTTGCTTAATATTTCATATTTTGGGATTGAACGCCCTCCCTCCCCCGCGGTCTCTGCATAAAGGAGAATCGAAGAAGGAGCTTTATGAAGCTGCTCGGCACGGGGGTCGTGCTTTACGCACGCGGAAAGGCCGCGGCTCCGCGTCCGCTGGGTGTGGTTACGGCCGACCGCTCGCGTACACGCACGCAACCTGTTACGTTCTTGATTTAATATCGTTGGGCGCCATTCCGCGGCGGAATCGCAGCGACGGACGACGACGTCGACCTCGGCATTAAGCTTCCCGCCTTCGCCTCCCGGATGGGCAATTCCGTCCGCGCGGAACGACCGCGCGCGCGCCGCGACGCATATTGCGTGACCATAAGCGTCGCGACGCCGCGGTGGGAGAAGAGAGAGACAAAAAAAATATAATGCGTTTCGCCGAGTCGTTCATTTTATGGGAGATTTTAAAAACACCGGATCCTCCGCGCGTTTCCCACGTTTCCATCCCTTTTCGCGGGGTCGCTAGGGAGTGTTAAGAAAGCGGATGAAAAATATTCGGATTTTCGGGTAATTAGGGTTTTTAATTGTCGAGTGTCGAGGAGGTTGAAGGAATCGACGCGCGATGATAAACATCAGGGCGATTGGATAAAATTATTGGGAATATTAAAATTGTGCCATCGTTTTCGGCGATTCCCGGGTACCAGCTGATTTCCACGTGGCTTCGAGTATTAAAATCCAGGGTTTCCCGAGTGAGTCCCGTCGACGGGGAATTCAGTGGGTGAGTCCTCCGCGGTCTCCGGAAGAGGCGAGAGGGAAGTGGAGGGTCGCATTCGCCGCTCGTTACACGGCAGCTCGTTACGGACGAGTCGCGCGTAGCCGGGAGATATCCGCAAAGTCATTAGACTCGGCGAGGCTTGACCTTAGAGCGCCGCCGAGAAACGACGGGGCTAAAGTTCCGAAACTGCTCTTAAGACTCCATCGAACGTTCCATTATCATAATTTCGTAATCGTCGGGTAAGGGGGGGGGGGGCTCCATTTGCGCGTCGCGACGTCCGTGGAAGAGGGGAGGCCCTCGGAGAGGCGGCAAAGAGCCGAAAACTTGGGAATCATCGGCGCCCCCACGAGGTCGAAAAAGGTGGACTCGCGGGGTCATCGATTCGGTCCGGACTTCCGGTCGGGCAGCTTCCGGGCGGCGGCGCGCGTCGGTACGTCGGCGAATAACCGTAACGGGATTGCCGGGTAATGCCGGAAAGTAATTACCCGCCGTTATCTATTAACGAAGCCCGACGTTAATCTACGGGCTGACATGCACAGAAGTATCAGCCGATTATGAGATCCCATATTATACGGGGGCGAGTTCGCGAGCGCCTGGTCGAGGGGGCACCCAACCCCCCCCGGTCCGTAGATTATCGAAGTTAATAACTCGCCGGCGCGTCCTACGGTTATCGTACACCGAGTATGATAATCGGCTCATGAATATCACATCGGGCCGAACGACGCACGAAATTCGTTTCCTACGCGGAGCCCTCCGGGATTGGTCCCCTTTGGTCGAGCCTCCCCTTTTTTCGAGACTCCTTCGGAACCCCCCTTTTTTTTTTTCGACTCAGCCGAATCCACGAATCTCTCGCGTCCACCCTCGGACACTCTGCGCACGTGCGGTCCTCGAATTAAGGGAGCCCTCCACAATTAGGGCGAATCGATACGCGGGAATTCCCATCCGCCCTTTGTGCACCTCCACTTTCGCGTTTGCTCGCGGTCCTGAGACTCTCTGAGAAAAACAAGAGGACTCATTGGACCGAAGAAATGTATGTCTTTGAGAAATGTTCCTTTTGGCAAACAAATGAATTATCACGATTCCGGGGAAGAAATTCATTTACGCCTTGGTCATCCGAGTCGGATAATTGTTCTTGGAATATACGAAATCTTTCTTTGGTTCAATGAATTTCTTTTTCTCAATGCGCGGCTGGTCATCCTTGGCCGAGGTCGGAGGACCTCGAAGGTGACGCGGGTCCTGTCGGGGTGCAGGGGTGGAACAGAGCCCGGGACAATTAGGGCGGTTTCGGACAGGCAGGAAGTGACGTCACGCTGCAGCATGCCCGCCATTGTTCGTGACGTGTACCGGTCGTCCCGGACCGTACAAGGCTGCCCCCAGAGGTCCGACAATGCTACCAGACGGACAACTATCCACAGTGACCTAGTCGCGATGGGGTCCAACCGTTGAATTTATTGCCTTCCGATGCATTGTCGACACTCTCAATACTTTACCCCCTCCCCTTTCAAGAGAAAAACTACTACATCGGCGAACCGGGTAACGACAATATACCATTACGGGCCCGTGTACTTCAGGGATATTCACACACGGTCGCGATTATTTTCATTATTCGTGATTGCAATTTCTTAATTGTTGGGAGGAATGGACCCTTGGAAGTTGCATTAAGCGTTGTCGGGGACGCGCGCAAAGGGTCCTCGAGGTGGGAGGTCGGAGGGTGTGTACTTGGAGTAAACAGTGTAATCGAGCGATTGTTCGAGGTAACGAACCGCCGCAAATATGATCTTTCCAGAGGCTGGCTCGGGGCAGCCCGCGTTTCGGCATGGACCGCTTTTAATTAGCTCTCACGGCCGGAAGGATCCTCCTCCGTTCGTTCGGTATTCCGGTCGGAGATTCCTGCCGGCCTTAAGTAACCGAGCCTGTATACATCTCGCGCCGTCCCTCGGGAGAAGTCAATTTCTGATAGGGAGAGAGGAGCCGGGAGGGCACTTTCCTCGGTGAAAAATTAACCTGCCGAAGATACCCTTAATGGAAACTCCGGAGTTTCGGAATTTCCCTCCGTCGGCGCGCGACCCCTGAAAAATTTACGAAACAAAAGTATGACGTTCCTCTGCCCGGGGCATGGCTAGGATTAACGAGATTTGCATAAATTCTCGTTCCGACGAAGTGTAACGTCCGAAAATAATGATATATCCGTATCACGGACTCGACCGTAAGATTCACCTTAATTCGTTGAGAAGCTCGGAAAATCGAGACGTGAACAATTATCCGATCCCGCCGTAAAGGGACCTCGGGGTCGTTCCGCGTACGTACGTCGCGTTTGACGCAAAATTCTCATCCGAGTTCCTGGCAGGAGGATTTCCTCGGGAATTCGGTGTAAGGCCGAAAGTGGACGGTGCATTATGGATTCGCCTTGAATCCTGCATAGCGAAGCCAACGAGTCGACAGGGCTCGGGGCGAGAAATTGCGGGATTCTTTCCGCGTCTTCCGGCGCGTGCCGGAAGTCCCGGGGCGGAGAGGCCGCTTCTGCACGTAGGGCCGCGAGAGCGGAGCCTCGCCCCGGGTGGTTAGACCCGGAGAACGTCGTCGAGGCGCAAACGAGGGCCCTGAGCGGATTCCGCGGCGGGTAGGAAACTTTTATTGCGTGACGCTGGCAGATATTGCCGCAATAAAACAATCGGGAGGCGTCCCCGCAACAATGGCGTTTAATTCTTCGCGGGCCGCGTCGAGGCTGGTCCGCGCAAGTACGCCGGAAAAACTGGGAGCGACAACCACGGCGAGCTTTCGTCCTCTGTTAGCGAGCTTTACAGTTCCGTCGGTTTTTTTCACCCTTTTCCCTCGGAGTTACTTCTCCCCCTCGCCGCTTTCTCTCGCCGAGCGTTTTCTCCCCCTCTTTTCCCATTTTCCTCTGCCTTCTTTTTTCCACGGACGTTACTTCGCAATGGCGATGTACGGCCCGTACCGTATGGGATTAGTTCTCGCCCCCACCCCGTCCAGGGTCGCGGAAAACCCGCGACATCTCGAGCTTTCACGGCTTTCGCGAGCTGTAATTAAGTAATTGCCGAGAACGCGCGCCTCCACGGGAAACGATGCCCGGAACTTCCGAGCGGATAACCGCGCGGTTGTTCCGGACGTTAACAGCCTTCCGCAGGAGGTTTCTTCCACCTCCTCGAGACGGAATGGCTGACTCTCCTCGATGCCTCCTGTTTTTGGGGGGGAAATAAAAAACGAATAGAATTTGTTTGGCTCTTCTTCCCCGGCCACGAGGAGGTCCTCGGCGAGCGCTTCTCGAAGAAGAGCATCCCCCGTGGCCCGGGGTCGAGGGTGTAGATTAAACATTTTTGAGCCGCGCCATTAAACAGGGTAATAACGAATTTTACGGAGCTGAAACCCGTTTGCACTAGTGCCCGGAGTTAATTACTTCCCCGCTGAGGGGACTCCAACTTAACCTCTCGTCTCATTTGTTTGAACATCCCTCTTCCGTCCCGCTCTCGAGACGCGGCGCCGGGGTGCGTCTTTCCGCGTATCGCCGCCCGTGACTTTCTCGTTTCTATTAGTCTTCGAACCCTCTCTCTCTCTCTCCCTCTTTGTTCCGCCGCCATATTGCCGAGCCGGGAGTTCCGCCGAAGGCGCAAACACCAGCGCTTCCCTAAAGTTTCACCCTCGCCGGCTGCTTACGAGAGGAAGCTACCGGGAAAAACCGCGACGGGACAAACGAGGCGTCCTAAACGCATCGGGCTCGATGTTTTCCATGCCGAGAATGCAACTTGGAGACTGCAGTTCCCTGCATCCCAGACGCGTAAAACGGACAGTCGCTGCTTTCGGTCGAATCGTCAAAGTGGATCAGGGGGGTCTCCTTTTCGAGATTTTAAACTTCCCCCGTCCCCTCTGACCCCGGGGCGTTTTTCCCCGGGGCCCGTAATGCAAACTTCCGCGGGGCGGCCCATTGAATTCGAGATGAGGGGGTGGATTTTCGACGAGTCCCCGCGAGTTGGCGGGTCTAATCTGACTTTACAACCGGTGGCTGAGATCTCGGGGGTGGGTCGGGATCGGCAGTGGCCTCCTGGGGCGCGGGGAGTCTCGCCCCTCCTCGACTCGGCCGGAAAGGAATAATAAAAAATCTGTTCGGAGTCGTTATTGGCTCGAATAGGGGTTGACTCGATTCGATCCCCTTCGTAATGGGAACTCCTGGAGGGTGGCCGGGGGTTTGCCGGTATAACCGCTTCCGGTTATCCCTTCCCGCCTCGCGCTTTCTCCCCGACACTTGGCGCCCTCTTTTTCTCCCCGGGTAAAACTCGGGCGGCCCGATCGAGGAATGGAATCGACCTCTGACTCGATTCACCGGACTCGATTCCGTATAAACCGTTTTCTCTCTCTTCCGAGCTGCCCCGCTGAGCTTTCGAGCTTCGGGGTGGTTCGACTCCGTGCCTCGAGATAACGAGTTATGGCGGCCCCGGGAAGACGCCCTCCGCGTCGATCCTCCGCACCTTTTATATAACCACCTTCCGGCTTGGACTTTCCTGTCTTTCATATTTCTGACGACAAAGCGGAGAATAAACTCCGCTCAAGTGCCGAGGAGGAGCCCTCCCCCCGAAGGCAATAAAGCGTCGGCCCCCCCATTTTCACCGGAAAATGTTTCATTTCGCGAGCCACCCTTCGAGTTGCTTCGCTCGATCCTGGAAAAGAAGATTCTGGACTGCAAATATAGCTCCTATGTTTCTCGATTTTTTTTTTATGGTGCTTAATGGCGACTTTATTGCCCCGGTCGAGTTCGGCGATAAGCGGCTCTACCGAGGAAATGGGAAAAAGGACCAGATAGGGAGAATCCAGGTGACTGGCTGAGGAACCCCGTGATCAAGGTCATGGGATCCATGGGGCATGCTGACAGGACGGTTACCGTTTATTGGGGAAATTTAATCAACTTGAAAGCCACGCTTCGACCATTTTACGGGGTGCATCGGTTTTTTATTGCCCTCTTTCCTTCCACGGTAGCCGGCTGTGGAAGAATCCATTGCTTTCATGGGGCATCCCTTTCCCTTCGGGGTCTCTTTGAAAGTGGAACAGGGGGCCGCCTTTCCGCTGATGTTTCTCCGCATCCTCCTCCGCGGTCTCCGGGGACGACTCCTAAAAGGGATCTTCTTGCCCTTGGCCGAAGTCTGGGGACCGACCGGGGTAGAAATTTGACGATTAGAAGGAATAGAGGAAAAGTAGGAAATTCTTTCTGACGTAAATGCGATGACAAGATTGTACGTTTCTTCCGACGCGCCGCTATCTCGAGTTCAACCCCCGAGAGGTTACGACCCTTTTCTTCCGGTTTTTCGAGTGAAATAAACGCGCGTAGGTCCAACCCCCCTCCCGCAATCTCCTTAAGGAAACTGTAATTTCCGGGAATTCCATCGGAATCTTTAATATCATCTCGCTGCTTAGGCGCACCCACTTTCTGGAGCACGTAGAACTGCACCACGGCGGAGCACTTTCCAGGAGAGCTACGGAATTCGTCCCCGGTTGTTTCGAGGTATTTCTATAATTGTCCTGCCCCTGACTCCCTTCCCCTAGATGGGAGACTCTCCCCGGAAGAACCCCCAGGGATGTAGGCGGTGTGTAACGGTCGAGAAAAAAATGAATCGCGGGATTATCGGGAGCGGAGGAGTTCCCTCGTTCGGCGGGAAACAAGGGGAAGGAAGTTCCCTCGGATGGCGTCAAGCTCCATCCCTCTCTTCCTTTTTCCGTCTCTCTTGCCGTGGAAATAGGAGGGGGGAAAAAAAAGAAGAAGGTCGGGGACGAAAAGAGGCCGGTGCTAAATGAAAATCTATCGTTTGTTTTCCCAATGTAACCGAGTTTAATTTAATTTGCCAGGCCGTCGCGAAAGCTCTCGGGGAGACAGTGCGCCAAGATCGATGGTCGTTAACCCGCCTACGCCCACCTTTTCCAGCTCGCCCATGGCCGATGGTCGACAAAAGCAGCCCCTGGCTTTCGTCGACCATCGATCGCCCATTCGCCATGGATCGGGCCGAGTTCGATGCGCCAAAGTCCGCCGATTCGCCCTCCCGGCTCGTTCTTGCTCTGAAACCCTCAAAGCTTGCCAAAACCCACCGCCGATCCCCCCCACGGAGAACACGCCACGGGGAATTCTCGCGAAGTCTGCCCGCTCAATTTGTCCCTGTGTTCGCGGAATTCAGTTTGCGGCCCTGCGGTCGAGCGGGCGATTCGATCGACCCCCTCGTTTTTTTGCGATTTTCATATCTCGCCCGTCGAAGGTGGTGAAATGGAGAAAATAAAGATAACGTAAGAAGGGCCTGCGGACGAACAATGGGATTCTGGATACTTGAGAGGCGGCAAGAAATAAACGCATATCTTGGAATCGATTTCTCGTAGGGATCAAATTAATCCGGAACGGAGGGAATGATCCGCTCGCGGCCGCGGGGGTAATTTACGGCCTGGGTTCCAATTCCGCGTGCG
Organism: Orussus abietinus; assembly: GCF_000612105.2. NCBI lineage: Eukaryota > Metazoa > Arthropoda > Insecta > Hymenoptera > Orussidae > Orussus > Orussus abietinus. The sequence continues at coordinate 641,263 of NW_019395988.1, forward strand.
GCATCGCAGCTCCGGGAAAAAAATAAAAAAAAGGGAAGGAGGGTTCGATAGGAGCGTCCGGATCGCAGAGTCGAGATGCGGCTCCCTCAGGAATCGGCGGATTAATCGGCGGTAAAGGGCTTTATTTTTCCCCTTGCGAGAGCGGATAATTTCCCGGCCAATATCGGCCAGGATTCGACCGGGACGACTCGGTGTGCGGGAAGCCATCACCCTTTGCATATGGATTCGAGCATTAACATTTCAGTACAGCTCGGGATGGCGCACCTAGCCCGGGCTCGTTCAATATTTATACAATTAGATGGGCGAAGGCTTTCATTTGCGGAGAAAAATCGTCCCCGCGCGAACCCTCGATTTTCCGTGCCCGTTCGATCCCCAGGATTTTGAGAACCGCGCCGTCGGTTTTTCCCTCCGCACATTTTTCCCGCATTTTTTTTTTTCTCTCCCCCGCTCCGAAGGTCGGAATCCGATTTGTGTCGGACACGAAGAGAGAAGGGATTTTACGGATTCCGGATGACTACCGCCGCCCTGGTTTTCGGGTCCGTCACCGACGTTGATGAGCTGCCGATGAACTTAACATTTTTTTACCCCCGGTTTAATCCGCACTGGTAGCCGTCCACTTGCTCAGCTACACTTTTTTTCTGCACGGGGTGAATTCGAAATTCCTCCGTAAAATTCTCCTCCGAGGTATGAAGATGATATCGGAACATGCAAATATTTATTGAAACTTTTGGGTTATTGGTACAGACATGTGACACTTGAGATGTCACAATTTGATTTCGCCGCATTTTGCATGACTCTGTCGGTAGGGTGTATTTTGAACCTGGTCGTTAGCTCGCATTTCTGAAAAGTGCATTCTGCATTTAGGTAGCCAAAATTGGCGCTCTAAGTAGGCCCTGAGTAAAACTCTCGAGACGCTATTAACGTCTGGAATAACTGAGCTCATTCAACATCGGACATTTTGAGGGTTTCGAACATTTCGGGGTAAAAGTGGTCTCTCTTGCAGGCTTCTTCGCGGGAATGGACAGACGCGTTATTAGACTGGAAATCTTATTACCGCGGAATTATGCAGTCTGGGGCGCAAATAGACTTTGACGCACGTGCGGCGTAAATGCGAGTACATGGATCTGATTGCAGTATATAATTAAGTCGCCTAATGACCGTTATTTCGGAGCAGATACGAGTTGATATCAGGGTAGATGCACCGGGCAACAGGGGGGAAAACGAATTGCATCAGGACGGAGCGGAGCGACGAAATAAAATAATGGACTGGAATAATAAAACCAGTTTGAGGGAAACTAAGGGCAGAGGGAACCCACACCGAAAACCGGGATATAATTATGCTTTGAATTAAAAACAGGATATAACGACGCGACCGGGCCGGATAAAATGCGCGTATCCGGGAATTTTTGAAATCGCCTCGTTTTCCGCGGTTAATTCGAACCGCCGAAACGGGGGAGAGATTCCCACGGATTTTCGGATTCTCGCGAGTTTATCAGCTGATCGCCTCGTGTGAAATTAAACGTTCCCGCCAGAGTCAGCATTATTTCCCGCATTTTATTAATATTCCGTCCCGTCTGTTCGGCCGTTCTCCCTTTACCCCTGCCAACTTTTTTGACATCCCAGCTTGAACCGCCGCCGCAGCTTTTACCGCGTCCGGTATTTAAATCCCGCGGCGGAATCTTTCATCCCTTCGCGTCATTTCGACTCCTCGGTTCTCGCGAACGATTCCGCAAAATCCTGCAGCCGTTAAATAGATGAACGAAAAAGCGAATGAGTCACTTGGAGTGTCGAGATGGCTGGATTACGGTAGACTTTGCGTGACTTGTTAATTGTAATTAATTAATGCGGCAAAGAGTAGTGATATTAATTCTTAACCGGGAGTTGTGAGTCCTTGGAAATTGGGAGTTTTCTCACGTGTATCGATTCCTTTACTCTCCTTTTGGATGTTTACGTCGCCGTGAGGAGGTCGTCCCGCTAAGGGTGGAACTTGCAGGAGCCTAGGGTCCCTAGAAATGCGGCGCACCGGGTTGCTCTGACTTGCCTCGGCTGTTTATAATAATTTGAAGTAAACGAGGCGGAAGAGCTCGCGGATTTCGAGTTGTTCCGCCCTCGCGTTCCTCCCTGGACGAGAACGAAGGGGTTGGCCTTGCGAACGCTGCAGGGCAGGCAATCCCCGAAGGAAGTTCTTCAGGGTGGATGTTTCGCGACGTCGGCCCTCCTGGAAATCCCTGGGAACATTATGCATTTACGAGTTTCCACGAGTCTCCCCCGAGTTACGAGTCGCACCTCTCCCGAGGTAACGGGTCCCTGCAAAAACCAGAAGTCGATGCGCTCCGATTTTCCGCCCCGATTCCGCAACTTCCAGGACGGAGGAAATCCCCATGGAGAACTGCGGAACCATCCAAGGAAATTAAGTGTCGAGAAGATCCGAAGGAAAGGGCGTTTTCTGAAATATACTCAGGATCTCTTCACAGCTATCATATCTCCGCGGGCGTGGGACGCATTTTTCGACGCGTTTTCGGAGATTTAAGGAAACGGGGAGGCATTCCGTCAGTTGATTATCAAAAATGGCGGCTTAACGAGGGGGCGAAAAAGAGAAGCGGGTGTAAAAATTTGGCCTCGCGCATAAATCCTGCAATCCCGGGCCGCCAGTAGCGAAAGCCAGCTGAATTTCTACCGCGGATTCCGCACAAATTCCCGCCTAACGAATCCGCCATCGCTCGTCCGCCGTTTTACGCGCTTGTTGTGCGCCGTGTGCGAACAATTACCGCGTGAGGTCTCGGGGAAAACGAGATGACACTGGGAGAGAAAAAAGAAATGACAAATCTCCCGGACCCTGGCCTGCAATAGTCTGTGTAGGGCGGATTTCTCTCCTTCGACCGAAACTATCGACCGAAGGGCAAACGACGTCCCGATAAATCGAAGTCGCGTCGTTTTCATTATAAAGCCCACAGGAACGAAAGGGAGGGGGTTAGGGGATGTAGTATCAAGATTTGAAAATTTCTTAACCTTGCATCGAGGGTGGGATGCGGAAGATACAAATTCGCCACCGCTGAGCGATTCCCGATGCAATTCGGGCTCTCTAGGGTGGCCTCCGGGGGGGGATGCGGAAGTATTCCGGAACCCTCTGGCAGAATAAACGGGAAATTGGCGATCGTTAGGAACGAATCCACGTGGAAAGTCGTGCCGCGAAGAATAAAGCCCGAAGACGGTATAGGTTGCGAGGGGGTTGGATCGAAGGACTACCGGGGGTAGTTTCGGAGGTGTAATCGCATTATTGGACCCAGGGATGGACCCGTCTACCCTCGAATCGAATCCCCGGCTTGATGGACTGTGCGAAGACCCGGGGAGGAAAAACCCTCGCGCCTTTTCCGACACGCTGCTTCGACGATACTCTCTTCGCGATAATTCTTCATCCACCCCGTGGCAGATCACCTCGGTTAATTGAAAAATGATCAAGACTCCGGTTCGCGTTTCCGCCGATTAGCGGTCGTTAAACCCTGATTCCTGGGCAAATCTTGACCTAGCTCGTTGACGTAGGTCGGGAATTCTGGAGGCCATTTGTCTTCATTCCGCCCATGTCCCTCGCCATGTGTTTGCGACCTCTCGTTACGAGGTCCCTGGTATCCATCCTGATTATATCTCGGCATCGCACGACCGAGCAACGTTTAGTAACTTCCGGGATCTTCGAGTAAACCACTATCTCCCCAAAGGTTGCATCCACGGTTCGACGTAATTGCAGACATTTCCGTCGATGCGATTATTCCCGCAGTGGGAAGAAAAATGAATCGGTGCTTTTGTTAAGATCGGAGCTCTCCTCGCCCCGTCTTAATCCAAGGACTCCGATTACGGAATTATCGAAATCCCCAGACCCCCGCCAAACTCGACGAAGCACCCTCGCGCGAGTATTTACCCTTTACATCCGTATGTACGGCGAAGGTAAAGGCGAGTACATACTTACCCGAGGCGTGCATATTGCACAAGAAAGTTGTAACAATATCCCTGCTCGCGGACGCAGAAGTTCTCGGGGGAGAGGGCGAGGGGTGTCGAGTTGGCCCTGCAGTTCCAAGCGAGTACGAGCTGAAAGGCCAGAGGCGTTTCAAGTTCGGGAGCTTTAGTCAAATACGTAGCCACCGCCGCCAGCTGGTGTGCGGATCACAATAAATCGCTAGCGGGAAACGCGAACGTACATTGTGGCGAGCCTCCTTGTTGGCTCCGAATGGCCCTACAGGGCTGGACGGGTCCACTATTTCACCGGCTCGATACGACTTCCGGAACTCGCCCCCTCGTTTTTATCCCATTTTGCGATCGGATTGCAACCCTTGATTCGATGGATTATCGGCCCTTTGTCTCCGTCGATCGGGTTAGGTTTCCTCCTAGGAGAACGATAACGAATGATTTCCCGCATAATTCCGGCCCTCGAGGAAAATTCGTATTATCCGTGGAGAAATTTAATCGGTCCGAATAATGCCCCGAGATACGCGGTCGGGAATGGAGGAGATGATAAGCATTATCATCCGACAATATTCGTCTTGTCGATTCGACTCTCGTTATTGCCGAAATGGTAAAGCGTTATTGTGCCATCGCCCTCGGTGTCGTCCTGCCCCTTCTATATATTACGCGAAATGAGCCGTAATTGCGGGTTTAACTGGAGTTTGTTTTCCCCGTTATCGGGGCTCTTCGTATACGCCGAGTGCATTAAACGCGGTCGTTCGGTCGATGACGATCGACCAAGTTTAGGACAATTTAAATTTTTTGCCGAGGATTTGGATCATCTCGCCGGTTTATGGGCCACTCGACGAGCGGTCGGTCCGAAGTCGGCGTCTCTCGACGCCAGAATGGCCGCCATTTCCGGGCGCAAGGCGTCTCGACGCCGCGGAAATGTTACGCCAGGGTTACCGAATAAAGACGTCTCGGTAAAGGGTCGGCAGGATGGCGTAATGTCGTTCCTCGGACACATCCTGCGCCCAGAAGATGCCATTAACAGTTTTTCCCTCGTCTCCGGGTGGAACTCATTTCAGCTTTTGCCGGACTCCTTTCGCCCAGGGGGAGCTTAATGGATAACCAGGGTGGCCAACTTCCCCCGTAGCTCTAAAAATGCCCGGAAGATTAGCGCCGAAAATCCCCTAGCTGTGCCAATCGTCGATGGCACCTGAAAGAAAATCGGAAATCCGCTGGAAACGAAACGATTGTCGAATTTCCGTCAGACTCTCCGCCATTCTATTCTTTTAAATAATTTCGTTATGCCTTACGTTTAACATTTTGTCGCGGTATGTAGGTACTTTAAGAGACTCGGAAAGGAAACGGGGGAAGGCTGGAAATCCCACAAAAGGGGCCATTAAAAATAATGAGAAATTAGTGGCACTTATTGCACTAACCGCCCTTGCATCCACATGAAAGGAACCAAAGCTGTCCGTCATCCCTTGCTCGTTCGTCTAGAAGACCGGCAGGGGTGGTTTACCGTTTACGGGCACCCCTAGGCAACCGTGATATTGCCGCCATAGGGGGCATTTGCTCCCGTGGCGGAAGCGTTCCACTAAAGTGGAATACCCCTTTACCGCGAATAACAAAAGTGTCCAACTCCGAGACAAACAACTCGCCCCCGCCTTTCTAAATAACCCGCCGCGTTTTGGACCTTTCCATTTTAAGGCGTCTTTATCGCCCGAGTTAACGTCAACCCGCGACATATGCTAGGGGAAATTATTACCATAACGCTTATCGCTACTTTTCGCGTTTCCATCGGCTTCATAGCAATATTCAGAATTTTCGTCGCTTTTCCCGGGAATTTCCACATTTAATTCGAGGTTACCTTCGTAAAGATTTTTTTTCACTCGCGAAAGTTGAACGTATGAACTCGAGAATCGATGGACAGAGTTCGAGGAACCGATGCAACTCCGAGCAGCGTTAACGAGCTATTTACGAGTTCCGGTAACAGAAGAAAATGATCTCGATCGCAAGCGAAGGAGGGGAGAAAATAAAAAAAAATGCAACTCGCGAATTTCCGAACCGTAACTTGCTGGACTTTACCGAGGGCTAGTACAAAGTGATGTCGGTCTTTTGGCCTGGAGGAACATTTATCATCGTTAGGGGGGAAAAAAGCTTGACGAGCGAAACGCGGGCTGGAAAAGGGACACCTTCCAGTCGAAACGCCGGTCGATCGTTTCTTGAAACTAATTGCGCCATGACTTCTTGCATTCCTGCGAGGGGATGCATCCGCCTCGTTTCCGAGGTCGTTGCGACGTGCATCGGAAGTCGGGCTGCAAAATGGCGCGTGTCTCGTCCGAGCAAGGATTCCGAGTTGACACGAGTCCAAGAGGGACTCGAAGAACCCGCGCAATTACAAGGCTGCTCGTACAGCAAACATGGCGCATCCGGCTCGAATTGCAGCGGAAAGTCGCGCAAAAAAGCGGAGCAAGTACGGACGGCTACGTGGCCGGAAACGACGTCGGGCCAGGAAGGAAGTCTAATGCCGATGCCGTAGTCGACGGTTTAGTACTCCCTCGGGATAACCGAAGGCAAGGCCGCGGGGCACGGGGTGGAGTTAACAATTTGTACCCCCGTTTCATCATCCCCGACGCTGCCTCGTAAAGGGAGGACGTAAAGCGAAAGCAAAAACCGGCCGAGTAAATAATCCTGCGAACCCGTCACAGGATCCTGCTGATCGGCGTCGTTCGATGGACGCCTACATAAGTCGTTTCCAGGGTGCTTCCACATCCGGTACGGCAAAACGCGACATCGGTTCTCGGTTATCGCGCGGGAAAAATTTATTTCTAATAAAAAATAGAAAAATATGCCGAGCCCTCCCAACGTCCAGTCGTGACGTTTCTCCCGCCGATAACGCGTCGGGGAGATTTCCGCGGCGGCATTTGCATCCAGATTATTTGAACGAGACTCGCGATAGAGCGGGGCTGAATTCTTGATCGAAAAAAAGCTTCCTCTCCATCTTCCCCAATTTGCCGATGGAGCCCCGCCGGCGGGGGGGGAATTGCAAAATATCGCGCAGAAATGTCTTTGTAATATTACCCAGCCCCCCAGAATGCTGGCGCAATATTTTGCAATATTCGTGGGGAGGACGCATCGAGCGGATGCGCCGGCTAAATTAATATGGAAGTTCGACTAAATTGTGGCTGCGTTCCCGGATTCCGGGATGCCTGGATTCCTGAACCGACTCTTTCCGCCGGGGATTTCTTGATAAAATACTTAACGAGCCCCCGGACGATCCGGCGAACCGGACGGCGGCCTTTCCGCATTACTATTCCGGATGCGTCCACCGGACGACGTCTTTCACGGGCACTAACCTCGAAGAGTTATGAGCTCGCGGCTCGGCGAAGTCGCACTCCTTCCCGGGAACGACGAATTAGCAATTTCAAGGCAACCCCTCGAGACCGGACTTCTCGCCGATTTTTCCAGTTCCCATCGCGTACTCACCGACACTTTCATATCCTCGGCTAACGAGAAAGCATTTTAAACGCTGCCAATTTTAAAAATATCTATGAACAAATTTGTAAAAAATTGACCTTTTCGCGTCACCTTAATCGTCTCTATCTCGAGGTGGAAGTCGGGATTTTTGAGGGATGGCCATCGGGCCGCCTCTTCGAGGAGGGGATCTCTCGGCCATCTTTCTTTCCCGAACCGAGAGGAACTCGATCTCGCGTTTCCCCGGGAAGTATCGCGGGCATTTGTCTCAGGACGAGACCGCAAGGCGCGACGTCGTCTCGTCGAGGACCCTCCAGAAGAATGGGTGCTCGTAAAGAAAGCTTGCTGACCGGATTAGCGAAGAGGTTGGACTCCTCGACGACCCATCATCCCCTGGGTGGACACCTCCTAAGGAGCGAATCTCCTCCGGGAGGAGATTCGAGAGCTCGATCGATGCTCCGCGGGTGGATGGGCGGAAGGCGTCCCTTGTGGGCCGCCCTTGCGGACCATTATGGACGCGTCCAGGACCGCCCTTCGCGTATATCTCCATGGGCGCGAAGGCTCTGTCACGGGACATAAATAGAGTGCGAGGGTGTGCCGAGCAATATCGATACCCTCGGGTTCCTTTGACATCGCCGATCACCCTCTGCACTGGTGCACTTCAATCACCGCACCGCCGCCATCGATTGACTATCTGATTGGAAGGTATTGCAACCTGATTTCCCATATGAAATAGAACCGCGCGACCTGCTCGGAGCAGAGACTGCCAGGGCAGAGATGGAAGGATTTTCAGAAATTCTGCAACTTCGGAGATAATCGAAAACCCAAGTGCCTCCAAAATCGATCCCCAAACCCTGCGCCTTGTCCGACATCCCTGCCATGCACTGATAACGCTCGGTGGGAATTTATATAGATTTTTTCTTACACCCCTCATAACTTAAGCGTTGACGCATAATCGAAGCATTAATGCGTTAGTACTTGAATTACTCGAAATTATTCTTTCTCGAGTTTTTGTTCCCAGTCTTTGGGGCTGATCGATTCATCCAATGGCATCCAAATTGGCAGCGGAACGCGCAGTCGGATGTCGAGTGTTAATTCCGCCGACCGGTCGGCATGGTCGTTTCCGTTATGGAACAGAGATGCGTTTATTACGTGCCGGCGTTTGGACGTCGACGGACGTCACTCGGCTCAGCGCCTGCACGCCGCAAGAACAAATGAGAGGTCCCTACGTCACTCGGCGTCGAAGCGGCGTTAATTTAGCAACAATAACGTAACTCATCTCGCATTAACGCCCGGGGGATGAGATCGCGGGGCGCGATGGATCCGCCGCTCGGATGACGAGTCATGAATTTTAATAAAGCCCCGAAATTGTTGGGGAATAATCGGCGGCGAACTGGCCGCGCGGCACGGGGTGGGGAGAACAAAAGGAAACGTGTACTTTTCGGCGAACCAACAAAATAATCCCGGCCGGCTATTACGGACTACCGGAGGGAGCGTTCTCGGCGATAACTCTTCCTCCCAAAAATTGCACCTGAATTCGGTCCTTTAGAGGGAGATTTACGGCGGACTCGCTTTCACGCGGCCGTAAACCCGGAATCGTAAATTTCTCCTTCATAAGCCGATTCTCGCTGTAATTTCCCCGGGTAAACAATTATTTTTACGTCACCCGGCATAAATACGACGAGGGTGAAACCGCGTCCACCCCCTTTTCGACGATTTCCCCAAATCGCTGGAAAGGCTCGTAGTTAGTAGCCGAAAAATAAGAAGTTATTCAACGAATCGCCGAGGGAGGTTTCTCGAAACTCGAGAACCTCGGACGTCCGGGGAAGTTTTCGCGATGTTCACCGGGATTGAGGTACTTCCGCTCTTCGGTTCCGCGAAATCTTCCCTGATAAATCCTCCAGGAGCTGGTCTTCCGACCTTATCATGAATCTCCACCGCCCAGGGCCGGCTCGGAATCGTCCTCGTCGAGGGGAAAGGTGCATCGTTAACGTTCGAGGAAATCGCACGGAAAGAAAGGGGAGTTTATGCCAAGCTTTAGCTTCCTGGGAGCATCGGTCCGAGTGACCACGAAATTCCTGGCTTCTTCCGGAAGTGGAGGGTGGATGAGTCACGTGGTCGGGAACCAGGAGCCTGGAAATGGCGGCGATCCGGGGAAATACGAGCCCGAGGATGGGGCTCCGACTTTGCGAGTCTCTCGTTTACATCCGCGGATTTAAGGCAAACCGAAAGTCCTCGGATGGACCCCCGCGGATTAAACGGATGGAGAGAGCCGATCCTTGCGGCCGAATCGACTCGACGCGCTTATTTAACGCCGTTTTCCGGGATATGGCCCTCTTGCAATTTGAGGCATTAACTTTTAAGGAAAGTTTACGAGGGCTTTAGTTCCTTTCGGTGGCCCTGGGGGGTGTAATTACATCTCGACGTAGGGGCACTGTTTAAGGTAAAACAACGCGACGCTGTAAATCGAGTTTAATGGCTCCCGGACGTGAATGTGCATCAGGGCTGGAAATAGGGCTGGAACGGGGAATGCTAGACCGGGCTTGTCTTCAAGGTTCAGCAATAAACCACCGGAACACACCGCGAAACGGTGGCGAATATTGGGGAGCTCGGTCTAGGCCTTCCACGGTCCAGTAGCATCCAGGACATAAATCTAGCTTATCCCAACGTCTGAACCTAACCTGTATCTCTCCGATCCCACTCGTGTACCTGGGAGATTGACCGTGTTATCGTTATTAGCTGGACATCCACTTCTTCTTCCTGCTTACGGGGTAAGGTGGCCCGTTTACTCCTGCCTGCTCTCCTGGGGGTGCATCGCGCATTTTAGGGGATTTTTCGAAGTGCGAGGCTGAGCCTACCCTGAACTTAACATTTGGTGCCTAATTCACACGCTCGTCGTGAAAAGGATCAAGAGGAGGGCCCCTCAATGGACCGGTTAACGCAAGGACGAGAGGAAAATTGTCCTCGAGTTCCCTCTAAGTGCCGTTTTCGATCGGTCCCCAATAGGCGGGGAGTAACGTAAAAGGCCTTAACAGGGGTGTTAATAGTACAGGGGGTGTAATCTCTAGTCCTTGTCAGGCCGGAGAGCCGGAAAGGCGTCGTTCCCGACAGGTTCGAAGTGTCGGAAATCACGGAAGAGCGAGAGGGAGCCGAAGAGTGCCACTCCATGAGGTTCCCGCTCGCTAACCACTTCCACCCCCTCTCTCCAAGGAATTTTAGTGAAATTGTCAAACTCTCCTCCACGGAGCGACCCTCGGGTCCCTAGGTTCGAAGGGTTCCCATTCGGATAGCACTTGAAAACATTTGGCTGGCCATTGTGGTATGGGGCTTCCCTGGGATCATCCAATCTGGGCTCCAAACCCTAGGGCGCGGACCCCCGCGAGCCGACGAGGATCTTCCTCGAAGTGGCCGATATCGTTCGGATCGGAAAATGGGAGAACACGAAGAGTCTCCAGGAGTGTTTGCGTTTCGAAATGCAGATCGGATCTTCACGAGGGAGGCGTCCCCGGTGAAACCGCATTCGCATTTGCATGCAGCATGGATGCGCACGCACAGCCCGTCCACTTCTGGAGGTGGTCCTCTTTTGGTCCCTGACCTAGGTGCACCCCTTGCACCCATTGCTCTTTTACTCTCGCTTTCGTCTCTTCAACTGGCTCTTCTTCGCGGTCTTCTTTGAGGTCTTTTCCGAACAAATCGCGTTTACATGCCGGACTCCTGGAGATGCGCCAAATTAGCAGCGCCTGATTCCAATCGCCCCTCTTAGTCGATATCGCCAGTGCGTTTTATATGGCACTGTCGGCTATCCCGACCACTCGTACTTCCGACAGTTCGATTTTACGAGGGAAACTTCCCCCAGGAGTCCCCTGAGCTACGGCCCTGCTCGCAAAACTGCAGCCGGACTGCGCATATCCGGGTCTCCCCGGAAACTCCAATTTTCGTGACGCTTAGTCGTCGAGAGATATGAATAACCCCGTTTATCATCTTGCTTCTCCAATTTCTCGAACACAGCCCGTCCAAAAATGACTCGGATGAAGTCGATACACTCAAATTTTACCGTCTTGACGTTTAAACGAGGAGTCATTTAAATTCCCGACTTTCTTCGCAGTCGCTGGAATTCTCATTGCGACGTACGTTCTCGGATCTCGATTTAATTCGGAATGTCGATTTAATTAGTAGACGTCCGCAATTGGCCCTAGGATGTTTAATGTCGATTTCGGACCTGATCGATCGACGTCGATTCGGGGCTGGCGTTCCGAGACTAGGGGAGGCCGTTTTCATGGCCGCCACGGAGTGGATTCCCGGCACGACCGTATCCATTAGCAAGTAATGCTTTGTAAACGGGATTAGGCGCGATGCGATCCGCAGTAATTACGCGACACGAGGACGTCGCGTTCGCCGGCGTAAGGTCTCCTGGTGCGGCATTGCTTCCGGCCACCCCGCGCTTTATGGCTCACCGAGATTGGGGATCTAAGTCGAGAATCTGGGTTAAATGCAAATTACAGTCGACGAATTTAAAGGGATCGGCGATATCCGGTGAGAATCGACCCTACGGCCTGGGGGGAGGAACCATTAACGACACACTGAGAAAGAAAAAAAAAAATTGATCGACTCGAAGAAACATGCGGCAGCAAATCCTCTTTTTCTCTTCTGCCGCCATTTGTTACCCTACCATCTTGATGCCTGCTAGTGATTAAACGGTATCTATAAATCGACATAAACGCGAAGGGAAAAGCGTTAATTGGACGCGTCTAAATCACTCCATTAAAGCGAGGATGAATTCGTTCCTGGTATCGGCGATAAAACGAGGGTGAATTTCACTCATGGCGTCGATGATAAAGCTGTCACGAATCCCTTGATACGTGGGCAATGATAATACGTTAAAAAGCTTATTAATCGGTGATAGTTTGACGATGTAAACGACAGCTGTCAAGATGCCGAGCCGGGATATCACTTCATTACTTACTATTCCGAAATTTCTCGCGACCCTATGCTCCGGGG